>NW_022631018.1:5316808-6007642 GCF_010015895.1 Lontra canadensis | reverse complement strand
AAGCCTTATTTGTATGTTCATGATTCTTGGTGGATGTTACGAAAATCAACTTCCACAATTACACCAATTTATAATGCATCCAGGCTTACATGCACATACTTGTTCAATCACAAGTTCACTAGCACTGCATATTCTTTTTTTTTTTTTTAAGATTTTATTTACTTATTTGACAGGCAGAGATCACAAGTAGGCAGAGAGGTAGGCAGAGAGAGAGAGAAGAGGAAGCAGGCTCCCTGCCAAGCAGAGAGCCCGATGTGGGACTCGATCCCAGGACCCTGGGATCATGACCTGAGCCGAAGGCAGAGGCTTTAACCCACTGAGCCACCCAGGCACCCCAGCACTGCATATTCTTATAGGAATTTTATTTTGCCAATTTAAGGGGAGTAAATGCCTTTGTATATATTTTTCTACACATTAATTTACAATGATTTCATTTTAGTGCATTGTCACTTCATAAACTTTTCTTATTTATCCATATAATGCTTTTTCGTGTGTGTTTTAAGTTGGCTCCACACAGTGTGGAGACCAACACAAGGCTGAAACTCAAAACCGTGAGATCAAGACCCAAGAAGAGATCAAGAGAGGGACACTCAACCAACTGAGCCACTCAGGTGCCTCTGCTTAGTTCTTTTTCTTGTTACTTTGCAGTTATAACCCTTTCTCACTTGTCTTTTAGTTTACTTTTTAATATATTAACATTTTAAAATTCTTTATGCAATCAAATCTGTTGACTCTTTCCTTATTGATATATTAATTATAAGCACATACCCACTTGCTCCAGAAAGTTGACAACCACCTAATTTCTTGTTTTACTATGATTCTTAGTAAGTCCATAGTAAAATAAGTACAATATTTATAGTAAAATAAGTATAATTATTTTGTCTATGTTCTGGCACTGGAGGTTCAAGATGTGTAGAAGAGGTCCCTGCCATCCAACAATTTAATTTATGGAACTGATGCTTCCTACAAATTGTTAGCCCACCCCAGCACTACCACTATGCAGAATGCTTTCTTTTCCCACTGATGTCTCATAGGTCACAAATTCTTATATGTAAATATACTCTAGCAAAATTCCAATGCCATTAGAAATAGAACAATCTTAAAATTAGTATCAAACCCCAGAATACCCCAGATAGACAAATCTTGAAAAAAGTAAAACAAAGCTGGAGGCATCATACTTTGATTTCAAACTGTATTATAAAGCTATAGTAATCAAAACAGTATTGTATTAGCATAGAAACAGACACAGATCAGTGGAATAGGGAACCCAGAAATAAACCCACACCTTTATGATCAGTTAATTTACAACAAAAGGAGCAAAGGATATACAATGGGGAAATGAAAGACTATTCAGTAAATGGTGATAACAACCACATGCACCACTACCTTCACCACACAAAAAATTAACTCAAAATAGATTAAAGACTCAAATGTAAGATCTGGAACTTTAAAACTCCTAGAAGAAAACATAGGCAGGCAGTAAGTTCCTTGATATTGGTCTTGTTTTGGAGGTTTTGGATTTGACACCCAGAGCAAAGGCAACAAAAACAGACATAGATAAGTAGGACTATAAATGTCATTACATTTAATTTGCAAAAAGCTTTGCACAGCAAAGAAATCATCAACAAAAGGAAAAGGCAACCTATAACTTGGGGGAAATATTTCCAAATCCTATAAAAGAGGTTAATATAAAAAATATATATAACTTGGGGGCGCCTGGGTGACTCAGTCGGTTAAGGGTCTGAACCTTGGTTTCAGCTCATGTCATGATGCTGTGTGATTGAACCCCATGTTAGGTTCTGTGCTCAGCAGAGTCTGCTTGTCCCTCTACCTCTGCTCCTCCCCCCAATCATGCTCATGTTCACACTTTCTCAGATAAAATCTTGAAGTTCATATATAACTTATATAACTCATAGCAAAACACAAAAGAGCCAAAAACAAAACAAAAGAAAAACAAAATCTGAACAATCCAATTAAGAAATGGGCAGAGGATCTCAATAGACATTCCCCCCAAAGCACCCACAAAAAAACCCCCAAAACAAACAAAACAAAAAACCACACACACACACATACACACACTCACACAAACGGCTGGTAGGTACATTCAAAGGGGCTCAACATCACTAGTCATCAAGGAAGTGTGAATCAGAACTGTAAGGAGATATCACCTCACACCTGTTAGAATGGCTATTTCCAAAAAGAAAGAAGATACCAAGTGTTGTGAAGGATGTAGAGAAAAGGGAACCCTTGTGTACTCTAGACAGGAATGTAAATTGGTGCAGCCACTCTGATAAACAATATGAAGGTTCTTCAGAAATTAAAAATAAAACACTACCATAACTCAACAATCACACTTCTGGATATATATTTAAAGGAAATGAAAACAAGATATGAAAGATAAGCACATTCCCATGTTCATTGTAGCATCATTCACAAAAGCCCACATATGGAAACAACCTAAGTGCCCACTGATAGATGAATGAATAAAGAGGATGTGGCGTGTGTACACATACACATTTATATACACAGTAGGAGTTTATTCAGCTATGAGAAAGAGGGACATCCAGCCTTTTAAAATAATTATGTTGTCAACATAAATGGAACTTGAAGGTATTATGCTAAATGAAATACGGCAGAAAAAAAATGCCAAGTGGTATAACTCAAGTACGGAATTAAAAAAAAAAAAAGTCAAACTCATTAAGACAGTAGAAAACTGGTTGCTAGGGAATGGGGGGAAAATAGGGAAAGGTTGGCAAAAGGGCACAAAATTTTAGCTATAAGATGAAGACGGTCTAAGGATCTAATGCAGAACACGCTGACTATAGTTAGTTAATAACACTATCTTGTACAATTGGAATCTACAGTGGTTTTATCTTCTTGGGGAGTTGACTCCTTTAGCATTATGGAATGACATTCTTTGCTTTTTATTTGCATTTTTGGTTTAAAGTATATTTTGTCTGAAATAAGCATAAACTATTTTCTTTTAGTTTCTACCTGCATGGAATAGATTTTTCCAACCCTTCACCTTTAGCCTGCCTGTGTCCTTAAATCTGGAGTCTCTTGTAGTCTCTGGCTGCCCTTCTGACCTTGTGCTCATTATAGTCACCTTGGCTTCTTACAGTTAAGTGCTGCCACCTGCCCTCTGCTTTCTTCCAGAATCTTACCCCATTACTATATAGGTGAGAGCGCAACTATGGAACCATCAGTTCTAGCCTGCAAAAGACAGCTATTACTGAGATTCTCAAAGATACTGATCTCCTCCTCACCTGTGCATTCCTTATTGCCTTGCTAAAGGGAGTGACCTCTGGGCCCTCAGGAGACTTATGGGCTGGTAGTACATTTTCTGGTCTCATACAGTAGATCCAATCCAGGATACACACTTCTCTGAGCTTTACTGTTCCTTCCTCCACCATTTTATGCAGTTCTTGCATTTTTACTGTATTTTGTGTAAGTCATTGTTTTTTTCCAATCTTCTGATAATTAGACCAACAATTTAAAGTCATCTTCTAGACCCTTGGTAGGATATTAACTTACGCCTGTGGCAAAGTGCTCCCAGATCCACAAACTTTCTCTTAAGCAATTTTATATTCTCTTCCCCTTTGGTCAATCACGCTCAGGGTACTCTGTTAGATGCACTCTCCCAGCTTCTGCCAATAAATTTTCTTTAGGTCCTGAGGCTCCTTCAAGATATAATATCTCAACCTTGGTAGGCCCAGCACTTTTCTGATTGAGCTATGCTGAAATCTGATGTTAGTTATGAGTCTGGTGGTCAAGAGGGGAATTGGGAGCATACTCCAAAAAGGACCCTGCACTGTTTTACAATGCCTTGTTTGAAATCTTTTTGTAGTCTTCAAGCAAAGGGGGGGAATAGGCTCTATCTTCGATAATGAGAAATAGGCTGCTCTCCAGAATCAGAGGGTTTAGGGGAATCAACTTTCGAAATGCCTCTATGCAGAGATACCTCTCCCAAATCTCACGGTTATACTCTTTCCCCATTAAAGCCCAACTTTGGCTTAAGAGACTTACCAAAGCCGAACACTCAGCTTTCTCAGGCCTTTGCACTATCGCAGTTAGGTCCTGTGCCTAATCTTCAGCTGTTTTTGCCCCCAACACCATCCCAGTTGCAGGAGTTAAGGCTTCCTGGCTCTCATGTATTACTTTAAATTTTTGGTAGCAAAATCCAAATCTGTAATTTTATTTCTTCAGCTACCCATCCAGTTCCAGAGACCTTATAATTATTTTCTTACACCTCTCAAAGACGAGACGTTACACCAATTAGCACATCTCCTTCCACATCGATCCCATCCCAGCTCATTACAGATGAAAACCTTGGCAATCACACTGTGTAGCATAGCAGTGACCAATAGCATAGCATGACCAATTCTTCACCCACCTTCAGTTGTAGGATCCTCATTGTCATCCAGCCAACGAGTAAGTCAACCCAAGAATTCCATTCCCAGGGTTGGCTTCCTAAGACCATTTCTGTTGCCAATGATCTTCAGTTGGGTTCTTGAGTAGCCAGGATAGTGGTGAAGTTTCTTATAAGTGACCGAGAGAGTGCTCCCAGGGTAAGAGGAGTGCAAGCAGAGTAGGACAGAAGTAGAAAGCCTAGACCAGAAAGTGGTACCTGTGGAAGACGAGTTTCAATTTAATTCCGCCGAGAGGCCGGGTCTACTCCACAAACCAATCCCACCTTGAGACAAAGGGGCCAGACTTTTATGCCGCTAAGTCTGTTGCCATTGGTTCAAATCTGCCCTAGGCAGTAGGGGGCGTTGCCTCCTGGGCAGGAAGACTCCTGTTTGGCAGAGGAGGACTATTTTCAGGAGTAGGGGCAGCTGTGGATTGTTATCAGCCAACACAAATCTCAGCCAAGGGGGTGGGGGCACTGCCTGTAAAGAAGATCCAGGTGGGGCACCAAGAGAACACGTTACTCTGACATTTAATGAGCGCACACCGTATGCTAAGTTCTTTCTCATTTACTGTCTCATTTAAACTCCAAAACAACTCCAGAAAGGAGGTATTAAGAGTGTCTCCATTTTATGGTTAAGGAAAATTAACCTTGAAAGTTTAAATGACTTTCTAGTGGTTACAAAGTGAGGGTCTGTTTTCAGATGTAATAAACTCGTAGATAAAAAGAAACACCTCAGCTTATGTGTTTCTAAAATGGATACACCCAGAACTCATTTATGTTTATATTTTTGGAAGATTGAAGTACAGTCTCTGTAGTTAGCCCTTTTGATCCAAATTCTATGTTTTAAGTGCTTTGCAGTAATATCGCCTCTTGCATGCAGTTGTGAATCTTATTCCCTAAATATTCTTGGTCTCCTATGTTGATCGTGTGCATGTATAACAACTCAGTTACTCATAATAGTCAAATACTTGAAACACCAAATTTTCCAACTCTTTTGAATACTAGGTGTTAAAAATTACTAAGAAATTCTCTGTTAAGTAATGGAAAAGCCAGAAACAGCCTAGAAAGGTGATTGATAAGAATTTGTTAAGCTTTTGGCTATATGTTAAGTACTTTATATCCTATTTCTCACTATGAAGCAAGTACTAGCATCATATCCCATAATATGGATAAGGCAACTGAAACTCTGAGAGATTTATTAGCTTGCTTCCAATTATAGAGGTAGGAAAGGAGGGGTCCAGAAGTGAACCAAAACCACCTCTGACTTTAAAACTACTACTGGATGTTAATGAGAAAACAGCACATCATAGATTCACATACAGACTATCAATAATACAGACCTCAGTATGAGTAAAGGGAATTTTCCACCTTCTCAACTCTTTCACATGAGCCAAATCTGAAACTATGAAGGAGACGGAAAATTTCAAAAAGCACTCATTCACCCAGCATATCACTGAGCAGAACATTTCTGAGACAAGAAAGGATAATCATTAATAATGACCTGCTAAAATAAAAAGTATTTTTCTAGAAGCAGTGCCCTGAGCTGACACAGGATTGAGTGGCTGACTCCACAGCTTGAGTGAAATCATCAAATCAGGTTCTCTGGGCTCAGAAGAGGGTGAAGTTTTGTGGCAGGGTGGATTCCTGTAACCATGGAAACCATGCCAGCCACTTGCCCTGGATGGTGGCTTCTGCAGAACGCTGCTGAAGCTTTCTTTGCTTCCTCTCCCTCCTCGAACCTCCCACCTCCAATGAATAAATCACTTGCTGAATCCCTCTATGCTCTGTACCCTGAGGTCACTCTGAAAAAAAAGCAAAGTTGTCCTACTGTTGGCAGAAGGCCACTTCTGTTGTCCTGCTCTGTGTTACTCAGCCTTTGTAAGCATCAATTTCCTCATTTGTGAAATAAGGGTGACCCACATCCTTGGACTGTTGTGGGGGATATGTTCATTTTGTATATAAGTATATTACATGTGCACGTGTGTGTGTGTGTATGTGTGTGTGTGCCTATCAGACTAGGACAAAAACATTTCTGAATAAATTCCGGTACCTTTCCCACACCTCATCCTATTAAAATTAGGGGAAAAAGTGGGGGAAGGGCATATTTTTTCCCTGTTCAAAACTCTCACTGGCTTGCCAGGGCCTGTTAGATAAAGAACAAATCCTGTTCTATATACAAAACCTTCCATGGTATGACCCCAAAGTCCTTTCTCAGCCACCTTTTCCATGATACTCTACCTATCACTCATTCCGAACATGATCTTCATTTGCTCGCCTTTATGTTTTTCTCATGCTTCTCTTTCTGCTCCTATGGGTCCCTCTCAGTTTTGCCAAAATCTCATCCATTGCTTTAGTCTCAGAGAGTGTGGAAATTCTATGCAAAACAAATTTCAAGAAGTTACAGAAATTGTGAGGATTCCATTTCTTCAATGTATCTTATCATTTGCTGTAGGTAAAACTCCAATTTAAAAATGTTCCTTAATGTTATCAGACTATCTATTTTAAGTACACAATTTGATGGATTTTCGCAAAGTGTATATACCCATGTAACTACTTCCCAGATCAAGATGTGGGGTATAATAAATGCCCAAGTAACCTCTCTCACTCACCCTCCTAATCTCTACCCTCTTCTCCAAAAGTAACTACTATCCTGATATCTAATATCATAAATTAACATTTTCATTTTTTAAAAACTTTGAGTGGTCGGGGTACCTGGGTGGCTCAGTGGGTTAAGCTTTGGCCTTTGGCTCAGGTCATGATCCCAGGGTTCTGGGATCGAGCCCCACATTGGGCTCTCTGCTTGGCAGGGAGCCTGCTTCCCTCCCTCTCTCTCTGCCTGCCTCTCTGCCTACTTGTGATCTCTGTCTGTCAAATAAATAAATAAATAAATCTTTAAAAACTTCGAGTGGAATCATACAGTATGTTTTCTTTTGTATATAACTTCTTCTGATCAATATCATATTTGTAATATTTGTATTTATAATTTGTAATATTTATATTTGGAATCATTTATTCACATCATATGTACAGTAGTTTGTTCATTGTCATTAACAGAATTCATTCATGAATTTGTTTATCCATTCTATCCTCGGTAGGCAGTTGGGTAGTTTCTCTTGGGCAAACAGGATATGTGCTGAGAAGGTCTTCACCTGAGGTAGGTGCATCTCATGGATCTCTGGACCAGACAACGCACAATGTGACTGTGGAGCTTGATACATTGTACTGAGATGTGGACACATTCTCACTTTTCTCCCTCAGCCACCCTCTCTCTTCAATGCCAACCTAGCATGGTCTGAGAACTTTTTAGAGCTTGGAGCTGCAGAATTACAGGGGTCAGTTACAAAATGTCTCATAATGTTATGTTAATGGGCCCTTAAAATAGCCAGATGGTCCTGTTAGTATTTTTTCCCCCTCTGATTTTTGATAAAGGTGTTCAGAAATTATGAGTGTGGCCCACATGGAGGAGAGACCCATTTCCGTATGTTTTTTTCTAAACCATTATGATTCACATTTTACATAATTCTAGAATGTTAGACCTGAAAGGAACTTTGAAGCTTATCTATTTTAATGCCCAGTTTTCAGATGATAAAAAGAAGCATAGAGACATCCGTGATTTTTCTAAAGTAAAGTATTTTAGGGGCAGAATAAAGTCTCAGACCTGACTAGATGAGTCCTCTTCTCCACAGGATACCATCCCAAGCCACTCAGAAGGTTTTATAACAATAACATGCCAACCTTACTTCCCTAGAAACATGCAAGTTTCCCACTGATCGGTGAACGGATATCTACTTTCCTTCCAGCGTAGGGTGGGGAGTTCCACTTTGAGTTCACTTCAATATCACTTCACCAAACACCGTGTCTCTTCACAGAAAAGCCACCAACTGAAAATCTGAGCACACTGTGCTCCAAAGTCTCCTTAGAGGATGTTACACGGGGATGCAGGAGCAGAAACTGTCCACCATCATTTCCTTGAGAAGTGTTAGCAGGAAAGGGGCCTTTACAGTTTACCCCGAAGGAGCAGGGCAGCAACAGCTACCCTAGGCTGAGTGCTTATTATGTGCCAGCTACATTCTAAGCTCCTTCTGTGTATTAGCTCATTTAATTCTCACAACTTTCAAGTAGGTGCTATTATCCCCATTTTACTGATGAAGATTCTATGGCATAGGGAGGCAAGTCACTTATGTGTGTTCCCATTAACTCTTATGATAAAGATAACTTTAGGGGCACCTGGGTGGCTCAGTCATTAAGTGTCTGCCTTCGGCTCAGGTTACGATCCCAGGGTCCTAGGATCAAGCCTTACATGGGGCTCCCTGCTCAGCAGGAAGCCTGCTTCTCCCTCCCCCCATCCCCCTGCTTATATTCCTTTTCTTGCTGTTTCTCACTCTGTCAAATAGATCAATAAAATCTTTGAAAAAAAGAAAGAGAGAGAGATAGCTTTATTTTCCCAGGGGAAAGTTGAGGGCAATTTATCAGCTGTAACTCTTGCTTTCTGAGGCTCAGCTTCATCACCTGTAAAATGAAGATGGCAATTCCTAATTTACAGGGTGTTGTTATTCAATAAGCTAACATGGGCAAGATCCCCATAAAGCACCTGACACATGCCTGTCTCCTTGCTCTTTCTTTAGCCTTCTGAAGGAAGACTGGCATCATGTTAACAGAGAGCACTAGGCACGATGATGATTTGAGGCTTGACTCCGGCAAGGAGAGATTCCCCAGGTTTTCGGGAGCCTCTCTGCATCTCTCCGAGGGCATTTGACCCAGGCTCTTTCCCAGGTCTAGCCCTGTTTGCACCAGAATTCCTCAGAATATTAAATAAACCAAAGAACAACCTAGTATTATAAGGCTATAAACTTACTAGTATTTCACCCAATACATAGAAGCTTTATGGTCCAAAGGGAAAAGGTGTGTGTGTGTGTGTGTGTGTGTGCTTTTTTTAAAGATTTTATTATTTATTTATTTGACAGACAGAGATCACAAGTAAGCAGAGAGGCAGGCAGAGAGAGAGGAGGGGAAGCAGGCTCCCCGCTGAGCAGTTAGCCCGATGCAGGGCTGGGTCCCAGGACCCTGGGATCATGACCTGAGTCGAAGGCAGAGGCTTTAACTCACTGAGCCACCCAGGCACCCCAAAAGGTGTGTTTTTTTTAATAGGTGATTATAGTTATACACTGTGAATACATACTGTCAAAATGTTTTTGTTTGGGGCATCTAGGTGGCTCTGTCACGTAAGCAGCCAATTCTTGGTTTTGGCTCAGGTCATGATCTCAGGGTCCTAGGATTGATCCCTGTATCACGTGTGGGGCTCTGTGCTCAGCAGGGAGTCTGCTTCTCACTTTCTCCCTCTCCCTCTGCCCCTCCTTGTGTGCTCTGTCTCTCAAATAAATAAATAAATCTTTAAAAAATGTTTTTGTTTGACTGTTGTAGCCTTCTAAGTGTTGACATCCACTGTCTGACATTGCACCTCAGCATAGTGAACGGGTTCCTCAAACCATGAGAGAGCCACAGAGATCCATCCTAATTCTTTACTTTCTGTCAGGGAAGAAGCAGTTATGGCAAGGAGCCTATTACTGGGAAGTCTCTCCTGTTCCCTGTCCTTCCTTGAGTAATATGACGGGTGACCACATAAGACATGTTCTAGCTCTGGACCCCTTCCATCAAGCAGAATCAAAAAGATTGACTAGATCATAAAAATGGTCATATGCCAGGCTCATTCAGGATGAACAAAAACATTGTCCTAGATGCCTGCACACATGTCTTCAAAAGTATATAAAATTGCTGTCCTTAGGCATTGATTGAACTGATCATTCTACATCTTAACCTCCAAACCCTAACTTCTTGTTCATTGATTTTCAGCAGTGACTGACCCTTGGGACTTAGTATTTGCATTGTTCTGGTAGGATTTCTCTCCTTATGGTACTGGGTATTTATGACGAATCTCCAACCCATTTCTTGCTTCATGAAGTAGATTTTCACCTATTTCTTTTTTAGGATCCAACTTGTCTCCCCACTGTCTCCCCTCTTTTTCCTCAGAATTCTTCCCAGTGTTTTAGCTTTGTATTTATATCTTCATCCTGACGGAAGTAATCAGTGCAGAGAGAGCACAACTATTCAGTACCCTTAAGTATTTGGCACTGTGATAAACCCAGAAGCAAATAAAGATGCCTCAAAGAACTGGCATCTAAGGGAAGACATAAAAATGTGAAGTATATTATATCCCTGTGGTTGAAAAAAATACAACCTAAAGTTAATGGTCATTGCTGGAAATGTTCTAAAAATCCACAAGATGAAAGTAGCTTCTCAGAAAGTTTTGTCTCATTCCAAATGAAATTAAATTTAGCAAACATTTATTGATTACTTACTACATGAAAAATATTTTATGTAATACCTTCACATCAAAATAATGTGCAGCTAGCAAATTATCAGCAATCTGTGGTTTTCATCCTCAAAGAGCTGGAAGCCCATGGGAGGGACAGTCATCCACACACCTCACATTCTATACCAAACTCTGCCTCTGGAAACTAGACACAAGTATTTTCAATATATATCATACAAAGGAACAAAGAAATCAAGTGTTTTTTGTTTAGCAATTTTTAAAATTTGAATCAGCTGATCTTCAGTATTGTTAGAAATTTCTTATATTTCATGGAAAATTACTTAGTGGCCTAACTGAAGATACTTCATTTTTATAAAATACATGTTTTAGTCTTTTCTTCATAATTTTCTAGCAAAATTTCCAAAACAAATTATAACTTTTTATACCATCTCTCCATCTGAAATTGTTCATGTGTGCAGACCACATAAGAATTCAAGTTGTTTTATAGCTGAACAATGTTACAAACTCAGATCATATGAAAAATCATTTAAAAATGTTTAGTTGGTCATTAAATTTTGACTTCAGGTAATTAACTTCATTGACATTAAATTTTGATTTCAGGTAATTAACTTCATTGATTAACTACTGATCAAATTTACTATGTATTTGCTGAACATGTCATTTTTATTATCTTCAGATATTTTTTATGTGACAGGTTTTTTTAAATTTTTATCAGCAAATTGTAATTCAGTGTGCAATTTGCAGCATACCATCTTTCAGTCTGCATTTTTCTTTATTTTCCTGGTCATAGTACTAGCTTCTTCATTTTTGTTTGTCTACATCAGCATTATGTTTTTGTTTTAAATTTTAAAATCTGTGCATTCTTATTTTTTGACTTGGAAAAATAATTTAATTGCATTATAATGAAAATAATGTGTTTCAATATAGTTACCAGTTATAATTTACACAGGTACCACCGTCACACAAACTGTCTGTATGAAATATTCAAATAAATGCATTGCATTACATTGGTGTTTAGAAAAAATAAGTCATCCAAATGGAATCAACAGGTTGACACTAATTTGATCAGTGATGAGTTTATGTGTAATACTAAAAATGACACACATGCTGTACTACAATAATAAACTCAGAGACAACACAATGGTTAAAGTGAAATACAATCCTACCAAAACAATAAAACTGTTTTTAATGGAGAAATGTTTTATACTACTGCAACTTTAAAATTAAGAAAGTTTAAAAATTCAGTTCCTCAGTTGTATTAATCACACCTCAAGTGCTTAACGGTCACTTGTAACTAGGAGGAGGGTAACTTCTGTCAGTTCTCTACTTTCTTCTCCTCTCTTCTATCACTTTTTTTTCTTTCTTCCTTTCCCAGAGCAGAAGAAATTGTTAACCCAGTTCTGTTCCAAGTCATTGATTGAACCATACTTCCTAGTGGTCGTTTCTTCCATTTTTCAGTACCATGTAGATGGATGGATAAGTTAAACCAGGGGCTACCTTTAGGTATATCTATTTCCTTCTTCTTTTAAAAAAATTATTTCAGTTTCTTTAAATTAAATTAACATATAATGTATTACTGGCTTCAGAGGTAGAGGTCAGTGTTTCATCAGTTGTGTATAACACCCTGTGCTCATTATATCACATGCCCTCCTTAATTTCCATCACCCAGTTACCCCATCCCTCCCCCTCTTCCCCTCCAGCAACCTCAGTTTGTTTCCTTTGGTTAAGAGTCTCTTATGGTTTGTCTCCCTCTCTGATTATATCTTGCTTTATTTTCCCCTCTCTTCCTCTATGCCCCTCTGTTTTGTTTCTTAAATTCCACATATGAGTGAATTCTTATGATAACTGTCTTTCTATGATTGACTTATTTCACTTAGCATAACAACCCCTAGTTCCATCCACATTGTTGTAAATAGCAAGATTTCATTTTTTTTTTGATGGCTAAGTAGTATTACATTGTGTATATATACCACATCTTCTTTATTTACTCATCTTTTGATGGACATCTGAGCTCTTTCCATAGTTTGGCTATTGTGGACATTGCTGCTATAAACATTGGGGTGCATGGCTCCTTTGGATCACTACATTGCATCTGAAGGGTAAATACCCAGTAGTGTAATTGCTGGGTCATAGGGTAGCTCTATTTTCAACTTTTTGAGGAACCTCCATACTGTTTTCCAGAGTGGCTGCACCAGCTTGCATTCCCATCAACAGTGTCAGGGGGTTCCCTTTTCTCTGCACCCTCATCAACATCTGTCATTTCTGAGTGGTTAATTTTAGCCATTCTGACTGATGTGAGGTTGTATCTCATTGTAGTTTTGCTTTGTATTTCCCTGATGCTGAGTGATGTTGAACATTTTTTCATTGTCTCTTGGCCATTTCTATGTCTTCTTTGAAGAGATGTCTGTTCATGTCTTCTGCCCATTTCTTGATTGGATTATTTTTCTTTGGCTATTGAGTTTGATAAGTGCTTTATAGATTTTGTATACTAGCACTTTATCTGATATGTCATTTGTGAATATCTTCTCCCATTCTTTCAGTTGTCTTTTGGTTTTATTGACTGTTTCCTTTGCTGTGGAAAAGCTGTTTATCTTGATGAAGTCCCAACAGTTCATTTTTGCCTTTGTTTCTCTTGCCTTTGGAGACATGACTAGCAAGAAGTTGCTATGATTGAGGTCACAGAAGTTGCTGCCTGTGCTCTGGGATTTTGATTGATTCCTGTCTCACATTTAGCTCTTTCATTCATTTTGAGTTTATTTTTGTGTATGGTGTAAAGGAATGGTCCAGTTTCATTCTTTTGCATATAGCTGTCTAATTTTCCCAATACTATTTGTTGAAGAGACTGTTTTTTTTTCCATTGGATATTCTTTCCTGCTTTGTTGAAGATTAGTTGGCCACAGAGTTGAAGGTCCATTTTTTGGTTTTCTATTCTGTTCAATTGATCTGTGGGTCTATTTTTGTGCCAGTACCATACTGTCTTGATGATTATAGCTTTGTAATATGGCTTGGGATCTGGAATTGTGATGCTGCCAGCTTTGGTTTTGGTTATTCAGGGTCTTCTCTGGTTCCACATTGCAGGATTATTTGTTCCAGCTCTGTGAAAAAAAGTTGATGGCATTTTGACAGGGATTGATTGAATGTATAGATTGTTCTAGGTAGCACAGACATTTTAACAATATATTTTTTTTTCCAATCCATGATCATGGAATGTTTTTCCATTCCTTTAAGTCTTCCTCAATTATTTTTTTCATGAGTGTTCTATAATTTTCTGAGTGCAGATCCTTTGCCTCCTTGGTTAGGATTATTTCCAGGTACACTGTGGTTTTGGGTGTGATTATAAATGGGATTTGCCCTTTAATTTCTATTTTTTCTGTCTCATTGTTGGTGTATAGAAACACAACTGACTTTTGTGCACTGATTTTATATCCTGCCACTTTGCTGAATTCCTATATGAGTTCTAGAAATGTTGGATTGGAGTCTTTAAGGTTTTCCACATAGAGTATCATGTAATGTGCAAAGAGTGAGAGTTTGATTTCTTTGTTGATTTGGATGCTTTTTATTTCTTTTTTGTTATCTGATTGCTGAGGCTAGGGCTTCTAATACTATGTTGAACAGCAGTGGTGATAGTGGATAGTGATTGAACATGACACTGCTATGTTCTGGACCTTAGAGGAAAAGCTCTCAGTTTTTCCTCATTGAGAATATTTGTGGTGGGGTTTTCATATATACCTTTTATGATATTGAGGTTTGTTCCCTCCATACTTACACTGTGAAGAGTTTTAATCAAGAAAGGAAGCTGTACTTTGACAAATGTTTTTTCTGCATCTATTGAGAGGATATATGGTTCTTGTCCTTTCTTTTATTTATTTAGTGTATCACATTGATTGATTTGCAGATGTTAAACCATCCTTGCAGCCCATGAATCAATCCCACTTGGTCATAGTGAATAATCCTTTTAATGTAATGTTGGATCCTATTGGCTAGTATTTTGGTGAGAATTTTTGCATCCATGTTCATCAGCATTATTGCTCTGTAATTCTTCTTTTTGATAGCATTTTGTCTGGTTTTGAGATTGAGAAATAGAAATAGAAATAGAAAGAGTTTGGAGGTTTTCATTTTATTTCAATTTTTTGAAACAGCTTCAGAAAAATAAGTATTATTTCTTCTTGAAATGTTTGGTAGAATTCCCCTGGGAAGCCATCTGTCCCCAGACTCATGTTTTTTGGGAGATTTTTGATTACTGCTTCAATTTCCTTGTAAGGTCTGTTCAGGTTTTCTATTTCTTTCTGTCTCAATTTTGGTAATTTATATGTCTCTAGGAATGCATCCATTTCTTCCAGATTTCCCAATTTGTTGGCATATAGTTGCTCATAATATGTTCTTGTAACTGTTTGTACTTCTTCAGTGTTGTTGTGATCTTTGTTCTTTTTATTATTATTTTTTATTTTTTGTTAAAGGTTTTATTTATTCATTTGACAGAGATCACAAGTAGGCAGAGAAGCAAGCAGAGAGAGGGAGAGGAGGAAGCAGGCTCCCTGCTGAGCAGAGAGCCCAATGCGGGACTCGATCCCAGGACCCTGAGATCATGACCTGAGCAAAAGGCAGAGGCTTAACCCACTGAGCCACCCAGGTGCCCCTCTGCTCTTTTTTTTTTTTTAAAGATTATGTATTTATTTATTTGACAGACAGAGATCACAAGTAGGCAGAGAGGTGGTTAGAGAGAGAGAGGAGGAAGCAGGCTCCCCTCTGAGCAGAGAGCCTGATGCAGGGCTCAATCCCAGGATCCCGGGATCATGACCTGAGCCGAAGGCAGAGGCTTTAACCCACTGAGCCACCCAGACACCCCTATATCTGCTTTTTTATTCATGATTTTATTTGGGTCCTTTTTCTTTTCTTTTTGATAAGTCTGGCTAGAGAGTTATCAATCTTATTAATTCTTTCAAAGAACCAGCTCCTAGTTTAATTGATCTAGGGTCTATCCAACAAGAAGATATAACAATTGTAAATATTTATGTAAATATTTATGCCAATTATATAAACCAATTCATAACAAAATTAAAGAAACACATTGATAATAATTCAATAATAGTAAGGAACTTTAACACTTGACTCACTGCAATGGACAGATCTTCTATGGAGATCAACAAAGAAACAAGGTCTCTGAATGACATGCTGGACCTGATGTACCTTACAGATATATTCAGAACATTCCATCCTAAAACAATAGAATACACATTCTTCTTGAGTGCACATGGAACATTCTCCAGAATAGATCATATACTGGGTCACAAATCAGTTCTCAAACAATACCAAAAGATTGGGATCATTCCCTGCATATTTTTGGACCACAATGTTTTGAAACTAGAACTCAATCACAAGAGGAAATTTGGAAAGAACTCAAATACATGGAGGGTAAAGGGCATCCTAATATAGAATGAATTGGTCAACAAGGAAGTTAAAGAAGAATTCTAAAAATTCATGGAAACAAATGAAAATGAAAACACAACTGTTCAAAACCTTTGGGATGCAGCAAAGGTGGCCCTGGGAGGGAAATGTATAGCAATACAAGCCATTATCAAGAAACAAGAAAGGTCTCAAATACACAAATTAACACAACACCTAAAGGAACTGGAGAAAGAACAGCAAATAAAGCCTAATCCCAGCAGGAGAAGAGAATTAATAAAGATCGGAGCAGAAATCAATGTAATAGAAACAAAAACAAAAACAAAAAACAGTAAAACAAATCTACTTCCTTCTTCTTTATAGCTAAGAATCTGTCTCCTTACAGCTGACTGGTCTTAATCTCTCTCCCTCTCTCTCTCCCTCATCCTCCCTTCCTCTCCCTTCCTCCCTCCCATTCCTATTTAACTAAGTAGGTAAATTAACTGAGGGCTTCTCTATTTGAAATATGCCCCATCATGTTGCATTATTTTCTGTCTTTGTCATTCATACACTGATAAGACTGAATATAGATGCCCCTTTCCAAATATACATTGAAACCTAATTCCCAGTGTATGGATATTTGGAAGTGAGGTCATTGGACAGTGAAGAGATCATGAAGGTGAAACCCTCATGAATGGGATTAGTGCTCTTATAAAAGGGACCACAGAGAGCTCCCTTGAGCCATGTGAAAACACAATGAAAAAAGGCCATCTAAATCCAAGGAAGCAGATCCTCGCCAGACATCAAATCTTCTGGTGCCTTGATATTGGATTTCCCAGACTTCAGAGCTGTAGGTAATAAGTTTCCATTCTTTATAAGTCACTAAGTCTATGGTATTCTGTTACAGTACCCCAAACTCACTAAGACATATACCTAAGTGCAAATCCTTGGCTTGGTGGCTTGGACTCCAACAACATGCCACTGACTAGAAACTGGCTAATCCCAAGATTTGGGTTTAGTGAAAGGATAGATCTACAGTGGCCTAGGTTATTAGGGCACTACACTAGAGATATACTTAGTCAAGACTCTCTGATGCAAATGAGCAAATCCAATGGGAAGTAATTTAGGGGAATAAAAATAATTTATTGTTTCATATAATCAAACTATGAAAAGGACAGGAATGTAGCTATTTTTTCCCTGGGGGTGACTAAAACAGGATAAATTTGCCTTCTGGACTTTCTTTTGCCTCTGCTTTCCTCAGCAAATCGACTTCTTTCCCTCAGACCTTCTATAAGACTAGAATTTGAGCACCTGCATCTTTCAGCTTCTCCTCCAGAGGAAAAAAGAAACTCTTTATTCAGTTTGTATTTGAAAAAATCCCAAAAGGCTCCAATGGCTTAATTTAGATAATCTGAACCCCAGGGAGATGGGAGGGATTGACCCCTTTTCTCTGAGGGCGTACTGAGGAGTGGGGCCTGGGTTCTCGGCTCCTCTAGGCTGTAGATTGGGAGGCCGCCATCTTCAATTCTGTCCTCCAGAGCTCTACAGAAAGCGTTCAGGGAACAAAAACTCCTGCGTGAAATCCAGCAGATTTCTTAACCTGGCGCCTGGCAAGGGCACTGCAATTCCACCTCGGGCAAAGACATTTGAGAATCACAACAACAGGCCCCTCCACCAGAAGATCAGCAAGGACATCCAGCCAAGACCATGGTTACCAATCAAGGAGAAGAGCAGAACTCCATAGATAGGGAAAAGCAATACATGGAATTCATGGCTTTCTCCCCATAATCCTTTCATCTTGCAAAATTAAAGAAAAACTTAAAATTTTTTTCTTATTCAAGTTTTTTTAACTTTTCCTCTTTCCTCTTTTAATGTTTTTAAACTAGTTTAACAATGCCTTTCTAAAAAAACTTTTTAAATTTTCATATTATAATCATATTTTATCCTTCATTTGTATCTAACCTTGTTTTTTATATACATGTAGGGTTTTTTTTTCTAAAAAATTTTGGGATTTGGGAGAAGGGGGGTGGGGTTATGGACATTGGGGAGGGTATGTGCTATAGTGAGTGCTGTGACGTGTGTAAACCTGGTGATTCACAGACCTGTACCCCTAGGGATAAAAATATACTATATGTTTATAAAAAAAATTTTGGGATACAATTTCTTCAAATAAATCAAAATATACCCTAAATCTAGCACAGGCCTTTGTTCTAGTCTCCAGCCCAAGCACATTCTCTCCCCTCCCTTTTTTTCTTCTTCTTTCTTTTTCCAACCAACTTGTCAATTCCTTTTTAGAACTTTTTAAAATTTTCATCTTTACAGTCATATTCCATCCCTTCATCATGTTTACCCTTATTTTGTATATATATAAGCTTTTCTTTCTTAAAAATTTTTGGAGGTAGTTTCTTCTAAGAGACAAAAATATACCCCAAATCAAGTGGGTGGCCCTGTTCTAGTCACCAGTTTAATATATATATATATAGTTATATATATAACTATATATATATATATATATATATATATATATATAGTTCTTTTTACCCCCTTTCTTCTCCCACCAATCTGGGGTCTCCTCTGATTTGGTTAGCATACATTTTTCTGGGGTCTTTGTAACCATTTTAGTATTTTATTCTCTCATTCATATATTCCTATCTGGGTAAAATGACGAGGTGGGAAAACTCACTGCAAAAAAAGAACAAGAGGCAGTACCAACAGCTAGGGACCTATCAATACAGAAATTGGTAATATGTCAGATCTAGAGTTCAACAATTCTCAAGGTGCTAGCTGGAATTGAAAAAGGCATGGAGGATATTAGAGTAACCCTGTCTGGAGAAATAAAAGCCCTTTCTGGAGAAATAAAAGAACTAAAATCTAACCAAGCTGAAATCAAAAGAGGAATTAATGAGGTGCAATCAAGAATGGAGGCTCTTACTGCTAGGATAAATGAAGCAGAAGAGAGAATTAGTGATATATAAGACCAAAAGCTGGAGAATAAAAAGGCTAAGCAAAAGAGAGACAAACAACTACTGGGCCACAAGGGGGGGGGAATTCAAGAGATAAGTGATACCATAAGATGAAACAATATTAGAATAATTGGGATTCCAGAAGAAGAAGAAAGAGAGGGGGACAGAAGCTATATTGGATCAAATTATTGTAGAGAATTGTCCTAACATGGTAAAGGGAACAAGCATCAAAATCCAGGAGGCTCAGAGAACCCCCCTCAAAATCAATAAGATTAGGTCCACACCCTGTCATCTAATAGTAAAATTTACAAGTCTTAGTGACAAAGAGAAAATCCTGAGAGCAGCCCAGGATAATAAGTCTGTAACATACAATGGTAAAAATATTAGATTGGCAGCAAACTTATCCACAGAGACCTGGCAGCCCAGAAAGAACTAGCATGATATATTCAGAGCATGAAATGAGAAAAACATGCAGCCAAGAATACTATATCCAGCTAGGCTATCATTGAAAATAGAAGGAGAGATAAAAAGCTTCCAGGACAAACAAAAACTAAAAGAATTTGTAAACCCCAAACCAGCTCAACAGGAAATATTGAAAGGGGTCCTCTAAGCAAAGAGAGAGCCTAAAAGTAGTAGATCAGAAAGGAACAGAAACAACAAACAGTAACAGTCACCTTACAGACAATACAGTAGCACTAAATTCATATCTCTCAATAGTTACCCTGAGTGTAAATGGGCTAAATGCCCCAATCAAAAGACACAGGGTATCAGAATGGATAAAAAACCAAAACCCAGCAATATTCTGTCTACAAGAAACTCATTTTAGACCCAAAGATACCTCCAGATTTAAAGTGAGGGGGTAGAAAATAATTTACCATGCTAATGGACATCAAAAGAAAGATGGTGGGTGGCAATCCTGATATCAGATCAATTAGATTTTAAGCCAAAGACTATAATAAGAGATGAGGAAGGACACTATATCATAATCAAATGGTCTGTCTAACAAGAAGACCTAACAATTTTAAATATCTATGACCCTAACATGGGAGCAGCCAACTATATAAACCAATTAATAACAAAATCAAAGAAACACATCGACAATAATACAATAATAGTAGGGGAATTTAACACCTCCCCCACTGAAAGGGACAGGTCATCCAAGCAAAAGATCAACAAGGAAATAAAGGCCTTAAAGGACACACTGGACCAGATGGACATCACAGATATATTCAGAACATACCATCCCAAAGCAACAGCATACACATTCTTCTCTAGTGCACATGGAACATTCTCCAGAATAGATCACATCCTGGGTCACAAGTCAGGTCTCAACCAATACCAAAAGATTGGGACCATTCCCTGCATATTTTCAGACCACAAGTCTCTGAAGCTAGAACTCAATCACAAGAGGAAATTTGGAAAACCTCAAATACATGGAGGCTAAAGACCATCCTACTAAAGAATGAAAGGGTCAACCAGGAACCTAAGGAAGAATTGAAAAAAATCATGGAAACAAATGATAATGAAAACACAACTGTTCAAAATCTGTGGGACACAGCAAAGGTGGTCCTGAGAAGAAAGTATATAGCCATACAAGCCTTTCTCAAGAAACAAGAAAGGTCTCAAATACACAACCTAACCCTATGCCTAAAGGAGTTGGAGAAAGAACAGCAAAGAAAGCCTAAACCCAGCAGGAGAAAAGAAATAGTAAAGATCAGAGCAGAAATCAATGAAATAGAAACCAAAAGAACAGTAGAACAAATCAATGAAACTAGGAGCTGGTTCTTTGAAAGAATTAATGAGATTGATAAATCCATGGCCAGACTTACCAAAAAGAAAAAAAAAAAGAACCCAAATAAATAAAATCATGGATGAAAGAGGAGAGATCACAACCAACGCTAAAGAAATACAAACAACTGTAAGAACATATTATGAGCAACTATACACCAGCAAATTTGACAATCTGGAAGAAATGGATGCATTCCTAAAGACATATGAACTACCACAACTGAACCAGGAAGAAATGGAAAACCTGAACAGACCCATAACCTGTAAGGAGATTGAAGCAGTCAGCAAAAATCTCCCAACAAACAAGAGCCCAGGGCAAGATGGCTTCCCAGGGGAATTCTACCAAGCATTTAAAGAAGAATTAATTCCTGGGACCCCTGGGTGGCTCAGTGGGTTAAGCCGCTGCCTTCAGCTCAGTTCATGATCCCAGGGTCCTGGGATCGAGTCCTGCATCGGACTCCTTGCTCAACAGGAAACCTGCTTCTCTCACTGCCTCTGCCTGCCTCTCTGCCTGCTTGTGTGTACTTGCTTGCTCTCTCTCTCTCTCTGGCAAATAAATAAAATCTTAAAAAAAAAAGAAGAAGAATTAATTCTTATTTTCCTGAAACTGTTCCAAAAAATAGAAATGGAAAGAAAACTTCCAAACTCATTTTATGGGGCCAGCATTACCTTGATTCCAAAACCAGACAAAGACCCCATCAAAAAAGAGAATTACAGACCAATATCTTTGATGAATACAGATGTGCAAATTCTCACCAAAATACTAGCCAATGGGATCCAACAGTACATTAAAAGGATTATTCATCATGACCAAGTGGGATTTATTCCAGGGCTGCAAGGTTGGTTCAACATCCTCAAATCAATCAGTATGATAAAATACATTAATAAAAGAAAGAACAAGAACCATATGATACTCTCAATAGATGCTGAAAAGCATTTGACAAAGTACAACATCCTTTCTTGATCAAAACTTTTCAAAGAGTAGGCATAGAGGGTACATACATCAATATCATCAAAGCCATCTATGAAAAACCCACAGTGAATATCATTTTCAATGGAGAAAAACTAACAGCCTTTCCACTAAGGTCAGGAACACATCAGGGATGTCCATTATCACCACTGCTATTCAACATAGTACTAGAAGTCCTAGCCTCAGCAATCAGAAAACAAAAAGAGATTAAAGGCATCCAAATTGGCAAAGAAGAAATCAAACTATCATTTTTTGAAGATGATATGATTATTTTAGGTGGAAAACCCAAAAGACTCTACTCCAAATCTGCTAGTACTTGTACAGGAATTCAGTAAAGTGTCAGGATATAAAATCAATGCACAGAAATCAGTTGCATTTCTATACACCAACAAGACAGAAGAAAGAGAAATTAAGGAGTCAATCCCATTTACAATTGCACGCCAAACCATAAGATACCTAGGAATAAACCTAACCAAAGAGGCAAAGAATCTGTACTCAGAAAACTATCAAGTTCTCATGAAAGAAATGAAGAAGACACAAAGCAATGGAAAAATGTTCCATGCTCATGGATTGAAAGAACAAATATTGTGAAAATGTCTATGCTACCTAAAGCAATCTATACATTTAATGCAATCCCTATCAAAATATCATCAATTTTTTTCAGAGATAGAACAAACCATCCTAAAATTTATATGGAACCAGAAAAGAGCCTGAATAGCCAGAGGAATGTTGAAAAAGAAAGCCAAAGTTGGTGGCATCACAATTCCAGACTTCAAGCTCCATTACAAAGCTGTCATCATCAAGACAGTATGGTACTAGCACAAAAACAGACACATAGATCAATGGAACAGAATAGAGATCCCAGAAACAGACCCTCAACTCCATGGTCAACTAATCTTTGACAAAGCAGGAAAGAATGTCCAATGGAAAAGACAGTCTCTCCAACAAATGTTGTTGGGAAAATTGGGCAGCCACATGCAGAAAAATGAAACTGGATCATTTCCTTACACCACACACAAAAATAGACTTAAAATGGATGAAAGACCTCAATGTGAGACAAGAATCCATCAAAATCATTGAGGAGAACAAAAGCAGCAACCTCTTTGACCTCAGCCACAGCAACTTCTTCCTAGAAACATCACCAAAGACAAGGGAAGCAAGGGCAAAAATGAACTATTGGGACTTCATCAAGATAAAAAGCTTTTGCACAGCAAAGGAAACAGTCAACAAAACCAAAAGATAACTGACAGAATGGGAGAAGATATTCGCAAATGACATATCAGATAAAGGGCTATTATCTAAAATATATAAAGAACTTGCCAAACTCAAAACCCAAAGAACATATACTCAAAACCCAAAGAACAATCAAGAAATGGGTAGAGCACATGAACAGACATTTCTGCAAAGAAGACATCCAGATGGCCAACAGACACATGAAAAAGTACTCCACATCACTTGGCATCAGGGAAATACAAATCAAAACTACAATGAGAGACCACCTCATGCCAGTCAGAATGGCTAAATTAAGTCAGGAAACAACAGATGCTGGCGAGGATGTGGAGAAAGGGGAACTCTCCTACGCTGTTGGTGGGAATGCAAGCTGGTGCAGACACTCTGGAAAACAGCATGGAGGTTCCTCAAAAGTTGAAAATAGAGCTACCTTAAGACCAGCAATTGCACTACTGGGTATTTACCTTAAAGATACAAACGTCATGATCCGAAGGGGCATGTGCACCCTAATGTTTATAGCAGCTATGTCTACAATAGCCAAACTATGGAAAGAACCTAGATGTCCATCAACAGATGAATGGATAAAGAAGATGTGGTATATATATACAATGGAATACTATGCAACCATCAAAAGAAATGAAATCTTGCCATTTGCGATGATGTGGATGGAACTAGAGGGTATCATGCTTAGGGAAATAAGACAATCCAAGAAAGACAATTGTCATATGATCTCCCTGATATGAGGAATTTGAGAGGCAATATGGGGGTTTGAGGGGTAGGGAAGGAAAAAAATGAAACAAGATGGGATTGGGAGGGAGACAAACCATAAGAGACTCTTGATCTCACAAAAGAAACTGAGGGTTGCCAGGTGGAGCGGGTAGTAAGAGGGTGGTTGGTTGTAGACATTGGGGAAGGTATATGTTATGATGAGTGCTGTGAAGTGTGTTAACCTGGTGATTCACAGACCTGTACCCCTGGGCTAACAACACATTATATGTTAATAAAAAATTAAAAATTAAAAAAGATTATTTACTCAAAAATAAGCAAAAAAATGAATAGGGTGAGGGCAAGAAGGGAATGAAAAGTGGAAATTATAGTTTGTGGCTATAAAGGATACAATATAAAAGTTACATTATTTTTAAAGATTGTATTGATAGAGAAATCAATCAGGAGATGATAGAGAGATAGATGATCGATTATAGATATTATCCATAGAGAATATTGTAGAGTGAGAATAGAAGAGAGAGAACCACTTTTCTGGTGTTAGTCAATATTTGATTTTACATCATTTTATCATTGTAAGGTAGGATCAAAGATTGATTCATCTCAGTATAATCAAAGAAGCATGAATTTGGGAGTCAGACAGCCATGGCTTTGAATATTGACTCTGTTTCAGATCATCTAGATGGTCTTGGACAAATGAAAAATTCCTTAAATCTCAGTGTAATAAATTTCCTAGAGTATAACAAGGTACCAAAACCAAGGTGGCTGACAACAACAGAAATTTATTTTCTCATAATTCTGGAGGCTAGAAGTTCAAAACCAATGTTTTAGCAGCGTCATACTCTCTTGAAGACTCCCAAGGGAAGAATCTGTTCCATGCCTTCTAAATTCTGGCAGCTCCAGGTGTTCCTTGGCTTGTAGAAGTATCAATGCAATCATCTTTCTTCATGCAGCATTCTCCTTGTCTCTTTGTCTTCACATAGTTGTCTTCTTATATAGACACCAAACATATTGGACTAGGAGCCCACTCCACTCCAGCATGACTTCATCTGAACTTAAATCATTATAGCTTCAATGAGTCTATTTCCAAATACAAGATCTAAGATAACATTCATACAACATTCTAAGATACTCATGGTTAAGACTTCAACATATTATTTTGGGTGAAACATAATTCAAACCAACACACAATATCAGACACATAGTAAATGAGAAAAGCAAAGAATAAAAGCCAGACATCAAAATGATACTTTGTTACTATCTAATTCCCTGTTATTTTCCAAGAACTTTTGGTGGAGAAGTCTTACCAGGTTCTGTGATTCCTTAATACTGTATTCACAGGTGGCCTTGATTCAATATTTACTAAGCACTTACTATATGCTTGGCATTGTACCAGGTACAAAGATATTGGTGCCCGGAGGGGACCTGAGGCCATTTCTGTGATTTTCTGAGGTTGTTTGTACTCTAAGGTCAATTCCTTATCCCATCTCAATTCTACAAATTATGATCTAGAAAGGTGGTCAGTAAACTATGAGCCATGAGCCAAATCTGGACCATTGACCGTAAATAAATTTTATTCAAAGATAGCCATATCCATTTCTATACCAACAAAGCCTATTTTTGTGTTACCTTAGAGAGGTGAGTAGTTGTGACAGGCCCACAAAGCCTAAAATATTCGTGATCTGGTCCTGTATAGAAGTATTACATTTATTGAAGTTTAGGCTTTTTTAATACTCTTCTTAGTCCACAAGCTTCTCAATGCTCAGGGCTTCAGGTTCATCTACAGCTTGGGCCTTGGCAACTTTAATTTTTCTAGTTTTGAGGCTCAAAAACCTTGAGGTCACTCATTCATTTGATCATTCAAATGTGTCCTTTGCTGTGCAGTCTAAGCAAAAGAAAACTTGAAAAAAGGAAATTCAAGGAATTTATAATCCAGGAAGGCAATAAAGTCTCTACACAAATGAAAATCACTAAAGGCAGTAGATAATGGCTATAAAAGTGGTAAAGACACAGAGAGAGAGAGAGAGAGAGAAGGAAAGAAGAGAAAGAAAAGAAAAAAGAAGAGAAAACAGAAAAGAAGAAAAGAATGAAAAAAGAAGAAAGAAAGAACTTTTATGGTCAACTATCCATCTAGTTGCTGATGCCAGAAATCAGTCATCCTTAACTCTCCATCCTTCTTCACTTACCTGCTACTCCATTGAAGTTTTGTTAATTCTATGTCTGAAATATCTCTCAGATCCATCTATCTCTTCATCCCCACAGCTTCCATCCTAGTTCACATTACTGGATCAACACCAATCAATTAATTGACTTTTCTTCCTTTAGTCTTGCCTCCCAACACATTCTCCACACTGTCATCAGAGTGATCTTTGTTAAATTTTAGATTATGCCGCTTTCCTACTTTAAAAATCTTTGATAGCTTTTTGTTAGGATAAAGTGTAAGCCCTCCAGCTTATCTTACAGAGTCTTCCAGAATCTGATTTCTGGTTCCTTGTCCAGCTCTGTTTCTTCTTGCTAGACTACTTCATGTTCCACCCAAACTGGTGTTGAGTGTTTGGAACTTACTGTGATCTCTTTGAGAGAAGCCTTCCCTTTTGCTGTCTCTCTTACTAGAACTCTGTCCCTCTCCACTCTCCTCAGTCTCCCACCTCCCTTTGTCTAGCTAATTCCTTCATTCTTCAGGTCTCACATCAAATGACAGTTCCTACAAGAAACCTTCCCTAACCTATTAGTTTAGTTAGCTTGTAGTAGTCCCTCCTTATCCCTGAGAGATATGTTCCAAGACCCCAGTGGATGCCTGAAACTATGGATAGATAGTACTGGGCCCTGCATGTACTGTTTTTTTTTCTGATACATGCATACCTATGATAAAGTTTATTTTAGAAATTAAGCACAGTAAGAAATTAACAATAACTCAACAACATAGAGCAACTGTAACAACACACTGTAATTAAAGTTACATGAATGCGGTTCTCGCTCTCAAATTATCTGATTGTACTGTACTCACCCTTCTTGGGATGATGAGATGAAGTGAGGTGAATCAGGTAGGCACTGTGACTTAGCATTAAGCTACTATGCCCTTCTGAGGGTATGTCAGAAAGTGGATCATCTCCTTCTGGACTGTGGTTGATGGCAGGTGCCTAAAACCAAGGGTAAGGCAGGGAATGCTGTACTTAATATTTCACTCTGAGAGCCTCCAGCACTTTTCCTTGCGTAATACCAGCTCCCTTGTTTACTTATCCTCTCTTGGCTTGAGTACTGAAGTTGGGAAAAGTATGAGCACGTGCGCCTTCTTTACCGTACGGTTCCCTTCTTCTCACCCCATCTTCCCACCCCTACTCACGCCTAGCCCTCCTCCCCACTCACATTTGGCTCCAACGGGAGCTCCATAAATAGTCCTAGACAAGAGGGTATGTAAGCCTCCACCTCTCACTTTTCTCTGTTGCCTGCTGGGGGAGGGTTTCAGTGCTGGGACAGGAAAGGGGATAGGGGTGCGGGGGCAGGGGGCAGGGCCAGGAACACCGTTCATTGGCTCCGTGGGGAGGGGCGGGGCAGAAATGGCCGCGGTGTCTGCACAGCACAGCGGTTGTGAGCCGCGCGTTTGTCCAGGTCCAGGCTGTTTTCTGCCCGCACCGTGGGTGAGGAAGGTGCTGCTGGTGGAGGGCTTGCAGGCCCTGTACCTAAGTGTCATCCTCCTTGGGTGGCTCAGATAAAAGGTGCAGAATAAGTTGTTCTTTGGGAAGCCGAATTCGTGGAATCAGTGCCAGGACAGGAGAAAAGATAATTCTCCTTGCGCGGAGAGAGACAAGCTTTGCAGACCCAAGACTCCTCTGTTGGACTTAAGTTTTCTTTCTCCTTTTCCTTATACCACTCGAGCTGCCCACCTCATCATCTTGTCCTTGACTTATTCAGGAAGCCTCCTAAACAACTTCGAAGCAGTCCACAGTTGCTACAGAATGATACACCACAGCCTGGATGTTAGTGTTACCAGTTAGAAATGTGTGGTTGCTTGTAAGTTCCTCAGATATAGTCAGAACTAGAGGGTCCCCCCCCCAATACTATTATTACTAAATGCAAAAAATTGTGGGAGAGGAAGAATTGGGTGAATATCAATTTACCCACTATTTTACTCTTTTTGAAGCAACCAATGATACCTGCCTCATCTTGAATTTGTTAGGTGCTGCTTTTAAATTGTCCAAATTTATCCGAGGCGAGGTCTCTACATACTCAGTTGAAAACTGGGGAAAATAGAATAGAGAGCGTACCTTTGAAAAAATAGAATAGAGAGCGTACCCCTAACCAAGATAATAAAAGATAATAAAACTGTAGATGGATAGAAATCCAGCAGCTTTCTTCATAAGATTTGAAACAAGAATTGAAGAAAGACCATCTACCATCTCAACTGTGTCCACCTTTTTAGTCATCTCTGATTTATTCATTCTACATTCTAGCCAAGTCTAACTATACAGTTTTTCCAGACTCATCCTGCTTTCTTATTCTCCTTCTCTGCTACTTTTGCCTCAAAATTCAGCAAATATATTACCTGCCCCAGAAAATTCCTGTATCTCTTTTTTCCAAGTACAGGACTTCCCTCTATTACAATACTGCTCTGTGATTCTTATCTCTGATAGTACTTTTCAAATAGTGATGTAATTTTTTTTTCAAAGATTTTATTTATTTATTTGACGAATAAAGATCACAAGTAGGCAGAGAGGCAGGCGGAGAGAGAGAGAGAGGAGGAAGCAGGCTCCCTGCTGAGCAGAGAACCTGATGTGGGGCTCGATCCCAGGACCCTGGGATCATGACCCGAGCCGAAGGCAGAGGCTTTAACCCACTGAGCCCCCCAGGCACCCCATGATGTAATTTTTTAATGCAATTTTTTTTACTTGTTTTTGTACCAGATTGTTAGGGCGGTATCTTTATCTCAGTATTCCTATGTGTGGCTCAGTGGATATTGGGTAGATGTTGGATGTATGTGTGGATAGATGATGGATGAATGTACTAGGGAGGGGGTATCTAGAAGGATGAACATATAGATGAGAGTGAGGCTATAGGCAAGTGAATAGATTGGTTATTACTATGTAATTGGTTACTACTTTAATAATAATATTACTTATTATAATTTGTTATTACTATATTATTGGTTATTACTTTGTAATAGATTGTATTGGGACTAAAAAGTATATAAGTGAATGGATAGAAATTAAACTGATTTATAGAGTGAATCTGGATGGATGCTCTGGGTAGGAAAGACTAAGAGGATCTTTCAGTGAAATCATTATTTCTATTGGAAAAATATTGATAAAGCAAGTACTAAAGTTTATAAATACCACCTTGTAAGGAGAAGATAATACTAGTTTGATATGCTTGTGTTTAAAATGCGAAATGCTAACATTTCCCTTCTCTATTAATCTCCATTTTAAAAAATATTTTATTTATTTATTTGACAGAGAGAAACACAGCAGGAGAGGGAATACAGGTAGGGGAGTGGGAGAGAGAGAAGCAGGCTTCCTGCTGAAGCCCACACAGGGCTGAATCCCAGGACCCTGGGATCATGACCTGAGCTGAAGGCAGACGCTTAACGACTAAATCACCCAGGAGCCCCTAATCTCCATTTCTTTTTTAATCTCTGGTGTAATTATTAAAAAGTCAATTATAATATACACTATGGAAATCCGCATCAGTATGATTATTTTTGAAAGATGTCTAAAGTTTTTTGTTTTTAACAAAACAAACCAATTGACTTCTGTGCTTCTAGTCCCTGAAAACAATCATTTTAATAGCAAGAAAACTTTTTCTGTACTAATGCCTTACAGTGTAAAACTTTATAAAACTTAGAAATATTTTGTATCCATAGCCTCATCTCAGTAATTCTGCATGGTTACTTGAAATGCTTCATATTTTGTAGTTGAGGAAACTGACCCTCAAAGAAATTATGTCTTTTTGTTGCATGGACCAGTGTAATAGATGGGAATAATGTTCTCAATTCTTTATTCTCTTCCTCTCTTCTGCTGCAAAGTGACTTTGCAGTGTCTTCCAGCAAAATCAGTGGAGTATTCATCTCTGTCATATTGACTTTGGTTTTGGTCATGTAGTTGTTAGCCAAAGGGATTGTTAATGATCATGACATGAACACAGATCTTAAGTCTGTGTGGGTTAGGTTGGCCTCTTATGCTTCTGCTGTTGCCATAATGACATGTTCTGGATCGCTGTTCATCCCAGAATGAAACACATGTTTGGAAGGGGCCAATCCTAACCTACCTTGGATACAAGCCTACCTGGATGTAGATGAGCCCAGCTTAGCCCAGCCATGTACATCCAAGATCAGTTAAACCCCAGCCAAGTTACAGATTTATGAGCAAAGAAAATAAAAACTTAAGCATAATCTTACCATATGATCCAGCAATCATTCTCATGGGTATTTACCTAAAAGAATTGAAAATTCATGTCTACAAAAATGTTTATAGCAGCTTTATTCATAATTACCCCAAACAAACATCAACCAAGATGTCCTTCAATAGGTGAATTGATTAACAAACTCTGATCATCTATAAAATAGAATATTATTCTGTGATGAAAAGAAATGAGCTATCAAGTCGTAGAATTACACGGAGGAACCTTAAAGACATATTACTGAGTGGAAGAAGTCAATTTGAAAAGGCGGCATATATACTGTATGATTCTATTTTATGACATCTAGAAAAGGCAAAACTATAGAGGTAGTAGAGAAATTAGTGGTTGCCAGAGATTCAGGGGGAGGAGTGAAAGATGTCTATTATTGAGCCTGAGATGTTCAGGGCAGTGAAACTATTCTGTATGATACTATAATGATGGATACACCATGACATTAGACATTTGTTAAAACCCATGAAACTGTAGGACACAAAAAATGAACCCTAATGTAACTAAGGACCTCAGTTAATAAGAATGCATCAATGTTAGCTCACCAACAGTAATCAATGAGCCACACCAAAATGCAAGATGATAATAATAAGGCATGTTCTCCCTGCAGTTCACTCTAGGCTCTGCTGTCTTAAAACTGGTGTTTTAGTCATTTACATTCTTTTCTTGGATCCTATAGAATAAGTTGTGGTTGTTTTATAAATTTGGAAAGACGGAACATGGAAAAATTCATTCCTCACAAAACATTTGTTGAAACCTGTTTCCTTAATTATAGAAATACTAGCACATAGTAGTTCAATACCTTTCTGGTGAAATTTTAAGGTTATATTACTTTGTAATAGATTGTATTTTTGCTCAAAATATTCATTGCCTCTTCCATGGGCCCCTGCCTATGAGAGGATGACATGTCTCTCTAGCAGTTATGGTCATGTGATTTGCTTTGATAATTGAAATAAAACTGGAAATGATAATCTCACTTCTAAACAGAGACTTTAAGAGTGATTCCATAGTCAGTCAACACCAGTTATTTTTCCTTCTGGCGTGAGACTAACTTTGTTTCAGAAGAGGGCTGCTTTTTCATACTGGGTTCCAGAAAGAAGACGATGTAGACTTGAGTCAATCCTGACCCAACTATAGACATGAGAAACTTTTGTTGTGAGTCACTAAGATTCTGAGATCATTATTGTCATGCAGTCCCAGGTGATGGAATAATCACTAATTATATTTTCTCCACGTTTCTTAGATTAAATGACACTTAAAAATTACTTTATTACTTTAATATTATGGGTGACAATTTACAACTTGGCGATAACCAAAATGGCATCTATAAATAAATGTCCCTTGTGTGCTAAATAGTGAAGAAGTATCTAAACTGCTAACTGACAACTTACTGCATACTGTATGCTTAATAAAATACTATTGGACTTAAACTGACATGTACTATATATTTTAATATTTTACAATACTTGCTTTATTCACATACCTAACTATCTATTCATCTGACCATCCATATTATTTTTTAAAGTATTTTAAAGTAAGTTACTGGCATCAGTACACTAGATACTGCAGCATGTACTAGAGTTATATTGGCTTAGGACTTTTTTTTGAGGTAAAATTTATATGTAATGTATAAATTGAAGTGTATCATTCAGTGACTTGTCAAACACATACTCGTATGCAATCCAAATCTCAATCAAGATATAGAGCATGGTCATCACCCAACAAAGGTTTCACCGTTAATTTTTCAGCCCATGGATTTAGTATGTGTATGTGCTTTTAAATGTTACATATATTTTTGTTCTGAAGTATGTGGCTTTATTTCAGGAGAGATTTATATATATATCCTAGAATTCAAGCTGATATGTCACATTAACATACCTCTTTAGGTCTTACGAATGATATACTTTAAAAGGAATTCAGTTCTGGGGCGCCTGGGTGGCTCAGTCACTTAAGGTGACCGACTCTTGATTTCAGCTCAGGTCATGATGTCAGGGTCCTGGGATGGAGCCCTGGGTCCTGCTCCCTGCTCAGCAGGGAGTCTGCTTGTCTCTCTCTCCCTCTCCCCACTAATACTCTCTCTCTCTCTCTCTCTAAAATAAATAAATACATTTTTAAAAGGAATTTTGTTCTGAAAAAATAAAACTTTAAGCATCTGATAACTTATGGATTTTTTTCTAGGCCCTTATTGTTCTTTCTCTACCTTTGCTTTTTGAATAATTTTGTTTTTGCAACAACCATCCATTAGAAGGGACATCCCTACCACATCAGGCAGTATAATCACCATTTGCACTTAATTGAAACTTTGCAATTTCATGTTCTACAAAAGACATTGGTTATGCTGGGAAGTATTTTTCTGATGCTAATCACAACCCAGTTGTGTGGGTTTAGACTGGCTAGAGCTGACGCTGGTTAGTAAACGAAGGATAATCACAAATAATACAGAAAAAAAAAGTGGTTTCTACTATATGTTTTGTGGCTGTACACACATGATGGACTGAAAGAATGAACAGAAACAGAATTAGTAGATAAGCTGAGCCAGCACAGAAAAGATAAGGGAAATATTGGAATAAATATAAGGCTTATATTTTTAAAGATCTATTTATTTATTTGAGAAAGAGAGAGAGAGAGCACAAGCATGAGGGGCAGAGGGAGAAGGAGAGAGAATCTCAGACAGACCCCATGCTGAGCCTGGGACCCAATGCAGGGCTTGATTTCATGACCTTGAGATCACAACCTGAGTCGAAACCAAGTTGGATGCTTAACTGACTGTGCCACCCGGGCACCCCTATAAGGTTATTTTTATACCACGTGAAATGTGGCCTTAATTTCCTTCTACTGCTTCCCTGCCCCCAACCTTTATGTGTCCTTAGCAGCCTAAGATAATATATGCCTGTGCCACAAAAATAAACATGGTAGAATAGCAGTCTGTTTATGCCTTATTACACAATATGGATGTAAAATATTCATTCCTTAAATCTGGAGATTTGAGGGATTATTAATACTGTGTGCCTACCAAGAGAGGCTGTTATTAATGGAAATTAGAATAGTAAAGAGGATTTCTATTTATTATATTTACACTTATCATTCCAGGTATCTTTCTCAAGCTATTTGTCTTTCAGGACTAGGCACCAGAATTCAAAAGACTGAAATCATATTATATAGAAATTATTAATTAATGGAACTAATATACATCCTTTTCTCCAGGGAGTCTTAATGGAACCAAGTTTGGGAGGAACAGAATTGTGAGACAATGTATAAATCCCACTTATCACAGGGAGAAGGAATTCCTGACTGAATGAAGGTATCTCACCACATTTTATTTCTAATATTTTAGTAATGATCTTTTTGCATATAATTTAAAAGGCCAGAAATAGAAGAATTAGAAAAGAGACTACAGACAACATGAATAATTTATAAAATCATCTAATGGAGATTTAATGTAAAGTATGATGAATGTATTAATATTGTATTGTATACTTGAAAGTTGCTAAGACAACAGATCTTGAAAGTTCATACCACGTGCAGCAAAAAAGGTAACTATGTGAAGCAATGCATGGTTTAATTAACCTTATTTTGGCAATAATTTGGTGATATAAACCTATATCAAATCATCACATTGTACACCTTAAACTTACACAATGTTATATGCCAATTATTTCTCAGTAAGTCTTAAAAATAACAATAATAATAAAAAGAAGAAGAAAAGGAAAAAAATCTGGGAAAGCAAAAGCAAAACAAAACAAAACAACAACAAAAACCATCTATATGTCCTCTGGAAGTTTCTTTCCCCCACAAATGATTCTCTATGTGTCTTGCTGCTGAAGTATTCCCTGGATTCCCTGTATGTGAAACAGCTTAGACACAAATTGGTAGCAAGGTTAAGACTATAATTAAATCATTCTCTCCAGTCCTTACTTATCTCCAACCCCATCATTGAAAATTAACTGTATCCCTGGCATCTATTGAAATATAGAAATGTGCTTGTTTTATAATTAGAAACAGACTTAGTGGAGACATGATTGTTCTCTTTGATATGTGAAGAGCTGTCATTTCTAAAATGAACTACTTTCTTATATCTCCTTGAGGCAAAATTAATACTTAAGAGTATAATTAACTATAGACCAATTTGGGGCTCACTCTAGAGAAAGCATTTCTAATAACTAGGAGAATCAGATGGTAGCACAGAATATCTAATAAATATGTGGTATTTCTAGCACTCAAACCATTTGAAATGTCTAGGAAGAGATTAGGTGACCATCATATGAGTTTCCTGCATTATCTGATGATCAAAGATGGCTTCCAAGAGTCCTTTCTTTCATTTCTAAGAATCTGTAGACAAATAAAAAAGCCAGTTGAGTGGCCCTTTATTAAAATTTTGACTTGAAAATACTTTTAAACTTAAGTACTTTAACCCATACTATATTAATCAAGTCAATAATCTGTATATCTATCATATCAGATTGGGTATCATCATCAAGAATTTACAAATGATAGGTATGTTTCTTACTGTCAGTAATTCTGCTCTGGGTTTATGAGCTCAGCTAACGATGGAATCACATCAAACTGTTAGTCTCATCTTATTCATCAGTTGACTATCCCTCAAATGTACACCTCAGGCACTGATCTGAACATATGGTACAAGAACCTCAAAATGCTCACAATATCAGAGCATTTTGGGAATTAGAAAGACCAGAACATTGCTAACAAGAAAATTTGTGTAGGTGGTGGCAAAATTCTACAGGTGGCTTTAAAGAGATCTCTCTTGATTCATATTCATAATTCTGTGCTTTATTCAGTTTTATATTTTCTCTCTAGCATGGTACTATGAAGAGTTTGCAGGAAGACATAGTTATCCTTGCTGACATTATCTTAGGACAGCCATGACGACGCATCATCACACTCCTCTCTTTCCAATAATAAAAAGCCTCAAAACATAGCATGACCCAAGATCTCTGTTAAGAAAATTAAGCTTCTTTCAAATTTGACTTCCAGAAAAGTTTAATATATCTGCACTGTATTTGTAATTCATACTGTTCGGGAGTTGCATTTGTAATTATTCCACTGAGTTTATATAACCAGTAATTCCCTGGTTGAATTTATTATGCTTGTGAGATTTGGTGATTTATTATTAAAACTGTTAGAGTTAATTATATTTGTTGCACTGATCTTCCCTGAAGGAAACTTGGGAATTGTCTTTCTCATTCTTAATTAGGAAATGGTAAAATGCAATTCTGAGGACACGGGAATTGTTTTCCTTTACTCAGTAAGACTGACCTAAAGTTTATTAAAAAAAAAATCTCTCTTGATTACGGATAAAAACATGTAACTTTACTAGTAAGCTATAAAAGGATAGTCTATTAAATTGCAGACCAGTTTTTCTCCTTGACTTCTGGTTCTTCATTTTACCTTTTTAAGGAAAGAAAGGTTCCTATCCTCTGCTTAAATCATACTTTTATTTCTTTTAAAGATTTATTTAATTAAATAATTAATCAATTTGAGAGAGAGAGAGAGAGAGAGAGAGCAGGGAAGGGGAGAAGGACAGATTCCTCAAGCAGATTCCCTGACCCATTACTCCATCCCATGACCCTGAGATCAGGACCTGAGCTGAAATCAAGAGTCAGACACTTAACTGACTGAGCCACCCAGGTGCCCCTAAATCATATTTTTCATTTTAAATAACAGAATTGCCTTGTAAGTTATAATATACCATTAGTTTTCCAGGGTTGCCATAAGAAAATACTGCAAATTGTGTGACTTAAACAACAGAAATTTATTAACTCATAGTTCTGGAAGCTACAAGTCCATGATCAGGGTACCTATAGAGTTGGTCCTTTTAAAGGATGTGAAAGGGAATCTATTCCAGGCCTCTCTAATTGGCTTGTAGATGGCCACCTTCCCCCTAACCATGTTTTACTCTGTGTCCAAATTTACCTTTTTTGTAAGGACAATGATAATATTGGAATAGGACCTATCCTAATTATTTCATCTTGTCTAACTCCAAGTTAAGACTATCTCCAAGTAAGTTTACATTCTGTGGTGTGGGGGGTAGGAGTTCAACATTATCTCTTTTGGAGAGACAAAATACAACTGATAACAGGTGTCATGAAAGAAAATATCCTACAATGTGAATTACTTGTCCAGCAATATTTCTGATTTATTAAAAAGAGCCAGAGTTACCAGTGAAACCAATTTTTCTTCTTTTATTCCCCCCACATACATTTCAACTGGAGAAGATAACATGCTCTCAAAATAAGTAAAGTAAAAATAGTAAAAACCAGAGAGAAGTAAACAAGTCCATAATCATAGTGGGAGCTTTTTATATACACTTCTTTTAGTAATTTATAGAAAAAGCAAACAAGGGGCGCCTGGGTGGCTCAGCAGGTTAAAGCCTCTGCCTTCGGCTCAGGTCATGATCTCAGGATCCTGGGATCAAGTCTGGCATCGGGCTCTCTGCTCAGCAGGGAGTCTGCGTCTCTTCTTTTCTCTCTGCCTGCCTCTCTGCCTACTTGTGATCTCTGTCAAATAAATAAATAAAATCTTAAAAAAAAAAGAAAAAGCGAACAAAAGCTTAATAAGGGTATAATAAGTATGAGGATAATCAAGAAAATTGGGGCACCTGGCTGGCTCAGTTGGTTAAGTGTCAGCCTTCTGCTCAGATCATGATCCTGGAGTCCAGGGATGGAGCCCCACCTTGGGCTCCCTGTTCAGCAGAGTGTCTGCCTCTTCCTCTGCCCCCTGCCCCCGCTCATGTTGTCTCACTTTCTCAAATAAATAAATAAAATCTTAAAAAAAAATCAAGAAACTTGGCCAAAGGAATAAATATAGAACACTCTACCCAAACACTTCAGAATATACTTCCTTTTCAAGCACACATAAAACATAAAAAAAAAAATTTGACTATAAGCTGGACCAACAAAGCAAGTCTCATCAAAGTTCAAATAAATGAAATTATACAAACTAGGTAGAATACATTATTGACCCTAATACAGTTAAGCTAGAAACCAGTAATAAAAGATAACCAGAAAACTATCATATGTTTGGAAATATAGCACATATCCTCATAACCCATGATCAAAGAAGAAATCTTTTTTTATTATTGATTTTTTTAATCATTTTTTAAAATTTATTTTCAGCATAACAGTATTCATTGTTCTTGTACCACACTCAGTGCTCCATGCAATCCGTGCCCTCTCCAATACCCACCACCTGGATCCCCCAACCTCCCACCCCCTGCCCCTTCAAAACCCTCAGATTGTTTTTCAGAGTCCATAGTCTCTCATGGTTCACCTCCCCTTCCAATTTCCCTCAACTCCCTTCTCCTCTCTATCTCCCCTTGTCCTCCATGCTATTTGTTATGCTCCACAAATAAGTGAAACCATATGATAATTGACTCTCTCTGCTTGACTTATTTCACTGAGCATAATCTCTTCCAGTCCCGTCCATGTTGCTACAAAAGTTGGGTATTCATCCTTTCTGATGGAGGCATAATACTCCATAGTGTATAGAAATCTTAACAGAATAAAATATATTTGGAGTTGAACCATATGAAAATGTTACATATTACAATCTGTATAATTTAGCCAAAGAAATTCTTAAAAGGAAATTTATAGCCTTAAAGGTATATGGCAGAAGAGAAGAAAGACTGAGTGTTAATGAGTAAGCGTTCTAGTCATCTAGAGAAATTAGAAAATGACTAGAAAATATATACAATAGGGCATCTAGGTGGCTCAGTCAGTTAAGCATCTGTCTTTTGCTCAGGTAAAGATCCGAGGGTCCTGGGATTGAGCTCTGCCATCAGGCTTCTTACTCAGCCAGGAGACTACTTCTCCCTCTCCCTCTGCCCCTCCTCTGCTTGTGGTCTCTCTTTTGCTCACTGTCTCTCAAATAAATAAATAAATGCAATATTTAAAACAAAACAAAAAGGAAATACATACAAGAAAATTAAAAGAATTGAAATAATAAAAATAAGAATAGAAATTAATGAGAAAACACATATACAATAGTGGATCAGCAAAACCAAGAAAAAAATATGTAAGGATTAGTAAAACTGACAAGACATTAATGAGACTTTTTAAGGAAAAGAAGAGAGAAAACAATTTTCCAATTAAGAAATGAAAAAAGAGGAGGGTCTGGGTGGTGTGTTTGGTTTAGTGTCCAACTCTTGGTTTTGGCTCAGGTTGTGATCTTATGGTGGTAAGATTGAGCCCTGCATGGGGCTCCATGCTCAGTGGGAATTCTTCTTGAGATTCTCTTTCCCTCTCATGCTGTCCCTCTCTCTCTCTAAAATAAATAAATAAATCTTTTTTTAAAAAAGGAAATGAAAAAAGAGACAACACTACAGATCCTGCATGCATTAAAAATACAGTAAAGGGAGAACCTAAGTAACTCCTTTAGACAGAAATTCTTAATGCCTTTTTCTCTCACTCCAGCTTTGAGAGACTAATAAAAATACTGCTTAAAAGAAGTGGATTATTGGATAGGCCTCGGACACTTTTATCCTACAGATTTTTTGGCAGCAATAATATGGGATCTATCTCCTAACTATTAATGGACATGAGGGCCACAGAAAGCTCCTACAATTAAATTTTGGGTGTAACCTTAAGTTAAATAAATAGTGTCAGTTTTTTTCTTATTTTTTTAAAGATTTTTATTTATTTATTTGACAGAGAGAAAGAGAGTACAAGAGGGAGCCAGGGAGGAAGAAGCAGGCTCTCTGCTGAGCAGGGAGTGCAATGCGGAGCTCTCGATCCCAGGACCCCAGGATCATGACCTGAGCAGAAGGCAGATGCTTAACTGACTGAGCAACCCAGGTGCCCCAGTTTTTTTTCTCATTAAAATATAATTAATTATCCCAACAAGTAGTAAAATAGAACAATTTTAAGCTTTATCATCTCTCTCTCCAGTGAAGGTGAAGTGGTGCATAAGGTACAAAATGTCATTAGGAAGCCAAATGTTAGAGAAATCTAAATTAATAAGTTCCTGATTAATTAAAGTTCTTTCATTATCTAGACAGAACTGGAAATATTGAACTAAGGGAGCCATTAGCAAGAAGTTGGTAATTTTATGTAGAAGTTGTGATGGACTTTAACATGTTACTCAGCAATTTGCAAATTTTGCATTGTTACACTACTTTCTTAACTTTGAGAGAATTTCAGTTTTATTTTTGCATAAATCAAGATATTAACCTGACTTATCACTGAAGAATGTTTGGATTCAAGAAGAGATCACTTGTAGTTTTACATGCTCCTTACTACACTGACATTTCCATAAAATTAAGAAATAAGAACACACGTTATGAAAATAAGAAACATGAGGGCGCCTGGGTGGCTCAGTGGGTTGAGCCGCTGCCTTTGGCTCAGGTCATGATCTCGGGGTCCTGGAATCGAGTCCTGCATCAGGCTCTCTGCTCAGCAAGGAGCCTGCTTCCCCCCTCTCTCTCTGCCTGCCTCTCCATCTACTTGTGATCTCTCTCTGTCAAATAAATAAATAAAATCTTAAAAAAAAAAAAAGAAACATGAGTTTTCCATTGATAAGTGTTTCTTTAAGGGGCTCTGATTTAAAGTTGCTTTAGCATGGCCATAGCTGTGCCATATGGAGAGTTGAAGGAATGATTCTGATTTGTCAGGAACTTCATGTATGGGAATTGTAATTCATTAGAGAGTAAAAAAACTTCAGGCTTGTTTTGCTTCTTCGAAAAAGCAAAAGGTACAGAAAATTTTGAAGAGTAATATACCAAACACCCATGTATCTGCCACATAGAATTAACCAATATTAACAGTTAGTAATATTGTCTTAGGATTTCTTGATCTCTCTGGGAGTGGTGAGTAAAGAAATAAAACTTTACAAATCAAGTTTAATTTCTATATAATCTCTTCCCTGGTGCTTACGCCCTCTCTTTTTCCCAGAGGTAACCATTATCACAAATTTGTTGTGTGGTCAGTGTTTTTGTTTTTCAAGGACAGATTTAAATATCTACCAACACTACATAATGTTTACTAGTGTGTCTTCATTATTGTTCTGAAACTGGCTTTTTTCACCCAACATTTTCTAAACTTATCCATGTAGATGTTGAAAGCTCTATTTCATTTATTTTTATCTGATATTTCATATGGATAAGACACAATTAATTTCTCTTTTCTCTTACTGATGGATATTAAGATATTTCCAGATTTTTGCTATTATAAGTCATGTTGCAGTTAATATTTATGAATATATATATGTACATATATGTACAGTGGAGACAGTGGTCTCTCACTTTGCTGATTAGCCTGTCCTACTGATAAAAAATATAACTGCCTATCCCCAACATTTCTATATTTATTTATAAATTATGTAACTGTCCCATCATACTAATATATAATACTATTATCAAATGTAAAATTTTTCTTAAAGGACTAAATGAATAAATATGAAATTCTATTATTTTCTTCCCACTTTCCATTTGAATTGCTAGGTTATAGGATGTAGGTGTGTACAGTATTACTTACACTACTATCATTATCATCATATTATGTTATTATATATCAATCTGATATCACATTATTATTATATTAGTATCCAAAGAACTGTACCAACTTGCATTCCTTCTAGCAGAATATGAAAATTTCAATTTCCCTACATCTTTGCTAATGCTTGATATAAACATATGTTTTTAACATTTTATTTTGAAAAAAATTCAAGCCAGCAGAAAAATTGTTAGAATATCAATTTACACGGGCAAACTTACCCATGTAAGTTCCACATGGATTCACCAACTATTAATACTTCTGTTATATTTACTTTCTTTCTCTTTCTGTATCTCTTCTTTCTTTCTTCCTCTCCTTTCCTTCATATTTATTTATATTTTATTTACATAAATTTTTCCTGAGCCATATGAATGCTGTAGATACGACTTGTCAGACCTAAGTATTCCCCTATGTAGCTCGCAAGAACAAAGGTATTTTCTTTTGTAACCATGGTACAGTTATTAAATTTAGGAAACTTAACATTGGTATAGAATTTTAAAATTCACCAATTTTCCCATCAAGTCCTCTCTAGCAATTTTTTCTGACCTAGGACACATGTTGAATTTAGTTTTCTTGTCTAAGTCTCCTTTAATCTGAAAAAGTTTCTTAGACCTGTTTTCTTCCTTTTTCATGACATTGACATATTTGAAGAGTATAGGCCAGTTATTTTGTGTCCTGCTTCTAAATTTGGATTTGCCTAATGGTTTGTGCATGATTAGATTCAGTTATGCATTTTGGGTGAGAATATGATATAAGTGAAGATGTGTTCTCAGTGTATCACATCAGGAGGTTGTCAACTCTTAAATTTTTCAATCTAATGGACATGGAATTTCATTTTATTTTGGATTTTCTTGATGGGTCATGAGATTGAGCATCTTTTCCTATGTTTATCGGCAATTTGAGTTTCTTCTTTAAGAATTGTTTTTTCATAATCTTTTGTCTGTTTTTCTTTGATTCAGCTGAGTTAGACAGTAATGTGTCATAAATGTCCTTCCAAACCTCACTTGTCTTTTATATTTACTTATGCTACTCTTCGTTTTGCAGGTCTTTAAAATTTTAATGTAGTCTAATTCTACCATATTTTTCTTTATGACTCCTTAGTATCTTGTTAAAATAAATTCTGTCTTTTGCTGTAAAGCTCTCCTACGGTTACTTCTTACAGTTTTAACATTTTACTTTTAACATTTATGTATTTAATCCTTTATGTGCCGTGGAAGAACTCTGATTTTGTTTTTTTCTCTACGTATATCTGGTTCTCCCAACACCATTATTGAATAACTTGTTCTATTTTCACTGATTTGCAATGTCTGCTTATATACTAGGAGTCTACTATACTTGGATCTCTTTATGAGTTCTCTGTTCAGTTTTGTTAATCTATTTGTCTATCCTTATAGCAATATAAAACTGATGTGATCACTCCAAAATTACTTGTGGTATCATATGCCTTACTAGTCAGACTACCTCTCCTTGTTTCTTTTTGTCCCCTCCCCCCAAATTATTTTGACTGTTTGTGGGCCTTTAAGATCCACAAACATTCATATTGGGGTTTGGAAGACCATTGACTTTGTGGATTAAGTTACAGATAATGCAATCTTTATAATGTTGGGTTCTTCCAACTGTAAACGTGAATCTTATCTGTCTTTTCAATCAGGTACTACATTACATTTTTTGCTAACATTTTATAATTTTCTCCATGAGTCTTGATCGTCTTTTAATGGATTTTATTCCTAGACATCATAAAGGTTTTATTGCTAATGTGACTGTTATCTATTTTTGCTACATTTTAAATCGATTATTGCTGGTGTATAAAAATCTACTGGGTTTTGTATGTTAATATTGTGTTTAGCTCCGAAGTTTTGTCAATTTTTAAGACTTTCTTGTAGACAGATGTATCATCTACAATTAAAAACAATTTGTGCTCAATTTTTTGTACTTCTCTTTTATCTTTGATTCTTAGGATCAGATAGGTCCCAAATACAGTGTTAAATAGTAATAGCATAAGAAGAGGCCTACTTGTCTTATTCCTGACTTTAAAGAGTTTTGCCATTGTGATGTTCATTGTAGGTTTTTGTTAGGTAGCTGTAACAGACATCTTTAATTTCAGCTGCATCTACAGTGAACACTGTTGACTCATGCTGACAGCATTTCACTTCAAGTGTATGCTGTGTGTCTCTGGTGATGTTTTTTTTTTTTTTCTTAATGGCCTTCTTTGCAATGGCAAGCCTTTTCAGAAACCATAGGAGCCCACTCAGTCCTTATGAGAGGGTACCTTTTAGAAGTGCTGGGCTAAAGATGTTAATGCTCCTGGGTCATCTTTCAATCAATGGAGAATGGGAGCTCATGGGTGGATGCCCCAGCTCCTAGTCTTCCCTTCTCTGATGGACAATTCCTTCCACACTTCTAGGAGTCTCAGTGATACAAATATTGAGAGCTTGTTACTTATAGAAATAATCTTGGTAACAGACCCTTATTGGCTTACTTTCCTTGCTTGTTTCATTCTTACTGAAACCTCACAGCTGCTTCATGGAATCACCTCCCAAATAAAGTATTCAGTACTTTGGTCCTTGTCTTAAGCTATTTTCAAGGAATTCCAAAGAATTATCTTTATTTCAGTTTCTAAGAGTTTTTATCATGAATTTCTAGTGAATTATTTTGAATATGTTTTCCATCATATCTGTTGAGATGATTCTACTCTTTTTAATCAGTTAATGTAGTAAATTACTTCAATAAAATTTCTTGGTGTTGAAACATCTTTATTTTTATTTGGGGGATAAGCCCTTCTTAGTCATGATGTGTTTTCACTTGTTTGTTTCTATTTTATTTCATTTTTAAAATTTTTTATCTTCATTCCAGTTAGTTAACATACTGTTTTATATTAGTTTCAGGCATACAATTCAGGGATTCAACAATTCTATATAATACTCTGTGCTCATCACAAAAAGTGCACTCCTTATCATTAATCAACATCTGGGAAATGTACATCAAAACTACAATGAGATAGTCCCTCACACCTGGCAGAATGGCTAAAATCAAAACACAGGAAACAACAGATGTTGGCAAGGAGGTAGAGAAAAAGGAACTCTCACGTACTGTTGCTGGGAATGCAAACTGGTGCAGCCACTGTGGAAAACAATATGGAGGTTCCTCAAAAAGTTAAAAATAGCACTATCTTAGGATGCAGCATTTGCAGTACTGGGTATTTATCCAAAAAATATAAAAACATTAATCCGAAAGGATACATGCACCCTTATGCTTATGGCAGCATTATTTACAATAGCTAAGAAAGATGTGGAAGCAGCCCAAGTGTCCATCAACTGATGAATGAGTAAAGAAGATGTGGTATATATATAATGGGAAATTATTCAGCCATAAAAGAGAATGAAATCTTGCCAGTTCCTAGTCATGATGTGTTTTGTTTTGATTGTTCATTTGTTGGCTTTCGAGTTTCATTTTTTTCATGCTGGATTTGATATGATAATGTTTACTTAGGATTTTTGTATTTGTATTTGTAAGTAAGATTTGCACATAATTTTCTTCCTTTTTATTGTCCTAATCCAGTCTTCATATAAAAGTTGCCTTCTCAGGGCACCTGGGTGGCTCAGCGGGTTAAGCCACTGCCTTTGGCTCAGGTCATGATCTCAGGGTCCTGGAATAGAGCTCTGCATTGGGCTCTCTGCTCAGCAGGGAGCCTGCTTCCTCCTCTCTCTCTGCCTGCCTCTCTGCCTACTTGTGACCTCTCTCTCTGTCAAATAAATAAATAAAATCTTTTATAAAAAGGTTGCCTTCTCTCTTTTTATTCTTCTCTAGGATATTTTATATTAGAAAAGAACTGTGTTCTTTGAAGTTTTGGTGAATTTAGTTTAAAACCACATAAGCCAACGTTTGTTTGTTTGTTTTTGTTTTTGTTTGTTTGTTTAGGTTTAGGGAAAACAAGATTTTAAACAATAGATTATTTTTTAAAGTTTATTATTATTTATTATTATTTAAAGTTTATTATTATTTATTTTTAAAATTTTAAGTTTTTATCTTTTTGATGCCACTTTGATGATCTGTAGTCTTATGGAAAGTTTTCCATTTCATTTAATTTTTTGTATTTGTGGACATCGAGTTATTTAATTTATTGAAATATTTCTTCTAGTTTTCAAGCTTTCTACTGTAAATATAATTTTGTCTTTTTAATTCATAATATTTTTGTGCTCTCCTTCCTCTTCCATTTATCAGTCTTACTAGTGCTTTCTCTTTTTGATTTGTGCATCCAAAGGACCAGCTTCTAGTTGTGATCCTTTATTCCCCTGTTTTCTAGAGTATTTATTTCCTCCAATCTTGACTACATCCTGGTCGAGAAGCTGTATCTGCTTCTACCTGCCATTCCAGGTAATGAAACTTTCATAAGCCGTCTCATAGGCTGGGATCACATTTTCTTCTGGCCCAGATCTATTATTTATTTCACTTACACATAATTTGAGAATTATATTCCCAGCCTCATCAACGAGTTCTCTAACCCTGAACCCCACCAGTGTACATCTTTAGCCCTGATTACTACCTTCTGTTTCTATTCAGTTATAGTCTGTGAGGATTTTAATCTTGCTTCTGAGTACAGCTGTATTTAAATTTTTTTTCTCTTTTTATATTTCATCTATCATTGTATTGCCATGTATTTTGGGAGTTGTGGTTAAATCGTAAACTCACAGTACCACCTTAACTGAAAGTCAGACAATTATTGTTCCAATTTTTCATGGAATTAGAAATTAACGGTTTAGAAAAGCAGAAATAATTTTGTAGTTCCCAGAGTAAATTTTAACTCACTCTGAATAAGTTATCTTTTTTCCCTTTAGAATATTTGAAAAATAAAATGGAGCTACATCAAGTCTGTTTAGAAAGTATGTTAAGACCAGAAACTCAACAAAAAGTAAAAAAAAAAAATAGCTTAAGGATGGGTATGGAGGTAGCATGGCAGTTAGGAGATGCCCAGGATACAGAGAAGTCATCTTCAGGTGAATGCAGCCTGAGCCTGGGGAAGATACATCAGAAATCTAGCCTCCACCTGGAATTTCAAGTAAAGTCTTTGCCTCCCTGCAGGGCTGACTGTCTCTCTGTGGGTCCCTCAGGTAGGCAAGAGCTTCTGGCGGGACTCAGTGTGAAATGAGGAAACTAATGAAACTTACTTCCAGAGTGAAATCACTGCAGGAATCTCTGTCACTTCTAGTTCCAACTCTGACTTAAAGCATGGAGACTTAGAACCATAATCCTCTGGGCACTCAGAGGACCTTCAGGAGATCCTGTAGAGGATGATGAAAATATTACCCTTACTGACTCATTTGATGAAGACCTAGAGGTAATCTCTGGAAAAGATGGCTAATCTCTGGAAAAGATTTCTCTTATCAATATAAGAAACATGGAACATCTTTTTGGGACTTGAGAAGCACATGTAGAATCATGTAGAGGGACATTCCTACTACTGCCCCATCTGTATCAAGAAATTCTTGCAGGCTGCCAACCTACACATGCACAAATTGATTCATTCTAGGGACCAGCCCATAAGTGCCCTGAATGTGATAAATGTTTCAATCTCACAACAGATGTGTAGGGACACTGCTGTCATGGACAACATATAGAGTGTTCTAATATGGCTGCGTGAAACGGTGCCATGAGAAATTCCTGCTATACTGTGCATCAGAACCACCACAGTTCAGATGACTGAAACACAGGAAAAGAGGACTCTAAACCATACATTGTCCTATTTGTTGCAGGGGTTTGCAAACCAAACCTTCTCTCTAAACATAAGGAGATCCATCAGCAGGTCAAGCCATACAAGTGCCAAGAATGGCCTTTGCCCAGCTGTTCAGGATAAAAACACAACACAACAAACACACTCTGGAGAGCCCTTGGTCTACTGTGATGGGTGCCGAGGGACCTTCACCAGGTGGGCATCCCTATAGCCCCCTCAGCGGATCCATATGGAGAGAAACCATATTTCTGTGCTAACTGTGGTCATTCTTTTACTGAGTCAGTGCTTTGCAGAGGCAAAAACCATTTCATAAAGGGGAGGAATCCCGGTGCCTGTAACTGTTAAGTCTGTCATCACCTTTTGTTTTTATCTCTATTAAGATCTCCTAACTAAATCAAGCTTTCTAATGTAGTCACTAACTTAGTCCAGGTTTTTCCCCAGACTCTGCCCTGTTGTGGATGACTTTAGATAAATCTAAGAATATCGTTTCTTTTCCCCTTAGAAAGGCTATGATCCTTTCTAACAGGAGTAAAGTAGGTATTTTTAGGTGCAGATAACGCTGTTATTAATGACTGAGAATTAAGTGAGTTTCTATAGTTAGCAGACTCCTTATCGAGAAGCCTGGCCCTTATCATAATTAGGTGTTTTGCTTGGTTCTTTCAGGACTAGTCTTTACTGGAGTTTTCCACTATAGTAATCCTTGTGCTGGTTTGCATGTGGCTTGGAATGGAACAGTAGCCTCTTCCCTAGGGGACCTTGGTAATTTTGTTTATTTTTGTCATTAACTGTACATTTTCTCAAAACAAAATATTTATTTTTTTAAAGCTGTAACAGTACTTATTTGGATGAACTTATAACTTTTCAACCTACACATACGAATTTTATATATTCCAGGAGTGATTGTTACTTTTATAAAAGAAAATATGGTTAACTTCCCATATCATATTAGTAGTGAATTCGTTTCCATATTTTAAGAAATCCACTCACCCCCTTGGAGAATGAGTTGTCTTAGTCATCTTCTGTTTGTTTGTGTTTTTTTCCCCTTTTTAAAAATCATCCAAAAGAGTGTCTTCGGTGGACTTAGTTTGTAAGTCTGCTACAGTCCTTTCCTATTGTAACTGACTTAAGTTCCTGGGTTAGGGTGCAGAACACACATTTGGAAGTGAAATCAATCTAATGGACATTCATGCCAATTGATGGGCTTTACAAAGTCCGTGGCTCCTTGAAACCACAAAGGAAAACATCGGTAATGTGGATTATTTTGATAGGATCTATAGCTTTCATTGGATTCTCAAAGAGCCCGTTTGGAATTACTTTACAAGATTTAGGGAGTGACTTTGATCTCATTCACTCCAATTTCATCATTGTCTTTAGTTCTTTATGGATTCTCTTGGAACTGATATATCATTACAAAAGCATCATCTTTAATATACCTGTAATGAATGCCTTCTTTTACATTTGTGATTATACTGGCATTAACCTCTTTTGCACGGTGCAAGTGTGTTTTAAGATTTTTGAAATTTGGTGGAAGGAGAAGAACTTGGAAAATTACATGCTGAAATTGTAAACTTGTTTCTGCCCAGTTTTTTTTACTTTGCCCAGTTAATAAGTGGTGATGGTAGGAAACAATCTGGAATAACTAATATGGTGATGGAATAACTCCAAAGCTTAAGTAGAGAGTTTCATTGAGATGGAAAAGGGCATGATGAATGGCTCTTAGGGCACAGAAATGACTACAGATTGAGAATTGAAAATGCAATCTGAAAGCCATTTTATTAGTATAAAAAGAACATGTAAACATTTCCATCTTAATATCTGTTCTAAGGATTATTTAAATCTACCATAATTTCTGAAATTAACAGATCCCATTAAAGTTATGATCTTTAGTTAATTTAAAGGGTAGAAATCAGACCACATAAAAGTAAAAGAGAGGATCTGATAGGATAGAAAGAGCTCTGGACTGCCCCTGGGAGCTGTGCAATTTGCAGCTTCCTCACTTGTAAAAGAGTGATCTCTCAGGCCCACTGGAGTTCCAAAATTTCTTTGCTTAAGTGACAGGACAAATTATATTTCTACTGTCCTTTCAGCTACGTGAAGTGAAATAAATGATTATCACTTAACGTTCATGGCCACAAGAAGGACCTGATACTATTTGTTTTGCAGTAATGTAGTCAGCTGAACAGCAGTCACCTAAAGGTAGTACTTAAAGATGCTAGTCCTTGGAACCTGTAAATGTGGTAAAGAATTTTGAGATGCAGAGATTTCCTGGACGATGTGGGTTAACTCTAAATGCCATCCTAATGCCCTTAGAGGAGAAAGACAGAGAGAGATTTGACACAGACAGAAAAGAAGACAAAATGACTATAGAGACAGAGATTGGGATGATGCAGTCCCCCAAGACAAGGAAACAGATTCTCTCCTAGAGCCTCCTGGGGGAGCCTGGCTCTGCTGACACCTTGATTTTAGCCCAGTGATACTGATTTCAGGCTTCCAGCTTCCAGAATACTAAGGAGATACATTACGGTTGTTGGGAGCTACTTAAGTTGTGGTACTTTGTTACACAGCCAAAGGATACTAATACAAGTGACTCATGCACACTCACATGCAGACATCCAGACGTTATGGTCATGGACCTAACTGCATGGGGGAAAAATAAGATGCACATTAACTGCATCTCTGCGTTGTCTGTTTAGAGTTATACAAATCCCAGGTTGGCAGAGACTTACTAAATATATGTTTCCAGATGTGTGTCTTGTGACTTCAAAAGAACCAGGGAGGTCCCTCCCCCAGATAGTTCCCTACATTGATGCCCCAAATCCCTCTTGTTGTACACACACATGTTACAGTCTCAAAATGGAAAAACTAGGTGTCTATGTATTTGTTTCCTCACTTCCCTTTCAGGAACATGAATTGAGAAGGTACCAAACAGGGGCTTCAGTTGCCTCATCTTTGTGTCTATGTTACCCTCTTACTCAACTGCTCTCCCTCATTAAACCCCTTGGTCCTTGAAGACAGGAATTCCAAGTGAAAGGGAGAAGGAGAAATGGAAAAGGGGGCTGTGGTACTCACAGGAGGCTGAGGGCAGGGCAGTGGGTTCAGGAAGGGAGACAGTGTTCATAGCAGAAGGAACACGGACTGCCCGGTGAGCCAAGGGAGGAGCCTGGGGCTGGGTCTTAGGTCCACACCCCTGCCCCCACTGCAAGGTGGATGCAGTTCAGCTGTGCAGATCTGAGCTGGGGCTCTGGTTCCATGCTTCCTAGCTATGTGATCTTGGATATGTTGCTAATGCTTTCCACAGCTTTGTTTTCTTATCTGAAAAGTGGGGATAACACTACTTTCATGGCGCTGTGTTCTGGATTCTAAAGAATTAGAGATTTCTCCACTTTCTAGGGAAGACCATGCATTAGCTCACTTATCTCCATGAGTTAGGAACTGCAGTACTCACCCCCGCCAAAAAAGAAAAAGATAATCAAAAGGGTTTCATTGTTATCATTCCTTATCAAATGTGGTCCTGGTATCTAGATATTACCCACAGTGGATCTGACCTCTCCCAGAAGGTCCCTTTTGCTGGGTCCTAGATTTAGGACCGCCACTTGGCAAACACAAGGACTTCCTGAATAGCAGCTGAACCTCTGCCAGCCTTCACAGTAACTATTGGTTGGGGGTAGAGGGGAATGTGGTGACAGCAAGTGGAGATGTGTTCCAACCTTCTGTCAATTTTCTTAGGGCAGAAATCAGAGCTCATGATGACATCTAATGACTACATTCTCACTCAGGAGCAAGTTATTCTCCACATTACATCTTATTAGCTATTGCTGCATTAACAAATTACCAAGCAAAGCTTTGCAGTTTAAAATAATAAGCATTTATTACTTCACACAGTTTCCAAGGATCAGGGATTTGAGAGCCACTTAGATAAATAGTTCCAGCTTTGGGTGTCTTGTGAGGTTTCAATCCAGTAGTCAGCCAGATGTGCAGTCATTCTGAACTCTCGGCTGGGGCTAACGGGTCCCCTACAAGATCGCCTATGTGGCTGTTAGTGATCTCCTCACCACAAGGCCCTCTTTATAAGGCTGCTCATGACATGGTGGCTGGCTTCCCTCAGAGCAAGTAATGAGGGGCAAGGGGCGAGAGAGAGAGAAGGAGAGAGAGATATCAAGCGAACAGTGGAAGCCACAATGCTGGTTGTGATCTAGCTTCAGAAGTTGTGTACTGACAATTCTACTTTATTGCATTTATTAGAACCAAGTCACTGAGTGTAGCCTACACAAAAAAGGAATGAGATTAGGCTGACTTCTTAAAGGGAGGCGTATCACAGAGTTTGCAGACGTATTTTTTAATTTTTATTTTAATTTTTAGATTCTTTTTTTTTAAAGTTCAGCTTTATTGAGGTATGACTGACACAAAAAACTGTAAGATATTTAAAGTACACATTGTGGTGATTTGATACACACGTACATTATGAGGGGTTTCTCCCCATCTAGTTAACACATCTGTCACCTCACATATTTATCTTTTTTGGGGTGGGGGTGAAAACATTGAAGTTCTACTCTTTTCACATATTTCAATTACACAATACAATGTTACCAGCTGCGGTCACTGTGTTTTACATCAGATCCTTAGGTCTCATTCAGCTTATAGCTGAAAGTCTACACCCCTCAACCCACATCTCCCCAGTGCCCCCACCCCCAGCCTCTGGCAACCACCCTTGTATCTGGTTCTAGAAGTTTGATTTTTTTTTTATGCTCTACATATAAGTCACATCACACAGCATTTGTTTTTCTCAGTCTGACTTAACTCATTTAACATACATTATGTCCCCAACATGTCTTTGTGTGTGGGGAGATGTCCTTCTTCTCACGGCTAATTTATATTCCATTGTGTGTGTTTATGCGTACACCAGAACTTCTTTACCCATTCATCCCTTGATGGACACTTATGTGGGCATATTTTTTAAACCACCATAACTGCAGAAAGTAAAAATGTAAGCAAGCACGATTTCTAAACCAAAAGGTGGGGGATTAGCTGCATGTTCTCCGTGTGGCAGATATGCAACCTTTTTCTTAGAAGGAGGACAAAGACCTTAGTGATCTTTGCTAAACAATACTGATAGACAATAGCCAAGAACTATTAATCTTATTTGCTTTCCAAGAAAAGAAAAGAGTTACATATCCCATGTGGGAATATTTTTTAAGAGTCTCCCTTAACCGATTGTGGTAGGGATTAGTTGGGATGCTAGAGGTCGTGCCAGAACCCTAAAAGTGTTCACTGATTGGTAGTTGTTATTATCTTGTCACCAAACCTTATTGACTCCACCTGTGAAGTCTTGGACATCTCTTCATCTTATTTACTAATCCCACTTGTCCTTGACCTCATTGAACTACCACAGAAGATCCTTGCTTCCCTTCTTGTCCTGGACTTCCTCTATATTCTCTTTGCTTTACAGAAGGGGTCAGCTTTACTTTAAATCCTAATTATTAGCTTAGGTTTTATAGAAGCCCCATCTATCCACTGTTCAGGTTCAGGTTCACTGTTCATGGTTCCGGTCTACTGAGCACCTGACACTCCTGAGACAGTGAGACTCAGCCAATTTGAGCGTGTGGGAAGTCATTAAGGAGAAAACATGGAAAAATATTATCTAGTCATTGTGGAAATATTTTAATTGTTCTGGCATGGTTTTATGCAGAATGGAGAGAGGGCAACCGATGTTAAAAATGAGCTTCACTCTCAACTTTAAAAAGACACCATTTTCTGGCTCAATGAAACATTGTCACTCCGTCTTTGGCAATATTTTCATGGGTCATTGAGTTTGTAGTCTGCAGTCTAGTTCTGAGTCTAGCAAAGACATCTGCTTGAGTATTCTAATATGAGTATTAAATTGATCATTTCCTTCCCTGCAAGAATTTTGAAGGCTTAGTTGGAACTCCTGGGTGATCTGTTGGGTTCATATCAGAGGTAATATAGCTGTTTCATGTGCATGCATTTGGATGATAAAATTTTGTGTAACTGTTGAGTGTCAAGATTCTTTGCTGGTATATTTTTCTGTGTAAGGCGTAGACACAGAATGTTTCATTAGGGAAGTGAAACCTTGGTGGGCCTTCAAGGAACTATCGCCTCCAACCCCTTTCTCCTGGCTGGCTTCTCGACAGCTTCTCTAAGGGGTTTATGATTAACGGCTGTCAACCCAAGCTCTCCCAAATCCACAGGTCTTCCTTCCTGGGTCAAGCTGTGATTTCTGCTGTGCTGTGTTTCAACCTTTATCATCTCTTGAATTTATGGTCACCTACTTTTGAAAATGCATGTCACCAATAAATGTAGTGTATTCTTCCATGCCAAAGAGAGGCAGTTGGCCCTGTGGTTAACAGCAGTCTCTGGAGCCATTAAATGCCTCCACTGAATGCCTAAATGTCGAAACATCATTATGCTACCTCTTAGCCCTGATGTCTTGGGCAATATAACTTCTTTGTCTCTTGATCTCCTCTTCTTAAAATTAAGGACAATTATCATCATAGGTTTACTTTAACGTTTCAATAGTTAATTTATGTATGAAACACTTAAAACCTAGGCACACCGAATACTACATAAGGTGATAATTATTATCACTATTATCTAAAGGATATGGATCATGATGACTGTGGACTCTGGTGACACTATCAAGGGAATGTTTATTTAGTTGAATCTTATAAATGATCATTTTTATTTGGTCTATCCAAATGAATTTTGGCAAACTAACCTGAGGAAATGGCACTAGTCTAGAGAGAAGCTCTAAATTCTATTACAAAGAAGGCCCTGTTCTGATTTTTAATTACAGAATGGGGAAACAAGATCGTCTGCTATGATGTGAAGGTTTATAGAGAACTAGAAAAGCAGTTCACTTTTATTTGGGATAACAATCTGAGACAGAATAAACTTATCCAAATACTGATTCTTCTGTAAACAGAGGATTCAAATGCTCCTGCTTTGGACAGGCAGACTTCACTGGACAGAATTTATGCCACACCAGTTAGAAGATGGCTGTCTTCTCCTTTGTATCTGCTTCTCCACTCCATGAATTGTGGCCTTTCACTGTCCAGCCCAATGACCTGTGGCTACAGTAAGGGGACTGCATTCCCCTGCAATACATATTCAACATGACCCTTGCAGCTGGTGTGAGAAAATACTGGCTGGGAGAATTTTCCTGAAAATGTGACTTGATTATGTGACACCACTGAAGGATTATTGAACTTCTCTTCACCTGTTCAGTATATTACAATCCCTTATATTCCAGAAACACAGTATGTAGCTCCAAAGATACCCAGCACAAGCTAACCTAGTTTTTTCTAGTAACAAAAAGGACACACTTTCTCCCCATAGGTGTGCCCATCTGGAAGCTACACAGAGATACCGCACGTCATCTGCAGAAATGAGATTATGTGACCACTTCACAACCTGCTTGATAGCTTGAGTCCATCCTATCCTTCTCAGGTGTTCCAGAAGTTTGAACCTATTTTTAGTCTCATTCTGTTGTGATCTCATCCTGATTGCCTGCTCATTTTCACGCTATCTGCTTGCTAGATGATAAAAGAAAATTATCACCAATGATTAAGTAGACCAGTGGTCTCAACTTGGCTGTGCATCAGAAAATATGGGAAGCTTAAAAGATTAGAATCCACGATGACCTGCAGACCTGTTTCAATATTCGAAGCTAGGATTCAGCAGGTTGTATGGTCAAGAAACAGTTCACGTACCTTCTCTACAGCCATTCTATGAACTGGTTTGGGGAACAACAGCCTTAAAAATTTACAGAAACAGATTAAATATTTTAATTATCAAAATTGTACTAACAACCACCTTTAAAAAAAAAGAATACAAAGAAAAGAAACAATGACTTCAGTCTTCAAGGATTTCATTGGTTAACCAGGAAAAATATACAAGCCTTTATGCTGTTCATAATCACAAGGCTATGGTTGATTTTTACAACCTTTACCAATTTAATACCCGTGCCTTTAGCCAACTTTCCTTTCCTGGTGGGATAACTCCAACTTTTATTGCTGCCTTATTATCACTCCTGATTAGCCAATGCAGATACAGAAGCTGAAGCCAAGGTCATATCACTGGTAAAGGATGGGGATGGACTAATACCTCAAGCACTGCCCCTCATGCCAGACCCTGAACCATCTAATTCTGTTGGTTGGACATGCAGATGTGTCTAAAGGAGTTAAGACACGAATGCCTCCAGGCATGCGGTCGAACTCTTTTACTAAGTTTGCCTTTATCAAACAAAGTATGACAACATGTATCACTTCTCTTTGGCTCCCATGTGTCAAAGGAGAATTCAAAAGAAATTCAGATTTGGAACTCTTTGGTGGCAATTTTAGGAATATGTTAAAGATATCCACCAAAGGAGAGTACTATATGTTCTTTTGGGATATCTTATTCCATGTTTGTCCCTGTGCATCAAAGGAAATCTGTGAAGTCATGAATTCTTCGCAGTTGGTCCAGAGCTAAGAACTACTGATTTCAAATAATAGAAAGTCAATACATTTTGAAGAATGACTGTTGGTAATACACAGATTTCAAATAACCTCATTAGAGAGTAACTGTGAATCATGAGGGTTTCCAAACCTGGTTTTAAGACTTTGAAACAAAGACAAACCAATTGGCACTTGGGCAAGGGCTATTCTATTTTATTTACTTCAGATTGGAGCTAATGACCTAGGAAACTTAAATGAATCTAAGAGTTTTCTTGAATTATGATCAGGCCCATTTGGAGAAATGTTACATATCTCTCTGTAAGTGGGCATATTACTCTCTGTAAATTACATATGGTTGAAGTTTCCAAGTTGGGAACAAGGGAAGAGGTGGCCAGACAGGAAGCTGATGTAAATTTTGTGGGTGAGACTTAGGTTCGATCCAATTTACTGTATTTGACTGTAAAGAGGAAGGAACTTCTTTTTCAGATATTAAGGTTTTTCTGGACTTGCAGGAAAAAAAAAAAAAAAACTTGTGTTTTTGGTTCCAAAACATAGGACATAAACTTCCCTCTCTTTAAGACAAAGGCTTTCTCCACCTCAAAGCTGAGACCCATTTCCCAAGGGTAAAGTAATTTTGGCAGGAAAGTGAAATAATGGGCTGTCTGGCTGGGTCTGAGCTAACCTCGGGGAGGCTTTGCTGCTTTGAAAGAGGTGCTCACAGAGACCACTTCTAGGGATTCCTTTATTCATGTAAAAACTGAAAAGTACCTTTCTCTCCAAGAGGACCAGCTCCTGAGGTCTTCTTAGTATTTGTATATGGCCTTGAGGGCAGGACAGGACAACCTTTTTCTTCACTGTATCCTCGAGGCTTGCACAGTGCCCAGGATATCATTCCCAATCCACTGAGATCCTCCCACCATGGAACTCAACTCTTGACCAGTTCTCACTACAGTTTCTTTTCTTTTTCCAATTGAGTATGGCCTCTGAGATTTGGAAGAAAGACGGATAGGAAACCCCACATAGGTGCCAGCCCTCCCGTTACTTTTTACACAAGAGATCAAACACTTTTATCAAATGGATCACCCCATGGCCGGGGACTCACTGGGAGGAAAGGCTGACCAGTGGGGCAAGGTGACATTACCATGTGAATGGGCCTGTCCATGAAGGAGGGTTCCAGGCAGTGAGGTCCGACAGCGTCTTCACCTTCCCTGAGAGTTAGCTGCTCGAGCCCTCACTCATCAGAGGAGGAGGGGATGGTCTCCTTCTTGCAGGTGCTGTGCTTGGCTCGATGCCGCTGGAGGTGGTTGGACCTGGTGAAGGCCTGGCCACAATCCTCACACTGGTAAGGCCTCTCCCCGTTGTGCACCCGAATATGCTGGGCAAGCTCCGAGGCGATTCGGAAGGCCCTGCCACACTCGGCGCAGAGAAAGCCCTTCTCCCCGGAGTGGATCTGCTGGTGCCGCTTCAGGGTGGAGGAGCGGGCAAAGGCCTGGCCACACTGGGTGCAAGGAAAGGGCCTCTCCCCGGTGTGGATGCGCTGGTGGCGCACGAGGCGCGAGGGCTGAGCGAAGGCGACGCCGCAGTCGGCGCACTTGAAGGGCCTCTGGCCAGTGTGCAGCGTCTGGTGCTCGATCAGGTTGGAGGATTTGGTGAAGCACTTGCCGCAGGTGGGGCAGGGGAAGGGCCGCTCGCCCGAATGCACACGCTGGTGCTCCATCATTCGGCTGGCCACAGCGAACTCCCTGTCGCAAGCGGGGCAGCGGAAGGGCTTCTCGCCCAGGTGCGTGCGCTGGTGGCGCAGCAGCGACAGTGGCTTGTTGAAGGTCAGACCGCACTCGGCGCACGGGAAGGGCTTGTTGTTGCTGTGCATGTTGCGCTGGTGTTTGCGCAGGTCGGAGGAACGCACGAAGGCCTTCCCGCAGTCCGGGCACGGGTAGGGTTTCTCGCCGGTGTGGGTGCGGATGTGCTTGCGGTGGTCGGAGGACCAAGTGTAGGCCTTGTCGCAGAAGGGGCACTGGTAGGGCCGCTCGCCCGTGTGCAGGCGCCGGTGCTGCTGGAGCGTGCCCCGGTGGGAGTAGGTCTTCCCGCACAGCTCACAGGCATAAGGCTTGGTGCCCCGTGGCTGCGAGGGACTCAGAGGATTGCTGGGCTTCTGGAAGGCCCTTCCTCCCCGCAGGCACTTATAGGGATGCGCCTCTCCTTGCCCTGCCTCGCGCGCACCCTCCGGCTTCTGGCCCTTCCTGCCCGTCCGCGTTTTGGCCAGCACCGCTGCTGCCAGACTGGCTGGGGGGACAGACACCCGGGCCGGGGTGCGAGTCTCCTGCGTGGGGAGGTCCCAGTTGCCCCCCGGCTTGGGGAAACACATCGGAGAGGAGCTGTCTGGGGACGTGTCTACGCCTCTCTGTGCACAGAAATCTCTTCCCGTCTCAGGGAAGCTGGATGGGACCCCCAAGGCAGCCTCCAGGTTTGTCCTGGAGTCTCCATCATCTCCGGCAGGTAGTGAGTCCCTAAGCGGTTGCGTCCGACCTAACAACTTGTGCGAGAGGTCGCTAGGGAGGGTCCCCGGAGGCGTGCCTGGTCCAGGGGAGTCCTGGGTCGGGGTGATCTTGGACTCACTGCTTCCCCAGCCGGCCTTCTTTCCAGGCGTCACTGTCAGTTCCTTCCCAACGCCCCGGGCACTAACAGAGCTGGAGAATTTCTCTTCTTCGCTGGGTGGATGATGCCAGGGCAAGTCAGGACTGTCTTGAGTCTCTTGCGAGCTATTTCTTGGATAGACCTGGTGATCAGGGTCCCCAGGGCTCCCTTTGTCTCCTGCCTCCCCACCATCGTCATCTTCCCTGTCTAAGCTCACGCTCAGGACCCGGGAGTCATGAGCTTCCTCACTTAAGCTGCAGAGAGAAGATACCTTGCTCCGCCTTTCCTGGGGGTCCACCTGTGTCATGACGTCAGGCACGTCTCCTGCTCCTCCTAGACGGAATCTTTGCTTGGCTCAGGATACCTGCACAAAGGAAGTTTTTGTTTGTTTGTTTGTTTGCCTAATATATGTCTTTTATTTTTATATATTCTTAGAGAAACATTTTTATTATTGAATTATAGTTGGCATACAATGTTATATGTACGTATTTTTAATTTAGGTATATCATACACACATGTATGTATATACAGATACACATATTCATTGTGTGTTTCTTTTTCTTTTCCACTAAGTACTGTCTCTTTCTTTCTTTCTTTCTTTCTTTCTTTCTTTCTTTCTTTCTTTCTTTTTAACAAAGACAGTGTTTTCAGTTACCTTCAGTTTAAATGTTTCACTTTTCCCCAAGTGTGCCATATTTATCCCAAGGCATCTGGCAAACCCCACAGGACCCCGGCTGTGTGCATACCCTGATTCGAGAAGCATTGACTTAGCGTTTGACAGCAAGGCATGAGACAAGGAAGCCATTGAGTTTTATTTTCTAAGTGGTTTTATTTTAGCTTGAAGACATGGAGAAAGCCTGCTAAGGTTGGCGAATAAGGATTGTTTGTGTGAGCCGTTTGTTTTACAGGAGTCGCTGGAGCGAGAGGCAGGCTCCTACAGGCCTGGGGGTGAGGGGCAATTTCAGACCAGGGGGCTGAGTTTGCTTTTGTCTGGAGAGAACCTTCTGGGAAACTCAGAGGGGGTAATGCTAGTAGTTTCACTTTCTGGGCAGACATTAGGAACCAGGTAAAATGCTGAGTACGCACAACCAGGATTTCATTTCTTCTTCCCAGCAACCATTAAGAGAGATGCTGTTACTGTTTTTATATTCTTTCCATTTTACAGACCAGGATAGGGAGGTCTAATTAGGTTTCCTATCTGCCCAAGGTCACACGGCTCAGGAAGAGCAGCCCTGAGGCTTCTCTTTTGCTCTGAGGCCGTTATGTTAAACCCAGAGCTGGAGGTACTACCTCCCAGATGTGGCCTCCAGACTGAGGCCAGCCCTGGGGCTGGGCCATGCCCAAGAGCAGCCACAGCATCCTGGGGGGAGAGCCCTTGCTTGCTGCAGGCATCAAAGCCCCTTGTGTTTTCTGGGCCAAGGAGGCTTGGCTGCAGGGCCTCACCACTGGGCTCCTCCCTACTCGTGTTGACCCAAACTGCCCTCTGCAGAGAAAGAGGCCAGGACACATGCTGTGGAGATCGTTGCCTGGGGTGGTCAGGAGTATTAGTCACTGAGCATTTACTTTCAGAAAAGGAAAAGCTCCTTCTTTCCTCCTCCGCCCACCTTCCACTGCCTCTGGCGGGATAAGAGGAGCCATCACTGCCCTTGGTGGCCCCCGATGCGCTCCCCATCGGGCAGAACGCGTTTTATCACCTGCCAACAAGAGGTAGTCATTCACTCAACAGATGTGTGCCAAACCCTCAAAATCATAAGCCTGTGCCTCAGCAAGTGTCTCAGCCTTGTTTTTTCACTGGAAAGTTGGAAGGTAGTACTGTATGGTCTGTGTGAAGCTCTTGCACACAGCCGACTTCCAATGACTAGTGCGTTGTCCCATATACTGTCAGTCCACCCCCCCCCACACAAGCAGGACTTCTGGGAGGTGTCCAGACAGACATTCATAGCAGTTTCATGGTCAAGGGGCACATAATAAGGCCATATCCTAGCCCAACCTCATCAAACTGCCTTGCCCTATCATAAACCCAATTATTGTGAGCATGTGTGTGTGTGTGTGTGTGTGCGCGCGCGCGCACAGGAGGGGAGCAATGGGGAGGAATCTTCACTTTGTACTTGGAACAGAAGCCAAAGTTGGAAGGAGGGCATAATGCCATGGTGGCTGGGGTCCAGTGTCTTATATCCCTTTGTGGTCTGAAGCCCAGGGACCACTCCCTCCCCCTGACATCCCTCTCTATCCCCATTACAGGTCAGAGTGTGGCTGGCATAGCCTTGGGCAGGAAACCGGGCTCGATGTACTTTGGGCACACTGGTTCTTAGAAGAGGGGCTGCGTGCGTGCCTATCTGTCTGGTTAACAGAAAGGACACAGCACTAGCCAGCTAGGCATGGTGTGCTCAGGCCAGCATGCGTGATCGGGGACTGTGGTCCGCGAGCACGGCCGGCAAAGGGAAGCTGGACTTGACTGAAACTGACTCCTTGGGCTTCTTTCTTTCTCTGGGATGACACGCTGCGCATGTTCAGATGGAACTGCGTGCAGACCACTCACTTCACACCCCCGCCACGCCCCCTCCCGCACTCGGACCCAACTTTATACACGTGTCTCCTTCCCCTTCCTCTGAGCCGCAGGTGAGCCTCCTCCGGGCAGCACGCCGAGCTCTGCCAGCTCACAGCTTCTCAGAAGCCTGACAGAAGGTTGTCTTTTCAGATGGGAAATCCCTCCCCTGTCTGCAGCCACGCCCTGGGGAATGCATTCTGCTTTCTTCCTCAGGGACCTGCGAAAGGTTCTCTTTTGACCACCGACAAGACCAAGAGGAAGGCAGGGACTCAGGGTGGGATTTCCTGGTCGAGGCTACACAATTATTCCTGGTCCGGAAGAGCACGGGTGCCACACTGTGGCTGGAGTGGCTGCTCTCCAGACACGCTGACCCCCAGCGGCTCTCAGAGCACAGCCCCTTACTGGAACTTCCACCACTCTTGCCAGCCAGGAGTGGCCCACACGCAGCCTCCAGCTTACCCACCTCATGCGGGGGCACCTTGCAGAAGCCTGGCCTGAGGGCTTGTTCCAGCTCGGCCCCTGCCCCTCTCCCTGCCTCCCTTCCATAGACTGTTCTAGGTCCATCCCTGGGCAGGCACCTCCCGCCTTCTCCTCTGCCTTTAGGCCTCGCTCTCTACCTTTGGCTCTGACACAGATAGTTGCTTACCTGGGAAATGCAGACTGCGGCGCCGGTCCCCCACCCTGGCTTCTGTCACATGTGGCCTCTCAGTCCCTTGGAAACAGTTTGGTACAAATCAGCAGAGATGGTGTCTCTGTCCCTCATGCTTTTGTGTCCAGTCCAGCAGCTGCAGAGAGAGCTTGAGGAGGTGGGGCCAGTGTAACACACTCGACCTTCCTGCCTGCATCCCAGAGAGCAGCCTGGGAAATAGAGCGGGGCTGCCCTCTCTCACTGCCTGAATGATCCTGCCTTCCCTCTGCTCCCGCCTCTCCTCCTGCCAGAGCCTCCCTCCCGCCCCCTCCTCCCTCAGAAAGGTTGCTTCGTCCTCCTGCAGGTGGCCCTTCCCTCCTGCTCACTCTCATTGCTTCTTGCCAGGAGAGCAAACAGCCCCTCCTTCAGTCCTGCCCCTGTATGGCCATAGGCCACTGTCACGTGCGAACTTTCTGGGGAAGCATGCTTTTTCCCTCCCTGGCAGACAGGACTACCTCCCCCTTTATGGTGCCCACCTTTTGTAGCGCTGGGGTTTGAGCAGCGATGTTCCTATAATTTTCTGAAGTACTCATTGGCTCAGAGATGCCCATAGCAATTTCACGGGGGTTGGGATGCACAGAGATTGTTTTATCTCCTTATTCATATGGATGCTAGGCCTGTCTGGGACCTCTCTTCATCTCTCAGCGTTGGTTCTCAAGCAGGTTCATTTTGAAGAAAAAGATTGGCCCAGGATATGAGACTTACTCTGTCTAGAACTTCTGCCCACTCAAGTCTAATGTGTCTTTATTAAGGTGAGAGATCAGGACATTAAAATAGGAGACAGGAGTGTGGTACCTGTGATGTCACTAGGTGGCCAGAAAGTACATTAGTTGACAGCAGGGTTCTGGGAGTGGCCTTGAATCTTACCACTCACTGGCTGTGTGACTTTGAGCGAGTTACCTAACCACTCTGTGCCTTAGCTTCCTCATCTGTAAAATGAGAATCCCCATGTGATGGTGCCAAACAGTGGCATCCCCATCATGGGGGTCCTACAGGATCAAATAGAACCCCTGCAGCAAAGTGTGGAACGCCACAGATACATGGACTGTTTGGGCAAGAAGACCCTTAGCCATCCCACATTCTCAAAAGGGCCATGATCCAAAAAAGGTTGAGAACCATTAGTGTCAGTGGGGGTGGTGAAGGAGGGGAAAACAGGCCCTTAAAATAAAGTATCTCCCATAGCAACTTATCAGATGGTGTTGCCACCAACCCACATCCCAACACTGTTGCTCAAAATGTCCTAAGTGGCCATATTGTGCAGGCTTGGGCTTCAGACGCCCTTTGGCAGGGAAGCAGCCAAATTCCTCAGGAAGGGCCTGTGGAGGTGAGAGCTGGGGCTGGGCTCAGCCTGTGTGTGTCCCTCCCCGCTCGCTGCGTCACTGCTGTGGACACGGACTGAGTGTTTCCTTGTGCTAATGCCGTGCTAACACACCACTGGTGGCATCTCCAGGAACCTCACCACATTCCAGTGGAGCGGCTCCTGCCGATGTTGTTCCCACTTCCAGACGGGGGATACTGAGGCACAGACAGCTTAGTACGTTATCTACATAGACGATCTGTGATACGGGTCTGAGCTGGGAGGGTCACATTTGTCACCATACAGCACAAATGGCCCACACGCTGTCCCTTCAGAGCCTGCGCGTTTGCCCCTTGAGCAAAACAATTTGCCCTGCGCGAATGTCCCTTCAGAGCCCACTCATTTCCTCTTGAAAACTCTTAGTTCCTCCCCCGCAAGGCTGCGTGACCTGGGTATGCGTGGTCACGGCAGGCACTCTCTCAGAAGACCCCTTCCCACAGAAAAGCTGCCCAACGGACAATGATGCCAGCGAATGCCTACACTTAGTGTCCAGCCTGGACAGCCCGTTTCTCATCATGCTTTATTTCTAGAATCTGTAACAATTAATGAATTACCATATACCATGCGACTTCCACATTAACTTGCCCACTTTGTCTCTTCCTTGGTTTTCAAGGCACACTGGTGTTACCGTCTCCCTGCTACCGGCTGGGCCACCTAGCAATGAATGCGGTAAGGAGCGGCCTGCATGCTACCTACACAGAGAAATAATGCCTCCCTGAGTCACCTACCCTGAGAAGTCCCCTTAACCATCTCTAAAATCCCACTTTGAGGTGTTGTGCACCTTTTCTGCGTATGAGTCTCCACCATCCTGATGAGTGGCACCCAGCGGGCTGATCCAATCTTGGAACTGCATTCTGGGTCTCGCTCAGATCGCTGGCCAACCTGCTGCTCAGACCCCTCTCGTTTCCGGGATGCCTCCCACTTCTGACAGTACAAGCAAATTCATTGTCTCATCTGGTTTTCCCAGCAGTTGCTGGAAGAACCACCAGATATTGGAGTTAAAGGACTTTCCTGTAGTACCACATCTCCCCCCCAACAGACACCTTTCGAAGAACTTTCGGAAGTTATATCATTCTGCTCAATCCCTTAGGTGCAGAAACAAGGGATGTTGTTTTTCCTTATTTGTTATTATTTCCAAGTCGGCCTTCAAAATCTGGCATTTTCCTAGAGCTGCCCTGGCCGGCAGTAGTAAAAATAAGTGTCCTCCTGCCTGCTTGTCTGGGAAGGGAATAAAGCAGTGGTAGAGAGAGGAGTGCAAGGCAGTGAGGAGAGGAGAAGGCACTTGACCTCCGCTAGGTACCACGTAGGGGCTCAGCAGTGCCTGTGAATTACATGGCTGGCTGGTGGGAACTGAGTGATATGGGTAGAAAACAGGTCTGACCCTCCATCCTGGGGGCTCCTAGCACCTTGCTGAGTTGGTGAACGATGGCTGTGTCTGGACATTGGGTCAGATAGAGATTCTGAGAGGACCTGAGATACTTCCCAAGTTCTCTACATGAGACTCTGCAGCTTAGACCTCATTCCCCTCCAGGCCCCCCCATGCTCTGCTGCCAGCTGTCACCAACCCACTTTCTTGCAGCAGTCCTGCATCATCCTTGATATTCCTTAATGGAGCCTAGTTGGAGCTATTTAAGTGTCCCAAGCCCAATGGAGACTTGATTTATTTATTTAAAGATTTATTTGTTCATTTACTTCTTTGAGAGAGAGCACGAGAGCACGAATGGGTGGGGAGGGGCAGAAGGAGGGGGGAGAGAATGTCAAGCAGACTCTGTGCTGAGCACAGAGCCCCATCCCAAGACCCATGAGATCATGACCTGAGCCAAAACCAACAGTCAAATGTCCAAACGACTGAATCACCCAGGCACCCCCACAAAGGAGACTTTAAATATTGTTGTTTTTCTCTTAGCCATCAAACTTTGTTGAGTAAGGGTATATAAGCAAGAAGCAGAACTATAGGTGAGGATAGAAACTTGGCACATGACCTTAGGTTAGACATACCTGACTTTAAATCCCAGTTCTATTTGTTGGATGGCCTTGGTCAATTTCCTTAACTTCTCTGAATCTCGGTCTTTCTGTCTGTGGAATGAGAATAATAACACTGTCATTGACAGGCTTGTTGTGAAAATACCCTGAAGCAATATTTTTAAAGAATTTAGTCCAGTGTCAGCCATATGGTAGTTTTTCAACAAATTGTATTATTATTTCTATCCTAGAACTGGTGGGAGTTTGATGGTGTCTTTCTCCCATCCCCGTTCCTCTGGATTGATTTTCCTTAATTACCGGCCACCAGAAAGCCACCATTTTTCTGGCTGAGACCAGTCTCCTTATCCCAGGCATCCCCACTGAGAAGCTAGTCAAGCAGGTGTTTTGGAGGACTACGATAGCCCCAGAATAGTGACGTCATAAGCCTGGGCTCTTCACTGTGTTACACTCAACACGTGTAATCAGTGACAGGGGTGGGAGGTTCGTGCTCCAGACAGGATGACAGGATGGTCTTGGGTGGCTCTCCAAGACCAGCCCCTTCCTAGCTCCTCGAGGCCCACCTTGTGCTGTGGTGACCTTCCCTGATGAGCAGGAAAGCCCGAGGCCCACGTTCTAAGAGGATGAGACTCTAGCAGCAGGATGGGAATCTCTAAGGGTTCTGGAGCCCTCTGGGTACCACAGGCCAAACACTCAAACACTTACTCTCTCTCTTGACATAGTAACACATTGTCTTTGCCCTAGGGATAACACACCCTTCCAGGTCACAGAGACTCCCACCCTCCCCCCTCAACCTTGTGACCATGTGGAAGACAAAGAAAGAACACGGCAGACAGGACTTAGGAATCTCTTTGCTTTAGGTTTGCCTCCTGCCCTTGCTGGTCCTTCCAGGCTTGGAGACAGCAAGTCTGGGGAGGCTCGCAGGGAAGACACTGCCTGTCTTTAGTTAATTAACATAGCTAAATAGAACGCTCTGCCATCTTGTATCAGCGAGAATCAATTTGACTAAGGATCCCCAGGCCTGGGGCACGATGAAGCTGTTGGAAATGGATGAGAAGGCATCAGGTCTCAGAATTCTGAATGAAAAGATCTTAGAAATGATCGAACGCAGCCGCTCTGTTTTTACAGTTGCTGAGAGACAAGCATTCACTCAGCTGTTCCATCTTTCATTTATTCATTCATCAAACGTTGTTGGAGCATCGCTGTCTGTTTTTCAAACTGCAGGACAAAAACCTATGAATAGGACAGTGAGTCACAACCAACCTTCTTGTTTGAATAGAATGGAGTAGCACAGAATGGACTAGAGTAGAACATATCAGAATATCTCACACATAGTAAGGAAAAGTTGTTGCAAGTACTTTTTTTGTTAATTTTAGTTTTATATACGTATGTATGTGGTGCAGGGTTGCAGTGAAGGCTGTGTTTCTTACTCTAGTTTGCTTTGGTTCTTGATCAAAAATATTTGAAAAACACTGTACTTTGTACCAGTCTTGCTGTGCATAAGGATAATGCGGGGGACCTGGAGAAATAAGATGATTCCAGGGCCACACTCTCAGAGATCGTTCAGGTCTGGGGGGATCCTAGAGTCTGCATTGCAACAAGCCGGGGCAGGATCCTGAGGCAGGAGTCCCAGCTACACCAACAAGCACAGCTCTGGGCCAGGCACTGGGAGGAGTTGGGGGGGAGGGTAGGCAGGGGGAACCAGGACCAGGTTAGGTCCCACCTTCAGGGTTGCCGGGCAGTGTGCTGGAGGGCTCGGAGCCCCCGACTGTCTCCCTCCCCTTTCCCCAGCCTGCGACGCTTCTTTGGGTTTGCTTCAGATTTGCAAGGAGGCAGAGTGCCTTTGCCTGGGCCTTGGGGAAGTCTTTCCCCCCAAAAATGCCTTTTGAGTTGGGCCTTAAAGGATGAGTTTGACCTTAAAGGATGAGTTTGAGTTTGCCAAGAAAAGAGGGGGATGGAAGGGGCCTCACTGCCGTTAGGAATTTCACACCATATTCTTCGTGGCCTTTTCGGGGGCGGGGGGAGGTGCGGGGTGTTGGGGCCGCAGCCCTCACTCCGTGCCTCTGTGCCTCCCTGCTCTCTGGCTCCGCCTCTGGCTCGCTTGCACATTGCCAGTGGGATTGGGCTTCTGCCTCCGGGAGTTCTGAACTCCAACTCCCCTGTCCTCCTAGGCCACACCACCTACAGTCGCTGGCCACGGTACAAGGGGCCTTTTCTTTCCAAGGCCCCCACAAAACACACATGCTTTTCCTCGCAGCTGTCTAGCTCGGCTGCCTGAACACAGAGGTAATTCACAGGAGAGGCATTTGAGGTTTCCATGAAAACATGCCTCCCCTTTGCTTTTCAACTGCTGCACTGAGCATGGCCAGACAGAACTTCTCTTCTTAATGCTCTGGCCCTGGGTGTGAAGCCGCGATTCTGGAAAGAAATTCCCTTTAGGGTCCTTGGAATGCAGTATTACTTTGACCTCATGGATTCTCCCCGCCAGGGTAAACTGAGGAGTGGTCCTGCCCCATCCCCCAGCAGTGGAAAGACCATAAAAACCTCTGGCAAATCGAACCAGAGTGTGTAGGCAGAAGATGGAGATAGACACACCAACAAAATTGTAAGTGGTTATAAAAACATAAAGACACCCTTTGCACAGTTTTATGTCATTACGTTTGAAAACAGTGAGACCAGTGATGTCCTTATGTAACATGAATAAAGTTAGAGTCTCAGGTTCAGAATAACATGTATCAACAATCTGCCAGGGGCTGTGCCCCACGAGGTGAAGATGCCCCCCCCCCAGACCCCAGTCCTTGGCTTTGCAGAAACAGACCTGATTTTTGACAGGGCACCCCAAGGTGCTGGGGCGAGTGGGGGTTTACAGCAGAGGCATGATGATTTCAGACAGGGCCACCGTGCAGATCGGAACCCAAAGCATCCTGATTCAGGTCTTCAAACATGGTTCTTCATCCAGGAGGAGCCAGAAGGGAAAGGAGGATGAGGGGTGGCAGAAACTCTTTGCATAAAGACATAGATCACTCTTTACCTGGAGAAACAGGGCTGGGGTGAGCAGGAGTCCAGGCCGAGGAACAGTATGTGCAAAGACCAGATACCGGTCTCAGATACCGCCAGGCTTGTCTGAGGGGCAGCAAAGAAGCCAGGGTAGCTGAGGGTGGGACAAAAGGAATGGCCAGAAGAATAGGAAGGGTTGATAGGGCCTTGAGGATGGTGGAAGGACCTGGCTTCCTTTGGAATAAAATGGGAACCCTTCAGAGGGTTTTGGGTAGACAGGAGGAATTCATTCATTCATTTGACAAATATTTCACACCTACTATGTACTAATGCCTGTTTTTGGCTTTAGACTTTAGAGACAAAGTCAAGCCGCGAGAAACTCATACTAACATGAAAGGTCTATACTATAAAAGAAGAAATGTCTCAAATGAGGACCTCAGTTTCCCCCTCAAGAAACTAGGAAAAGATCAAAGTAAATCCAAAGTAAGTAGAATAAAGGGAATGATAACCATCAGAGCAGAAATAAATAAGAGAGAAAATAAATACGATAGGAAAAAAACTAGTGAAGCCAAAAGCTAGCTCTTTGAGAAGATCGATAAAATTGATAATCAATCCTCTAGTCAAACCGATCAGGTAAAAAAAAGAAAAAAAGAGGTGGAGAGAAAAAAACTACTAATATCAGGAAAGGGAGCTATAGCATTTCTATAGATATTAAAAGGATAATGAGGAAATGTTACAAACAGCTTTATCCCAATAAATTTGGTGGGTTAGAATAGAAAAATTCTTTGAAGGAAACTTACTACCAAAGTTTAGTCAAGAAGAAAGAGATGATTTGAATAACCCTGCATCTACTAAAGAAACTGAATTTGTAGTTAAAAATGAGCACATGAATAGAGTTCCGTGTCCAGAAGCCGGGTCTGTCTACCTCCCCTTCACTCGGATGCCAGGTACAGGAAGCTCTGGGAGGGGCATGGTCCTGGACAGGTATCTTTAATGGTAAATCCTATAAGAATAATTCACCGATGGGATGTTGTGAGATGACCCGTGCATAGTGCCTTCCATCCCCCTAAAATCCCTCCTCAATCTCCATATTTGTTCATGGTCCCTTTGCAGGTCTCTGCCCCTATAACAGGCTGCAAGTGTCTTCAGAGCAGGGAAGGAATCCTGGGCAGATCCCCAGTGTCTGACCACAAAGGAGAAACAGTGTCCCAAGCAAAGGGCCTGATGCCAAAATATCACATCTTACCTAGCAACAAGTGAGGTCAGAATGCAAGTGTCTCATCCACACACTACCTAGCACACGCATGGGAACACATCTGCATGTGCACCCTCTCTACGTTTTGTTTTTTAACCACTGTTACCCTTCCTCCACTCACCCAGACTGAAAATCTGGGAGTCAAACCTGACTTCCTCACACTGTATACATCTCATTAGTCACAGATGCCTGATTCATATTCCTTCCCCTTCCTCAATTTCCAAGAGATAAGGCTTCGTCAAAGGCAAACGTTTCTAACTCCCTCAAAGTGATTCATTTGTTCATTTAGTAAATATCGCCTATTTTGTAATCATGTGATGTTGTCCATCAAATATTTCCAGTGTCCCCCTTCACAGAATATGGTAAGGTTTTATTCTTGGCCCCTTGTGGTTAGTCAGGACCATGTGATTACTTCTGGCCAATGAGGGTGTCATTCAGACAGGACATGCGTTTTTCTCACTGAGACTCTAAGCTCCCTCTTCCCTCTCACTTGGCAACCAGCAACATCCAAGATGGTGATAGCCCCACCATCCAGTAACCCGGATCCCGGAGTGGCTATGGTGAGTAGAGCCTCTGTGCATACCCACAGAGAACGTGTAGCATGGGAGAGAAATAAACTTTTCTTTTTCATCTTAAGCCCCCAACCCGCAAAATAAACTTAATAAATAAGCAAATTATAGGGTCTGTTAGATGTTGGTAAGTGCTGTGAGAAAAATTGAACAGTGGCAAGGGGCTTGGAAGTGAGGGGGTGGGGGTTGCAGTTTGAATTGCATGGCAGAGCTAGATCTCATTAAGGAGATCGCTTTTGTACAAAATCCAGAAGGGGGCAAGACAGCAAGATGTACAGATGTCTGGGAGAAGGCAGGGGAGGGAAGATCCATGCAAAGCCCCTGAGGTGGGGACATACTTAGCATGTGGGGGAATGGCGGGAGGGGGCTTGGGTGGGTGATAGGGTGAGCCATGGGGAGAGAAGGAGATGAAGTCATGGCCAGATTGTGTAAGGTTTTGCATGTCATTTTAAGCAGTTTGGCTTTTGTTGAGTAGTGTGTTAACCAGAGCAGTCTGACTGCTGCTTTAAGAAGGCTGATAGGAACAGCAGCAGACTCAAGAAGACCAGTTAGGAGGCTTTGCAGTAATCTGGTGGGTGGGACTAAGATGGCTATGAATGGTGAGAAATGGTCAACTTCCCGATCGATTTTGAAATTCGAACTAACATGATGTGGTATTAAATGGGATGTGGAAGCAAGAGAAAGAGAAGTGTCAAGGACAACCCTAAGATTTGGGGCCCAACCAACTAGAAGAGTGATGTTGCCCTTAACTGAGATGGGGAAGACACTGGGGAATAAATTTCAGGAGAAAAGATCAAGGAGTTTAGGGTTGGACAATGCCTAGAGATAATTGATAATTGACAGGTAAGAGATAATGGATATCAGTACTGGGTTGGATATAGGCATCTGATTTCAAGGCAGAGATCTTGGTAGAACATAGAATTTAAAGAATTATCAATGTATGGATTGCATTTAACGTCACATGATTATATGAGTTGCCCAGAGAATATATTACACAGTGAAGTCGAGTTCCAAGGACAGAGTCTTAGAAGTAAGGAGATGAGAGGACCCAGCAAACAAGATGAAAAGTAGAGAACACAGGGACTTGAAGAGAAACCAGGATGCGATGTTCCGGAGATCAAGAGAAGAAATGGTTCAAGGAGAAGGAAGTATCTGTTATGTCAAATGCTACCAAGAGCTCACTTTAAATGAGGACTATGAGTTTACCATTTGATTTAGCCACAGGGGCCTCAACAGTTGATTAGAGAAGATTTCAGGGGAGAGAGGAATGGTAGCCAATGAGCATTGATGGTTCATTCAAGGAGTTTCACTGTAAGAGAGAGCTGAGGATGGGAACAGTAGGGTTTGAAATGACCCAGTAGAGAAGGAAACATTGATGAGGCAGGAGTGGAGGGACCTGCTGGTGTGATGTCCTTGAGAGAGTGAGAGGGGATGAGATCCAGTGTGTGAGCAGGGGTTGGCCTCTGCCCAGGCAGCTCATCTCTAGGAGTGGGGGAAAAGTTAGAGGACAGGGACACAGACAGGTGTGTGGGGAGATGCAGAGGTGGGAGCTTGAGGAATTGCTCTCTCTCAGCCTGCTTTTTCTAGATGCAATAGGAAGCAAGGTCTTGGCGAAGACGGCAGGTGGGACAGGAGGTGTGGGGGGCCTGCAGGGAAAGAAGGATTCATCCAGGAGAGCGGGAGAACCTATGGGTCTGTGATTGCCAGGCCGCTATTATGGGCCCGCACAAGGTTATCGGTCATGACCAGTCAGGAAGAGCGAGTTCTTTCCTGCTGCCACGGTCTGCTGTGCGGGCCCAGGCATGGAGTGGGCTCGGATGGGGAGTTTACCAGGTTAGAGCTTTACCAAACATCACAGTGAAGCAAGAAATGCATATTGGAGATGAGGGCATATGAAAGAAGAAGTGATTAAAGGATAAACCATGGAATTGGAGCCAAGGAGGTGGGGAGAGAGAAACCAAGGGGAGTGGGGTATGAGTTAAGAGTGGAAGAGGCAGCCATTCACTTCGAGAAGGATTGCTGGTGATGGAATCTCAGGAGCCCTCAGCTGGGACGTTGGGAGGTGCTGGTCAGAGAGGGAAAGACACCGAATTGAGATTCTGGAAAGGGTAGAGTTACTATCGACGTCAGGCACTTGAATATTTGAGATAGGGTGGGGACAAGATTGCTGGGGGAGAGGTGCCCAGGGAACTGAGAAGCCAGCTACGTGGAGTGGTGGTCTCAAGAGTGATGACAGATGGTGTTGGTGGGAGTGACAGCGAGCCAGGTGCGAAGAGCCATAGGAGGAATGAAGGGTTGTCATCTGGGGTTTGTGGGTTCGTGGGAGACTGGACCAGTATTGTGGGGCGCTGCAGACTGATGACTTGATCTTCAAAGCTGGGAAGTTTTAAGGACGAATGGCTTGAAACAGCAAGAAGGAAAGAGGAAGACGCCTGCCCCACCCAGTGGTAGGAGGGATGTGGCTGAGAAAAATAAACACCACTGAAGAAGGCTGAGGGAACTATTCTCAGAAGAGAGCGTGTGTTCAGTGAGAGCAAAAGGCAAGAGGATGTGGTGGATATAGGATAATAGTTCTGTCCAGCCTAACACATTTCAGTGACTTCCCACAACACTTACAACCTAACAGACCAAATTCTATGCCACCTGCTCACTCCTTTTCTACATCTCAGCCACAGTGTCCTTAGCATGCTTCTTAGACCTGCCACATTCTTTCCAACCCCAGGGCCTTTGCATATGCTGCCATGCTTTCTCTTCTTGAAATTACACTCCAGTCCTTTAGGTCTCATGTGGAGAGCATTTCGTCTAAGAAAACTTGCTGAATACCCTCTTTAAAATCAGGGCGCTTTGCTGATTTCACAGAAATGCTTGTGATCCATACAGTTTCTGTTCTTACGGAGTCCAAAGTGTGGCGAGACAAATAGAGAAGTGGGTGGGTAGTTTGAGAGTGTGCTCAGGGCCAGGATGGGCCACACCCAGAAGTGAGGATTCAGAAAAAGGCTAAATGGAGGCCCAAGGGACAAGCAGGGTCTGTGGGACACGCAAGGAGTTTGGGCTCCATCCTGGGGGAATGGGGGACCACCGAGAGGTATATATTTTCGAAGATACATACTTCTTTTGCTGAAGGATTATGAGCAGGAGCAGAACATGATCTAATTTGGCCTCCATTGTATTTGGCCCCAGAATGAGCTTTACCAGGTGGCTTTCGGGAGCCAGGGGACCACAGCCTTCTGGGACACAAAGTAAGGCCTAGTGCCATCTGGGGGCAGGGGGAACGTGTGGCTGGGATCCTAGAACCACCAGAGGTGCAGAATGTCCTGGACCGTTGGCCTCCCACCCACCACCCAGAAGGTTTATTAACCAACTTTAGAATAGGGACACCTTCTCCATTTTATTCTGATGTCACACCCTGACCTTCTTTGTACCTAGGACCAGCACACATCTGTTGGACCCCGAGGTGTGCAAGAACAGTGAGTCCCTGTATTTTCTCACTGTGGTTGAAATTTGTGTTTCTCCTGTGGTCGGTGGTTAGCAACAGCAGTTACCATGGAGACGTTGGGGGCTGATGGGTCTGCCGGCTCAGGCAGGCTCCTCTGCCATTCTCAGAACCTGGAAACTCTGCGAGGCTGGAAAGGCAGTACAGCATGGATGCAGCCCCTTCCCTCCGGGCCTGGGTGCTTCTGTGGGGCGCTGCAGGACCAGGTCGGGGATGGCGACTTAGAGCCATCTCCCCACACTGGCCAGGGGAACTCTTCAGTGGGGAGAAGGCTGCTCTGCCTCCTGCCTCCCCGGGTCGCATGGTTGCGCCCCTCAAACCTAGACCAGCCCCCTGTACTGTCACAACAGACCTGGAGACATCTACAACCCAGAATCCAATTTTAGCAACTGAGAAAACTTGTTTCCCTTTCTCTTCATCTCTAAATCCGGGAAATGTTTGCATCTCCATTATTTGGGGACATCAAAGAAGTGTGCTAAAAATAAGATAATTACATTTCTATAGCCAAAGAGCCAGACTAGCCTACATTGCTCATGTTTTTGCCCGGAAACCCCTTTTGCATTTTTCGCCAGGCCGACTCCCGATTACTCTTGAGGACTCAGCTGAGACATGACCTGGGAGAGGAATTACCTGTATTCATGAGTCACCAGCTCTGCAGAAGGCCCTGCATTAGTTTCCCCTGTGTGGCAGCCCACACCTGGCTCCTATCAAGTGTGTGCAAAACTGAATGGAATTTGGGACAAGGTGTCAGATTAACAGGCTCTGCCTTTGACTAGTGGCTGCCTGGGGGAAGATGGGCTTAACTGAGACGCGGCGGAAGGGGCGCAAGACTGGGGGTACTGTAGTTGTCAGAGTAGGATATTCAAAGGCGGAACAAGAGGGAGGGCAGGGCCACTTGGCCTCTCCCCTCTGCTTGCATCAGGCAGGCAGAGAAGGGAAGATGTTTCTAGAACTGACCAGCAGGTGGCAGCATTGCGCCTTGGATGAGGGACTGCCGCCTTCTTCCTGTGGCCTCTCTGAGTCACTGTCCACCCATGGCCTTGGGCAGAAAGCTGCCAAAGTGGGTAAAGCCTGAAGGAGTGGAGACTGGGCTCTAACTGGGCCGTCTTGAAGGGCCCGGTTGGGACCCATCCTGGTGGTTCCCACATATCCAGTCACCACTTCCTGTCTTCAGGCCTTTGTCCATTCTGGTCTTATACCACAAAGTCTTTTCCTAGCCTGACCCCTGCCATCCAAATCCTCTACGCTTCAAAAAGTCACTCTTCAAGAGCTGTCTGTGAGGCCCATAGCATTTGCTCTGAATCTCTGTCGTGGAACCATGTGAGATGGTTGTTTACGTCTATGTATATCTTCTCGACTGCATTGGGAGCGACTCTGAGGGATGGGGCCACCACGTTACACCCGCCCCCTGGCCCCTATGGTAAGGTCTTGTGTGGGTGTGACAAGAGGGGCCACACAGGAAGTAGCAAAGGAAGACACAGGAGAGGTGTGGTTATTAACTATTGTGAATCCACAAGGTGACAGAGTACAATGGTGGCAAGTTGCAGTTGATGGGAGGACTTTGTCGTGGAGCAGAATCCGATCTGGGCCCTGAAGGACGGCGCAGGTGATCAGGTGAAAGGTCACCACCATGTTCTCAGAGCCTTCTTCTTAAGGAAAGTCAGTGCTGAAATATTCTGAGTAGGATAAAAGGGGCCTATGGATGGGGCAGGCCGATCGCCAATGCCTGACCAGACCAGCAAAGTCACATCCTAAATCAGAGAGGGAACGGCCTGAGAGGTGGAATCCATGTCTTCCCAGCACCTCAGAGGGGCACCTTCTGGCCTGGAGCCTGAGGACTCCTGTCCTCACGTGAACCTCCCCACCTTCTCCTCCTCTATCCCTAAGGTAAATGCTGCCGGACTTTGGGCTATAACCAGCTTCTCCCCTTAAGTGAAAACTTAGGGTCTTGGCTTAATGAGGGTTAGGATGTTTGGAGGAGACAACAGGTGAGATGGAGAAAGCAGAGCTGCCCACCGTGGGGGTCAAAACCTTGTTCACTGCCATCTTGGCTCCACTCTGGACGCACTGCCCACACTTACCATGCTTCCTTCTAAGTTTGCCTAAGACAAGGAAAAATCCCATCAGGGAGTCCGACCTGGCCTTGAGATTGGGTGTGGAGGTCACGGACAGGAGGGAGAGCTGCTAGTTAGTGACATAGCCTCACTCCACCCGTCCCGTGGCATGTCTGGGATACTCATCCATGTTGATCGGGAAAATGGCACCAAGAGGACAGAGTATGCCTCGTGTTCTCCTAGGAGAGTGAGCTCTCTACTATCTGATGGCACTCTGGGCAAAAAATATTTATCTCCCTACCTTTCCATTCTTCCTCTGGAGGCCCTCATTGTGTTCTTTATCAAGCCACATTGCTGAGTTCTGAAAAACAGACCAGTTATGTCCATGTGGGAAACAGCTCCTTCCTGTGGCCTCTCATGAGATCTGACCACCCAGGTCAGGCCTGGCTTTGAGCCCCAGGCTGGCTCCGAGCCCCACCCCTCCTCCTCTGCCCCAGGCTGGCCTGCTGCCTCCTGTGAGTCACCCAGGTAATCAGGAGGGCAACCACAGGAGAAAAACAACACCCTCGTGGCCCCGGCTGAGCAAGTCCCAGCCCAGGGAAGAGGATATTTGCTGGGGCATTACTTGCTGTTTCCCAAAGTGAGGGCTGAACCCGGGGCAGCAGGAAGAGGCTGTGGCGGAGATACTGGGAGGGGCAGCAAGAGACGCGTCCTGGAACCTGGCGTGCGTCCTGACTGGCCATTTCTGATGGCAGCATCTTCCGACGCCCTTTCATAGGGTAGGAACCAGGAAGGGCAGAGGTAATGAGATCAGGATGGGGCCAGGTGAATTCCATGGAAGACAGTGGTGAACCCCACAGGTTCACCAATGGCTTTGCGTAAATAAGCCACACTTCCCTCCTAGCTTATCCCAAACACGCTCTCCTTCCATGGCATCCACATCTCCAATTCGGTTCTTCATTTTAAAGCCTGTCATGGAGGGGTCTGTCCTCCCAGTGCGGGGATCTAGGCATCTATCTGTGACAGCTGCAACAATGCTTGCCACTTGCTAAGCACTCAGTGGACATCTGTTGAGTTGGTGAAGGAACCCCCAGGCCCGTGCAGGCCCCTGCTGGTGCCGGGGTAGCTCTAATGATGGAGCAGCTGCTGAATTTGGGGGGCTGATATGGGTGGTCATGCAGCCCCTGGGGCACTTCTCCAAAAGTGGGGGTAGAGACTGTGCCAGAAGGTCACCTGCTCAGAGTTGCTAACCTTATAAGAACAACAGGTCCATGCACAGGGTACTCCTGACTGTCGGGCGGCAGACCAGTTGGTTAGAGTTGCAGGCCTGCCTGCTTCATGTTGCTTTCTCCCCTGGAGAAATGGCAAGCTGGGTCTTATTCAGTTATGACTTCTAGCACAGAGCCTGGCTCATCCCAGGTACCCAGGAGATGCCTACTAGATGAAGTGTGTGTGCCTCCTTCATACCTGGGCCTACATGCTGGAACCTCTGCTGGAAGGCAGCGTTGTGTGTGGTGTAATGACCCACCCCACCCCTTCCCCACACACCCCAGGACAGGAGCCCCAGTGATGGATTCTTTTCCTCCCCCAGCATCTGCCCCAGAGTGTAGATGTGGTTCCCCAGGCTCCTGTGGCCCTGGCAGGCCCTTCGCACACAGAGACAATGTCTGTGGGATGCTCCGAGGCATGAAAGACAGGGAGTCCACATTCTACTTGACACAGGCTGGAGGAATTTTCAGAAGAAGAAAAAAAATGAGCTGGCTCCTCATATTTGACCCTAAACTGCTTAAATGTTGTATCCTCCCCTCCTGTCTCCTGGTTTCCTTCCCAGCACCACAGAAGATGAAATGCTGAACCAATCATGTTGATCAATGTCTTTGGTCACTGGAGGATCTAAAAGGACCAGCCCTGTCTTGGGGCCCAAGTGAGAAAAACACATCTCCTCTCCACCCTGCCCAGAGCCCAGAGCCCCACAGAGAAGCCTCCTGGCTCTTCAGGGTCCAGATTCCGAACCTGGATCTCGTACTTGATACCCCGAGCCCTGTCGAAGCAGTAGGAACCAGGCTGACTTGGGAATGGACTCGTGCAAGGAAGAAGAGAAACTCCTGCGCCAGCCAGAGCAGACGCTTCTAGTTTTCTGGGACAAACATCTACTCCTAGGTGTTTGCTTAAACGAGCACAGGCTGGCAGGATCGCACCTCAGACATCTGTCCTTCCCACTCCCACCATGTCCTCTCAGCCCTGAGCTCTGGCTGCACACCCAGCCCCTCTGCAGTACAGATAACTCTAATGGGACTTCTTGGCTCAGGGAGGGGGTCTGACAAGCATGAATTGTAGGGACCTGGAGAACCATAGGGAGTAGGGACGTGGGGGACCGTAACAGCCACTGGACAGATGGTGGCAGGAGTGGGGACAGAAATCCCCCATAGGATCAGACCCCAAAGGACATGTGAACATAGAATCCATGAAAGCCCCTGGTGAGGGCCCAAAGACCAGCCAGATTCCCATCTTTGCCTTGGCTGGAAACTCATTATCCAGTCCCTTAACCCTGTAGCAAGCAGCAGTTGTAGCAATAACGACAAGCAAAACCAAAACTCTCATCAGCGTCAGTTTTGGGGTTTGAATGTGCTGAGTGCTCGGAGGGTGTGGGGAAAGACCAGCTTTTAGGCAGAGCTCAGCCCCACAGCCATCATGCCTGGCTAACCCCAGGCTGTGAATTGGAGGCAGCCCACCTGTGCTCCCAACTACCTTCCGAGCAACGGGCTTCCAGGCTGGTTCTGCACCTTGCAGGTGAGCAGGCGAGGGTCAGCCCTGCCCTCACGTAGGCTGTATCCTCCTGGTTATCTGCTATGACCTTACCCCTTCAGGGCCAGGGAAAGGAAGGTCAAGGAGGTAAGGAAAGGTGAGGCAAGGCTGCTCAGGGAAGGTAAGAATTCTGTTCTTGAGGATGGAGCAGATGGGAGTCCAAGTGCAGTGACTTCTGTGGACATCGCCCTCCCTCTCCCGTCCCCAGTAGAGCTCCCCTGCCTGCCCCACAGTATCCCAGCCACCCAGAGTTGAATCCTGGCTCCGAGTCACAGTCTACTCACGGATGTAGGCACCACTAACTACTATGAACAGTAACGGTCTTTCTCACGGTCAGGCCTCATCACAGCCCTCCGAGGGGTGTATATTCCTTTTATAAATGCAGAAGTTAAAACTCAGATTACTGAAGGGATTGGCCTAAGATCACAAAGCTAAGGGACAGGCACGGGTCTTCCAATTCCTCCTTCAGTGTTCTGCCACTACACAAAAGCCGCCTCCTTCTCTGAAACCCGGACTGGTGCCCTGTACCCTCTCTGAGGCCCTCAGCATGGAAACAAGGTGGGACGATGGAGAATAAGGTGTCATCAGTGCCTCCTGGCTGTCAGGCTCAGTACAGACAGTTTCCTCTGCGTGGCTTCTTGGTGGTGGACAGCAATGGGCAGTGTTTCCTGGAGGCCTGACACAGTGGTTAGGAACACGGGCTCACGCTGGACTGCTGGGTTTCAGTCCCCTGCACTGCCAAGGACTACCTGTGCAACACCAGACAAAAATAGTTTACTCCTCCAGACCTCAGTTCCCTCATCTAGAAAATGGGATTATAACACTACCCCCTGCTCGGGTTTGTTTGGGCTCTGAGTTCACTTGTGCAACGCACTTTAAACAGTGGTTAATAATTGCACTTTGTAAATGCTCTGTGTCTATGACCGTTGGTAATATCAGTTATGTTTGATATTTAGTATTACTTCCAAACAGGGCAAAAATCATTGACATATTCTTATTTTATGCAGATTTTTTCAGATTTTTTCCTGAAGCCAGTCAGCCCACCCCTGCTGCATCCTCAGTGTCTGGGGCCCACGGTGCCTGCACAGAGCGCCTTCTGCCGCGAGGTGCCAAGGAGCTGGGACTGGGCCTTCTAGGAGCCTGTTTCTCTGGCTAGGGAGCTGAGCCCGGTCTGGCCTTCTCCCCACCGCCAGCCTCAGCTCTCAAACCCCCATGCATCCTCGGAACACTCAGGCTGTCACTGCGGCTAAAGGGTGTATAAAGGACACATGGAGCCACCCAGAGGCCCAGGCTGCCAGCAGCTCCTTGCCGCCTCGCATGCGGGATGGACAAGGCCTCCTTCTTGGCCTGCACCTCTGCGCCCAAGGAAAGCTCCTGACACGGCCCGGGGCCTGTTCCTGCCTCCCCGACAGGGAGGACACTGGCCTCCTTCCTGGATCTTTTACTTTCTTCTTACTCTCCGCTCTCTTAGGAGGCTCTGGCTGGGCCTTCACCAGAACCAGTGGTCTGAAGAGCTGCCTCCACCTTTCACTCTGTTTCCTCTCCTGGCAGGCAGAAAGCACGTGATGCCGACGTGATTGTGACGGAGCTGCTGGTGGCGGGGGTCAAGGGCGGCAGTGGGACTGTTGCAAGAGCTCGGGGCATTTCCAAGGCTGTGGATGGGAGATTTCAGGAGGCTCCTGGAAAAGCAGACGTATGACAGGTTTTGGTTAAGATACTCCCAGCTCTTGTAGAATGTGGATTTTCAAACCTCAGTGGTTTCCCACGGTGGAAGTTTATTTCCTGTGCACATAAGGGCTCACCCAGGCCCCCAGGCTGGCAGAGGTGCTGCCCCTTTAAGCTGCAGTGTCTAAAAGCAGCTGGGGTGGAGACAGCTAGCCAGCAGATGGAAAAGGGGCCTGTGGGGTGGGGGTGGGGGGCCCTGCAGTCAGGACACATCCCTTCCGCCCGCATGCCCTTAGCCAGAACTCCGCTGCAATGTTCATCTTAAGTGAGTTGGGAAACGGAGTCTCCGCTGGAAAGCTGGTCCCAGCAACAACCCCAGCCCATGGCCTGGAAACGTGACTGGTGGAATCAACCAAATGGGAATGCCAGCTGGAGGCGTTCTAGAAAAAATTCTACTAATGAGATCTCAGCTGCTCCTAAGGTTGCAGAAGAGTGGGAGGGGTCTAAACAGGGCTGCCTTAATGAATGTGATTGAGTGAATAAACAGGCAAAAGCAGCTCCCCGGGACACTCTGAGGTGAGCTGGGTCTTAAAAAAGAGCATGTGTAGGCACCCCCGGGTGGCTCAGTGTTGGGCTCAGGTCATGATCCAGGGTCCTGGGATTGAGCCCCATGTTGGGCTCTCTGCTCGGCGGGGAATCTGCTTTTTCTCCCTCTGCTGCTCCCCCTGCTTGTGCTCTCTCTCTCTCTCTCAAATAAAGAAATAAAATCTTAAAAAAAAAAAAAAAAGAGCATGCACAAATGGTGGAAAGAGTGGCTATTGAGCTCAAATAACATAAAAATATAAAAGAGGTAGGGAGCTGTCAGTAATGTCAGGAATGTTGAGACAGGATATCTGAAAAATGTTAGCAAAGTTTTTTCAAGCTTCCAGTGGACAAACAAAGGAACCTTAGGTCTGTCCCTAGGGATGGATGGCGAGGTGTTACCAAATGACAGAAAACAAAACAAAGCAAAAAACCCAATCCCCTCAATTTCCACTTTGCGTCCAAATTCTTTGTCCAAGAGAAGAATTTTAAGGCCCAAAAGAGAAGACATGGAAATCCCCAATGAACGAAGAGTGTGCAGGAGGGAAACTCACCCTTCAGGTTAGTTGACAACACCCTAGCCCAAGTGAATGCGATTCCTGAGCTCTGAAAAAAATTTCAAGAAGGGATTACTGTAGATGTAGAGTGATATTTAACAACACAGGCCCTGGAACTAGACTATCTGGGTTTGAATCTCGGCTTAAGATTAGCTGTGTGGAGAAAGAGAACTATCATATGATCTCCCTGATAGGAGGAAGTTGAGAGGCAATGTGGGGCATTTGGGGGGTAGGAAAGGAATAAATGAAACAAGATGGGATCAGGAGGGAGACAAACCATAAGAGACTCTTAATCTCACAAAAGAAACTGAAGGTTGCCGGGGGAGGAAGGTAGGAGAGGGTGGTGGGTTATGGACATTGGGGAAGGGATGTGCTATGGTGAGTGCTGTGAAGTGTGTAAACCGGGCGATTCACAGACCTGTACCCCTGGGGCTAATAATACATTATATGTCAATAAAAAAATAAAAATTAAAAAAAAAAAGATTAGCTGTGTGCCTCTGGGGAAGTTACCTGATCAGTCTGTGTCTTAGTTTTCCCACCTGTTAACTGAGCAAAATAATGACAGCTACTTTGTAGGACTGTGGAGGGGTTTAATCTATAGACTGAATCTATCTTAGCCCTTAGCCTGGCACCTATTAAGTGTTTAAGAACTGTCAGCCACTGCTGCCGCCACTCCTGTTATATGGCTGATCTGCTGGCAGTCTATCAGACATCATGGCCATCAGAGAAAAGTCTAGAAGACAAACAAATATACTCCAATTTTGAAAATAAAAGAAGTGATTTTTCTCAATGTTGTCCATGCCAGGCAAAATTTCAAACTATGCTGCAATTCAGCAAATTTTATTACATACCTACCAGGTGCCAGGCTCTGTGCTAGGCCCTGGGAAAAGAAGAGGGGACAAAATTAACAGAAATCCATGCCTTTTGGGGGGTGGTCGTTCTATCAGGGGTAGATATGTAATTTTACACAAATAAATACATGTTGGTTGCTGATTGGTGGTATGGAGAAAAACAAAGTAGGGTAAGGACATGCGCAATAGTAGAGGGAGGAGGTTTCGATTTTGAAGAGGGGAGTCAGGTAAGGTCTTTGACACAAAAAGACGTTTTAGGAAAATCTGAAGACGTGTGACTCTCTAGAGGGAGAAGTGCAAGTGCAAAGAGGCCAGCAGGGAAATGCACCTGCTGTGTTGGCATCATGGTGTAAAGGAAAGGAGGCCGGCCTGGAAGCAGGGAGGCCCGTTCCGGGTTCTTGTAATGACCCGTGTAACAAACTGTGGCGATGATGGCTTAACCAAAGGTGTTGAGACATGGCTTAAGAAGTCATCAAATTCTGCGGAGAAACAACTGGATTTTGCTAATAGATCGAGTGAGCATGAGAGGAGACTTCCTGTGCTGCTTGCTTCCTCCTCCCCTTCTCCACTTCTCAACGTTAGGATCCACTCCAGCTCAGTCCTTGGACTCCTTCCCTTTCCCAGCTACTTTAGGCCCTTGATAATTTCATCATTCTTGGGCAGGTACCTTTCCAACCGTGGCCTTTTCCCTGATCTCCAGATTCATGCTGCCACATGTCTCTCCTTAGATGCCAGCTAAGCATCTCAAATGTAAAACATATCTCCAACCGACTTCCTCCTCATCTCCCATCCCCTAACCCAGGTGCTCCTGTGGTAGTCCCCTTTCAGCTATTACCTCCCCATTATTCCAGCTGGTTGGGCCAAAATCCTTGGAAGCAGCACAGGAAGACTAAAAGGGAGCAGCCAGCGAGGTCAGAAGACAACCAGGAGAAGGTTCCAGGTTCCAACCAGGTTCCAAGGTTCCAGAAGATGAGGTTTCAGGGAAGAGGGAGGGAATGACTGTGTCAAGTCCAGCTGAAAGGTAAAGGAAGATAAGGACTGAGGGATGACCATTGGAACAGTTGGTTAAAAGGATCATCAGTGGATTCTTGGAAAAGAAAGTGGTAATGATTAAGGTTCAAGATTAGTTTTGCCAGATGATGCACATTCTTTTATTTATAAAATGTCCCTAGGCAGTTCCATAGTTTGCCTACATTTCAAAATGTGTTTGGAGGAAAAAAAAATATTTTGAACATGATGGCAAAATAATGGTGGTAAAACTAAACAACTAAACACTAAATACTTAAATACTAAAAGCATTTAAAAGTATTTAAAAGTATTTAAGTTGGTAAGCTGTATATTCTACTCTCTCTCCCTTTGGTTTATTCAAAATGTTATCAAGGACTTGAATAAAAGTATTAATGCAGGGGTGGTCTAATTTGCAGATGTTGCAAAGCTAGGCAAGATCAAAATCTACTGACAGAATCCAGAGGGTCCCACAGGATTAGATAAATGGGCAGAGCCAACAAAATGACACTTAACAGGAACGAATGGGAATTCCTGAACTTTGGTAGCAAGACCTGAATATATGACTATCAGAGGGGGGACCCATTGTTTAGCCACAGTAAATAAGAAAATGACCTCACAATTGATGTTGACCATAAGCTCTGTGTGAAGAGCATAGTGATATGTCACCGAAAACTACTGTCATCCCAGGCGGCAATAACAGAAGAGTGGTGTCTACAAGAATTAACCATCTTGTAGCACTCTGTGCTGCTTAAACCACACGGGCCGTGGTTTACTCCATTCTGGCACCATGTGTATAGACGGTAATTGACAGGGTAGGGTGCCGAGAGAGGAGAAAAACAGGACACGCGAAAACCAGTGAAATCTGCTGTTTTCCAGCATTCCTGTCTTGCCTTCCCTGCTGGTTCTCCACACTGCTCCCAGAGTGCTTTCTTTTGAAAATAAACAGGATCACACCACTCACTTATTTAAAACCTTCAGTGCTCTTTCTCCCATTGCCTAAGAAATAAAAAGACTTTCTGCATCCTAACCCTGTCTCTGTAACAGTGTACTACTTCTCTGCTCTCAGTGGGCTTGATGCTCCCTGAGCTTACCAAGTCAGTTCCTGCTCAGTGCTTTTGCTCATGGATTAAGTGCCCTCCTGTGCGCTCTTCAAGCACTTACTTTTCCCACCCGTTGTTCTTGCCTTTCCCTAATATGTCGTGTTACCACTTACAGACCGAGGCGACCGGAGCTGCTTGTTTCATTATTTTCCTGCTTAGGGCAGATCATGCCACAGACCAGGTGCTCAGTAAATACTGGCTAAATGAATGAATGAATGGAGGGGATGAGTGAATCCATGCTAGTTCCTCTTCCTAGAATGCCCTTCCTTCCTATTTGTCCGTGTGGTAAATTGCCTTCCTCTAAAACACCCAGCTCAGGCATCAGGCATTCTGAGAGCACTTACTGTTGCCGCAGACCTTTCCCTTCCCTCCACTTCCTGCAGCTCTTGGTGTTCAAGACACTAGGCTTATTTGCCTACCTGCCTACTCTGTCTTATTCATCTTGGTATGCCCAGGACAGTGGCTGCCCACATACCTGAATCTGGTGTCATGTCCTCTAGGGAATGATTAAGGTAATTGAGAATGCGTCACCCAGAGTAAAGGAAAATTTGCCTCGTATTAGAAGAAAAAGAGTAAATGGCCCTTTAGCTTGGTGTTGTGGTGGTAACTCACATCCATGAGGGGTGAGAATGGATAGACTCTAGGTCTCTTCCAGCTCTGGGACTTTGCAGCTCTAAGCTCTGGTAGTCAATAGAGCTGCTGTATTACTTAACTGATAGTCTTGCTTCCATGTTAAGTAGCCCTGGGGAAGAGCTTAGAAGAGGTGTGCCCCCCCACTTTGCTATAATTGGATTGTGGATGAGAATAAGTAAGAAAAAGTTGCCTCTGAGGCAACTTTTGAGGGGCAGGTTCTAATCTCCCCTTTCCCAACAAGAAGGAGGCTTCCAAGTTGCATGAAATCCCAGTGGGTTGGGGGTAGGCTGAGCCACTCCTCACACTCTGCCCCAGTGGGCTCTTGGCCTCGGCTCTCTCCAAAGCCAGTCTCATCCAGGGAGCTCTGGCCACTGCTCCGCTACTCTGTCTCCTTGGATCTGGGATGTAGAGATTCAGTATCGTGTCAATGCCACAATTTGGTCTGCTTCAGAGCAGGTCTGAATTCTTATAGCAGGTTACCAGTGTGGGTGGAGAAAAGTCATGGCAAAAACTGGATGTCCCTATTGTCACCAGCTTCATGGCCACTTTGGCCCCAGGGTGTAGGGGATATATCCGCAGACCCAGGGGATATATCTGCAGAACCACTCTGTCAGCATTCCAGCAAGAGAACAGGATTCCAGGAAATCTGTCGGTCGGCATAGCAAGAGCCTTCCCTGGTCTCAGCTTTCGGGACATTGATAAAGGTTCAGAGGACATGCAGCTTGTCTCTGAAGGCCTGATTTCCTAGAAAATACCTGCAGAAGATGGTTCCATCTGCATTGAAGCTGTTTGGGTCTACTCAGATGTCTACAAGTCTGGACTCTTGAGTGCGGGGCAAGAACCAGACATCAGACAGCATTTCTAGGTTTGTTTCTTGAGAGTGGGCATGATAAGATAACAGAACTCAGGCTTTCTATTCCATTTATCTTATCAAAGGGACAGCTTGTAAGAGCCATTCTCACCATTACAACTACCTGAGAAGATATTTGACACGGTTTCAGGGTTACTCTGAAATGTTGGCCTTGCTTGACTCTCCCTACCTATCCTCCTAACACCTTGTCTCTGCATAACCCCATTACAAGAGTCTCAGAAAAGAATCCAGCTCACCAGAAACTAATAAAACTCTTTAGCTAAATTCCCTTCTTTTTCTTTTGAGTGGAATTTAGGACCCTATTGGCCCCTAACATTTGTAGCAGTAACTTGCTTCTGGCCTGTCCAGCTCAGCAGCAAGTCCTGGATCCCCTGGACAAGGACTGGTCCAACACTGCAGTGGACTGTGCTGACCCATGTAAAGGCAGGGACTGCTGACTTCCCCTCTCACCTCCAGGTGGTAGCTATTTTAGGGAGAAATATTGATCGGATGGGCTATTTTTGCAAAGCAGTTGACAACAGTGTGTAAGCACTTGACTGGATGTTCCTTGGACCTTTAGAAACAATATGTGCTTACTCACACAGGATCCATTCAATAAACATTTGGCAGATGTCTGTTGAAATTGTTCTGTCAGGAATTTAAAGAACACTGAGCACCAGTGGGAGCACCAGAGGGAGAAAGAAAGAAGAAGAAGAATGGAAAGTTCCCTGTCCTCAATTGTCCTGCAGTCTGGTGGTCAAGAGAAGACTTCCCTATTTGGAGACTAACCCACCAAATGACAATCCATAACTAGGATGCATCTGTGTATTGCAGTCCTCATGGGTCTGAGGGCTTAGAGAGGTCCACTTTGTGCAGCTCTCCAGGTTGGCTGGGATTCTACCCACGGTGTCCTTGGGCCATCTGCAGTAACTCTGCAGGGTCCATGACTTCATCCCACGGAAGGAGACAGCTGCATCTCCATCCCTGGATGTTAGAGTCCAATCCTCCCCGCCCTAATTTGGCTGGAAAATACTTTATAAATATTTGAGATGGTGTCATACGGTAACATTACAGAGACTATGTTGGTGTTACACTATTTAATTTTGGCAGTGAGCATGATGAAGGTAATGGAATGAGAATTGCTATAATGAGTGTTTCTGATGTTTTGCAAATGAGGAAATCATTGAGGAAAGAAGCTTGCCAAGGGTCATGCAGAGGAATGCTTCACTGAATCTACACTAGAAAGTGCTCCCCTTTTGGCTCTCTCTGCTGCCTCCACTGTAGTCCGTTCCAAAAATTATGGCATGACTAGACCAGCAGGCATGCTTCATCTCTTAGTGGGTCTCTTACCTGCCCCCAGGCAGATGGGGACTTCAAACCTTCAACTCTTGACCCATGAACATGCTGGCAGTGTGTGTGCCCTTCTTGGCTGACCTCTGGGTGGTAAACCTAGTGTCTGTCAGTCACGTTTTATTTGCTCTTCCTTCCAGTTCTGGATTCCCTGGAAGAAGATAGACAAAGAACTGTGATGTTACTCTGATTTTTTGTTTTGTTTTGTTTTGTTGAGCTATTTTGCAAGATGGTTTTGTTCTGGCCTTGAGTTAATCTCCCTGGTTCCGGGAACAATTTATATATTTATGTAGATGACCAATCTCTCTAGTCATATGCCTGGGTTCCCCTTTTCCCTGGCCCATCTTGACCATGTACAGGTGGATGCAAGCCATACAGCATAGCCTCCTTCTCCTTCTCTTCACACCTTGCCCCTCTTGCCAGAGTTCTGCAGACTCGAAATGGAGAAATTCATCGTTGTTCTGCCTACAAATTCTCTGGTTGTTTTTCCTCTTTTTGAAGCTATTCACCCTGCAATAGGCATAAATAAGCATCTTTGACCCACTTTGAGCCTGTTTTTGAGCCCTTCTGTCTTACATTCCATGGGGTGAGGGAAATAGTCTCTTTGGCCATCCTAACTCCTGCACCTAGCTCAGCACAGGTAGACTCTAGGCCCTCATAACTACTTGCTGAGTTAACTAATAAATAATCTTCTCCTCAGAGATTCCCACCTCTACCAAACCAGCAGAATCCCTCTTGCCTAATTCCGCAGTCCGAGAAAGTGAGGTCTAGATGCCCTCTCCTGACTCCCTTCCCCTGTGCCCTACATCCTCCCAGTCCATAAGGAATTCTAGTATGAACCCCTTTGCAGAACAAATCTCTGCTACTGGCAGAATTTCCTTTGAGGTCATAAGAAAGAATTCCAACATCAGCTAAAAGCAAGTATCTGAGGTCCATTGTGATTTCAGTGTTTGCTCCTTTGGACTTACTAATTTTCAGACCTGAAAATCTCATCCTTTCATCTCTTCCCCAAGATTGGTATTTTTAAGGTGAATCTGTTGTAGGGTAGGTGGGGTGGGCATGCAGCTTGGGGAAAGGTAATTTTAAAATGGTCTCTGGCACCACCTTGATTTTTGGATGTCTCTGATTTCTCATCCGGTAGAGTTGGAGTGTTTTTCCCTAGTGTCATTAGTCTTTCCCCAGTTCTAAACATGTCAAGTGGCTACAGGTAAAGATCTGGGAGATGAAAGTGGGTGGGTGAGCACAGACACCCAGCCCAGCAGGTGCAGGCTGAAGCATGCCTGCCGGGGAATCACAGTTCCCTGCTGCCCACAGCCCCGCTGTGCCTGCCACCCAACCCCATCCTTGCCCTCCCCGTGCATTGCGATGGCACGGAAGACAACGCCTCCGCCACTAGCGTCTTACTTCTCTGATGCACAAAAGAGTGTCTGGGTCAATAAATATTCACCCAATGATTATAGGATTAACTGCAACCTTCGGGAAGGTAAGCTTTTAGAAAAAGGGTTTGCTTTGTTTTTTTTTTTTTGGAAGAAAATGAAATATAAAACAGACAGACATATTATCCATTAATGGGAGCTTTAGGCTTAGGGTTCCAGCAATTCAGTTATTAGCAAGGATTTCCTTGTGCGAGGAGGTAATCAAGTTCCAATGTCACAACCACATCCCTCCTCTTCACAGGCTCCACATGACTGCAGTTGCCATGGCGATGAGATTGCTGTAACAAGCTAGAAAATGGTGATGCTTGTACTTGCAAAGTGAGATGTTTATGAAAATTCACATTTTCCTCTTCTTCCCCTTTCTCTCTGTAGAAGGAAAGAAAGATTGGGGGAAGAAGAGTAATCACACGTTTTTGCACCTCTATTATGTGCCAGGCATAAGGCTGGATGCTTAACACATACACTGTGTTAAATGTGTGTGTGTAATACCTTTTTTATTAGGAACTATAACTCTCCTGCCAAAGAGTGCACAAAACAAAGGTGTTCGGCTCCATGATTTCTTATAAAGCAAACATCCATGTAAAATCAAGAAATAGACGTTGCCACAACTCCAAAAGTGGCCCTTGTGACCCTCTCAATTCCTCCTCCTCCTCATTACTTTTATGGATATCACTTGCTTTCTTTTTTCATAGTTTTACCACCTAAGCATTAATATCTAAACATTAGTTTAGTGGGTTTTTTTTTTTTTTACTTTGTATGGGTGGAATTGTACAATATGTGTTCTTTTTTTTGGTCTGACTTTTTTTTTTGCTCAATGCTATGTTCATAAGCTTTATTCATATTATTATTTGTGGCTGTAGTTCATACATGTTCACATTTTTATGCAACTTCATTGTATAAATGGAACCCAAGTTATTTACCATTCTATTGTTGGTGGACTTCTGGGTTTTTTTGCAGTTTAGGGTTGTTGTAAATAATGCTATGCTAAATATTCTTGTTCTGTCTTTTGGTGCATATCTTCTGTGGGTATTAACTTGGGAGCTGAACTCCTAGCTCATAAGGTACTTTTTGTAGATAATGCCAAACAAGTGTCCTACGTAGAGTGCCCCCACTTGCATTGTATGGGCTTCTGTTTCTCCATGTTTGATATCCTCAGTCTTTTCAATTTTAACCATTATCGTGGATGTGTAGTGATCACTCAATGTTTATTTGTCATCTGGATATTCTCTTCTATGATGTGACTGTTCAAATCCCACTTTTCTATTGGATTGTTTTTTCTTACTGATTACTTTTTTGATTACTGATAGAGGGTCAAATAATTTGTATACAAATGGATAGCCTCTTATATGTATTGCAAATATACTGTGTGACTTATCTTTTCACCCTCCTAGTGGTGTCTTTTGGTGAAACAGATGTTCTCAATTTTAATACAGTTTTTTATTTATCAGTGCTTTCCTTGATAGTTAGTGTTGTTGGTGTCCTGATCCAGAAATATTTCCTTTATCCCAGCATCATAATGGTATTCTCCTATATGGTCTTTAGGAAATTTACTGTCTTACTTTTCATATATAGATCTAACTTATACCAGAAATTTATTTTTATGGTGGTATTAGGCAGGGGTTAAATCTTTGTTGCTGTTGTTTATATGGACATGCAAAATGTCGTATCACATTTGTTGAAAAGACCAAACTTGCCTCAATACTCCACAAGGTCATCTTCATAATAAATCCGGTGTCCATATATGGGCTTTCTCTTTGTGTTCATTGGTCTGTTTCTAGATCTCTAAATCCTCAATCACTTCTTTTATTTCTTTGAAAAAATAATAGCATGTGTTATATATCTTCTGTTTGCCTACCCAGTTATAACTTCATTCTTGAGTTCAAGACTGTCTAGTTCCTTTCCTGTGCTGTAGAGGACTATTGGATAAAACACTGGTGTGGATTACCTCAAGGAAATCCAGCTTCAGCATGCCCTGGATTGAACTCACATCTCTTCTCCCATTTCTAATTACTTTTCCTTCTCTTTGTTGACTACCTCAATTAGTGCCGCTGCTTCCTCCCAGTTGCCTATGCTAGAATCCTAGTGATTATCCTTCATTCCATTCTACCTCCAAATCACCCCGTTGATGAGTTTGAGTCCTAAATATGTCTCATAGTTTTCTTATCCTGGATATCTTCACTCTGACTGTGTTAATGTGGACTCTTACAACTATTCCGCTGGAGTTCTTCACTGGCCTCTTAACTGATTTCACTTCCACTGTCTCTGGACCATCCTCCACAGAGTGATCTGACATTGGCATTGCATTGTTTAAAGCCCTCTGTGGGGGTGCCTGGGTGACTCAGTTGGTTGAGCACCTGCCTCAGGGTCAGGTCATGATCCTGGGGTCCTGGGATTGAGCCCCATGTCCTTAGGCTTCCTGCTCAGTGGGAACCTGCTTCGCCCTCTGCTGCTCCCCCTGCTTGTGTGCGCTCTCTCTCGCTCTCTCTCTCTCAAATAAATAAATAAATAAAATCTTTAAAACAAACAAACAAAAAAAAAACAACTTTCGGGGAGCCTGGGCAGCTCAGGTGTTAAGTGTCTGCCTTTGGCTTAGGACATGATCCCAGGGTCCTGGGATCAAACCCCGCATCAGGCTCCCTGCTCAGCGGGAAGCCTCCTTCTCCCTCTCCCTCTCCCCCTGCTTCTGTTCCCTCTCTCTTGCTGTGTCTCTCTCTGTCAAAAAGTAAATTAAAATCTTTATTTAAAAAAAAAAACAAAAACAAACTCTCTGTGCTTCCCTGTCATCCACAGGCGATCAAAGTTCCTTGCCACCATTTGTAAAATTCTTTATAACCTGACCCTTGCCTCCCTCTCAAGCATCATTTCCACTGTTCCTTTTTTAAAACTTCATGGTCTAAAATGACCAAACACAGTATGCTTGGGGCATTCCTGTTATTCCTTCTCTACCTTGCCTCATTTCTTCCCCTGTTTAATTTGCACTCCTTCTCTAAGAATTAGCTTCCCGAGCTCCCCGAAACTACTCCAAGTGACCCTTCGTGTGCTTCCATGGAAGAGTGCAATCATGAGACAGAATCCACTGTGCCGAAAGAAGGGAGTTTATACTCACCCTCACTTATGGGTGAGAAACTTCAAGGCACTCCCGTTAGTGGTGGTACTTACCAGGTCCTTAAATACCCCAATAGGTCCTCAGTTCTTCAGCTTGAAGAATTCAGTTGAATAATACTCTTTAAGATTAATCAAATCAGAATGCATATTGTCCAAGTATCTTGGATTGCACTAGGTGGCTTGTGATACTGTTTCTTGAGCTCTATTTTGTCTCTTAACTTTTCATACTGTTAATAAGCATTGATACTATATTTTAAATGTCTACTCTATTTTCCACCTTTTAATCTCCACTTATTTTATTATTTGAAAAGTTTATTTTTCACATAACCCCATGGGCATGTTGAGAGTGAGCTCTCACTTTCTCTTTTTAGAGAGACTTACTTTGATTTTTTTTTCATCCTTAATATGTTTCTTTGTTGTACCTTATAGCATGGAGCTCCATTAATAATGTGTTACATTTCTTGTTAGTGGGATTGGAACCTACATTTCTTTATGTCTTCATTTATTCCACATTTTAACTAATTCCTTCTATTCGTATCCTGGAATCATTCCCCTAATTCCTCAGAGCAAAACCCGTCTTTCAGCAGAAAGGAAAATTTCCCTTGTTGATTATTTCAGTTGCTGAAACAACACTTAGTCTTGTCCTTCCTGTCACCAATTCTGGGGATCACTGTCAACCTTCCTGACTTTGTGTAAAAATCCCAGCATCTCCTGGCTTTTCGACTGATAATAATGGCGGTGCCTGTTTCAGTGCCTGTCACAGTGGTTTGAAGAGGCAGTAAGAACAAGATAGAAGGGCACCTGGGTGGTTCAGTCGTTAAGCATCTGCCTTCAGCTCAGGTCATGATCCCAGGGTCCTGGGATCGAGCCCCACATCAGACTCCCTGCTCAGCGGGAAACCTGCTTCTCCCTCTCCCACTCCCCCTGCTTGTGGTCCCTCTCTCGCTGTGTCTCTCTCTGTCAAATAAGTAAAATCCTTAAAAAAAAAAAAAGAACAAGATGGAAGTGGTTGATTTTTACACTTCTTTGTCTCTATTTGGCTTCGTTGCTTTATTTTCTTTTAACTTATAACCCTCAGAAGATAATAAGAAAGATCATTAGCTCAGTGTCTGATAGTTCAGAAACCAGTAACCTGTAGATTGATGTCCACTCCATTGGTTAACTCCTTGTAGAAGACTGAACTTTCCGAACAATGGTCCCAGCCATATTTCTCACCCTACATGCTATTTCAGCACCTTGTAAGTCCCCTTTCAAGAAGCAAATTCTATCTGCTCACCCTGGGTGAGTCATGTGACTAGATCGATGAGTATGACATAGTGAAGTGACACTAACTTCTGAAGTTAGGTTGTAGAAGGGAACCCATAATTTGGGAACTCTGAGTAGACCCGTGAGAAACCTAACTACCCTGAAACGTGTGCTGGAAAGGTTGTATGGAGAAATCAGATGGAGGCAGAGAGACGCCCAAGGAACCCCAGCTCTTTCAGCCCTCAATGTTGCATTTTCTCACCCAAGTAACAGATATGTGAGTGTGTAAGCCTTAAGAAGATCCAATTTTCATCCTTCAAGCAGCCCTAACTGACACAGGGTGGATCAAAATTTCCCCCCAAATCTTGCCCAAATTTCAGATAAATGAGCAAAATAAATGTTATTATTCTAAGCCACTACGTTTTGAAGGGGTTTGTCATATAGAAATACATAGAAATATAAGACCTATAGAAATAAATGTCATCACCAAAGTTCAGACATAGAGCTCTGGTTTGATGTCTTTTTTTTTTTTTAATCAAAAGGTGGAAATTTGAGATTCTAGATGTGCCCTTGGATGGCAGAGTAGAATGGGAAGTCCGAAGGCTTTAAACTCTTTGTGTTGAGCCTTCTGTGTGAGAATAACACAGGAGATGCTTTTTCAGAGCCCTTTGGAGGCTGGAGAAAGAAAGAAGAATTAAAGTGGACCAGAAGGAGGAGAAGCATGTGACAAGCTGTTCCTGATTGCTCCAGACCAGATGGCAAGACACTACCATCTCTTTCTCGTGTCAGTTGTATCATCACAGTCCAAATTCTCCAACTGATACATAGAAGAATAGAGAGCATTACTTTTCCTAGTGCATGATTCTTCCCATAGGGAAAGAAGACCCATCCCTCTTTTCTCAGTTGCCACTTTCTAACCTAGGGCATCAGGCCTCAGTAATCAGAAAAGTGGGTGACTGTCCATGGTGCTGGCCGAGGATTACTGCGTCTTTCAAATGCCTCTTGCTCTTGACAAGCTTTGTACCTTTACAGGAACTCACATCTAAAGATCCACCATTTACAATGACAAAGGCATTCTAGGTCCTTAGATAATCACTAGGTTTCATATATTTGTTGTTGGATGTGATATAAAGAACAATAAAAAATGAAAACCACCATTTGTTCATCTCTTTATTTTAGTACCAGAGAGGGTGTATGTGTGTGTGTATGTGTGTGTGTGTGTGTGTATGTGTGTGTGTGTCTGTGCTTGTATGTGTACTTATTCTTCTCAGAAAGCAAAGACTAAAAAAGCCCTCCTAGAGGGGTTTTGAGGAATTTTACTCATTCACAATGTAGCATTCCTTATGCTGGATTCTCAAGTATGCTTATCAGAATTTTCTTCTTTGTGTTCCATTGAGTATCTTTATTCATTGTTACTGGATGAAGGCATAGGCATTCCATGTGCCACTATCCCGAAAAGGAAAGGCTGGCAACACTTGGGTAGGGAACAGGACCAGAATTTGAGACATACAGTTGGAGGGACCGTTGATCTATCTTCTTTAATCCCTCATATCTTTTTTTTCCTCTCCTATCCTCTCTTTCCATGTCCTTTTATTATTGTTCAAGGCCATGTCCTGGAATGGAAGTGGAGGTAAAAAAAAGAATGTTCATGTCAAGGTCCTGAGGGAAGAGGAGGATAGCCTTCTGCCTCCCATTACACTCCACAGTTATTCAAGTGGCAGTTGTGGTGAGAAGGTGAGGGAGAACATTGCAACTGATGACAGACCTGGGTTCAAATCTAGCCTCCAATGTTTGATCGCTATGTAACGTCAAACAAGTCACGGAGTTACTTATTTTCTCATCCACAGAAATATACATTCAGAACACTGTTATATATATTTTCTCATCCACAGAAATATACATTCAGAACATTGTTGTGAGGATTAAATGAGATAATATATTAGAAAGAAGTTTGCAAACTATAAACACTCTATCAGTGAAGGGTTACCTTTTTCTTGGCGGGGCCCCAAGGAGACATAAAAGTGGTGAAGGGTAAATCTCAGTAAGGGGCTACTGAAGTCTTCAGCACTAACGGGACAGAGAAGAAAGAGAGAGAAGAGAGAAGATAGAAGAGGGAAGAGAGAAATCCCCAAAAGGAGAGGATGCTTGGACCAGAGTTTCTGTCACCTGGGTCTCATGGGGCTGACCCAGTGGAGGGAGAGGAAAGGCTTACTTGGAGGTGTGCGTGTGTGCAAACCTAGGCAGCACACACAGCTAAGAGCTTAGAGGGAGAGTAGTTGTGCTCTCACCATGTTCCCAGCACTGGCTAAGAGCCAGACACTGTGCTGAAATTTTACATGTTAATTTAATACTCACAAGTCTGTGAGCCAAGTGCTGCTATTATTCTCCCCTTAAAGAGAGGAGATTGAGGCTCTGAAAGGTACAAGAAATTTCTAAAAGTCTTACAGCCAGCAAATGGCAGAATTTGGATTCAAATCTAGGTTTTTCAGACTCGAAAGCCCTAGCCAGCAAGATATAGACAAGGTTTTGATTTTGTTTTAATGGATTTTTACAATAAGAAGAGAGTTGGAAAACCTACTGTAAAGGAGTCACCAAAGCAAACAGTTCAAAAGTGAACTTTTGAAGTGAGTGAGTGAACTTTTGAAGAGTGAGTGAACAAAACAGAGTAAACAAAACAGAGTGAGTAAAGAGACAAATCAGAAGGTCTGGGTGAACACAGGCATAAGCCATCTCCCTGTGCAATGGCTCATGGTGGAGGCTGGATGTATTCAAGGGGCTGTGGACAGAGGTACCTCCTACAGCCTGTTCTTACATGAGGACCAGAAAGTCTTCATCTTGGGTCCAACTGTGGCTCTTGTTCTTCTCTTTTCATTGTAATTAACAGAACAAGTGAATGGTATAGACAGCATTCACCAAAATATGTTCCATGGAACATGACCTCTGTAGGATGTTATTGGATAAGACTTAGAGAGAACAGTCAATTAAATTCACTTCAATTTAATGCACTTATTGAACACCCACAGCAGGATCGTGAACTACAAATTCAATCGTGGGCAATACAGGCCAGGTCTCTCAGAGCTTATAGACTCATGGTCAAGTGAGTTTGGGAAACAGTATGCCAAAGAGGTATAGGGTTCTTTAGAGTGAACATTTCAGGACTTTATCATGCTAACAGGCTTGTGACTTTCTGAGAGTGGGTTGAGTATACTAGGATCCCCCAAAACATCTGGCCATGGAATCCTACTTTATTTGCCATAAGGTCTCTTCTTATGGCTGTGGCGCTGCTATTCTGCAGGGTGAGCTTGGGGAAGATGTGGGAGCAGATAGAGAAAGAATGACAAGCACCATTTCCATTCATTTCACCACAAGACTGGTATTGTGCCCAAAGGAAGGGTGGGTAACATTCAAGTCCCAAACATGGCATCCCAGTGATGCACATATGAGGAAGAGTGGCCCCAGTTGTGGATACCAAGTGGTAGCTGCCTCTCTACACTGAACTCTGATCAAGTCAGGGCCACCCAGAAATTGCTATAGTCAACTCCAACGGGGTAAGCAATTCTCTAAGCAGGACTGAGAGGCTCACTGGGCCACTGCTGTTACAGGAGAGGGAGGCATAGGATGTGGTGACCCAGGAGGGGAAATCATTTCCCCCTAGGCCATAAGAGAGAAGGGGTAGGATTTCTTGTCAGTCTTGTGGCAGGACCTATGTGGCAGCTATACCAACGTGGGTGGGAAAGTACAGTATGTCCAGTCTTGTGGCTATAAACAGAAGCGTTCACTTGAGCCAGCCACGGGGTATTGTATGCCAGCATCAAAGTTTATCACTCAGGCAAACAAGCCAGAGGAAAAGAGCTGACAAATGGCTAGCATTTTGTTTTTCCTTCTCCAGGAAGACATTTTGGTCTTGGTTACCCTCTGGGTTTTTCCTCTCTCTCTCTCTGATCTCTCGCTCTCACGCAATGTTCCCTGCATAGGCGTTACATAACAGCCGGGACTGCAGGGAACACCTATACAAGAGGGCATGACAGTTAGACAATGGGCAGGCAGAGGCTGCCCTGAGAAAACGGAGTCATTCATGAGCTGTGTGAGAGGCGGCTCTGTTCCCAGCTTGGCTCACTGGTAAATGAAGTGTGCTGGAGACAAAGAGGGGAACTTTACACTTGTCCAATTTTCCCACAGTGGCAGGCTCACAGGAAAACAAGGCACTAGTTGGCTTAGAGGAGAAAAGGCAACCATATCCATAGACTTTGCTTTCTCTCCCAGATCGCGGTCTTGTGCCAAAACCACAGAATAATCTCCCAGCGAGGGAACAGTGAGGCTAACTTGGGGTTAGCCTAACCGGCAGAAGCCAGAGGGGACATATGGATCTGCCTTCTGCTTCTTTCTGTTTTCCTCACCATTTGATGGGTTTTCATTTCTGAATCCGCTTATATTCTACCTCTGTACTAGCTCGCCGCTTCGAAGGCAAGGAATGCTGTCAGTCAAGATGATGACTCTGAGACAGAAATAACAAGGTTGTCTCTAAGTGCAGGTGCTAAGCAGAATCGGGACGCTTATTCCCCCACATACGTGCCAGCTCCCCTGCTCCTAGATGCTCTTTAGCCTGAGGACAGAGTGGCCATTGCTCCAGCAGGAAAATACTTACCTGCTGACCCAAGGGCTCTTCACATGGGAATGTCTACTGCAACTGTACGTATTGCTGCCTTGACTTATAAACCACAAATGCCAAAAATTTAACCAAAAAGTTGAGTGCCCTGTATTGTTTTAGATAGATACATCATGCCAAGAAGCTATCTGTATTATAAAAACTAACCTTATATATTTTAAAATGTCTAAACCCCAGCAAAGTCCCACTTATCTTGGCACAAAGCTCTTATCCAACTTACCTATTGAAAGAGATTTTGGAGGTCCCTGGGTGGCTCAGTCAGTAAAGCATCTGACTCCTGATTTCAGCTCAGGTCCTGATCTCAGAGTTGTGAGATCGAGCCCCGTGTTGGGGTTCATACTTAGCACAGAGTCGGCTTGAGATTCTCTCTCCCTCTGTCCCTTCCACTCGTGCTCCTTCTCTTTTTCTAAAATAGATAAATCTTTTTAAAAAAAGAATAAAGGGGTTTTGGAGTCCATTGTCAAATGATTTGACCCATGGCACAATTCCTCCCACTGGAAATTCTATCATAATCATCAGGTGCAGAGTGGATCCTGCTGTGGGATAAGTTTCAATAGTGTAAGGTATAAAGATGCCTCTTTATCTACCATGGAATGATGGTTTCATACCCAGTAGTAGAGGACTCCCACAGATAAAGATGAGAAGAGAGTCAGGAGATGTAAAATACTTACTGAATGATAAAAGGGCATTGATGCGATCCAGTCTAGGATAAGTGCGTAGGTAAAATAGACCTGGGTGTGTCAGTTCAGCCTCATACAAGAAGGCTTTATCCTGGGCACCAAGCCCGTGATGTGAGCAGGTGTCAGCTGAAGAAGAAAACAAGGACTAAATGCTCTGGAATCAGAGAGAAGGGCCTGGATCCTAATTTCAAAACTCAGTAGCTATGTGACCTCAAAGAAAAAATTACTTAACTTTTGTTTCCTTAACTGAATTAATCACAATGGCCACCATTTGTAGGAAAAAGGGCAGAGACAGACCTAGGGGATGCCCTGGGGCAGTTTAAGGAAGCAGGCTATAGGATACCCTACCCCTCTTAGCAGAGGAAGCCCTGCTTATAGCTCTGGGCACCCTCACAAGACACGTGACTTTTTTTTTTTTTTTTTTTTTTTTGAGAAGAATCCTCACTGACCTGGGAAAATGTCACCCAGCCCAACACTGTTTCATGCACTGGGTCCTGAAAACCAATGCACGAAATATCTTGTGGTTTAATATTCCACTGACTTCGATTATATTCTTTAAAGAGAAACCTTTGAAGTTTTCTCATTTATGCTTCAAGTACAAAAATGTGACTTTTACCAAATCCATGTGCTTCTAATTCAGTTTGAGAGAAGAATCGAAGGTCCATTGGCTTGCAGAGGGTCAGAGAATAGGTTCTACCCAATGTTCCTGAACCATTTATCGCGTCCCAGGTACCATGCTAGCCTTGCACTACCCATCGTGCTTACAACAGAGCGAGGCCCAAGAGGGCATGAGGTGGGTTTAGTGCCCCTCTCTAAGAATGAAGCCTGGGAGTCTAGGAGAGCAGGCCTAATTGGAACAGCGGTGGCTGGGGAAGACTGCAGAACAGACGGTACCTAAACTGAATGTTGAAGAATACGTTAGGCAGGTAAAGGGTGGGGTCCACCCAGGCAGAAGGCATAGAGCATGCAAGAAAACCATGGAATGCAAGAGGGCCTGCATGTTTGATCAGCCGCTGTAGCTTCCCATTGCTGGGGCATTGGAAGAGGGGCTGAGATGGGAGGGGGTGAGCAGGAACTGAGGTGCAGACGGGGGCCAGATCTGCACAATATTCCTAATTAGCCCCGAGGTGTCATTTCTCCCTTAACAACACCTTCAAGAGAGATATTTACTGCTCCAAACATTTACTGATATTTTCATCCTCCAGAGGGAAAGCCCCTGGGTGGTTCCCTACATGTTTTCACATCAGTAGTCCCCATGACTACCTTTTTCTTTCCAGTTTGAAGAGGATTCTTTGGGCAATCAAGTTCATACTTCTATAACTATTTATCTTCTCCCTACTGACCTTTGAAACCCATCTTTGTTAAAAAAGCTACTTTTCATCAAATTCATCTAGATTATTCATTGACTAGTCTATTGAGCACAGGTGCTTTTCAAAAAGGCGTCACCTTTTAAGCTTAATGATCGTTGCCATTGTTTGACTGATATTAAATGTCTGGCACTGTGCTAAGGGCTTTTGAAATATTTGTATTCAACCCTCATGGCAAATCAATGAGGAAAACAGTGTTACTGTTTCTATCTTATTGGTGGGGAAAATGAGGCTTGATAAAGTAACAGCTTATCAGGCAGAACTGGGATCCCGTCTGTTTGATTCAAAATCTCTACTCACCAGTTCACTCTACTGCCATTTTAAGATACTTTTGAGAACAACTTAGAACAAGATATATGGGAGTTGCTTTGTTCTTAGGCTAGAAAACAAATTTTTCTTTGCAGAAAGAAGGCAGCAAAGCAGTGAACATCCAGTGAATGTTCTAAGACATGATTAGGGAGGTCTGAGGTCTGCAAAGAACTTCTCTCCACCATGTGAAAGCCCAAGTTAAGATACCTCTGAGAAATCTTAATGCCAACGTTCCACAAAACCCCCATTTTCTAGAGTGTGGATGCGAGTTAATAATAGTGTATCATTATTTTTCGTTAATTATAACAAATGTACTATACTTATGTAAGATGTAATCAAAAGGGAAACTGGATGAGACGTAGATGGGAATTCTGCACTGCCCGTGCACTATTTCTGCAAATCTAAAACTGTTGTAAAAAATGAATTTCATTTTTAAGAAAGCAAAAACAACTTGTCCTGAAAAGCCTTATATGTATTCCAGAAAACTTTTTACTCTCAGAAACTTTCAGAAGTAAGTGATGTACTACCCACAAGATTATGGCCTAGATTAGACTGAGCAGTAATTATTAATGACTGAAGTTTAGCGCAGAAACTCCAAAATCTTTCACTAGAGTTTTTGTATGTTTCTAAATCTTATAATAGGCATGTCAATGATTCCTGATGTTTTTTATTTTTAAAGATTTTATTTATTTGACAGAGAGATCACAAGTAGGCAGAGGGAGATGGGGAAGCAGGCTCCCGCTGAGCAGGCTCGATCCCAGGGGGCTCAGAACCCTGAGATCATGACCTGAGTCGAAGGCAGAGGCTTAACCCGCTGAGCTACCCAGGTGCCCTGATTCCTGATGCTCTTTTAAAAAAATTTTATAGACAAAACATGATTGATAAAAATTGGGTGTCACATACTTTTTAATTTTCTTATCTATCCGTGTATCATTGGGAATTAAGCTGCATGTTCGTGACCCAGCCCCTTTCGTTTGTCCCATAAAAGCTGTCGAATTGCAGTCATAGTGCCTGGGGTTGAAGAGGAGGCTTCCAAAGTCCTGATCTCATGAATCAGGGCCTGTGGGCCAGCTGATCCTTTTACTCCATTAGTTAGTAACTGCATGAAAGTGTTTTCTGGTACTAACCATCCCATTTGGGGGTACGGCTGGTGTAGCCTCCATCTTTCACTGGGTTATCTGCCCTGTCCTAAGCAGATTAAGAATGTTTTATGAAGAAACCAGTTCCCTTGGTCAAGATTATCCAACTTCACAATACTCTTACCTCCACTCTCCAGGTGGAGATTAGAAGGATCCAAGGAAGGAGGCTTCTTGTCTGAGGTTGTACCACCGGGCAGGAAGATAGCTGCGGGGCAGAGGGAGAAACATGCTGGAAGAGGCTCTCTTCCCAGGGCCCCATCCCAACCACACCACTACTCTCTCTTTTTTTAGATAGCTGCGTAACAAGACACAGTAACATGAGTTTCATTATTATCCAGAAAACTGGAAGGGGTGGATGAGCTCACTCACAGAGGCCACGGGGGGCCAGGAGCCGGGAATTTTATCCCTCCAGACTGAGAGAGTTGGGCCATGTGAGAGGAATCAAGTTTTACTGATTTCAGACACACGGTTCATTTCCCGGCCAAAGGTCATCCTGAGCCCCCTGTTAGAAGCAGAGCTTCCCCAAAGAAGAGGATTAAGACCTCAGGTTCGTTCAAGGCCAGGGCAATTTTTTATTTTCCCAGTGTGGTCATAAGGCAATACTGAGGATATTGAGTTTTTCCTCTCTCACTTCCATGGTGCTTTTGGGGTAACCCCATAAATTCCTTCTCTTACCAAGACTCCGAGACCTATTGATGTGTCCCTCCACAGATTGGAATCTAGAGAAGGCAATTCCTTCTTTTTATCAGAATGCCTGTGCAAGAAATGTATAGCAAGAATTTGCTACCCATCTTCCTGGAAGGAGATATCTACCAACAAAATCAGGCACTTACGTCATTAGCGAGGAGAAGAAGTTAGACAGCCACCCAGGCCTCTTGGCTTGTGAAGGGCGCCCTTCAGGATTAACAGGGCAGGAAAGAAGTGAGAGCTGGGAGAGGGGACCGAGGCCAAGATTCCAGTTCAGCCCCTCACTCCTGGTGCAATCTCACCAACCAATGAAGGGTTCTGCCTGTTGGATCCACTCACTCGCCCTTTCCATGATAGAACAAGTAAAAGGTGGCCATGGTCTGCCATTCCCCAAACCCAGAATCACCCCCTCACCCCACCCCAGGAAGACTTGTGCGTTTCTCAAGTGATACAGGAAAACTAAGGGAAGCCAGTCGATTTCAGGGACTTATCAAGGTTTAGGCTGTGATTTAAGGTCACAGAGCCTCCGAATGACAAGCTGTATCTCCAACGGTTCTATCTGACTCCAAAGTTCAGGCGCCTTCTAACTGGAGAATCTGAGCGTGAATGAGGCGTGGTTGAGACCACAGAAGGGAAAAGAAGAAAAGCCCAGTGTTGCATAGAGAGAAAGGGATCAACTCTTAAACATAGTGGACACTGAACAGCAGGACCTCATTTCAGATGTAATTACAACCATGCCGAAAGGTCAGAATTTATACTTAAAATCTCTAGGGCACTTGCCATAGGAGCCATTGAGTGCTCCCAACCCTGTGGTGCAAAAAGAGCCCCGAGAATTCAGCTTATTTACGCGAGTCCCGGACACATCAAAGGAAAAGCCCCTCTAAGTCTATTTAGGTGGGTTAGGGCTGAGGGACTTGCCTGGAATCCCTAAATAGAAATAAGTATGGGTCACGAGAGCAGCGTGGTCAGGCCCTTTCTGGCCAGGGGACACCTCGGGCTCCAGGAGTTACTCATTCAGCTCTGGTATCTAAACATTCACTTTAGAGGGTAAAAAACACCCGCCTCCCCCAGATCGTCAAATGGAGTTTTCCAGTAGAAAACGTCTTAGTCACTTGGAGTCCGACCAAAGTCAACTCCTAGTGCAGACCCACCCATTCTTCTGAACTGGCTGGGGAGGGAAAGGGGGAAATCCCAGAGCAAATGTAAAAGCAGCCTCTCGGCCTGCGAGGTGGCCCTCCCCTCCCAGGTCGGGGCTGCTGCAGGTGACACAGGACCGCAGGAAAGCTGCGGGCAGGGAGCAGGTCTGGGACAGGCTGTCAATGGCGGCTCTGTTCGGTTGCAGGCCCGAGTGGAACTGTGGCTTACATAAGAGTTTGGCAGGGGACGCAGCCAGGCGGAAGCACGCGGGTTTCCAGCAGTGTATAATCATCTTTGATTTCTCTGTTTGTTCAGCAGCTTTTCTGTGGTGGGGGAGGCGGCCGTGCAGGACGAGGAGCAGGGTTCTGATACACTGCAATCTTCTGTTTCCTTCTGCAGAACAAACAGCTCTAAACAGATCCCCATGGCTGGGAAATTAGCAACCTCCACCCAGGTCCTCTCTGGGGGAGGAGCCGAAAGGGAGCCTGGGTCCCGGCCTCAGAGGGCCAAAGATTGATCTCAGTTCAGGCCCTCACCAAGTACACAAGAGCCAGACGGGCAGCCAGGAGGCAGGGGCCATGGTTGCTGGCAGTGCCTGATGGCCTTTGCCCTCTTGACTGTGAGGGTGATGGTGTCCTGCTCTGATTCTGCAGTCACTCTGTCCTATGCCATGTCCATCCAAAAAGGCAGTTTTTCAGGCCCTGTGCCTTGCTAACCAATCTCTCTCTCCCTCTCTCTCTGCCATCACCTCTGTGTAGGTACCAGGCTGATCATGCTAGAGTCTTGGCATGTAGGAGCAACCAATGTAGACAGTGACATTTCACTTAATAAAAACCCAAATTGCCACCATCTATTGATCCTTATTTGCCTGGAGGTGGCTAGCAACTATCCGCTTTAGAATGAGCACGTCCTCTCCGCTGGCTGTAGTCCCCACTAGTCCCTATTGACTTTCATGCAGAAGTCTCTTCGCTTACTTCTTTGACTTTCTGGCTTCTTGCAGACTTTTTTTTTAGCGTAAATTCCCTGCTCTATCTGAACTGTCATCATTTGATACTATAATCATCGCTAGCCTCTCTGCCTCCCCCACTAGACTATGAGCTCCTTGGGCAGGGGCCCAAACTGATCATTCATTTACTCATTCACCAGCTGCCTATGGAGTGCTTACTTTGGGCAGAGTGCCAAGTGCTAGTCATTTTGTTAGGCGTATAGTATTTATTACGAGGCTCCCAGTGCCTGGCACTGAGCACACATGTTGGATATATGTGTTTATATTGAATGAATGCATGACTAATTTCTCCTGGGGTAGCCTGTTGATTTTGGCAGCATGGTTCTGTTACCAAATGTGCCCGTGCACTTAACCTTACGAGAAGGTATACTGATAGGGTACACCTTGTTTCGCAAGTAATTTGCATGAACTTGTGTAATGTTGTTGTGCTCAAATATTTCCTTGTGCTCAGATGTATTCTAATTCCCAGCTCACATCTCTGCCTCACTTTTTTGCCACTCCCTGCCCTAGCCAGCCATATTGAATGGATTGTATCATGTCTCTGTGCTCCTCTCACTCCTGAGCCTTCCATACCCTTGCTCCCACTGTCCCCTCAGGGTGGAATGCCCTTTACAACATCCTTTAGCATTTCTAGCATTTCTCCTGGACAGCTCCCAGGCACCTCCTAAGACCGCTCCGATACCACCTTTCCTTGGAGCCTCCCCTGATTCCTCCAGGCTGGGGAAGGGGCTTCTCCTGGCTGTTCTCATTTTCTGTGTAGATCTTTTATGAGTTCGTCTCCATCACCATGCTGACAGCTCCCTGAGGACAGGGACTGATTCTTTTCATCCTGAATTCTCAGGGTCAAGTAGCTAGTAAGAATTTCATACCAGGAGAGAGAGAGAACAAGTTAGTCATGCTTGTAAAGGAGAGTGCAGTCTGGCTCAGTACTTGTTTAAACAGCCCATCAACGCACACACAACCTCAACCTGGACATTTCCCTGGCCAAGGATCTGATGAGATTCCTTCTTCGTACAGAGCCTAGCTGTCTGTTGACATGTCATGTTCTCTCCCCATCATAATTATTACCCTGTTCTGTGTGTTTTCTCAAGCTTTCAGTGTTTGAGTACATGAAATTCTTTTTCTCTTCATATGAAAACAATGCCATCTGTTCACTAGATGGAAATTCTGGAAAGCTTCAGAAGAGCAGCTAGGTTTGTGGTATAGAGCAGCCCCAAAATACTTCGGTGGGATCCTGGGTGGGAGGCAGATAAGACTATGACTGGAGTGACTGAGCTCTTAGTTCCGTGTAATTTTTTTTCCCCCCATGTGCTTCATCTTGAACTTCAGGTCTTTTCTCCCACATCTGCTTCATTGGGATCTATGCCTCATTGAGAACTAACATGCTCCTTAGCTCTCAGTTGGGCAGCCCCCAGGGTGACAATAGTCCCTAGGAGTGCAGGGGTCCATCCTAAATATTAAACACCCACAAAGCACTCATGCCTACTGTATACACACCTGTTGACAGGTGTTATAAAATATTCCCAAGGTTGACCTGGCAGGCAGGTTGGAGAGGAGGCAACGTGAAAACCACAGTGGCAAGAGACAATGGAACCAAGTAGTTTGATAAAGGTCAAACCAGTTGCTGTGGGAAAGCAGGAGGGGCAGTTAATTCTGATGTCACCTGCTGCTTTAAGACCATTCACTAGTTCTCCATTGGTTTCAAAGTGACATCCAGATGCCTTTATAAGGCAGGCAAGGCCTGCTGTGATCCAGATCTTGGCTACCCACCAATGCCCTCCATCCCCTCGGCCCCTCCCCTGACCCACACACACACTCACTTCTCTAGCTTCTGGGATTCTCCTCCTCAGGGGAACATGTTCTTTTGCCTCTCTTGGCACCAGCAGTTTTCTTTGCCTAGAATGTCCTCGTCTTTTCCCACCCCAACTGTTAGATGCAGCTGAAGCTCCCAGTCCCCAAAAGGTCTCTCGGACAGTAGTACTTACATTTCCTCTCTGCCACTCTGGAACATCCTGCACACACCTCCCTTTCCCCCATCATTTTTCTCTTTCCACCACACTGTGAGCTTCCTGGAGACAAGGGCTGATTTGAATGAAATATAAGAAACTTAATAAATATGCATTGAGTATCTTTTAAACATTAAACTTGTTGAATGCATATTACGGTGATCAGGGAAATCTTTACTTGGTAAAATCCTGAAAAAAAAAAAAGTGAGTTTTACTATAATTGATGGAGAAAGGGAAAGGATATTTCAGACTGAAAGAACGATTTACCTGGATATATTCCAAAGGGCTCAGTAAATATTTATTGCTGGTTTGGCAGAATCATGTGAAGTTACCCTTACCCTCTGATCTGGCAATTTTACTCTTGAGTGTTTATTTACCCAAGAGAAACAAAAACACAGATTCCCAAAAAGACTTGTACAAGAATGTTTTTGGAAGCTTTATTCATAACTGCCCCAAACCAGAAACAGACAAATACCCATCAATAAGAGAATGGAAAAACAAAATATAGAATATTTATGGAATACTACACAGCATTGAAAAGGAACAGATGCCGAATATATGCTAAGACTTGTATTAATCTCCCAAACATGCTGAGTTTAAAAATTTGCGAGATACAAAAGCCAGATACTAAATGATTGTATTCATAATGAAGTTTAAGAACAGACTGTTCACTGTAAGAAACTTTAACTCAGCCATATATATATATATATATATATTTATAATTTCTTGGGTAATACCTATGTCCTTGGGGCACCTGGATGGCTCAGTGGGTTAAAGCCTCTGCCTTCAGTTCAGGTCATGATTTCAGGGTCTTGGGATCGAGTCCCACATTGGGCTCTCTGCTCAGCAGGGAGCCTGCTTTCTCCTCTCTCTCTCTCTCTGCCTGCCTCTCTGCCTACTTGTGATCTCTGTCTGTCAAATAAATAAAATCTTTAAAAAAAAAACCCTATGTCCCTGACAGTCTTTTGGGTCCTGTTCCGGTAGCATTCCCAGTGTGGTAGGGGATGCATTAGAGAACAAAACAACAAAATTCCCAACCCTTGCGGTGCTTATGATTTTCTGGACTGACCTGAGGTGTTCAAGGCAAAAGGACAAGCTAATGTTTATATCATTGAAGCTGTTGAGTTCCTTCAAGGGCTTGTCAGTGCCAGGGCTAGTGAGTGCTCAGAACTCTTAACCAGGTGATTTGGACTGCGTTGCCTTTTTGTTAGCAGTACTTTGAAACATTCCAATGATGTTTGCCTTACCTGGTGATAAGGAGGTGTTTGCAAAGGGGATGGAGCACGAGGCTTGTTTTATCTCAGAACACAGACATTAGGGACTGTGGGAAAGAGTGCTGTGGAAGGAGGTCCCCTTCCAGGAGCAGGCTCTGTACTGGGAATGTAATACAGACTCCATATCAGAAGAGGCCTAGAGAAGGGAGGTCAGGGTCCAGGCATGCAGGTAGAAGAGATGAAAAGGCTGCCTGCCTCTTGGTAGTTCTCACCGCAGCCAAAAAGCAGGCATTGAAAACTGAGTCATTTAGCAAAGTGCTTTGTGACAGAAAAGCATTGTAGTAGAAAGCCAAAATTGCTCCAAAGTAGCCTGAAGAAACAAATGTAGAAGAGGCCACTTTTCACAATGAATCCATGTAGATCAAGATGATAAAATTAATGAGTTGGTTTTCTGTTTGTTTAGTTTGGTTTGGTTTGGGGCAGATGCTTAGCATAAGAAATTTGGGGAGATTTTTAAGATGCGCCTACCCATGATTTACATTCCTAGTAAATTACCATTGCAAAACATGCTAAAGGATGGTGCTTTCCAGTCATTGGGCTGGAAGGTGTGTCACTTAAGGAAGTTATTATGCTCATAGTTTTGGCAACTTGATGATTGGTGCAGAAACCAGCAAGTGCTACCTAGTCTCGGGCAATAAAGGGAATGTGCTTCTGTGGACACACACGCGGGCCAGGCCGCACCAGTCTTCCAGGGCCTGGGTTCAAATCTCTCCTGGGTCTTCACCAGCATCCCTCCCTCTGTTTATTAATGTCACACTGGGGCCAGCCCTGATGAATGGGGTAGGGTGGAGGACGTGGGTCATGGAACTCAGAACAAATCACATACAATTCCCAACTTCTTTATAATTCTTATTCTCTAGTGGAGGTCAACATAGACTGGAAAAATAAATGCAAGAAGGGCACCTTAGGGAGTTAAAGGAACATGATGGTGCCAGTTATGTGCTGTGTAAGCTATTGGCTTCCTCATACCAACCTTTTTAACACCACATCGGCTCCTCCCTCTGTCCTGCTGAGTAATGAGTACCTGAAGTGATACCCTTTTTGTAGGTGATGGTGCCCTTTATTATCTAAGTTTAACTTCTAGCAGCCTGACTCATTTTGGTCACCCTCTAAGTTATTTTGGGATGATGGTTTGAAGATCCTTAACAGTCTTTATACCTTCTCTACTACTGAACACTGATGTGTCAGAAGTAAGCATTTTAGGAAATCACTGCTTCAGAATTTTAGAACTCAATCACTGGAGTGGTTAATTAGTTTCAAGAATGTTCAACGTAGCTCTAAAATAGCCAAACAATACGGAATGGGTTAACTAATAGAATACCATACAAAGGGATACCAATCAGTCACTGAAATAAGGCTGTAGGTAAATATTTGTTGGAATATTAAATGGAAAACAATGAGACTCTTTGTACAGTGTCACCCAGTAGGGTGTGTGTGTGTGTGTGTGTCTAGAAGGAAAACAAAGCAAATTACAAACATCGGTTATCTTGAAGGGGTGACATTACAGAGTTTTAGAATTGAAACATTTTTGCTTCTCTGTATTTATTTTCTAAATATTCTATAATGAAGACTTATTGAGTTTTATGATGAGAAAAAAGTTACTTTGGAAAAAAAGTAACCAAATATATCTTAAAAAGTCAATAAATTTTAGGAGCACCTGGGTGGCTCAGTTGGTTGAGCGTCCGGCTCTTGGTTTTAGGTCAGGTCATGATCTCATGGGTCATGAGATTGAGCCTCAAGTCAGACTCCCACACTCAATGGGGAGGCTGCTTGAAGATTCTCTTCCTCTGTCCTTTCCCCCAACTCACACATGTGCATGTGGATGCACACACTCTTTCTCTCTCCCTCCCTCTCTCTCTCAAATAAATAAATCTTTTAAAAAATGTCAATAAACTTTGAAAAAATAAACTATGGATGCATGATTCTTCCCATAAAAGGCATCACTAGGAACAGTCTTAATTTTATTCATTTTTGTTCTTTTTCATATTTACATTCAGCAAAGTCCATGATTAAATAAATGTACTTTTATTCTTATACCCCTATATGACTTTCTTTGTAAGGTAACTCACAATAAAAAATAATTCTTTGACAGAATTGGAATTATAGCCTTGAAGTAGGAAAATAAAATCACTGCCAGGGAAAACATAGGCTGGCAAGTCCCTTAAGCAGCTCAGATATGGGCAAAGACAATGCATAGGACTTTTTTTGTTATGGAGAAGTGTTGCGTACGGACATTTTATTTAGCCACTGTATTTTGTAACCCAGGATCCAAGTTAGAGATTGCAAAAAAAGCTTCAATTTTATGCATCCCAGATGGAAAATACTAATGTTTTTCATTTTTCTGTCCAGGTGAGATAATTATACTGTCTGCACACTGAAAATTATAGGACCACTATAATTCCACTTCCTACCCACAGTTTAAAGAAACTGTTAGAAAGATCCAGAAGAATGAATAGAAAGACAGTCCAGAAGGATAGGATAGATTGAACTTTTTCCTCTGAGATCTTCCCATCAAGAACCTTTTTAGCAAGACCCTTTTAGCCCTCAGCAAAACTATATGAGAAGGCAATGTGGGATAGTATGATTTGTTTTCCCACCTAAAAAGAGTCAGCTCTTCCTCTCAATCCTTCAGTCTTACAAATTATAGGAAAAAAGAGAATAACAAAGTAGAAATGCACCTGTTTTGCCGTTGACGAGCCATGCAACTTTGGGGATATCACGTCTCCTTTGCAAATCTCTGTCTTCCAAACCCTCTATTCCCTAGGTGGAACTTCGGGGGATAGAGGCCACAGGCTGGCCAGGGAAGCTGCACATACAGCACCACTGTGATGTGACAGCTCAGCACACTCAGATATATAATGTGTAGTATCATGAGAAGTTCTGGTGCTTGTAGGATACCAGCATATTTGCAGCTTCCCTCAATGGCTTTCTGTATCTTCTCTTCTCCAATGGAGATGACTTTCTCTGGCCTCTGACAAACAGCATGGTAAAGAGGGGCAATAAACCCAAGGAAAGAAAAGAAAGAGATCAGCAGTCATGGAAGGAGGGGGCAGTGAGTCACGAGGGGAATGGGAAACCTGGAGACCCGCTGGAAAGCAGAACATGAAACCACGTATGAGAAGTCAACTTTGTCAACCAAAGGGCACAGTGTGTCTGTTTAGGTTATATTCTTTCTTGTGCAGTTCCTTGTGATGAGAGCCTCCACTCAGGTCTCTTAAAGAACGTCTGGTCAGTGGTGGGTCTTTACAGTACCCATGTCGTGCAACTTCTCTTCAAGCTGAGAGTCATTCACAGTCCCAGAGTAGATGCCCTTCCCAATCCCAGCCACGCAGGTGAGCTTGAAATCTTTCTAGAAAGTGATTTCCTGGAATGAATGAGAGTTGACTAGAAGTCCTGGTTTTAGTCTTAATCTGCTATTCATAGGGAAATCATTTACAGACACACTCCATGTCCTCGTTCGTAAGATGGGAGGGTGAACGCCACCTTGCCTGCCTCCTCGAGTCAGTGTGCCCCGAGCATCTGCTGGATGAAGGTGAAGGTTGTAACGCTGAGACCAGGGTGGGCATGTCCCCATGCATTGCCTGCGATGCTGTACTCAGGGCAGGTGTGCTGACAGCTTAAGTAACAACAGGGTGATTTTAACACACGCTGTCCTCCTCTCTACATCTGTCATCAAGGGATCAGGATGCAAAACATAGATCTTGTTTCAGTACCTGTTTCTTTAAGGATCAAAGAACAGGACCCACAGCTTCCTGCCTCTGCATTGAGCCAGACACCTGCTAGGCTTGGGGCTCATACCCATTTTCTTCAGCGTAGGCAGCCTGCAGAGGAATCTTGGACAGCCCCTGCCACGGCCATTCCTGCTCCCCTTTTTCCACTCCAGAGCATGAATACAGCAAGCACAGCGGTTTCTTGTGCTTGATGCGCGGCTTTCCCAGCACCTGACACTGGGGAGTACGTGCACCAGAAGGGGATGTTTGGGGTCTTGTGCGCTTATTAGTGTAGTAATGGGAAAACACATGGTTCTTCCTGCCAAGTGTCCGAAGACGTGACATTAAAATCTTTCCATTTGGCATTGGTAGCTCAGGAGGGGAGTCCCACTGGCACATGGGGCTGGAGCGGAAGAGCTGGAGGTCACGGTGACCCCTGCTCCTAAGGCCTTCACCTCCCTGTCCACGATCATCAGACTTGCATTTCCATGTGAATGAGCCAAGGGAAGAGAGTGTTTCTGAGTTTTATAGGTCTTTCATTCTTTTCTTTTCTTTAAAAAATTGGACCAGAAAACCCAGTCCTTTCAGCTTTCTTCCTCTCCCTGGAGTCCTGCTGGTGCGTATTACCACTAATAGGGCTTTGGGCCCTGCCAACTCAAAATGAAGAACAGGTCCACGCTGCATCTGTGGCCTAATGAGGAGTCCTGAATGGAAATGAGAATCAAACGTGCATTGAAAATATTCAATTCTCAGCCAGGTTGTCCTTCCACTGCCTCTTGCCATCTCAGGGTCCTGAGTCCAGTGCCAGCAGAAGGTGACCTGCCAAGCTGATACCCTGTGTAACTTGGGGAAGGGCACTTGAATGGGACCTGAAAGCACACTCTGAACTCATTTTCTGTCTGCCCAGCAACTGCCAAAGCAGGGGCCGAAGTGTGGGGGTAAGAGGAAATGGGAACGGGGTTCACATGACCAAATGGAATGAATGAAAAATCCAAGGGGGTAGGGAGCAGGAAATCAGACATGGGGTGGCAGCCTGAAAACCCATTGCTAGGAATCTCACTCTACTCTGAGCATTGATTGGGAAATTTGACCAGTGTCTTTAATGGAAAAAAAAACAGGGGAGGGGGCTTGGCAGAGAAAACATGGTCCAGGGCCTGGCACTGGGACAGGTTAGCTGTAGGGACTTGAGTGAGTTCTGTCTGAGTCTCAGCTCCCTCCTGTGTGGACTGGAGTAGGCAGTACGGGCTTGACCCACTGCCCAAGCCCATCGTGAGGACTTTGCGAACCCACAGTCTGTGGAAGGCCTCCAGCAAATGGGAGGTATTTCTAGATTATTAAAGGTCTTTTTGGCAAATGAATTTGTTAGAAATCTGGAGGTAATAAAGTCAGGTAAGCTGCTAGGAAATTGGTTAGGTAGGCTTGAAAGTGGGGAACCCCCGAAACTGTGAGGGTTCAGCTAATAAAATCGACACTCAGTATTAAAAGACAAGTTATTCAGGCCAAACTGAGTGGATCAACTTGATGGTAGCCAAAGTAATATCCATGTTGTTAAAGAGCATGTCGACAAAGGTGCATGGCCATTATGAAAACCTGGGGAGTGGAGTACAGACAGTGTGTATCCAGAACAGCCCCGGGGACATGGTGGGGAGACACTCCTAAGTGTAGATGGGCCACCTTGGCTTCATTCCCTTTGGACCATACAGCTAGTTTCCTTCCTTGGCTTCATGTTCACCAAACGTCCTGATCATGTCCTAGATCGCATGGAAATTTCTTTCCAGGGAAAATGTACAGCTCAGAGAACTTTGCAATATTCTATAAGACACTTTTTATTTTTCTGTAAGACAGTCTATGAGATTGTCCTTCTGTATATATCAGCCCCCTGTGACTCTGATTTGTATAAATCATTTCTTTCTGGGTCCAGTCTGGGGCACTGAGATGATTGAGTTTTAGACCTGCAAGCCTGGAGAGGAAATAAAGCTCAAGGGTCTGCGAACTTAGACTCTTCCTGGGCATCCCACTGGAAGCTCCTGGCCCATATACTACTCCCTTCTAAAAGACAATAACTTTGATCATCTAAAAGGCTGACCTGAACCCAAGTTAGGGCTAGAGGAATGAAAGGGAGAAAGAGGTTTCAGAAAGCCCTTGTTGATAATGTAGATTTGAGTGGGGCTAAACAAGCAAAAGAAGTCAGCCCCAGTGAAGTTCTCCAAGTTAGGGGTAAGGAAGAGAGCGTTCCTGACAATACCGTGAGGAGGGGTTTAAGGTATAAGGTTGGGGAATATCATGCTCATGTTACTTTCCCTCCCTCCCGTCCTCATGGCTTTGTCACTAATCAGTGTTGACTGTCTTTCCTTCTGTGAACCTTGGAAACCTGAGACTCCTTCTCAACCCAAAACATTCCATAAACCACTCTCATAGGCCAGAGCTATAAATCACAAGATGACATCTTAGAGCTGATAGTTAAAGTAGTTACTCACCAAATATTAATTGGTTAATTGCTGATAATAACCTTGGGAAAATTAGTTCAGACAAATTCTAGGCTCCAGAAAAAAAGTAAAAAAAAGGCAGTTGACCTTCTCTGATATTTGATCTCCAATAAGGACCACGATAAAATATGGAAAGTCATGACATTCCCCAGGTATGCTATATTTGACCATATTTCCTTTCTTATCAACGGAGGAGGAGAAAAAATCTTGATGTAAGCAGAAGCTATTAATAAGTCCAAAATATATACAACCCTTGCTCATTTAAGTTGTCTTCCTAAGTTTAGAAACTCGGGAATCTATCATATGCCTCTCTGATAAAGATAACCCCTCCCACTGCTTTCATATACACATCTCCATCGTTGTCTTCCAAGTCCAAACTAGACAGGAAACCCTGTGTCTGCCATAGACTCCTGCTGAGAAAGTGACCCCAGGCTTTTCTTTCTGCCTAAATGGCTATGGTTTATACCATTTGTTATGAGAGACAGCAACCCTGTCCTAGCTGATTACAATAGGAATGGGGCCCGAGTCAAAAGCAATCAATTGGGATAACTATGATGCAGAACAGTCCCTTATGTAGTCTTGGGGAGAAGCTCTATCCAGTATGGGTAAAACTCCATCCTCCACATTGGAGAGAGAAAATGCAGTCACATCTATAGGAGAGCGTGGGAGGTATTCACAAAGAGGGCAGGTCATAGGATCCACTGCAGTAACTTGAATCATATCCAGTGGCTCTACTGCTCCCCAGGGTCCAATCTAGATCTACTGTGCCTCCCATTATGATGGCACTGGATCGGTGTGTGAGACCCGGAATGATTAGAACTACTGAGCACCTGGCCGACCTTCTTATTTCCTTGTGAATTCCAACAATAAACTTCCTTCACTTAGGATAATCTAGCTATGTTTCTTTCTTGTAATCTGAAAAAGCTGGACTAATAGACCATATTGTGAAATTCAGATCATTAAAATATTGTAAAGGTATTTTGAGATGTCATTTGAAAATCATAAATTACTCTGATAATTTCACCGTACAAAATGCATCTAATATTTAAACCTCACCCAAAGCAATTAAATATTTGGAAAATGACATAGATCATGAGAAACCTGTAAATATTGATAGGCATTTATATATCACAATATTTCACAAGTACATCTATTGATGTTTTGTCACTTTGAGGAAGGAACAAAGACTTCTTAGGACAGCATGAGCAGATGGCATGTGTTCGATATTTCCTTCAAAACATTTATCATATCTGTCACTCCTTTTCCATTTGTACTAGTACACCTGGTTTCAGGCCCTTGACATTTCATACTATGTCTTACCACACGGATGCAATGATTAGTTCCTCTGATTCTAACCTGTGTCTTCCAATTTGTCCTGCATGCCAATCATCCTTTAGAACTACATTCATGTCACTTCTTGGCTCAAAATCTCTCTGTGGCTCCCTATTTCCCATGGTGACTCATTTATACCCTCTCTTTTTGGGTCTATGTCATCCAGTCTTGTTCTTTGCCTTTCCAGATCCTTTCCCACCTTCCTCCAGCCAGTGACTGCTGAAGACGCTCTACTCATTCCTTTGTTTCTGCCCTCATTCTTGACGTTTCTTTCCCTTGACACGGCATCCATTCATAAACCTATCTCTTTCCATCCAAAGACTAACACCTGTCCCATCTTCCACACAAAACCTTCCCTCATCACCTCCAGCCCTCACAGGGCTCCCCCTTTAGGAACATCATAGGACTTAACTCCTTTTGCTCACGGATTTGTTCTGCCTCCTAGAATGACTGCTTTTCTGTGTGGGCCAGTTTTAGCTCCTCGACTAGAGGGTGAGCTCCTTGATTTTGAGCAGGAGAAAACTATTTTCTTGTTGACATTGAATGAATATCCGGAATGTTAGCCACCCCTCCTCCCACTGAGGCAGCTTCAGGAAACAAGATTGCATGAGGAATGGTATTTTATTAAAAAAGAAAGAGAAAATTTGTTTTAATCTCCTATGGCCAGTGTCCAGCCTGAAAAATAAAAACTACTGAGACAAATCTTAACATAAGAAGGGCTACTAAAACTGCTGCTATTACTATAAATAGAATTTGTAACAAAAGTATGCACAAGGCACAGTGCTATCAGGAAACCAAACTTCCCAGAGGCAAGACATTAGGGATCAGACCATGTGCTAGAAAAAGCATTAAACTCTGGACTTGCCATTCAGGAGCTACACAGTTTTGTAGTCCCTTCATGAAGCATCATTTACCCATTCTGGAAATAGAACATGTCAGAATAGGGACCTCTGATGTTTACCCCAGCACTAAAATCCTGGTGTTTGTTGCCATGCCTGGGCATGATTTCGCACTAAGTTAGAAGGAAACACACGGTTGTTTTAGAAAGTGATTTGGACTATACAGTCTAATTTAGAAGGCGGCTAACCTTCTGTCCTCAGCTCTTGGTCTCCTATCTGGCTAGAAAAGTAGCTTCCCAGGGAACCCAGGAAGAGCCCTGAGTTTAGCCCCACCCTTCGTCTTGGTATAATGTTTCCAAACTGCTGCCTCTAGTCTGTCAAATTTGCCAGTTGGCTTATAAGATTTTTTTTTTTTTTATGTGTGTGCTTGTTTCCTTTCCTTTGGTTAATCTTGAAGTTGAACGCAAATTTGTTTTGCTGCATTCATTCTTAGCTGACTGCTGAGTAGATTAAGATTCTCACAGCCTTTTGTTTTGTAGAACATGAATTTTTCCGTGTCCTAGGAGCTGCCTCCTCCCTCCCCAGGGCACTCCTGCCAGTGTGAGCCACCATCCCTCTTCTTTCCTCCTAGTAACATTGCAGAAGATCTTTGTGAACGAACATGCAATAGCCACAGATCATTTGCTATGAAGTTTAAATCCCACAAGGAGATTATCAGAAAATGGAGTGGCTGAATGACTGAACCCTGATTCAGTGATTTGTGATTTGTGAAATTTGGGACATTGTCTATCAGTCCCTGAAGTCATTCTGGATCACAGTAGCTTGAATGACATGCCTGGCTCTCAAGCTTATGAAATTTGCCTTGAGACCCACCACTAGGCCAACTTCATATGTGAGCCTGTAGACTCTTGGAAGTTCTCTACCAGGGGTTCCTTGCAATAGAAATGGTGTCCCCAAGGTTGCCATAAGGACCACTGGGCATGAAGAAGCATCTTACTTTCAGTCATATCAGATCCACTGCCGCCATGGAGTCAGTGATCTAAAGTTATTAGTCAAGTCTGGGGTGTGAGGGCTTGCTCTTGAGAAGGGCTGCTGTGGGCCAGTAGTTCCTTGCAAGAGTCAACTTGGGGATAGAAAATATGGGCTTGGACAAAGAGCTAGAAGAACACTGAGGCCTCAGGAAGCTATTGTCAATGACTGAATGAACCCTTCATGATTCCTGTGACATAAGACACCTTCTTCATCAATTAAGGGATTCTCTTTACTGAAAACTAATCAAGAGAAATAAATAAAAGTCAGCTTTCACATGCAGTGCGAGTCCGTTGTCAGACAATGCTAATTAATGGTGAGACTGAACACAGCCTCCCTCTGAAGCGGATATGAGCTCTGCTGAAAATCGCAGCCTTGGACCTATGAAGGGTTTGGTGTCAGTCATTCTTCTTCCTTGGATACTTATATTGAGAATCTTTCTATTTTTTTCCTGGAAGAAAATATAACTGAAAGAGAAGAGTGCCAGGTTCTTAGTTGGAAAATCCCAACTCAAGAGAAGAAAAGCTTCTATTTCTCAAGTTTATTCTCTGGGTACGGAGCACGTACCTGGGGTCAAGGTGACGTGCATACATCCTTCCTGACCCTCACACCAGTGATGCACCGGAGATGTTCCGTCTCTCTTTCACTTTTGAGAGAAATGGCATCCCCAATGTTGCAGAGTAGTAAGGGTAGACCCAGCTCAGACTGACCCCAAAGCCTTTGTTTTCACTGTCTCCCAACCTTCCATTAGAAGGGCTTCACCATCCTGGTTGAACGTAACTCTAATATTTGCCAAATTTTTCAGATTTTGAAGTCCATTTGCTCAGCGGCAACCACACATAGAAGTCAAGGATTTATATTCTGAGAATGAAATCAACAAGGCAACACTGCCTGCACTGTGGTTTTGAGGATCTTAGATGATGTGTTACCGCCTTTTAAAGTGTTCCAGTGGCTCCTACTGCCAATGACCGGGGACCTCATCACTGACTATGACCACAAGGACCCTCTGCTCCATCTGACCGCAAGCCCCTTCCCCATCCAATATGCCTTTCTACACATGCATGTCCCTCCACGGGGGAAAATCAGAACTCCTAGATCTGCTGACACCACAAAAAAAATCCCAGGATTGTGATACTGGAACCATCTGTCTAGACATCTCCCCTCCACCATGGAGGGCTCCTGCTTCTTGCCATTATGGACATGGAAGTATGTTGAATGAGAACATTTCTGACAGACATACAGTGTCCCCAAGCTACACCCAAGGAAGCAGTTCTTGGCTTCCCCCAAATATATTTGACAATTGCTGTGGACCCAAGGGGATTCATTCTGAAAGATAGAGCAAGGACTGTCATTCTGAAACCCTGCACCCCCTTGGTGCCCTACTCTCCAGTGACTAGAAGACATTTCTCTTTCCTATGGATGGGAATTCAGTCATATCCTGCTTCTCTTAACACCATGGGTTAGAGCAAAACCCTAAGGTCAGACCTCCAAGCTCTTCTTTCTACATGGGAAAGGAAACTTTGGAAATCCAAAAAACCTCCTTCATCCCTAACAAATCCTGGCTTCCCCAAAGAATTCTTTTCCATGGACTCAAAAAAGTCTAATTTGGAAAGGCAGTAATTCCCTAGTCGTAGGCCATCTACTCAATGCTTGTCCTTGACTTTGATCTGTTTGTTTACCTGCCTGGGACAATTAAGTACAAGAATTGAGGCTGTTAGAAACTTGTATAGAGATTTGACAGATAACTTTTATGTTTGTTGAGTTCAAAAACATTGTGCCTGCTATTTATGTTTGTTCTTAACTTTTATAGGAATTTATGCTTTGATTGTATTTTACAAAATGATGGATTGGAAGATTTTTTTTTTTAATGACCATTTGACACACAAAGTTTGAGAAGCATTGTTCTAGTTTTTATCTGAACTTCCCCCTTAGGGAAGGCTATGCCACCAGAGTCTCCATATATGGAACAGAAATAGAAAATGAGGAACTAAGTATTTTCTAAAACAAAAAAATGCAGGGGTGCCTGGGTGGCTCAGTCAGTTAGCATCTGCCCTCAGCTCATGTCATGATCCCAGGGTCCTGGGATGAGGCCCCAAGTCAGGCTCCCTGCTCAGTGGGGTAATCTGCTTCTCCCTCTTTCTCCCTCTCCCTCTGCCCTTTCCCCTGCTCATGCTGTCTCTCCCAGGCTCTCTCTCAATCTCTCAAATAAATAAAATCTTAAAAAAAAAAAAAAAGGAGTACTATGGCTTAAACAGGATCAAGTTAATTTCTTTTTCATGTGTTGGTCTGGAAGTTAGTAGTGCAGGATCACTGGGATGGCTCTGCCATCTTCAATGAGTGGTGGCATCCTTCACCAGATCCAAAGGAACCGAACGACTTCTCACTATTGCTTAGCCAATGAAAGTGAAAAGCAGTATACTTAATTTATTCTTTTAAGGGCAAGTCTAGTAATCTTTAGCTAAATGGCCAATTGCCCAGTTAAAATTCTATTTCTATTAATGATGAGGAAAACAGATAAATAAACAATCTGCCAGTCTACAGAATCTTAGTAGGCTGAAAATTTTTATGTAAACCCTGAACTGTTCTGAGCTTGTCAACACTAGTAACTCAAAATTTTACACTTAGAAACCTAAATAATATCCATTCTCTCAGTGCTTTCCAAGTCAAACACAAATTTGTATTGTTATACAAATTTTTCTTGAAAAATCTTCCCCCAGATATTTTGTGGTCATGACCTAAAGAGTGAAGTCGATTCGTTTAAAAAACAAAACAAAAAAACCCTTTAATTTGCCAGAATTGGTTCAAAAATATGTCTAAAACCTGGGGCACCTGGGTGGTTCAGTCGGTTGAGCATCCAATTCTTGGTTTGAGCTCAGGTCATGATCTCAGGGTCATGGGATCAAGCCCCATGTGGGGCTCTGTGGTCAGTGAGGAGTCTGTTTGGGATTCTCTCTCACTCCCTCCCCCTCAGCCCCTCCTCCTGCTCTCTCTCTCTCTCAAATAAACAAAAATAAAATCTTTTAAAAAAGAATATATCTAAAACCTGAGCAATTGTTAACCAATAAAGAAATTAAATTTCTAATTAAAAAAAAAAAAAACTTCCTACAAAGAAAACCTGAGTTCCAGATTCCTTTCTTAGAAAGCTCTGCCAGTGGGCGCCTGAGTGACTCAGTCGGTTAAGAGTCTGCCTTCAGCTCAGGTTGTAATCCCAAGGTCCTGGGATCGAGCTCCATGTCCAGCTCCCTGCTCAGCGGGGAGCCTGCTTTTCCCTCTCCCTCCGCCTGCTTGTGCTCTCTCTCTAATAAATAGTCTAATAAGTAAATAAAATCTTAAAAAAAGAAAGAAAGAAAGAAAGAAAGCTCTGCTAAGTAGTCAAGGAAGAAATTATTCCAATCCTATGTAAACTATTCCAGAGAATAATGTATAGACAGATAACGTGGGGAAGGGCATCCTAGGTGAGAGAAGCATGTGCAAAGACACAAAGGTAGGCAAAAATACAATGAATCTGGGAAACAAGTGATTCAGTACAGTTGGAGCTCAGGGAACTTACTGGAGAGAAGCAGAAGATGAGCCTGGAAGTTAGGCAGGAGTAAATATATATTTTTTAAGATTTATTTACTCATTTATTTGAGAGAGATAGCAAAGAAAGCTTGAGCAAGGGTGGAGGGAAGGGTAGAGGGAGAGGGAGAAGCAGACTCCCCACTAAGCAAGGAGCCCAAGGCGGGGCTCAATCCCAGGACCCTGGGCGTGACCTGAGTGTGACCAAAGGAAGACACTTAGCCAACTGAGCCACCTAGGCACCCCAGGAGTAAATCTTTTTAAGCCACACTGAAGACAACAAGGAATTTTGTTCCGTCCTGTAAACAATTAGGGCACATCAGATAAGACTTGTAATTACCTACAGTGAAGGTCTGTGATGATCCTGAGATACCATTTAATATTTACGCAGGAAAAAAACGTATTTATAGAATAAAACTCAGTACCAACAGCAACTGAAAACCTTTTACTAATGTCATAGAACAAAAAAGTTCCAATGACCTCTACAAAGTGCCTTTACAAGGTGTCTTAAGCATAATCTCTACAAGGATTCATATAAGTCTGAAACTGGGATAGCAGATAGGCCAAGTCCACTCCTGGGCCCACAGTATGTATGACAATAATAGCTAATATTTATTGAGTACTCTGGGCCAGATACATTGCTAAGCCGTTGGCATGAATTATCTCAACTAACCTTCGTAATAACCCTGTGAAGTAGGTGCTATAATCTATCTCCATTTTACTGACGAAAATAAAGCCTGAAAGTGATTAGATAACTTGCCCAAGGTCACCTTGCTAATAAGCACCAGAGACAGAACTTGAACTCCTGTCTCTCTGATAATAACACCTATGCTGTTAACTACTATGCTGTCCTGCCCATGGAAGATATCACTAATTAATTATTACATTACTCCCAACTATTTTTTATTATATTACTCCCAACTTTCAGTGTAGCTCTGAGAAGCCACTGCGGATAGACTGGACTTGACTCATGAGAGAGGACTGATTGCTGCTCTTTGTCTACACCTTAGTGATGTCATCTCAGATGTAGCCTCAGATTCTAGGCACTGTAAGCATAAACCACATCAAAAGCAGACCTGCCACCACAGCTTGTATTCTAGCACCTTTCAGTTGGAGTCTCTACATGAGAAGTCCCCACCCCACCCGGAATGCTTTCCTAAGCTGATGCATATTCAGTCTGTTGGTACGGAAAAGGGACAGGAGGAATTCAGGTTATCCACAAGCTGTCAACAAGAACTGGCTGCCCTTTAGGGGCATTCTCACCATTCTTTATGAATGTCTGTGGTAAGGAAATTATAGAAGTGAATCCAGAAAGAGGCTATGGCTTTATGTTATATATTCCACATATCTGAATTGCCTCAAATAGTATAGGATCTAGAAGCACTGTTGAAGACTCAGTTGATTTGGATTTTGGAAAAGATTCATGCATTTCTATAACATACTTAACATACCTCATCACCCCATGCTAAGTGGTAAGAAGTCAAGAACCTACAGAGACTTTATAGAGTCCTTCCAGGTAGACAGCCCTACCTTAATGCAACTGCTTTTCCTTATATGTCCAAACTCCACAACAGTCACACTTTGCCATCAAGTATTTACAATGTGACGACTCAGGTAATGGAAAGTCCAGGGCTGGGATGAGGGGAGAGGTCTGACTAGACCAAGTAGGGGCCTGATCCCTGGTAAAAAGAGGGAGCAACAGGGATGACCCACCTGGATTCCAGGTTGTTCCTGGAAGGGCGGCTGGGTGCTCCTGGAGCAGTGTCATGAGTAGCCCAGCCACTTACGTCTCAGTGTTGGAACAGGTAGGTGGGTGGAGGAGCTTCAAAGTCCAGAAGCCTCTGGGTACCAGGGAGGCAGATGAAACTGGACGATGTGCCAACATTGGTGAGAAACCCAACTGGGGCTGAGATATGAGGGTCATGCCCTGGTCGCAGGCTTGACACTCATTGTATGTCTCCGCAAAGGGAAAGATGACTAGAGAGAACCCAACAACAGTGAGCTCAGGTCAAACTCCCAAACGCATGGAGTGGGATAATGGGCGGGAATAGGAGGAGGCAAGGAGAAATTTAAGCAATTTAGGGATAGTCTAGGTATTCAGATCCTAGGACATTCGATCCTAGGTAGGGTCCAGTACAACAGCCTTTAGGACCACAGGGGAGCTCATCTCCCACAGAATGTGGGGCAATGGTTTGATGCGTATTTCATTTCTTCTAGGATTGTCTCAGTACCCAGGGAAGGGTCTACAAGGGTCTGGTGACAGGGAAGAAAATTAACATATGTCATAAAACTGCCAGTGTTGGATCTCAACTTAATATCCCATCTTAACTTAAATCTTGAAACACCTCAGAAATGTTAAGACCTGCAGAATCACAGCTAGTAGGTGATATGGCCAAGATCTGAACTCATGTAGGACTCCAAAGACTTGACTCTCTCTAGCCCATCAAGCTGTTTCTGGCAGGATCTGGCCCACACTGCTGGAAAAGATCCAGAGAAGAAATATTGGAGGCCAGGCCAAAGGGTCTGATTCTGTCATCATCTCAATGGTTTTCAACCCTGGCTACCCATCAAAATCATACACACAGACACACACACACACACGTGCACACACACACACATATACACATACACACACGCATGCGTACTCACACACACAGGTCAGGACCATCCCCAGAGATTCTGCTGTAATTGCTCTGTGATGGGATCTGGAGATTGTTTTTCTGTGTTTTTCTTTTTCTTTTCGACGTTTTTCTTTAAGAGCTCTCCTCGTGACCCCAAGAAACAACAAGAGCTGAGAACCACTGACCTTTCTTGCTTCTGACCCTTTAAGGTAGACTAACACCCTCAGGCCTGCTGTCCCTTGAAGGCAAACTGAAAATCCAAGGCTCAGTTCCCCCCTTGCCTATTCCTAACTAACTTCTACTTTGTTCTTATCCCTCGTGGCTGCCAGGTCCCATGTTGCCTTGGGCAGAAACACCCAGTTCCTACTCAGACTGTAGCACCCAATCCTGGCTTGTCTCAGCACAGCACTCTAGACAGGCAGGACCCCTAGGAGCTGGGCACATGCTGAGATGCTGTGTCTTAGAAGTCAGTGGTCCTGGGGCTCCAGAAATCTCACAGAGGGGCCAAGTGCACAGAGGGGTGGGGGTAGGGGGAAAACTGAATTAAATCCAGGGACAACATTCCAGAGACTAATCATCAAAGTAGAGGACTTAGGCAAGGGGAATCCAGGAAAGAGATCCAGGGAAAACAGCACTGAGAGGAGAAGAGCTTTGAGCCAAGGTCAGGAGGTGGAAGCTGGAGAAGTTCTCTGAGCCTGAGATACTATCGTAGCTGCTGCTTCCTGGGAGCCCGCCACCGAGGGCTGGGTAAGGTCACTACATGGCTGGGCCTGGACCTCCCGGTTTACCTGCCTGAGCTCGAGGAATGTGTGTGTTGTTGTCCTTGTGCTGGCTCACCCTCAGACAAAAGGTCTGGCTGAGAAAACAATGCAGGTAAATAAGACAGCCTGAAGCAGAACTTCGGACATTAGCCAATGAGACTGTGGAGACACATTATCTCTGCATGTGCAAGTTCATGCTGCTTCAGGAACTTGATCTTGCAGAATTATTGATGAGATTAACCTAGATCAGCTCCACCCACACCCTTCTCTCTGCTTTTTCTAAATTACAAGAACTGGTCTTCAGCCAGCAGTCATGAGCTGGCCAAGGAGGGCTGCACCCCTGGAGGGTTCAGATGGGCAAGGCTCTTCTGAGGGGCCAGAATCCAAGTTGCTTCTCTATGCTCATAGCTTCTTGTTGACTTCCGTCCTTCGTGGTCCCGTCACCTTTCATTCCCAACCCTGTTTTGAGTTTGACGGACGCCGCCGCCCGGGAGAAGCCAGGCCACGGAACCACAGAGGCCCTCGGGACATGTCTAGTTCAGTTCTTCTCAAACCTGCTTGTCATAAGCGTCTTCAAAACAGATTCCTGTGCCTCAACAAGGACTCACTGGATAAGAATTTCTGGGGGCTGTGCCCCCACTGACCTGATGTGTTTCTCATCCAAACTGACACTCCCCTCAGGGCCTGGACTAAAAAGAACCCACCTTCTGCCTATTGAAGTCACAGCTCCCTTTCATGCCTATAAACGTTTTATGTGACTTCTGATTCGGGTGCAACTGTGGTGCAGAGGAAGAATCAAAACCGTGACTGGTATTTGGTGAGCCAAATTTGCCTCTTGACCTCCTAAATCATGGCTCTCCGTATCAACTTCACGGTAGAAAAGCAATGAAAAGCACTTAACCACCCAGCTGTTGCGTGTGTCTCTAAGACAGTACCTTAAGAGACAGTCATGAGTAAGGAAAGGAGACTGAATTCTGAATCAGAAGATTCAGGTTTTTGAGCCCACATTTTCTCCATTACTACCTGGAAAACCCTGGACCAAGTCTATTACCTTTCTGAACTATCAACTTTATCATCATCATCATCATAGAGCCAACATTTATGAGGCAATTACTGTACGCAGACACAATGTTAAGCACCCTACTGAGGACATTGGCTTTAATATTCCCCAAACACCTCTCCGCAGAAGAGAAGACGGAGTCCCAGAAAGTCAGCTACTTCGGCCACATGATCACACAGATGTCCACCTGTGGTATTGCACAGATCTGTTGTAAAACTAGTGAGAGAGACCACGACTTCACAGTTGTACCGTGTGTATGGGTCTCACTCCACAATTGCAAGTTACCATAGTCACGAGGTTATCTTACTTGTCTTGCTGCTCTGCTACCCAACACTGTACCCAGCACATTAGTAGACACTATAAAACATTGGTCAGATGAAAATGAATAAATGATTAAAAGCAAATAAACATTTAACAAATGCCCAACATAAACGAAGGCCCTGTGGATCAACCTACTGCATCAGTGTGATGAAGGCCCCAGAGACACCTGTGCTGTGCCTTATACCCCCCCCCCCCTCCGGGCCTCATGTCCTTATAGGTGGTTCTATTTACCTGAGGTCTTGATAGGCCTCCTTGGAGAAACAGTAACTAGACATCTGGGGAGTGCACTGGCCCCACGAATCTGAGCCGGCTCTGCAGACTTTTAGCTTGCTTGATTGAACTAATGCCACGCAGCAGGCCCCTGATAAAAGCCCCGACAACCAGGCCTTGTGCTTCTTTGTAATACCCGGACCTCACATGGCCTCCTCAGACCCAACCCCCTCCTCTCTCTGGCGCTCGCTTTGCTCTATGGCCTTGACCGGACACGGGCACTCTGGTCCCAGCCTTGGCCATCCTCCTGTTTTGCAAAGGGCATTTACCCTTCCGAGTGTGTCTGAGGCTGCTGTCCTGGACAAACCCCTTCTCACTCAAGCTTGGCCTCCACATTTGATGCCCAGAAGGCTTATTTTCCCTCTTGTGCTTGGTCACCTCTGTGGATCAGAGTCAGACACCAAACTGAGCCTCCTGGTCAAAACCAGGGTGAAGTCTCTCACGTGCATTCCCAGGGAGGGTTTCCAGGAGGGAAGGGAACTCCCATGTGACTGGACAGACCTGCGGTCCCCAGTCTTAGCCCCCAGATGGGGACGAGATTGAGCACAGGTGGGAGGGACAAATTCGAATGAGGTAGAATTTTGTGCCACGCTCACAGAGTAAAATCACTCTCTCAGAAACATGTCCCATGCCCCATGTCCCAAACCCTTATAAGGAGAGGGAGAGAAGTATCCTCTAGAAAACCGAAAAAGATTCAAATGAAAAAGTTGGTCTATTTGGCAAAATTGTAACAAAGGGGGCAAGACCTCCCTGATTTGGGTGTTGCGGGGGTGGGGCGGGGGAGATGTGAAAATAACACTGGAGGCCAGTTAGTGAGCTGAAGCAGCAGAGAATTGGCCAAACCCGTGGAAACTGGGGAAGAGTGATAATAACGTGTCCATAACTGGTAGAGCCAAAGGACAGGTGGACCTCACAAAGCTGGGCTAAGTGAGACACAGACTTTGCTGCTCTGAGAAATTCCAGCCGAAGCAGCTCAGACCACCAGGTGGCGCTAGAGTAGAGGCTCCGGGCGAGCGGCGGCGGCTCAGCAGGTAGGGGGAGCCCCCAGGCCAAATGGGGGATGTGAGGAGCTGAGGGCCAGTAGTGCCACAGATGGTGGTTCAGAGGTGAGATGTGAAGACACTGGGGTCCTCACAGTCTCGCCCGGGCTGGAAACTAAAGGAGGGCATGTTCCACTGGTTTCCTAGTGACAAAATTCCCAGCTGACCTCTCATCACCATTTCAAACAAACCACACTGCTGTGAAATTGGGCAACTCTGGGTGTCCCTAACTTGGGGAAGAAAGGCCATTTGCTTCTGGGTTTCCAGTCAGTGGGGATGCCATCCTGTGACCCCCTGATACGCGATGGAGTATGTAGTAAGAGCCTTGCCTAGAGCCCGGCCACCAGTAAATGCCCAGGAAACGTGAGTTCTTGATCCCCAGGGAGCCCGGCTGGACAGCTGGTCTCCCGCCTCCGAGGGGCTGATCTGTGTCCCTCAGAACTGAAGTGCTATTGGCCCTCTACACCCCTCAGCCCCTCTGGCCTGAGACCCTTTGTCCCAGCGTCTTTGTTGTTCCAGATTTCTCACTGGGAGGCCAAGGCAGCTGCCAGGGGCCACCCCAGGAGCTGGAATCTCGGCTCACAAACAGAGCATTATACACAGCTCTTCCTCAGCATTCCCCCCACCACGGGGGCCGCCTGGCCCAGCCCCATGCCTTGCGTCCAGCCTCGCTGCCCTGCTCACTCTGGGCCCGCAGAACACCCCCTCCCTCGCCCCTCTCCAACAATGTGTTTCTAATCTGCCCCAAACAGTCACCACGCTCAGTTTTTCCAGCAGGGGCTAACCAGCTTGGCCCCCGGGCCTGGGCTCGCACGGAGGAGATCGGATTGCAGGGAACAGTCTGTCTTCCTCCCTGCCCCTGCTTGTTTTCTTCGGGGGCAAGGGCCCGGCCCGCTGAGCTGTCTTTCTCTTGCTCCACGCCTTAGCCTCCCGCCCACGTGGTCGGCCTCCCGCGGGTGCGGCGAGCTTGCGGAGCTGGCCCCCGGCTGCAGGGAGTCTGCGTCCCCAGGCAGGTTTGCCAGGGGAGGCCAGATTGCTAAGGCTGCAGGGGAATTCTTACAGACCAGTTCTGGCCAGATCTCCTAAAATGTTTTGCTCTTGCCTTGCTGCCTCTGTGCGAGAGGGGGTGGCGGTGGCTGCTGTGGGAGGGGAGTTTTTTTCCCCCTTCCCTTTGCTGAGCTGTTACTTCTTAGGCCAGCCAGGCCTGCAGGAACTTCTGGTTCCTCAAGGCAGTAAACACCCTGGTTCTCCAGGCCACCCTGTTGCTCCCTTTTCTCATTTTCTTACAAAATGCAGTTTTTTAAAAAACTCAGAAAAGTGGCAATGTCAGTGATCAGGGCCGGGTTTAAATGTTTGAAAGAATCATAAAATACAGTGTTTATTGAGTCTGTTTGCTTCTTCGGCTGTATTCTCCTCTTTCTTGTTCTTGTCAGCATTAGAAATCAGCTGCGGGGCAGGCAGTGCGCAGACAATGTTGGCCCTTTCAGAGCAGTATTGAAATAAATATTTTCAATACAAGCATTAAAGTGAGTTTGTAAAGCATGAGCTTGTTAATCCCTTGAAGGGATTGGAGCCTCCTCTGGCCACATCCCATTTTCCACAAAAGCTGGTCACAGGGTGACTGAGAATGCAAGATGTGGGATCCTGAGGTCAGTGGGAGCGAGAGCTTGCCTCTGTACCCCGGCCTCAGCTTGGTGTCATCTGCTACTTGGACTTGCCCAGGGAAACACCAGCTGGCTGACCATACAGGGCCTCTGGGCTGGGCTTGGTGGCGCTCCGTGAGCCCCAGGGCCACAAGCCCCTTTCCAACCGTGTCCACCTACACCCAGTGACTCCATTAAAGATTTCATCACTTTCTCTGAAGCTGATTTTCTTACTCCAACCACTTTGCTCCAGAAGAAAACTTTCTAGTTTCATTTTAAGTGCAAAATCAGTATCGCTTCCATAAATTTTTTTAAAAGAGTATAAAAATAGAGAAATGCCATGAAACCATGAAAACAAAACAATGCTATTAATTTTTAATGTCTTGCATGTAGCAGTAAGTCTGAACAATTTATGAAAATAAGTACCTCAGTGAGAAAAAGGAAACAGTTTACATATGCTCTGCTCAGAGTCCTGAGTTAGCTGTCTGAGTTTGCTACATCTAAACGCAGGGGTCAGACTGCCTGGATGAGTCCCAGCTCCCAGGCTAGGGGTCCATTTCTCCATGTCTGTGTGCCTTAGTTCCTTGTTTGTCAAAAAAGGCTAATAATAGCACCAGTCTGAGTTGTTTCTGACCACTGCATGAGTTAACAGATGCAAAAGAGTTATGACAGGCCCGCCCAGCACTTAGTAAGCTCCCCACGAATGTCAGCTATAATAATAACTAGTAGTCATAGTATTAGCCTTAGCAGGATTCGTGAATTTAAAATTCCTACTCACTAGAGTAGTGTGTTAGGAAGATTGGAAAAAAAAAAATTGTAGAACACTTTTACCTGGTAAGATTGGTTACTAAGAGTCAGTTCCTAACAAAAATGATGAAAGTAACTTTAGCCCAACAAACTTCTCTTTGAATAAGGCTTCTGAAGCAATTTCCAAAATCTAGTCTTGGAACAGGTTGAGTTCCCTGGTAATGTTCAGAAAGTGATGGAAAATGGGTTCTTCATCTACTCCTTGCTGAATTCTGGTCTAGAAAAAATACTTATAAAGATATTTTGTTTCATCTTCCAAAGATCCCTGTATAATATTCAAAACAAGGAGCTATTCAGATGAGTGTATAATCATATTGTTCAGATAATGAAAATATTTTCTGATATTTGAAATTAGTTGAAGGCTTGGGTCAGCTTAGAAGACACATTCTTGGATCTTTGGCATATAACTATCTGAAACCAACTACGTGCTATGTAGAATTAAATTATTGAATTCTCATAATAACCCAGTGGCGTAGATACTCTGTCTCCATTTTACAATTCGATGCTAAGGCTCAAAGAGGTCAAGTGGTTTAAGATTGCTTGGCTCACGTGGGTTTGAGGCTAGAATTCGAGGCTGCTCTCCAGTGCCCCAGGCCTGCTCTGCATCTCTGGGCTCCCTTGCCTCTGTGGGATGTAATCTGACCCTACAGGTCTGCCTTGGTGAATTCACAGAGCCTGGGCCTCAGACCAGGGCACCAGGTGGGATGTTCTGCCCCCTTTGGGTTCCTACTGGTCTAGTCCCTCCTGGAAATTCAGATGGTTAGCAATGAAGACTTGGGCATGGGTTACCCAGCAAGTGCAGGGGTAACCAGGGGACCCACAGCCTGAAAAGAAACCATAGTGCCCTTTCCTTGTCTAGAAACTGCTGGCTACTCCACTCCTTCCCTCTTGCCTTCTGTCCTTTCTTGCTGTTACTGGCAAAACCTGCCCTCTGACTGCAGCCACCACCTTTTCCTACCTCCTTTTGTGTACCAGCAAAATCATCTCTGCTGGCCCATATACCATGTTTGGGGAAAACTGAATTAGTACACTGTAGGTCTCTGAGACAGGTGTAAATAAATGATAAATGTAATGGAAGCTTGACTGTAAGTTCCTTAGAGGTGAGAAGTGTGACTGATTTAGCTCTGTCTCACCAGAACCTAGAGCAGTGCCTAGCACACAGGAGGTGCTTGGAGTGTCAGTTATTGAATGTTGGGCACGAAGGAACAGTAGGAAAGCTAAAGAGGAAGAGGTGAGTCTGTGTTTTATTTTTGGTGCCAATGTTTAGACGAATTTAAAGGAAAACCCAAACCTCAAATATTTCATTGAACTTCTAGGACATCTCAGCTCTGAGAAGATCTTACTATGATGTCTCACCTCCTTCCTGATCCTGTTTCATTCCAGAAGTTCTTGGGATGTTGAAGAAAGTTCTAAAGGCAGAGGGATGGTTGTCGGGAGATGGGCAGGGACCAGAGGCAGGACTGAAGAAAAGTAAGGGGTACTGCAAGGAAATATGAGAGCAAGGAAACGCTTGTATTTCTTCCCATGCACTTCCAGGCTGCCAAGAGGTCCATGAAGACTGGTCATCGGCCCTTCCCACCATCACGAGTGCCATGGCCGGGGTGAGGGCTCCAGAGACCTGAGGTATAATGTCCCAGGAAGATCAAAAGCTGTGATTATTATGGTCACTCTCCAAGGTCATGGTTCTTTCTGAGGCCATCTGACTTCTTTCAAGTCTTGACTGTTCCTGAGTGCTAATGCATCTTTTCAAAAATAGTTGAGATATGTAAACTCAGGGGAAGCTTGGGGAGGAGCCCTTGAGAAGGAGCCAGTTAGGTGTTGGGTGATAATAAGAGAAGGGAGCTTCTTCAAGGGAAGCCCCTGGGAAGGGACGGAGGCCTCTTCAGTGGTGCTTGCTCTCCACAGACTGGTGACAGAAGTCCTCAAAGGGACACTCATCAGGAAGGGTGGATGCTGTTCTGAGAAATGAGCTCACAGTAGCTCAAAGAGTCCTGAGGTGTCCCAGCGTCCTATTGTCATGGAGAGCTGCGTTGCTCCATTACCACAGATTTCCTCAGACATTATCTAACTTGTGACAAAAGAGCTCTTACAAGGGGAGGAAAGAGCTGGCTCCAGCCCTCCTGAGTCACCATACTGAGCTTTTTTGCTCTCTGCCCACTACATTTCTCTAGAGATACTCGGGACTGTTCCTCACAGCCCAGTTATGAGTAAATTTTTCGTTACAGAATTCAGCTTTCCAGATACGATCGTGGTGGCCTCCAGTTTTGGCCATCTCTCCTGCTGAGCCATTACTCTCCTGTTTTCCGTGACTCCCAAGAGCTGTGTGCTTTGGTGTTCTCCCCCTATAAACAATTTCAACTTTCTCTTTTCGCCCCAGCCAGCCATGGCTCCCTGGTATTTCAGACTTGGCTGCCTATGTCATTCACTCAGGCCATGTTATTTTAGCCTGGCCCTGACACTTCTCATGGCTAATTTATTCAGCTCTTGCTCTCAGAAACCTCAAAGTCTCAGCCCAGCCCTGGGCACAAGACAGGATTAGTCTTGTGTGGGTATTTGAGCTCAATAGTTGAAGACCTGAGATACCTAAAATCAAATGCACATGTGATCCAGGACCCTAGACGTCATGTGTAGGGACTGCCCTTGGGTGTGTTGCTGGGCATACTACATGCACTGCATAGACCTGGGAGGCCCCTTATGAAGGCAAGCTTGTTCATACTTCTTGATTCCTTTGAAACCCTAAATTCAGACCATAAGAAATGTCACCCTAAATTCAGCCCATGGCCCATTTAACTCAGGCAATAACCACAACAGCCAACTTCTGCTATACAACACCAGTATCCTGCAAAGCATTTTCTTCTCAAGCATTTTCTTATAATATGTCTATTCTCATAAAAATCCTGTGGAGTGGGCATCACCATTACCATCTTAAGAATCTGGAACTTAAAGAGACAAAGCAATTTGCCCAATATCTTGCATGCTACAGAAAAGGACGTGAACCCAGATCTGTCTGAAACCCAAACCCAAGCTTTTAAACAATTACACTCCAGGGCTGAGACATTTTAGGGAAGAATCATGCTCTCTGAGGGGCACTGACTGCATTAAGATTGGGGTCGGTCTCCCCCAAACACTGTTCAATTTTCTCAACAACCACGATGGTCTTGTTATCTGGAAGTTAATTGAATTCCTCTTGAATCTAAACCTCCTCGCACAATGTATGGAGTAAATGATTTTAATCAGACTAGAAAGTACTGTGTGCTTCCTCTTATTTGAACGAATGCTACTGTTTTCAGTATTTCAAGAGCAGTCCTTAATTCTAACGCTGTAAGATCTGTAAATTCTAGTTTTCCCTCCTACAAACTTTTAACTTTCTTTAGATTTATTATATCCTGCTTTAAGGCCTCACCTTTCCACACCAAAATGCAATGTTTTCAGTGTTTCTGTAAGGCTGCCATTTCCTATCTCCCTTCCTGACCCCACGCTCCAGGCAAATGAACAGCTGTAGGCAGTTTCCCATGACCCTTCCCTTTCATCCACCTGTTCCTTATCTCCTCAGAGCCAGTAATCTCTACCCTTTATGACTGGCTCAAAGATTACCCCCTCCTGGAAACCTTTTTTTTTTTTAATCCCCACCCTCCCCACCCCCAGATGCAAGTGATTTCTCTCTTTTGTGCTATAACCATAGGACTGTACTCTCGGATCCTTCCTATGGTACTTTTCATTGTCTTTATTGGATTTTTAGTTACCCTAAGTGTTCCATACTTCTATTTCTGGATTATATGTACTTCAGGGCAGAGTCTGTGTTTAGATCCTGTACTGCATTCTCATGTGTTCATCCAATGCATAAACAGATATAATATCAATCAATGGTTTTGCTTGATTTCTTTTCTGGAACATTTCTATTTCTTTAGCAGAATGAGATAACTAACTGCGTGAAGCATTCCATGTAACAGATTCATGCAGATTTATATAAGACTAAGACAACATTTTGTAGTTTGTATCCAACAGTCTCCAACATTTTATTGGTCTCTTAAAATCACCATAGTGCATTGAATTGAAGTCTTCTCGGAAAGGATGAGCCCTTTCTTGGGTTGGAACTGGGAGCTCTGTGCTTGTCATCTCAAGATGAAGTGTGGATATTTCTCTCATCAGTGTATTACTTTCCTTAGCTTTAATCAGAAAATACTCTACATACAAGATGAAGATTGCACTAGGCACTCTTTCAAATGATGTATCTTACAGAGTTATTATCATCTATTTCTTGTGCCATTACTACCAGCAAGATCTCAAAATTAAAGATACTTTTGTGTGAAAGAAATTTAGAATCCTAATTCATTTCCCTCAGTATTTAAAAATCTGCAGTGGAGGGGCACCTGGGTAGCTCAGTCGGTTAAGGGTCTGCCTTTGGCTCAGGTCATTTTCCCAGTGTCCTAGGATTGAGTCCCACATGGGGCTTCTTGCTCAGTAAGGAACCTGCTTCTCCCCATCCCTCTGCTGCTCCCCCTGTGTCTCTCTCTCACATAAATAAATGAATAAATAATATCTTGGGGGGGGGAGCACAAAAGCTAATTGCCCCTTTTAAAAAAATAATAAAATAAACTCTTCAGTGGGTTGGCCTGAATTTCTGGCCCACGCTGGAATGCAGAACTGTCAACCATGGCAACGCCACTGATGAGCCCTGGCTAAACCTTCATTCCCTGCACATACACTGTGAGTATTTTTTAAAGATTTATTTATGTATTTGAGAAGGGGGAGGGGGGAGAGTGTGCCTACAGGGGGGAGGAACAGAGGGAGAGGGAGAAAGAGAATCTAAAGAAGACTCCCGACTGACTGTGGAGCCTGACAGAGCCAAGGAGGGGCTCAATCTCACATCATGACCTGAACTGAAATCAAGTTGGATCCTTAAGCCACTCAGGCGCCCCTATGTTGTGAATATTTTGGCAAATATTATTTAAAATACATTGTGAGCCTGTATATGGCTAATGTACAGAATATTGAAAAGAGACAATCTGCAAAGAATTAAAAAGCCTAAGAGCTGCCTTACAGATCAAAAATTACTCCTCACAGAGAGACCGGAGTGTGTGCAAAGAAGAAGAAAAAATCATGATCACCCAACAGTTACTGCTGTAATCATATTACGGTAGCTGTGTGAATACTTTCTTTCCAGAAGATCACAGTGCTTAGAAAATAGGGGCTTTCCGCCTGTTCTAAATTCCTTGTCTCTTTTCTTACTATTGAAAAGGAATTTTCTCTGTGTCATGTACATCAGACCCCAGAAAGGAGGCATAGGAGCTGGCCCTGAAGGTCTAGCTACCTTGGGCCATTGGCATATAAGCAAGGCTTGGCCAATGTCTGGCTTGGATGGCTTAGCAAGCCCCCATCCAGAGATGGGGGGCTGGACAGTAGAGGTTCAGGGGACTAGCTGACAATATGGAGTCTTGATGGAGATGCTGTAGCAGAAAGGAAAGTCAGGCTGGCCTAGCACAGGGGCTGAGAGCAAAGTGGGACACACTAAGTGGCAGGGTCCTGGCCAGGGTTAAAGGTGGCACCCCACGGAAGAAGGGGCTCCAAAGACGGACTCCGCCAACTTTAAAAGTCTGACCTGTTCACCCTTGGAAGGATTCTGACTTGAGCCTTAACTAAAAAGAGCTCACACAACAGCCACTGTCTGTTCTTATTGGTCATAATTTTGTCTTTAAAGTTCTGCTCTTATCTGGTGAGTTCTGTTCTTATCTTGTTATTCAACCCATTTCAAAGTCCTGTTACTTGAGTTGCATTCCCCACTCCCCACCCATCCTTTCAAGCTCTGGATTCGAGTCTTGTTGGTGGTTTGATTGGTTTTTCTGTTGCTGTGGCTGGGGTATGTGAATGACTAAGGGACAGTCTAGCCCATGACCTTTAGTTTAGGGAAACTTTCCAGGGCTGTAATTACCTGGGACTTAGCTCCATCAAAGACATGTTTTGATCCATCAACCCCTTGTCCTGGCCCAACCCTTTCAGTTCCTGTAAGTCACCTTTGGGTAAAATAAAGATAACATGTATTAATTTTTCTCTTTTAAACAATTGGAAAAATATGACCAAGCCTTTGGGGGTGGCAGGGACCTTTCCCTGACCCCTTTGATCCATTTCCTTGTGAGTTATAAATCCCTGGTAGTATTTCTTTAATGTGGTAGCACTTGATGCTGTATTATTCCATAACTGCTCTTAACCCTTTTGACCCAATCATTTCTGCTTTCATTCTTTTTTTTTTAAGAATTCTTTTCAAACACTTTCATGTCCCTAAGTTTATTTTAGTTTGAAAGATAGTCCTGAGTTGTGGGAAGGGTGTTATTAGTTCCATTTTTACAGATTCAAAAATTGAAGCCCAGAGATGTGAAGAGATTTGTTCAGGTTCTTACATCTAATTAGCAGTCAACCTGAGCTAAATATGAAGTCTTCTGACTGCTAGGCTCATGATCTTTGTGCTACATTTCACTGTCTGCCCGTTCTTCTTCTCTTCTTCCTTCATTTGTCTCAATATTTCTTCTTCTCAACACATTTTAACCTTAGTCCACATTTTCTCCACCCTTCAAAGCCTTCCCACTCTGTCCAGCCATACTCCTTACATGTGCTCTCTGAGACTGGCCCCAAGTGCATCCCTCCTCAGTGGACCAAGGGACCATATCATGTCCTGAGAGCCTCTCTTCGCTTTGTGTACTTGGTTCCATGTTCTTATGTTTTTCCACAAGCTTTTGAGCCACAGCCTACTCAATGATATGGAGAAGAAGGTGACCCTTGTCTGCTCTAAGGGAGATCAGTGAACCTGAGATGCCCAAAGTTGAGGTTCCCAGCCATAATTCTCTTTGGACTTAGACCGCCCACAGTGAGCTTCAGAGACACTGGGAATTTTTCAAAGAAGTTTCCATGTTAGTTACCTTGATTTTTCTTACTTTTTAAAAAATATTTTATTTTATTTTTTCAGTGTTCCAAGATTTATTGTTTATGCACCACACCCAGTGCTCTAAGCAATATGTGCCCTCCTTAATACCCACCACCAGACTCACCCATCCCCTCACTCCCTTCCCTTCCAAAACCCTCAGTTTGTTTCTCAGAGTCCACAGTCTCTTATGTTTCATCTCCCTCTCCAATTTTCCCCAATTCACTTTTCCTTTCCTTCTCCTAATGTCAGAAAATGTTAGAGCTGGAAGATATGATCTTTTCCATCCTTCCCATTATGGATGAGGACCCCGAGGCCCAGAGAGGTGCCTGAAACTCAAACCCCTTCCTGGGGTTTCAATATTTGGGAATGAGCATCATAGGATCCGGAAATGATAAGATCATTTCAGTTGTGAAAGAGTTGGGACCCATTGGTTAATTGACCTCTAAGGCCTTGCTGGATCATTGCTTGACTACATTACTGGAATATCATCAGATAAAGTGAACACCAGGAAACATCAGAACAAAGTTATGTAAGATTTTTCTTCTGAAACTTATCCCTGTCTCTTTTTGAGCTAGGTAGTCACTCCACACTGAGTTTTGTGTGCATCTCTGAAATGACCCCTAACCATTCATTCATTCATTGGTTTAACCAACACTGGTCAAGTCAGGCAATCTCTGTGTATCCTATATTTTTCTAGATCCTAGATCATTTTCTATATCACCATCTGCCTGCTGAAAGGGATATACCAGTAGGCACTATAACACAGCCTAAGGAAGTAGGCCCCAGGGAATAGGAAAGCACCAGGGCAGACATCTTATTCAGACCTGAGGTGACCCTGTGTTTGTGCGGGTGAGGGGAGTGTAGTCAGGAAAGATTTACACAAGGAGGCAACTGACTTCCAGATGGAATTAGGAAGGATAGGCAGAAATGAGCCACTCTTTCACTTACTCAATAAACACTAAATGAGTACCCTATACAACAAACAGTACGTTAAGGCATTCCCAGTTCAGAATGGATGGAAACATTGAAAGTCCCTGATTCATTGGCCCTCACACTTTAGTGGGGAGTCAGGCACTAAAAGGTAAATAAATGTTACAAAGTGTGACATGCTGGGAAGAAAGGACAAGGAGGCTGAGATAGAGAACAAGGATTCTTCTATCTAGAAGAATCCAGAAGGGTCTTATGGGGGAGCTGAGGGTAGATAAAACCTAAGAGATACGAATGAATTAACCATGGGCAAGTCAGGTAAGAGGGGCCATTGCAGACACGGGGTCTGGATGTGCAAATGCCCTGAGGCAGAAAACTTCCAGGCCTGTTTTATTAACTGCAACAAGGCCTGTGTGTCTGGTGCAAGGCGGATAAAGGAGAAAGGCATGATAGGCTGCTAGGGAGGACAGCAGGGACCCGTGCCTTGGGGCTTTATTAGCTAAAGTAAAAACTGGCAGCAAGGACTTGCCCAGCAGAAGGAATGGCCCATGCAAAGGTCTAGAGATGGGAAAACAGCTGGCAGCTGGAGGAATTGGTATGTGAGCGCAGACACCCACAGCATGGTGGCTTCTACTCCATAGACAGCATGAGTTAAGCATCCAGAGGCTTCGGTCATTCCTATCCCAATAAGCCTTTCAAATAGGCTAAAGCCCTTGATCGTCTCCCTGGGTCATTTGGATGGCGGTCATTCCAGCCTCTCTCCTCAGCTGCTGGAAGCAAATCTCCAGACAGCCAACTGGAGACAGAGGCTCCCCTAGTATGCCAAACTGGGCGCAAACAAGCCCTACAGCCCCATGAGATACATAGAAATTCAGAACTGAGAATGGCAAGGACAGCCGGCCAGCAGGGAGACAGGCACGGGGCCAATGCTTCGTGTTCGGATGACAAGGGCAGAAAGAATAAAATGCAAGAGAAAACAAGGACTCTCTCTTCAAAGAGTTGGGAAACACACTCTGCTTCCCTTCACTTCCCAACTGGGGAGGGCGGCAGCAGCGGGACAAGAGGTCAGGAGGAAGCATTCAGTCCCGGACACCCTGCCTGCTACCAGGAGACCTGCTGGGGTGGATGCCACCGGGCCGGATGCCGGAAACGGGAGACACAGGATGCGGTGCCTGGGCCCTGCCGATGCCTGCCCCAAAGAACTGGACATTGGCAAACAGAAAACCATTCAGACGCTGCGGCAGGCAGAGTTCCTATGGCAACCAGTGGTTCCCCAGCAACTCCACATCCCTCCTCTTCCTGGACTAAACTTTCCATTTGATCTCTTTGGGTAATGTACAGTTTGGATGGGAGGGGCTGGAAGCAGAGGGGGGTGGGTGGGTGTTCAGCATCCACAAGAGGGTGTTGAGATGTGGCAAGAAGAAGTCTGGTTTTCATAGTAAGTCTGAGAATTAAAAGCCAGTGGATCTCTGGGAAAGAGATAAAATCAAATTGTGTTTGTTTTTATGTTTTTCTTTTTTTTTTTTAATCCCGACTTCGGTTTCAGTTCTGGCATTTCCCCGGAGCTCTTTCAGAGCCAAAGGCCACTGGTCACTGCTTCCTCCTGGCCCTTCCCTAGCCATCACTCTTGCCTGCTGAAGGAGGTGCTCTGCTGCCTGATACAGTTCCCAAGTCTGGGCTGGCTGAAGTCCCGCTGCCCTGCTGGGGCTGGCAGATTGAGGGGCAGGGAAAGGCACCCTGGGGTGTTAAAGAAAGTCAATGCCTGCACCCCACCTCTGAGATTCGGAGTCCTTAGGATTTAGTGGGATTCCCAAATCTGCACTTTTCAAAAGCACTCTACACAGGTTTTGATGGATGCTGCGTACATACTAAAGAAATGCTGTTTTCAAGGATCACCTGATTGGCATGTAGCCCAAGGCCATGGAATAAGCAGATTTCCAAGCATGTAAGCCAAGATTCAGGCTTGAATGCAGACATGCTGGAGAAAATACACCTTTGTGAAAGGAGATGTCTTTCCCACCCCCCAAAATGTGTGCTTTCCAGGCAATTTGGAGGTGCTGAGTTTCCTCCAGCATCTTTCAACCAACACTAAAACTTTGCAAAAGAAGGAGGTTCTAGTTCTCCTCCTAGTGGAATGAGTGTTATGTCCCTTCTTCCAAAGTCACTCCAGCATCTCCAAGAAAGGCAGGGTTCATGCAAGGCTTGACTTAAGTTAACATGGGTTAGTTGGTGGTCATTTCTGAGTCTAACAACACAAATAAGACACAGGGGAAGTCACATGAAATGAACCAGAAAATGAACAGAAATAAGCATGACCAGGAAAACTAGAAGGTATTTCTCTCATGTTGGTAATGGAGGAACTGTTTCTGTTGATCTTGCTTTCCTCTTTAGTGTTGATTAATTTTAAGTGGGGTGGTTTTTATTTTGGGGGGTAGTGACTACACTGTGCTTTAGGCCTCATCTGGCCCTTGGTTGCCCTGCCATTTAAGGCAAATAAATTAAGAGATCTCCAAAGGAATACTTTAATTCTTAAACTGACAAGGACTACACAGAGAGGAAGAAGTAGGAAGGGACTGACCTCTTCTCTAGAGACAAAGATGAGTGATAACTTATGGAGAAAATGTGCTGACATCATTTATTAAAAGTTAACATATAGAAATTTCCCTGAATGGGACCATCCACTGCTCAATATCCGTGTGCTGGAAAACTTTTATACTACCTTGTATAAATTCACAGGGGCTGGTTTTAACAAAGGGATCATGTCATATTTTTTTTGTAGCCATCATACTATTCAGCATGGTTGCTGGCCATCTGGTAGGTATTCAAAAAGTCATTCTTAATTGGTGGACTTTAAGAAGTCATTCTAATGGTTTTAATGCCTCAATAAGCTATTTTCAGGCTACATTTACTAGACATTGCCTCCAGGGTGAGATGGCAAAGAAAGAAACCAGCAATGTTTCTTCTGAGTATTTCTTCTGTGTGCTTGCTATGCCTGTAATAACTCTCTGGAGAGATTGACCCAGTAAGATCTTTTGGAGGCAGTCATCTGCAAGAGTGAGCTTGATTACAAGTTAGGCTTCTGAGCTGAAAAATTAAATGAAGCCAGTATAGAAGAGCGCTGAAGAGTGTAGGCTCTGATTGCTACCCTTTGAGCTGGAATCCCAGCTCTACCATCTATTAGCTACGTGACTTCATACAAAGTACTTAGCCTGTCCTCATCCATGAGATGGGGATCATAAAGGAATCTGTCATAGGGTTGCTATAAAGATTAAATGACAAAAGTTGTGTAAAGCATTTAGAAAATAGGCCAGCCCATAGTAAGAGCTCATAATGTTAGCTATTGTTAGCATCACTGAGTGGTGGCCAAGATGGGATTGGCTCCTGAACAAAGACTGAGGACCACAGCCACCGCTCAGCCCCCAAAGACACACTCAAGTGGGGTTCTACCTCCTGTATGTCTCCTACCCAAATCACTTTTTACACCTGAATTTGTCACTGAATCATGGAGTATAATGACATTGGGTAACTAAATGTGAAAATTCTCAGCCATCTTTATTCCTAGTCTCATTTCTAACTCCATTCTGGAAAAACATCCTGTTTATGTTCTTCCCAAGCATCTAAGTTATTTAGAACTTGGTTAAGTGAGGAAAAGAGAGCAGAGGCACATAGCAAAATGTCTGCCCCAGAAATCTCAGTGAAGTTAGTTGCATTAAAAATAATAAGGGCTTTTGAATGAGAGGAACAGGGAATCAAAACAGGCACATTCGGTTTCCCACTCATGATACTAAAATGCAACCCTGAGAAAGAGGAATCAGTTTGTTTTTTGTTTTGTTTGTTTGTTTGTTTTTTCAGTTTGTTTTCAAAGGAAGCTGGGTCCAACTTCTGGGGATAAGGATTAAAGGGAACGTGTCAACAGATTTTGAAGTTTGGCATTCTTTAAAAAAAAGCATGTCATTCATGCCAGAGCAGAGAAATGAGCAACCAGATAGTTCTGGCTATGAGATTTTTGACCCACTGTCTCCAGGTCTTTTATGGACACTAGTAGCAGCTTCATAAAATTATTCTCTCTGCTGCTGGTCCAAAATGAGCATTACACCGTCAATGCCAGGGGAGATCAATAAGTATTTTTAACATAACATCTGAGTGTACATACCTATGATGGAATATTATTAAACTTTAAAAAGGAAGGGAATTCTGACATATTCTACAGCATGGATGAACCTTGAAAACATGTTACATGAAATAAACCAGAAACAAAAGGACAAATATCATAATTCCAATTATGTGAAGTACCTAGGGGAGTCAAATTCACAGAGACAGAAAGTAGAATGGTGGTTGCCAAGGGTGGCAGGGAGGGGCAAGTAGGAAGTTGTTTAACAGGTACAGAGTTTCTGTTTGAGATGACAAAAAAGTTCTGGGGATGGTTGGTGGTGATGGTTGCACAGCAATGTGAATGTACTTCATGCAACTATACAAAAGGGCTAAAATGGTAATTTTGTGTTGAGTATATTTTGCCACAATAAAAAACCACCTAACGCACAAAGAAAAATGGTGTCCTAGTAATGGATGGAAGAAGTTTGTGTTCCCCTCTGCACAAGAAGCTCTGCTCTAGTCCTATTATATGACTGTTTACCAATCTTATAGGCAGATGTTACAGTGTTTTTGAATATATGTCCTGAGAAGGATATAGAATCTGTTCTGAGGTTCTGACTTGTCTTACCAGTTCTGATGCCCGCTCCCCCCAGAGCATTCCACTAAGATGGTGGAAAGAACAGAAGGAGAGCAAGGTGGTTGAACTACAGAGCATTTTCCTGTATAGCATATAGCAGAAGACTTCCTAAGAGAAGTGTAGGTTCTTGGAGTCTCTAGGTTTAACTAAAAAGCATTTCTCTCCGGTTCCCTAAATAAACAATAGATTTGCCACCTGCCAACTCTAAGAATTTTGGAGACAGTGGAATCAAACTTCAATTTAACACTTTAGTAGTTCAAATTATTTTGTTTGCAACCCCACAGTAAGAAATGCATTTTACATCATGATGTAATGTGTGCGTTCATATCGTTTAATTTATGTAACTGAAAGAACAGTTTCACCAAATAAAACTTAACCTTAGTACATGCAGGGCATTATAATATTTTATCTTCCTTTCTCCTCAGTTCTGTTCTACTCTGTTGCATTTTTTTAAATGTTGGTTGTACTCTATTAAATTTGTTTCACAGCACTCTAATGGATCCAGATCTACAGTGTGAAAAATGCTACAATGTGTTTCCTGCTCCAGCCACTGGGTTAACACTAAATTCCTTGCTCCTGAGGGTCAACCACAGGTGAAACTCTCTGCTAGCAAGAGGAGACTTCGGGTCAGTGTCTCTTCACTCTCAGAGGGAAAAAGCCTGATGTGGTAACACAGGGATTTATTGCGAAATGAGCCTGCATGGGCCACAGGCCAGAGGCAAGGCTCAGCAGGAGAGGCTTGGATCATGTGTCTGCCCTTTAGCAGAAATTGTGAATATGCATGTTAGCAAAGTCTACTCTTCTTGGATATCAGCACAAAGAATTATCAAATCGAATCTAATTTGGGGGATCAGGGAAAAGGCAAAACCAGAAAACTCTGGGGTCTTGCTAAGCATTTCAGTAAGGAGGGGAGTCCACAGACTATGGGACAGTTTTCCAGAGGGAAACTGAAAGTCAGGTAATGTTGGAGGGCATATGTGGTGTTTCCTGGACTTTTCAGAGCCTCTGGCACCCTGTGACCCATCCTGTTTCTGACTGCATCTTTCTTGCTCTGTTGTCTAGGGGGTGCTGGGAAATAGAATATTGGGATTTCTTGCCTGGTTTCTCTCTCTTATATGTTTTTTTTTTTCTTTTTTTCCATGCAAATCGGAAAGGTCTGGAGGAAGGGAGCCCCACTGGAGGACTGTGTGCTTACTGACCACTTAGAGTCCAATTCAGGATGAAAGGAATTGACATTCATTGAGATCACGTGGAAAAAGACAAACACTGTGACAAGCACTGGGGACGATAAAAAAATTTATTATTTTTGGCAGATTATTTTGAAATGATGACATTTTCCAGAGCTCAGAGACTACACTAAAATTTCCTTTAAAAAAAAAAAAAGAAAAGAAAAGAAAAGAAAAATAATGCCTCACTGAACAAACTCCAGAACACTTGCTAAGGTGGTATAGATGCTCAAGAAAGCCATCCAACCTACTCGGTTTATAGTGTTCTCAGGCTGCTAAGGTCAAGCCACAATCCCATCTCGCCTCACCTTCTCACAGATGTACCTAGTGATATAATAGGAGGTAGGCGCCTCTGTGCTACTCGGGCAACAAGAGTTGTGGCTTCCAGAATATAAAATGGAAATTGCCACCATCAGAGTCGGTAGCATGTCGTATGGATGCAATATGGGGAGGGTTTCTACCTCCTTAGTTTTCAGTGACTGAATGTGAAGCTGGTGCAACATTTAAAGGTCACCTTTTCCCAATCCCATCAACACATACATCCCAAGTCAACCTGGGATTCCTGGGTATGGCCTCCACTCCCAAGCCCATCTCCTCCAAAGCACCGCAGTTCGTTCTTTCCCTTTACTAAATTCTAGTAAACATTTTCAGGCCTTGAAGTCTTTGCCACAGACTTCGACAAGTCATTTCTCTTTTGTTTCACTTTGTTTTTTCCATGCAAGTAGTATTCCATGTTTCTAGCTATGTCGCACTTTCCCTCTTGGGCTTCCCCTTCCTTCTTCATTAGCCCATGACATAGCATTCTAACTGTTAGTTGACTGATCACCACAAGTCTCTCCTTTGTGTATGTTTGCTCAGACAGGAGAACTGAGCTTAAGAATGTATCTCCTGATCTCCGACTGAGACGGAGTTCAGCCAGAAAGGAGAACTGTACATTTCTGATGAGGAGTCTGAACATGTGAAAGAAACTTTGCAGAACTTTGCAAGATAATTAGCAAAGGGAGTTGGCTGTGACACTTACAGCTGCCTGAGACAGAAAATGCCTACTCAGACAGGCTTAAATGTAGTGCACCACATAGCTTGAAGTCCGGAGATATGTTGGGTTCCAGGAAAGATTTGGTCCAGTGCTACTCAATAATGTCATTAAGGACAGAGGTTATTTCTGTCCTTGCATTCTGCTGTCCTCAGCACTGGCTTCATTTGAAGGTTGGTTCTTCTCAATAGAATAAGATGGCTGCCACCAGACCTCAGGCTATGTGCTTCTTGTTCATTCCCAACAGGAGAAGGTGAATGAAAAGTAGCCTTTCAGGGCACCTGGGTGGCTCAGTCAGTTAAACAGTTAACAGTCAGTTAAACATCTGCCTTCAGCTCAGGGCATGATCCTGGAGTCCCCAGATCGAGCCCAACATTGGGCTCCCTGCTCAGGGCAATCTGCTTCCCCCTCTGCCCCTCACCCCTGCTTGTGCTCGCGCACACTCCCTCTCTCAAATAAATAAATAAAAACTTTTAAAAAAAGAAAAAGAAAAGAAAAGTAGCGTCTCCCAAAGCCCTCTTCTTTAGTCTGATTGGCCAGAGTAAGTCATGTGTTCATCAATGGCCGAAAAACAGTTGCCAGGAGAATGCCATATGGTGATCGATGTAGATAGGTCAAGGTTTCCAAATGGCAACACCATGGATGTTTTGGACTGGATTATTCTTTGTTGGGGGGCCATTCTGTGTATTGTAGACTGTTTAGCACCATCCCTAGGTTTTATAGCTCTCCATCACCACCAATTATGAGAATTAAAAATGTCTCTAGACATCTCTAGACAAAATGTTCCCTGGAGGTAGGGGGAGGTCAAAATCACCCCTGGTTGAGAACCACTGGTGTAGAATGATCAAGTTTCGTACTGGCTCTCTGCCTCAGTTTTCTCATCTTTAAAATAGAAATCACACTAGATTTTTTCATATGATCATTATGAGAAATAAATGAGTTAACTTATGTAACAATGTAGACTATGGTAAGCACTTTATAAATGTTAGCTATTACTTTTATCCATGACTTTTAATGTCAGGGGTGTAGGACCTATTAAATAAATATTTTCTCAATGAATGAATAAATTTGGTAGTCATTTGTATCCATGTAACACTGGTGTAGTTCGCAAAATTATATCCTGCAATGCCAATCCTGTTGACAATCTCTCAGGTTAGGATTATACTCTGAGTTTAGAGGGCATTTAGTTTCTTCACCTGAGAAGAAACCTAGTAATCAGGACCCTTGATGAATCTAGGGATCTGTTCATGTAACACACCAAGCAAGTCCTCTCTGCATTGTATCCTGGAAACCAAGACCGAGAACATTTCCCTGCCTGAATGTTGTACTTGGAAATGCGGTGTGAAGTCCAATGGTTAAAGATGCTCAGAGGAGTATCTTGATGACATCATTTAAAGGTGTGGTTTTTTAACTTTGTTACTGTCAATAATAATGTTTATATTTGAACCGTGCCCCCCTACAGGGTAAGTTTTAAAAATCACTTTTACATGCCTCTCTGAAGCATTACCAGGCCAAAAGGGGTGTGAATCTGTATCACCAAGAAGTTTTACCTGCGGAAGTTGAGCTTAAGGAGTCCTGAAGGAGGATGTAAAGAGGCCACACATACTGACAAAGTTCAAGGCCTGAAAATCACCAGGACTGAGGAAGCCAGCTGATGATCATAGTAAACCCCTTTGTGCAAGGAGGGAGGTGGCACAAGTGCTTCTTTAGGGCCATTTCTCAGCAAATTAGCACAACGGTGAATGGCGAGTGGGCCAGGGGCAAATATAATGGTAGAGATAAGAGCCTCTGATGAAGCATGATGGGTTTAAAAACATGGGACCACCATCCTGAAACACTACTAATATGTCAGGGAAAAGATTGAAGAGCCACGTTGCACATAAATTGCCAAGGACAAAGGAAATGGGACAGAAGTCATCACGAGATAAGAAATGGGAAGCTACAGGGGCGCCTGGGTGGTTCAGTGGGTTAAGCCTCTGTCTTGGGCTCAGGTGATCTCAGGGTCCTGGGATCGAGCCCCACATCAGGCTCTCTGCTCAGAGCCTGCCCCCCCCCACTCTCTGCCTACTTGTGATCTCTCTCTCTCTCTGTCAAATAAATAAATAAAATTAAAAAAAAAAAGAAATGGGAAGCTACAAAATGTGTGTGTGTGTGTGTGTGGTGTGATGTATGTGAGGTGTGTGGTGTGTATGTGTGTGTGTGTGTGTTAGGGGTATGTGCACGTGTGAGGTGTATGTGAATATGGGTGATGTATGGGTAAATGCGATGTGTGAGGTGTGTGAGGTATATGTGAGGTGTGTGTGGGGGGCATATGTATTTGAGGGGTGTGTGCATAAGAGGTGTATGTGAGATTTGTGTGAGGTATGTCTGTGTGGAAGGAAGTTGTAGGGAGAAACTAATGTCTCTTTTTCACAGTAGGAAGTTGTCTTAGTCTGCTCAGGGTTTCATAACAAAATATCACAGAGTGGGTGGCATAAACAATAGGTATTTATTTCTCACAGTTCTGAAGACTGGGAAATCCCAGATCCAGGTGTGGTCCAGTTTCATCCCTGGTTGGCTCGAGGATGGCCACCTTGTCAAGGTGTCCTCACATGGTTTTTCCTCTGTGTGAGCTTTCAGGGACACCCTGTGTCTCTTCTTCCTCATACAAGGACACTAATCCCATCGGATCAGTCTCCACCCTCATGACCTCACTGAACCTTAGTTACTTACATAAAGGTTCTATCTCCAAATGCAGTCACACTGGAGTTTGGAACTCCAATATATATATTATAGCGGGACGTGGTTCATTCCATAATAGAATTCAATAGATGATATTAAATGGTAACATCAAGAAATGGCATATTATTTAGAAAAAAGGTGGTAAATATAACAAGAAATAGCAAAGAGTTAGAAAAGATTGTCCCTTGGGCAAAAAACAAAGGTGTAGAAGACTGAAGCAGGGGATTTATTTTTATCATTACTATTATTATTATTATTATTAATGGTCTTGCCATTCTATTTTCCTTTTAAAACTTGTTGTATATATTAAATTTACAAAATAGAAACTTGATTTAATTTAGAATAATGGAATAGTGAAATATTAATTTATAATAACAGTGAAGTAATAGAAAACAGAAATAATAGTGAAATGGTAACAATTACTATTATCTGCCTTTAAAACCCAACTCCTCCATGAATTTTGGATGATTAAAGCTCAGAAGAAGAGGGTAAATGGGATATTTGTCATTTATTATCCAACCTGGGGCATCTCTTATAATGGAGGGGAACACTTAGGAATTCCTTGGGGACAAGGGGCACAAAATAGGACAGCCTTGGAGAAACTGGGATTTCTGGCCAGCCTCGTCAGGAGGTAACTAAGTTGGTTTATAAAAAATAGTGGGGAAGGATTATTTCAGTGATACAGGGGCAAAAGGATGGTATTTGTGGATTGGCAGGCAAACAGTGATCTCAAGAGACATCTACTCAAATGAGTGGTAACATCCAGGCAAGGGGTCCCTGACCCCTCCACCAGACACCCAGGCCAGAATCTGTGCCCCTCTATGCTCCCTGAAAACCTTCTTTATATCTTTATTGAAGAATTTACCACACCCTTTTGACACCATGATTTTCTTGCCTGTGTCCTGGATTTTCCCAGTGGGACACCCACCCCCAATGCTGGGCAACATTTTGGAGGACGAGGACAGTGTTAGTGTCACCTGTTTTTCCAGAGTCTTTCATAGTATGATAAACAAGTGCTCAAAATATTTTTGGTGAATAAATATTGAATAAAATTACAACGGGGATTATAAAACTTTAAAAAGAAATAAAGGCTAGAGAAAGCAGAGCAAGCTTAGCTTATACCTTTAAGATGGCTTTAAATTACAAAAAGAAATAAAATATATCTAGAAAGTTGACCACGCACAGAATAAAATAACCTACTCAAGTTACTGATTTTTAAAATTATTCTCTGGGAGACTGCTTCACTCTTAAAGCGGGAGAGCATGTGATTTGTTGGTGTCCACTGAAAAGTTAAGTTTATTTCTGCTTATTTTATGTTATCTTTGGTGGGGACAAGGGTGAAAAATTATGGTGAATACCAGTGCTAAAAAATTTAGAAGTAAAAAAAATTATGAGAAACTTAAGAAATAAATGTCACAAGGGAGGTCTGTGGACTAGAACTATGGGCAGGACTATCTAATTTGATAGTAAGAAGCAAAGCAAAGCTGAAGCTACCTGGTCATTTTGACAGGTGCCCATAGGAATTTGATTCAAAAATTTCATAAAAATTCCTTCCCAAAATTTTTAGTAAACCGGATATGGAAAATTATTCAGTAAGTGACAGAACATTCACATAGATCCCATATCTGATGCCATGTGCAACACTAAAAAAAAAAAAAAAAATAGGAATTTTTACATTTAAAGGCTAGAAAGAACATAAGGACATGACTCTCCTGATGTTATTTTTTTAACGGTTGTGAGGAGGTTCTAGCCAATGAAATAAAATGGGGGTAGGAGGTAGAAGAAAGGAGGATGAAAATTATTTGCAGATGATATGATTGTCTACACCAAAAACCAAAGAGAATCTACTGAAAAAGAAAATATTATAAAACATATGGTCAGTTTGACCAGCAGATAATGGTCAGTTAGAAAATGAATATACAGACATTAAGACCTTGTCCTAGCAGTATCAAATTTAAAAAAATATAGTGAAAAAGGTGTCATTTATAGTCAAAAATTTTTAAATATATAAAATACCTCAGAATCAAGTTCTCAAAAATAGGTAATGTGTATATTTTTAAAAATTAAATAAATATAAACATGTTTGAAAGCAAATGGCCAATCAAGAAAAAAAATTACAAGTATATGCCAAATCAAATTTCAATCAGAATTTGAACTCTTGGCGTGATAAACTCACAGAGCCAGCTTTAGGAAATTAAATAGAAATTTGTGGGGAAATCCAAGTAGCACAAAATTAACTGGGATAAATTGAGCTTCTAGATGAGTTTAAGAAGAGATTCAAAGGAGGGCAACTGCCAGGCCGAACTTACTCTTGCATTGATCTGTTGATTAATTGCTTGCTAGAGACTGTGTATAAATCCAATCCTGCCATACACAAAGTCCATGCTTGCTCGCCTAGGGTTTAACAAAAGGCAAGCATAGCCTAGAATAAATGCAATAATGTAGATCACATATTCTTTTTCTCCTCTCCTGCTTACCATTGTCCTGGAGGCCAGAGAGTGAGGGCCACTCGTAGAACAAGGTTGAGCTGCAAAGCTTAAGTGTCTTTATGTAAAACTTTTTAAAAAATGCTTAATTTTAGAAAGAGGATACTAAATCGTATGTGTGCCATGACTGTGTTGAAAACAAGACAACAACAGGGCCAAAATGGAATTGCTAATCCTAAGCCCCGAGTTACCAAGACTTAATTATGGTTTCAGCTGTTTCAGAAATGAGAGTCTTAAACAAGCCAATCGGGAATCTCTTGATCAACATTAGTTAGGTCATCTGCCTGATAAAACACTGCTATTCCCTCCAGGGAAAGTAACCTTGCCATAACCAATCAGGCTTTTTTTTTTTTTTTTTTTTTGGCCTTGTGTAACTTCCTTGGTCCTCTTCCTTTCTGCCTCTACAATTCTTTCTTTAATTTGCATAACTCTTCTGAGCTCCTTTCTCTCTACTATATTGGTTGCTGCCCGATTCATGAATCGTTGAATAAAACCAATAAGATCTTTAAATTTTACTTGGTTGAATTGTATTTTTTAATAATTGCAACTTTTTTTAGAGAGAAAAGTGTGAGTGAAGAGGGCAGACAGAGGGAGAGAGAGAGAGAATCTTAAGCAGTCTCCATGATGAGATTGGAGCCCAATGTGGGACTTGATCTCACAACCCTGAAGTCATGACCCGAGCTGAAATCAAGAGTGGGAGGCTTAACCAACTCAGCCACACAGTCGCCCAAACAACTGCAACTTTTAAAAAGTATATGTAATTTGTGGGGGGTGAGGGACAGAAATAAATAAGCAAAAATGAAAATGAGTGATGGGATTGTGGTGATTTTTGCCTCCATTTCCCAAATGTTCTGTGATGGTGCGTTATTAGTTCCTACACTGAGTGGATAAGGTAAGGATTACCTACTGTGGGTAGAGCTCTGTATTTAGTTGTGGGGGAACAGTCTCTCCCTGCCCAAAGCGCACCATCCAGCAGAGAAGTCAGTTCAGCACAAAGTTACAATAAAAAGTGACCCGCGCTCTGCAGGAAGACGTCTAGTCAAGGTAGGAGCACACGCCAGGAGGACTGACCCACATGAAGAACTTGGAGGGAGTGAAAAGGAAGATGAGAGTGTAGGCTCTCAGGGTGGGGAGGGAGGTGAGCATTTTCAAAGATTAAAAAGGAAGCAAACTGGTGTGGAGGCCTAGAGACTAGAGCTGGTGAGGGGCAAGGTCTGAGGGAAATGCGGAGCACGGGGCACCCTGACAGGAAGTGATAAGAGAGAGATGGAGGTGAAGCCATTCAAGGCCAGGTGAGCCACAGTACTGCACCGAGCTTTATCCAGAGGACATGGGAAACCATGGAAGGGTGCTAAGCCATCGGCTTTGCATGGTAAAGTCATCTTTATGCCAATAACATGGAGATCACTTGGAAGGGGGTAAGACAGGAGAAGAGAGAGCAGTGGGAACTGAGGCCATATCCATAGGAAAATGATGCTGGCCTGGATGAGAGGCAGTAGGGATGAAGAGAAGTGGGTCTTTGGGAATTCAGATAACCTGGACTGGGGAGGATCAGGGAGAGGGGTAGTGTAGGAGCCTTCAAGAGGCTGGGGCAACAGAGCAGGGACCAGTGTTGGCCCCTGAGCACCAAAGGAAGGCAAAAAAAGGAGATCCAATGAGCAGCCAGAAAAATGGAAAGACAGGACACCGCGTTGTCCTTCAAGCTAAAGGAAACAAAACACTTCAGAAAGTAAGGACCGGTTCTAGGTGGAATAAGATAAAGGCTGAGATATCTTTGCAAGGGAGTATTAAGATGGGACACTCACTTTTCACAGTGAAGTGCTCAATACCTATATTGTGCTTGCAAAGAGGTATCTGGAAATTTTTTTTTTTTTTTTAAGACAATCAGCTCATCAATCCCATACAAGAGACTTAAAGAGGCAGGCGTTGAGGGGGAGTTGAAGAGTCATCTGTATGCTACAAGCATAGTGGGGTGAGGGAGGAAAAAAAAGTGTTTTCCCTTTACTCAAATCAAGTGAGAGGAGCGTCAGTAAAACCACCTGAGAGCTTGGGATGCGTCCCCTGCAGCTTGTAGGGTACAGAGAACTCGGTTGCATGCCTGAGACCTCTGAAGTGGGACGTGGTTGCTAAGAGCATCCTGGTCTGTGAGCAGAGACAGGAGAAGTGGGTGTGTTTAACAGTTTGCGCTCCTAGGATTTGTCAGGGTCAAAAACTGATGAATGCTTCCCTGAACCACATGTGGGCCATAGGAGGAAGGCTACTGTGTTTCTTAAACCCCACCTGGCGTAGTCACAGAGGGGAGAGGAGGAAGGGTGGGGAATTCTGATGACCCGGCAGAGGACACACTTGTCCATTCAAAAGAGATACAAGAGAGAGGGCCCTGCAATGAAGACTTCAAAGAATCCACAAGGTGTCCCAAGAGAGAGCACCACATTGAGATACCTGCTGCATCCAGAGAGAAACAAAGGCGGTCCATCACTGTTAGCCAAGTAAGATCTCTCTTGACCCTTCCCTCTGCTTTGTCCACTTCAATCTGCCAGGGAGCAGAACCTACAGCTTTTAAGTCTGGGAGTGGGGAAGGGGGACTGAAAAATTGTCAGCAGAGTAAGAAGAACAGCCAACCACTGTTCCCTTACCGTAACGAACTTCACACCTGGATGTTCTCTGAGCTCAGAGAGGGGAGAAGATTAAACTTTAAGTAAAAGTTGGACTGGGCATTTTAATATTGGAAATGAAGTTATTTGTGAAACTCAGGGTGCCCAGAAAGTTTATTATTTAGAAGTGGTTAGAAAAACCATGGACCAATTCTAGATTCATCTAAAGGGTATAGGAAATCTAGCCCCAGAGATCAGGTTTGAAGGGGGCCGTGGGCTGTCGGGAGAAGGGGGGATTAGTTACATCCTTGTGTGATCAACACAGAACTTCTCCAAACACTTTCAGTGGAGTGATGGAAGAAGAAGCCAGATTGCTGTACGCCAGACTGAGTTAGGAGGAACTGAGAATGTATACACAGCAAAGACACATTTTCAAGAAGTGCAGGAGAAAGAGAAGGCAGATCTGGGGGACCATGTAGAATAGACAGAGACTTGTTTTAATAAATGGGAGAAGTTAGAGTATGGTTAAAAATTAGTGGAAATGGACGCCTGGGTGGCTCAGTGGGTTAAAGCCTCTGCCTTCAGCTCAGGTCATGATCCCAGGGTCCTGGGATCAAGCCCCACATCGGGCTCTCTGCTGGGCAGGGAGCCTGCTCCCTCCTCTCTCTCTCTGTCTGCTTCTCTGCCTACTTGTAATCTCTGTCTGTCAAATATATAAATAAAATCTTAAAAAAAAATACAGCGGAAAGCGAGCAGAGAGGATGCTAAACAATGTATGGGCTCTGATCAGAGTGGACGGGGCAAATGGGGGACACAGCTTCAGGCTTGGACAGGAGGTGTGGAAGCTTCTTCCCTTAGAATAAGAAAGGGAGGGAAAGGGAACACACAGAGACAAAAAGCTGAAGAGCTTTCATCAGATGGCTTTCTGTATCTTCGGTTGAGTAGAAAGTAAAGGGGAAACGGAAGGTTCAGCCCTTGGAGAAGAGTAGAGAAGGTTTCAAAATAACCATCTCAGGACTAAGGAAAGGCACTTAGTTTGTACACAGTGTTGGATGGCCCAGCTGCACTGAGGCTCCAGCTGAGGCTTGAAAACATATTTAATTGGACATTCATCTGGACTGTCTGCTAGAACCTGAGGGAAGACCCAAATGTAGCAACTTTGGCTGGGAAGTCCCTGGAGTTTGGGAATGTGAGAGTGAAAACGGAACATGGTGGGGATCACTCAGATTGAGTGCGAGCGCTGGTTCTGAGAGGCTGGAAGAACAGTCGCACCTTGAATCCACATCACCATCTCTATTGTTTTTGGATTTTTAAAGTTATTTATTTATTTATTTATTTAAAGATTTTATGTATTTATTTGACAGACAGAGATCACAAGTAGGCAGAGAGGCAGGCAGAGAGAGAAAGGGAAGCAGGCTCCCTGCTGAGCAGAGAGCCCGATGCGGGGCTCAATCCCAGGACCTTGAGATCATGACCTGAGCCAAAGGCAGAGGCTTTAACCCACTGAGCCACCCAGGCGCCCCAACTTATTTATTTTTAATAAATGGATGGTGTTTGCAAAGGATACTTACGACTTGAGCCTGTGAAAGATGTGAGAAAGCCATCACCTAGTATTATGACTGAAGTTTATGCAATTTTTCCCACTGGAGAGATGGTGTCCCCACTCTTGTCTTTCGGAAAGTCAATGACAAAGAAATGTAGGGAAACAGACAATGACGCACAAGCCACCACTGTTGTGCAATCTTCTGACAGACTAATCTGCTGACACCAAATATGGCCTCTAGGGGGGTGGGGATGAAGGCATGTGAAATGAGCAAAGAGAGAAGAATGAACATCACTCTGTTTTCCCCACTCACAACATCAGACAAAGGTTTAACAGGCACAAATGTCCATGGAAAATATGGCTGCGTATTTGAAAATGTCATTGTCCGGGAAAGATATGAGTTGTCGATCTTATTCTCCATGGTATCCACATCACCTAGCACAGTGCTTGGTACATAGTAGGTGCTCAATAAATAATTGTCTAATGAGCAATGAATTGTGCACCAGGGTGGAGGGCTGACCTGCTTATCCCCGGGCACCCGCCTCTCTTCTGCTCTATGCATGTGAGCTCATGGAAAGCTGTTTTTCTCCTCTAAATATCTGTGGGAATTTGCAGAATTTGGAGAAAAAGGAGCATTCTTCCTACAGAGAATTTGTGAGCTTGATGACAGTAAAACCAGACAGATGCTTTAGATGTTGAGCTGAGGCACGGATTCAGTGTGAGGCCGTGGGTACAGTGAGGCAGACAGAAGACCCAAGAACTTAAGGGTTCCAGGTCATTCTGTCTGTCTGTCTATAGATCAGCGAAAAAGGCTCTTGTCCAGAGGCACTCTCATTGGTCTATACAAACGGACTGTGATGGTGAGCAGCTAATATGAATTTACTGGGGTGGTGACTCCTATCAGTAAGTGGTAATCAGGAATTCGCCATGCAAGAAGGTACAGCCCTTCCTAGCGGGATAAGCCTTGGTGAACACTGAGGTAATCTATGTCGTGCTTTCAGGCTGTTCTGTCTTTCCTGGAATTTTTGGCATACAATGTCTGAGGGATTTTTTTTTAACTTTATTTTCTTTTGTTATTTTTGAACTTTACTTTCTTGTTTGTTTCTTGGCAGAGGGAGAGAGAATCTTTATTTATTTATTTATTTATTTGACAGAGATCACAAGTAGAGAGGCAGAGAGGCAGGCCGAGAGAGAGAGAGAGAGAGAGAGAGAGAGAGAGAGAAGCAGGCTCCCTGCGGAACAGAGAGCCCGATGCAGGGCTCAATCCCAGGACCCTGGGATCATGACCTGAGCCATAGTCAGAGGCTTTGACCCACTGAGCCACCCAGGCACCCCTCTTGTTTGTTTCTTAAATGGAATCCCTACCCTGTGCCAGTTGTCATCTATGCTCAAATGCTTGAAAACTTCATCACCTTGCCTGCCTATAATGAGGATTTTTTTTTTTTTTAGTTCATTTGTTTGTTCATCTTTTCATGTTACATCAATGGCCAAAAATGAAATGGTAAGCCCTCTTTTAACCTTCTGACATAAGAAAAAGAGAGCAAAATGTGAACTTTGGTCACATACTCAGGTCCAAATTACACTGAGACAATGGGAGATCGGATTGCATAAGCATTATTGGTACTCACAGAATCCTGGGTCGTGTCTGGGCTCCCCCCCGTGGATCACGTACTCTGCTGGTTTAGAGGCTGGTACATGGGAAGAAGTTTGCAGGGTTTGACACATGGGGTGATTTGCACAAGTCAATTTGGTTAACCTCAACTGTATTTACCAGACCCCCTTCCCTGTGTAGTTCTAGGCTCCTGGTGTCCAAAAAAAATTTTTTTGCATGAGATTTAGCAGGCTGAAGAGGAGCAGCCGATGATCTCTGAGTCACCGTGATTCACTGTGATGACAGAGGGAGAGGCGCTGGCAGATACCAGTTTGTTCTTGCTGTCACCAGCTCCGTATTCTGTTCTTCCTCCAACTCCTGACCCTGCTGAGCAACAGCAGCCCCAAAGCCCAGGCCTGTCACCAGATGCTTAGCGGTGGAGGCACAGTGTCCATAGACCTCCCGTGAGCTTCCCTTCATGGCTGCACTTCAGCAGTGGGGCAGGCGTGGCTGCGTAACTGATGCTCCCTGACCCTTCAGCTCCCCGCCTGCACCTTTGCTTTTTCTTCTCCTCCTATAATTATGTGAGATCGAATTTTTCATAATCAATCCCTTACTCCAGAATGCAGAGTAGTTCTCCTTCCCTGATCGAATCCCAAGATACCCAGTGGGAAGGGATTATTAATTACTAGATGGTTCCTATTGGCAAAGGCACTACACGTTGGAGTCGGAGATACCCTGTACCAACCGCTGTTCCACCACTACCCGCTGATAGATTTGGGGCAAGATGTTAAAGCTCTCAAGCCCCATTTTCTGCATTTGTGAGATGACATTAGCTACCACGTAGGGTCACTGTGAGGTTTAAATGGCATATTGTGTGAAAAACCCGTAGCCTGATACATAGCAAATGTGCAGTAAATGTTAATATCACTGATGGTGCTGAATGTCTAAAGGGGAGTCAAGTAGTGGAGACTAAAATATATAGAAAGAAGCAAATGATTGAGTATAGGTGTTTTAGGATTTAGGGAAATCTGAGGTTGAAGAGACAAATGAGAATCAGCAACAGGGAGACAAGATGGAAGGAATAGGCAGTTCAGGATAGAAGCTGTGAGTGCTGAGGGTCTAGACACAGGCTAGTGGTTCAGAGGGGGCATTGATCATTTTACCCAAGTCCTCTTGCTAAGTGCACAGGTCAGGTCTCCCTGGGTTCGCTGTGTAGAAAAATGTCATGTAGAGAATAAGGGATTTCCTGGATTGCTCTGCTGGTGCACAGCCCATACCCAGCTCTAGATATTAAAGTTAGCTTTTGTGGCACTGGAAGAAACCCAAGACAGCCTGAACCCAGGTTGGTCCCATCCTGGAGTGTCATGGGAGCTGTAGTGGGGGAAGGAAGTGTTACACCACCCAGGACCTAATGGCCCAGCCTCAGTAAGAAGAGCAGAGACTCAGGGTGAATGGGTGTGTGGTATACCAGGAGATGACAGCTAGGTGGGCAACCAGTTCTTAACCCCCATCTCTTCAGAGACCCAGGAACCTGCCCAGATCAGAGAACAAATAAGCCCACACTGCCCTCCTACTGAACAAACTGAATGAGGATCGTGTTCCATCGGGGCATCAGCCCCGGGCAACTAGAAACCTTCAAGAGAATGGAAAAAGACCTAAAAACCCCATAGAATCAGAAAGCATGATTGGAGAGAAGTGTGGATGTGCAACTTTAGAGAAGTCTCTGGAAGCACATAGTTGCTGCCTTTCGTTCTCTTAAAGTTTTCACAGAAAAACAGGTCTGAGATCCATGAGTGGAAATTATGAGGAGATAGGTTTGCCTCAGTGTATTCCTGTCATTAAAAAGATCATTGAAAGTAATGGTCAGCTTTTATTGGGCACTTCCTTTGTTCCAGGCATCGTTCTCAGCAATCTACATGTATTATCTTGTTAAAATCTTAAAATATCTCTGTAGAGCACTGAGGCACTTGGAAGTTAAATAATCTGCCCATGTTTATAGAATTTGACATAATGGAGGAAGGATTCAGAACCAGGAAGACTGTCTCCAGATCCTATGCTCCAAACCAAGGCCCTCTGATTTACAATGGAGGGAATTCCCGTTCCCACATCCAGCAGGATTTGGGGCTCCATTATGTCTGAGCTTTGTTCCAACTCAGATTCCCTGAAGTCTTTCCAGGGCTAGGTTGGTTGGTATTCAATGCAGTTGAACAAACACTTGTGGAGCACCGAGCATTCGCCAGGCTCTGGGCTGGGTACTGGGACAGCAGGATAAACCAGGCACGACAGTCCCGGAAGAGAGGAGCAGAGCGCTGTGGTCCACAGGACAGAATCACAACCTTTCCTCTAAGAGTTGTCAAATTTGTGAAAAAAGCAATCTTTGGTTTTGAAACTTCCATCCCAGCTCCTTTGGTCACCCTCTCCTCCCTTTCCTGGTGTCAACCAGCAAACTGCACAGTTGTCACACTGTTGAAAGGGTTCCTGACAGTGTCTGGTGCTGAAAGGGCTGAGGGCCAAGTGAGTGTACATATAAACCAGACAGACCTGGTTTAAAGGCTCAGGTCAACCACAGATAAGTGAGATAAACCATGTGTTTCAGACAAAACAATCAACGATATTGGGTCTCTTTCTATACTTGCCAGTTTATGACTTATTTTTCTCATTTGACCTAAAACGATCAGATCTGGACAGGAAAATAAAATAGTAATCAGGTAATCTGTGGAACCTTTTATTTTCACACTAGAACATTATTTATGGAGCAAAGGAATGGAAATACATTTTTGAAGAAGGGAGTAATCTTTTTCCTTTTTACTAAAGCTAAAGTAGGAATAAGACATATTTATGATTGTCCCATAACCAAAGATGACATTTATTGAATTCTCACTGTATGCCAGGCAGCATTCATGAGCTGTCCCGGGATTAGTTCATTAAATCTTTATCCCAGTCCTCAGGGGTCAGTGTCCTGGAAACTCCATTTTACAGCTGAGGAAATTAGACACAGAGAAATTAAGCATCTTGTCCAGAATCACTCAATAAGTAAATGGGAGAGCCAGAATTGAATGCTAGCAGGTTAGCCCTCAGACAACGTGATTCTGTTGCTTCTATAACTGCAATTTAAAAATGAGGCAGAAAAATAAGAAAAAAGAGGCAGTGAGAAGTTAAGAAATTAGCCTGAATATCGCATTAGCCAGGCGAGAGCCAGAATGCAATCTGGTGAGTGTGTTCCCCATGCAGAGGCCTGTCCCTGCAAGTCTTGTGGCTCCCAAGAGGCCTTAGGAAAGATCCTTTCTCAGATGTGTGGCTGTCAGTGGCACGGAAGTGAGGCTCACAGGGTTAAAGTCAAAGGTGTCTGCAGAGCTGCATTCCTCTGTGGGCTTCAAGGAGAAGCAGTTTCTTGCCTTTTCCAACTTGGAACGCTGCTCTCATTCCTTGGCCTGTGACCCCATCACGTGGACCTCTGTTTCCATCCCCACATTTCCTTCTGTGACTCTTCCTTACAGATTTTAAGGACTGTTGTGACTACCCTGGCCCACTCAGACAATCCAGGATAATCTTCCCATCTCCAGATCCTTAATCATATCCACAAAGTCCCTTTTGCCCAGTAGTCACAGCCATGAACATCTTTGGTAAACATTTAACCTCAAACACCAGCTTCTGGTGAAAACATAAAGCAGCTCAAACTGTCATACACGGTTGGTAGGACCACAATATGGTATGGTCATTTTAGAAAACGTGTACACAGAGACTTGTACACAAATGCAACTTTATCTTGATCAACTGGAGACAATCCAAATGCCCACCTCCCAGGTGAACAGATAAAAGAAGCTGTGGTATAGCCACACAACAGAATATTCCTCCATTTAAAGAAAAAAACACAACGGGTCCCTGCAAGAACAAGGGTGTTTTATATAAATTATGACTCAATAGAGTTCATTAATTATTTATTTTTTCTGGAAAGGATCTATCACCTGCCCTTCTGAGGAGGTCAAATTGCTTCCAGAAAACAGAGTATTTAACCGTAGCTGTATAGAGCCGATCCTGGCTGTCATCAAGCTGTTGACATGTTGGAAGGATGGCGCAGAAGCCGGAAACTAACCCAGCAGAGCAGTGGGAGAAGAGAGAGCTAACCTACTTGAAAAGGTTCTAGAGTGTGTGTGTGTGTTTTTTTAACCCAAGCCCCTTGGGGCCTTTGTAATAAACAGAATGATTCTGGAGAAACCGACTGCAGGTCCCACCAAATTCCTGATTGATAGAGGAGACATGAATGAAATGCTTTTGTAACAGTACCTGGAGAAGGAAGGAAGAATGGGGCATGCATTCGTCCATTCAATCATTCATTCAACATCCATGGAACACTGGAGAGCGGTTACTAAACCAGGTCATTGTGCTGGTCCTGGGGTACATAAGACAGATGCAAGTCCTGTTCTCAAAGCCTCATGTCCAGTTGATTACCATTTATCATGCTTTCCCTGATGCTGGCCAACTTCCACCTTCTAGTCTGGCCCATTCATCACAGCCTGACACAGCCAGCACTTCCCCTGCAATGACCCTTCCCTAATGGGTGTAGGATGGTAGAGATCCCTATGGATTGGTGGGATGATCACTCGATCACTCGGGAAAGAACAAACCTCCCCTTTTCTGTCCCACCCCCACCACAATCCTTTTCAGTGAGCTCAAAGGAAACCGTGAAACGCGATTTGCCCCGAGGCCCCTTGGTAAATTGTTTCTACACACCCCCTCTTGCATTTTAATGGAAAGAAAATGGGTGTGGTAGAACTCTTGCGCAATGTCAAACTTGAATTGCGTTTAATTCTATAAAATATATTCCAAATTACATCATAAATAATAGTATGGGAACACAAAGATCTGAGCCATAGAGACATAAACAGCCGGTTGGTAAAAATAAAAAATTCTGACGTGCAAACAAACAATAACAAAAAAGTGATTAGCTCCCAGATCTTGGGAGACTACATTTTCTGGAAAAGAAAGAAGTCTTGGAAAGTGAAGGCTTGACCAGAGATTCAGACTGACATGAGTCATTTGCACAAAGCCTGGCACATAGTAGGTACACTCTGTATGTAGTTTGCATCTGCCCTAGTTGGCGACGTATGATAGTTAAACAGGATGCACAATGCTCCAACATTCCGCACAGCTCCTGGTTTACAGTGGGCATTCTGAATTTTTTCTCAAATGTATGAACTAGGTATATGGTGGGGACCCTTGCTCCACATACATGGCAGAGTAAGGCAGTTTCACGTTATCCCATCTGGTTAAACAAACTCTCCCACCAGCCAGACATAGTTTTACTAAAATTTACAAATGCATTGAACTTTTATTGTATTCAGAGCACTATGTTAAGGTGAAGACAATAGTAAGGCAGAGTACCTCCCTTCTAGAAGCTACATTTTATTGGGTGTGTGTGTGGGTCCTTGTGGGGAGGGGACAGATACAAATGTAGGTAAGCAGGAGGAAAGAACACAAGGAAGCGTAGAGAAAGAAGATGGACTATTCCTTGAAGAATTTAGAAAGACCTCTTGCAAGAAACAGAATTGAGCTGATCTTGAAGGAGATGGTTGGGTAAATATTCCAAGAAAAGGGAATTTCAGAACAAAAGTAGGCAATGATGGGAATAGAGAACATATTTAGGCAAGGACCAGTAGACCCTGTAAGAGACCCATGAGCTGTCTGGTTTCACTATGAAGCTGGGAGTGCCCCTGTGGTTTAAGAGCTTCATAAATTCTAAGAATAGAAATTTCATTACAGTCCTCTCCATGTGCAACTTGAGATTTTCAAAACACTAAATTACAAAATAAGGCCAAGAAGTCCAACAAAGTTCTGACTTTGCCCATTAAGAATGGGCAGTTCAAAGTAGTTTGATCTTTTTCTTTTAAACTTAAATAACAAACTCTTAAAATAAAATGGTTCCAGAAGCTCTGCTTTGGAGTTCTAATTAGGATAGGAGAAGCTCTGCTGTAGGAAGAATGGACTCTGGAAATTCAGGGGATTAATCCCCAGGCATTTGGTTGGGGCAGAACCCTCGGGCAACTTTTCTCCAGATGGCAACTCCAGGTTCAAGGCTCTTTCAAGCAGCAGCTCTGCTGTCTACTAGGGCCTCATTGGAATCCTCCCTGATCTTGCACATGCAGCTGTCCAACTAGCAGAGAGAGAGATAATGGCACATTGCATAAGGGGTTAGAAGCTAAGCCCGGATCGGGTACACATCACATCCATCCACACTCCATGAGCCAAGCTGGTCTCATGGCAACCTGTAGAGATGGGACCTGTAGAGAGATGGGAAGCTGTAGGGGACAGCAGGTGCATTCACTTCCTACTGCTAGTATAACCAATTACCTCAATCCCACTGGCCTCAAACAACATAAATTTTATGATATTACAGTTCCATAGGCTAGAAGCCCAATTTGGGTCTCACTAGGCTAAAATCAAGGTCACCAGGACTGTGTCCCTTCCAGAGGCTCGAGGGAAGACCGCTTCCTTGTCTTTTCTTAGCATCTAGATGTTTCCCACATTGTTTGGCTTATGGCCCCCTCCTTCCATCTTGAAAGCCAGCAACACTGCATCTCTTATAAAGGGTGACATCTAACCTACTGGATATTGTTTTGATTCTGAGAGCCAAAGGTTATGTTTTTATTGTATTATGTCTTCATATTTTCACTTCTCCCACCCCCATATTTCCATGGATAGACTATATGTGGCACTTGGTTGAATTCTACTTAATATGGTTCCCTAAATTCGTTTAAAACTTTACCAGAATATCACCCCACTTTTCAGCATCATGTCCCATGCACAAAAGTCAGGCAGACACACCTAGCAGAAATGAACCAAAGTTTGTCAGGTGACAAATACAGGAGTACCCCCTCTGTATTTTTTTGGTAAAGCAACTAAGTGCCCTTTAGACCGGAGTGGAATTTTGTTTTGTTATTGAGTCACACGCAATGGAATCAGAGGCAGCAAAACTCTACAACAAAGCACATACCTATTTAGTAATCAGAATAATGTGCATGAATGTGGTCTCTGAGTGATGATCTAAATAAATGTATCTTAGAAAATTAAAGATTTGCTCTAATGTAGCTGAGCCAAATAGCCCAGAATACAAATGTATTACACCTTACAAAAAAAAAAAAAAAAAAGGCAGCAAAAGCCTAGGAGGAGTTATTTGTTGTGAGGGATATATCTGAAGGACTATGTCTCAGACTCCAAACATGGGCCTGACAAAATCTCTCCGATGATTTTAAAGCGAAACTGCTTAATAATCCTCAATATGTAATTTAATAAAGAAAAAAGCAAAATACCTGTTTAATCAAATAGGAAATGCAGACAAAAGCCAGATATTCTTTAATAAACTTCAAGTTCAAGGTCAACATTAAATCTGCAAAAGCAATAAATCTCCCCAAATAGCAGATCGTCAGTACAATGCTTTGCATGGCTGCCCGTGACCAAAAATAAGAGGGATATTTAGATACTGAAGTGAAGGAAAATATATCTTGATTTAGCTAGAAAATTAAATCATTTTTTCGAATGTTCAATGTTTCTTTTCTCACCAAAATCTTTTGTTGAATCAGTGAGGCGATTTAAGGAAACATAGTATTTGTAGCGACTTACTTGTGACACTTGTCTTGAACTGATTGCAATACACAGTGAATAGAAGTGTTTGTCCAGGGACTGCCTGGGTCCTTTCCACGTGGAATGTTTCATCATTCCATGGGCTTTCCACCGGTTGTGTGCTGGTATCATTTTGCACTGGCTGAGAGCCATTGTGCACCTTTCTTCCCAACTCCATTTGGTGGTAATGTAAAAGGGCCATAGTGAGTATTTACCCCACCAAAAAAAAGGCAAGTGCCACAAGTAAGGGCTTCATTTTTTTATTATTTATCTCTGAGACCCGCTTGTTAAGTGTTTACCAACACACGCCGTTGTCCCACACTGACTTTAAATTTGTCTTCAGGATATATTTGGGGCAATCATTATTCTAAGGTACTGTTTGATACTATTGTTTTAGTGAGACTTCAGGGTCAAGAGATACAATGTCCTTTGACTTCTAGAAGTCCCATCAACAAAAAACAATTAGACTTCTGCCTATTACTTAAAAAGAAGCGCTTCTCTTGGTTATTACCTGCTTTCTTTGCTAGAATAAAAAGACAGGCCTCTTCCTCCCTTTTATTAATTGGTGTATTTCAAGAACTTAACAGCACAGGGTAGGTACCCAATAAATATTTCTTGAGTAAATGACTAAGATTTGCCTGAAGCAAGGACCTTGTCTTCCTGGTTGGTGATTCCCCAGGCTTCCTCTGTCATTAGTATTGCAAATTCTCAGTGGGAAGAGAGTTAAAACTGTTCTCTATAACTCCTTCTTCTGCATTTTCATGGTAATTTTAATTTTAAAAAAATTTAAAATACAGTGTTTTATTAATTTCATGTACATAATATGGTGATTTGACACTTCCTCACATCACTAGATCATCAGGACAACCACCCTCCTTCACCCCCAACACCTGTTGTCCCCATTCCCCCCACCTCCCTCCCCCAACCATCACTTTGTTCTCAATAATGAAGGATCTATTTCTTGGCTTATCTGTCTCTCTCTCTCTCTCTCCTTTGTCCCCTTGCTCATTTGTTTTGTTTTTTAAATTCCACATATCTCATAGTAATTTTTAAAATGCCAATATTATATGGAGGCCGTTATCTACATTATTATAAGTGTTCCTTTTATTACATACATGCGTGACTATTATAGCAGTGCCAACATCAGAGTCTGTTTCTGTTTTATGTTTATTTCCTTTTTTAAAGTAGTATATCCTTTGTTTTTATTTATTCTCATGAATGCATCACATGGAAAGGGCTTCTCTTTGCCTATATCCCTTAGCACAGTGGAAGCCTGTTTGCAGCAGGTGTGATGGTCAAGACTGAAGTTCACGTCTTACCCCTTCGTGTCCTTGGCCCTTAAAAGAGAGCAGGCTCAACATATCCTTATTGAAAGAACAGTGTTGACATTGCCTTTGAAAACTCCGGAGGGACTCCAACAAAACTCAAAGGAAAGAAAAGCTGGATTTCCTCCTAAAAGTTTGCATGGTCTCTACCTCCCCCACACACACAGTAGCCAATAATCTTGATCTTTGCCCAAGGCACCTGTCAAAGCAAATCTTTCTTAAAGAGGCTTAAGTAGGAGGCCAGCCCAAAACTTGACTTTAACAGGGGCTGAAGGAGGCTGACCATGTCCTTGATCTTGGCTGTCCCATCTGTGACTCAGAAACAACCTTAACTCCTCTGAGGTAATCAGCTTTGAGGAGTTCTACATAATCAATTGACAAATCTTTTCCCGGACAGCCGGAGATGCCCAGACAACACACAAATGGCATATTGACAATAGCGATTAAAATAAATAGCTTTCCTTAAGCTTTACTGTCACTCCTGGCAGAGGCAATCCTTGAAACATGGGCTTCGGGAAAAACAAATTTGGAGCTGACTTTGGCTGCTCACCGGGGTGTTACATGTTTAGTTTGTTATAAGCTTCAAGCTGCTGGCATAAGCCCAAGTGTCACGATATTGCAGGCCCTGTGAAATAAACAGAAAGCTCTAACGCTAGAGGCCAGCACACCCTGAACTGATTTTCTGGGGAAGCTCTCTAGGGACCCAGGGTTGCATAAAACTCAAAGGGAAAAAAAAGCCCAACTCCACATAAACCCTCCTTACCCAATATAAGATATTCTGCAATCTTTGAACTTGCTAATTGTTGCTTGCAGAATCCATCTACCATGTAGATACTTCGCGGAAAGTTGTTTTTTTATTGGGGCAGGTCCTCCGGGGATAGTTGGAGGTCAGAGAGTTGTATTTTCCAGAACTCTCTGTCTTCAGCTTTGGTGCCAATTGGCCAAGGCACCAGGCAACATTTTCTCAGTCAGTCAAGGTCAATGATGTTCAGATTGGTGGAACATATACGTACAAATGTGTTATGTATTTACGTGTGTGTTATGTATCATGGGACTGAGGATGCTGTTCCAGAGGGCAAAGGGAATAATGCTGCCTCCTCGTGGGAGAGAGTGGAAAATGAAAAGAAGCTAGAGAACAGGCTGCTTTAGAACAGGCGGCAGGAATTGAAGGGGGTCTCAGACCCAGACAGACTTACAGACACTTCCTGCCATTTGTGAATCTGACTTTATGCAATACAAAAGATCTTTTTCTAAAAATCTATACGGCTTCTCTTGGTAGCGCATTTGAACCCACCAATCAACATTTTTTTTTTTACAACTTTTTATGTGCTCTAACATGGGTCTAGAATGATAGGGGACACCAAGGAAATAGGCAGGATTTTTGCCCTTAGAAAATATATATGTAAGTTGGGGCACCTGGGTGGCTCAGTGGGTTAAAACCTCTGCCTTTGGCTCAGGTCATGATCTCAGGGTCCTGGGATCGAGCCCCGCATTGGGCTCTCTGCTCAACGGGGAGCTGCTTCCTGCTTCTCTTCCTCTCTCTCTGCCTGCCTCTCTGCCTATTTGCGATCTCTGTCTGTCAAATAAATAAATAAAATCTTAAAAAAAAAAAAAAAAAGAAAATGTATATGTAATTCAGGGGGAGAAACTGGCTTGTACCTTAAAGCGATGAGGAATAATAATCGAGTCTTCATCTGTGTGGCTCAGTTTATATGTCAACAGCCTACTCTTTCTCTGGCTCCCTCCGTCTGGTTTTGGTATTCATAGACCTTCATCATCTGGTTTCCCACTCATATCCCACCTCACACATTTCTCTCTTACATTCTATGTTCTTGGAGCTGGCTTAAGAGGGCCCCCTGGGAGAGTCAATCACTAAGACTTTCTAACATATCACTAGAAAGCTAGCAAGGCATGGAGAACAGAACTGTTAGGACCCCTCCGGGAGAGGACATTATGTGAGGTGCCGCGATAAACTGCTAAGGGTTGGGAGTGATATCCTCCACACCCACGCTTAAGGAACAGTAGAAGATTTCTGTACTGCTTCCTAAAGAAAACATGTCCACCTAACGGCGGAATTTTGTATACCTGGGTCAGGGAACAAGGAACTGACTTCCCTGGGACAATTGAGAAGAGGGGCTACATCCTGCCTTCAGAGGGCTCTGGGCTTCTTTCAAAACAAACTTAAAAGAAACCAGTTGGAAGGGGCACCTGATTCATCAGTGAACTGAGAGGGGCTGTCTCTGGGCTACTACCTGGAGTTCTTGGGATTTCCCCTGTTATCACATCTCTGTGCTTTTGACAGTTTTGGCTGGAATCATCCCACTGATACTCTATACCAACTTAATTTGAAAACTCAACAAAAGCCATCGTCTCCTCCAGAAGATCTTCTTGGACTCTCAACTGTATTCTGGCCTCGCTTCGTCTGCTTTAGATGCCCAACCTTTGTGCTCCCACAGCTCTTGATGTACATGTCTTATCAGAGCACAGTGTTATAATAAGCTACGAGTGGGCCTGGACCCTAGGGGAGAGGGCGATAACCTCCCTGATTGGTGTGGGTTGTGTCTCATTTTTCTGTGTACCCCAGCATCTCTACTAGCTCCTGGCCATGTTGAATATAGCATTCTCTTTTTAAGACTAGGGAAAAGAAAAACTACTGAGCAGGTCTAAGTGGTTGGTTTCATAGCAGAAGACTTGGATTGAGTCTTGATCAGTAGGTAAGTAGAATTGGAAAGGTCAGGGGCACAATCTTCCTGCCAGGAGAGTGATTCTATGCATGAATCTGTTAAACAGTAAAAGACACAAGCCCAACTGTGATAGGCAAAATATTTTTCTATATATCTAAAAAAATTTAACAAAGTCCATTTCCTTTTTCTCAGTCCTTCCCAAAAGATATAGTCCTTCCCAAATGATATCCCAAAAGTCCTTCAGAGATATAATTATATATATTATAATATATTATATATATCACATAAGTATAGTATATAATTATATACAAATATATAAATATATAAAATAATATACAAATATAATTAGGATATAGTATAGATAGGTTATATTTTAAATAAATATGTATTACATAATATATAATATCTATTACATAATATGGTATGTAATTACATAATATGGTGTTTTATAATGATGTAATTATGTAATTATATATTACATATTATATATTATTACATTAATTAATATAGACAGAATCCTTGGTTGCCGTTCTGGCTAGGAAATGAAATCTTAGAAGGCTGCATGAATTCAGAGGAAAAGGTCTTTCCCATTACATCTCTCCCCTCCAACTCCCCCCACAAAATTCCTAAACAGAGAGATCTTGCTCAGGGGATATGCACAGCATGAAGTTGAAATAGCTACAGGTTAACCAGAATAAGTGGGCTCTTAACCCCTCTTCCCTTCCCACCCACAGTTCTCAGCTTCCTCCTGGTGGCATGTCCCTTGAGCCCCAGTTGAATATTATTTTGCAGACAATGAAGGGGTTTACTTTAGAGATTGGTGTTCAGGGCTGTTATCTGGGCAAGTAGATGGAGGATGGAGAGTACTGAGCAACATCTTCTTTACCAGATTTGGACATGGTTATTCTGAAACAGAAAGATATCAGCTAACACCACTAGCCAGGCCAGAGTTTTCTGTTTCTTGACAAAGAGTGAAATAATAAATACAGCATTGCTGTGAGAGATTTTATCTAGGAGAACACCTTTTAGACCACGCTCGCAGACAGAAAATGTAATATCCATACTTTTAAATGGCTTTACCTGCATCTTCAATTCTGAGCAGAAGTGTTGAGAAAGCCAACCCTAGGGCCTACAAGAAACTTAATGGTCAAAACCATTGTCAATTAAATGGATCATAGACCTAAATGTAAAGGCTAATATTATAAAACTTCTAAAGGAAAACATGGGAGAAAATCTTCGTGACCTTAGGTTAGCCCAAGACTTCTCAGATTCAACACAAAAAAGATAAACCAGAAAAGGAAAAATTGATGAATTGGATTTCAACGAAAATTTAAAAATTGCTCTTTGACAAATATGTTAATTGTGCTGATTAATTCATTCTAAATATTATTAAATGTCCATTATGTTGGGCACCTGGCTGGCTCAGTCAGTTAAGCATCTCACTCTTGGTTTTGGGTCAGGTCACAATCTCAGGGGTCGATGAGATCGAGCCCCCTGTTGGGTTCTGCAGCTCAGCAGGAAGTCTGCTTAAGATTCTCTCTCCCTCTCCTTCTGCCCCTCCCCCTGTTTGTGCTCTCTCTCAAATAAATAAATAAATAAGTCTTTTAAAAACATGTCTATTATGTGCCAATACCCTCTTTCTAGCTAAATTATGTCAATGAATTGAACTCTGTTATACTGAACTATTGCAGGAAAATGAACATTTTAGAAAAGTTTTCAACAAAGAAAAACACAAAACAGGGAAAATTTCATTAACTAAAACATCTCTACTGTATTTTTCAAATTTGCCATTTAAATGCATGGGCAGGATCCAATACCAGTTAACGATGGGGAAATGCTGAGAAATAAGAATGTGTAATGCCATTTGGAATTTGTTGAATCTTGTCAAGGATCCTGAAGATTTGGATGTGAGACCAAGAATAGTAGAACTTCCCAGGGTGATCTAAAGCCATACTTCACCCCATATTGTTTATTATACTGTGAGACTTCAGCGTCCCTCAGACAACCCCAGATTTGAAGACTACTTCCTTCTACCAGCTGTAGGATTCCAGACTGATGCAAGTGCCTACCTTGTTGAGTTGTTGTAAGGATTAATGAGGTAGTAATTGTGATGTGCATAAGTATGTCTCAATAGAAACTCACTAGATGATGATGTTAATGGTGATGATGATGATGATAAAATCCAATCAGCTTCCAAAAGTTGACCGGGTCTGAGCAGCTCACTTGTTACTTTTAAGAAATGTACCTCCTCCCCCATGATAGCCTTAGGGTCTTTGGGAGGAAGGCGGCATTTCCATTCCTCCCCTCTTCAAGTGCCCAAGACAGGTATCACTAATCAACCCACTGTAGCACTCTTCAGTTAGGGTGGACTGGGTTTCAAATGCCTCTCAAGGAGGACACATCCAATCATTTAGAGTTAGTGCTAGAGATAAAATGTATCTACCATTCCTGATTTAAGGGTTCAGCACACAGCTCCAACAGACCAGGAGGAGTGACTATAAGCTTATTTTTCCTATGAAGGTAAAGGCCCAAGTCAAGTCAAAAAAAAGGTGGATGACCAGGGGTTCTAGAAGAAGCTTAGTCACACTATAGCACAAATTTATTTCCTAAACAATCAGTCACTGATTAATTTGTTTTTTTAGTTAAATTATGTTCTTCACTTATTCTACATTTGGAAATAAACTTTAATCATTTATTCAATTCCCAGGATTTCCTGAAAGTAGATTTTTGACTTTTCAGATCTTAGAGGCACATAACCCCCATCACACTTTATTTTGGGGGAGTTTTCCTTGTTTGTTTTATTTCCCCCCTCATTGTAGTTACAGATGTTTTTCCCTAGGTTAAGAGGCCCTTGGGCTCTAGCTGAAAAGCCAATAGCTCCAAGAGGCAGAAAGAAAGAAAGCCTGTAAAATCCATGGACTTTACATATCTGGTGGACTTTTCCATATCTGGTGATATGACTCAGCTAATGGCAATGACACTCAAAGGGGCAGAACCATCCTTAAGGCATGATTCTCATGTTGGCTACAAAATACAATCAATTGAGCGGTTTTTAAAAAACCTGATGACCAGACAGGGCCCTGACCAATTATGTTAGTGATCGTGCAGATGCTGCCCAAGTATCAGTATTTGAACAAAGCTCCTCAGGTAATTTTAATGTGCAGCCAAGGTTGAGAAACTATTGTCCTAAGTTGTTTTGGAAATTTGCAAGTTACTCCAATAGCCCAATAACTGGGGTGGAGGTGTTACTGGTATTTTCTTGGCAGAGATATGGGTTAGATGTTTTTGTAATGTCTTATAATGCCTAGGATGGTTCCCCTCCCACCTCCCAATGAAAAATTGCACTATCTGTTGAATGTCTTACTGGATATTGACGTAGTTGAAAAAATTTTATGATCTGGAACGTAACTCTACCATACATAGAAACACAAAGTATTCTTTATATGTTTTTAGTTAACATGCACTGAATTTTCCCAGAATGTAATCAACATATAAGTCAAGGTAGAATTGTACTTTATTCTGTTTAGAACTTTATGAGGAGTTGCTCACGTTGTCTGATAATCATATCACTGTTGTCAGCACTACTTGTGGTATTTGAGTAATTACCATTTGTTGTAGAGGTTTTCCTTGTGATTCAATATATAGATGCAAGCATCTGATTATCTCATTCTCCTTTACATATTGCAATATATCGTACTTTATTATAATAAACCTTCATGTCATGTCTCTTTCTGCCAAAACACTGATTTCCAAATATTGTGTGTTAGGGTGGGTTATATAATTTGTAAATTTCATTTCAGGAGAGCAAATGCAGCATTATAAAATTAAGTAAATAAGTAAGTAAATAAATAAATAAATAATAAAATTTCCTATAAAAAGGGACTTTAGGGTCAGTTTGGGTAGAGACCTTCTGATCTAGGGATTCCCTTTGGGATCTGTAATAAGGTCGTCTCGATTTGTGTCTCTGTTTATTCAGCAAGGCCATCCCAGTAAGCCCAGAGATAGGGGTATGTGCAACTTTGAGCAAGCGTCTGTAATGTCTTAATGTCTTAATGTCTGTAAGCTTCAGTTCCCTCATCCTTAAAAATGGCCCAACAAGATTACTTCCCTCATAGATCTACCCGGAGAATTAAATGAGATCAACTTTAAAAAGCACTTAGCAAAGTTTCTGGCATGCAGGAAGCACTGTTCTGATGATGACGACAAGGACGGTGATGATGAGAAATGAAGCAGTACGACTCAGAAAGAGACCAAAGACTCTTTAATCCCTTCCCCAGTCAAGTATGTCATCTCTACACCCTGCTTCCCCGTTTTTCAAAGAACGCTGCCCAGAACAAGTATCCAGAATATTCAGTCCCGGATGGGAACACTTTGCATAACCTCTCCTTCTTCATTCTTTTATTTGTTTTGAGCAGAAACCATGGACAGAAACTTAGGGCATTTTTGTGTGTGTGAGGCAATTAAAGCGTTACAGGTTTTATCGTGGTGTTAGCATTCCAGGAGCCCAGAGACTTTGCACCTGGAGATAGGCAGCTCTCATGGACACTCCTTGGGTCTTTCAAAATGAAGCCAGGCACCACCATTCCCAGTATGCGTGTTTGTCTGCTCCACCCTCTTTTTACTGACTTACCAGCCTTTTCTTCCAGCCGTATCTCCATAGAACCTTGCAAGAGAACTGCTTACTCTTTGGAAAAATCTGAACTAGATGTTCTGTTCTATCTTTCGAACAGAAGGGTCAAGACTCTTCTTTCAGGGGCTGTCTGTAATCTTGAAGCCAGGATCTCAGCGTTCCCTTCCAGTTTCCTGCTCAGCCCTGACTACACTCATCTGGAGCATTTGCTGGTCAGGAGACTCCATCCCCCTCATTCAGTAGAGACACTACCTTTCTGAGTCCATTCAATCTGTGCCGTGCAAACGCATGAGTTTTGTAAGCGTAAGAAACTGGGGGTCTTTGTTCAGAGATGGTCGTCTATGTAATTCAGTTTTTCACTGTGAGGACCTTGAGTAACAGCATGGACTATGCAGGCAGGGGTCTATAGCTCATTGTGGATTTCCAGGTGAAGAAGCCCGGAAAAGTTAACATACTCCACGCTCCATACTTTGGGGTAGGATGACCTACAAACCATTCCCAGTAGAGGAGAATCCATCCCAATGTTAAGGACCCTCCAAAATGAAGATTCCAGAATCAATAACACCATCTACTGTTAGAGTTTGTTCTCACTGAAGGGGAGTTAGTATTTATTGAATACTTACTAATAGCCAGAAATAATAATAAGACTTTTACATTCACTGTTCTTAACTAGTTCTCACAAAAGCCCTTTGAGTTAGGAACCAGGAACACTCTTTCTACAGGTAAGAAAACGGAAGTGCAGAGAGGTTAAGTTCTTTGACCAAACAAGCGGCAGAGTTCACATTCAACTCTAGGCTGTCTAGCTGCAAAGTTCAGGATCTTATTAGCTGCCAGGCTTCAGCTATATTGCTTCACGTGGACATGCTGGACATGCTCCAGTTTATACCTGCTCCTCTGTATTTGCTTCTGCATATCCACTAGTGTCACTCAAAACCCTGGGTTTTACCAGAGCCTCAGACTAACCAGACCAGCACTGTCCAATGGAAATATAATGGGAGCCACAGATGTGAGCCACATTCGTAATTTCAACTTTTCGAGTAGCCACAATTTAAGAAGTAAAAAGAAATGGGTAAAATTAATGTTATGAATATATTTTATGGAAGCCAATAGATCTAAAATGTTATGATTTCAACATGAAATCAATATAAAAATTATTCATGAAATAATTTTCACTTTTTTTGGACTAAGCCTTGGCAACAAGGTGTATATTTATCCTAATGGCACATCTCGGGTCCAGACCACCCCCATTTCAGTTCCTCAAGAGCCACATGTGGCTAGGACCTGCTGAAGTGGACAGCCACCCTAAGCACATAGATCCCAACCTTCTTAGTAATCCCGGTGGCTCTTCAGGTAGTAAGGAAAGCGCGGGGAAGATGAAGAGCATGTTTCCAGTTATTTGCTTGATTTACTCTAAGCAAAACACGAAGAGAATAAACTCCCCAATTTCTATCTATAATTGATGGTTGGCTTACTTGCCCAAGAGCAGACGAGAAGCTGCATGCTGAAAAACTTCAGCATCACATAACATATATCAGGTGTCCTCATGCCCTTAGAGGGGTACTGGACACAACAAGAGGACCAGGAAACCCCAGATCCCTGACCAGAGACATGGTCCATGAAGCCAGCTCACCGAGGGCATCAACTAGGGCCACCATGACTCTCTGGTCCTTCTTCTCCTTGTATTTACTCCCACACCTACTCCAGCTTGAAAGGCAAGGTGTATAAGCCATGCCTAAGAAGCATGGTATAGGCTCTGTCCTTCTTACATTGATCTTGACATCTGGAGAGCAAAGAGAAATCTCAAAACTCTCCTTCCCCCATCCCATGGATAATTCTCAACTTCAGGTGTCCACAGACTTTTGCACTCTTAGAATCACTTAGAATACTTGTTGAAACAGATGGCCGTGCCTTACCCCAAGAGTTTCTGATTCAGCAGATCTGGGCTAGGGACAGAGAACATGCATGTCCAAGAAGTTCCCAGGTGAAGCTTATGCCAGAGGCCAGGGACCACACTCTATGAACCAAGGCTCAATGCTAAAAAATTAATATAGTTAAAATCAAGAACGAATTTAAGAAAAGGCACAGGCACTTTTCTTACTCTTCGTGAAACAGATATGATTTTTACATAATTGATGTGTGTTTGGCTCTTTCTCTGTTGCTCCCCATTATTTCCTCTTGTCCAGGAAGGGATGGAGTGATCATGATGACGGGAGAAAAGGCTGATGGGAAGAAATAATGGAGCAGGAAGGCTGTAAGGAAACAGGAAGTCAGACCACGATTGATCCCCTGACGTTCAGCATAGCTGTGCTCAGGAAGGTAAAGGGCAGCAAAGCCACCCCCCGGAGCCCTTAGCTGGGACAGACGCACAGGCTAGAGGCAAATACACCAAGTCACAGAGACATCTCACACAGAAGTTATTTTCCCCTTTGTGTGTGTGGTTTTTTTTTTTAAGATTTTATTTATTTATTGAGAGGGAGAGAAAGCATCAGTGGTGGGGGGGAGCGATAAAGGGAGACACAGACCCTCTGCTAAGCAGGGAGCCCAACAATGGAGCTCAGAAGCCTGAGATCATGACCCAACCCTAAAGCAGACACTTAACGCACCGAGTCACCCAGGCGCCCCTCCTCTTTGCTGTTTAAGAAGGGAAACTGTGGTTGAACGTCTGGTGACAGCAGGCAGCAGCAAACACACGGAGCCTCGGACACCCTTTTGTGCATGCTTATTCATGTCTAACCTTGCAAGGCACCTAGATTTCAGAAGGAGAGGCAAGAAGACTTGCTGAGTTGCAAGCAGCTGAGAATTTGGAATGCATCTCTGGAGATACACACTGAGCCTCAGAATTTCCAAGAAAACTCAGTGGGAGGGGAGGAAAAACAGGGCAATGACACTATGCCTTGTAGGGCCCGCCTCTGTCTTGCTGATTCGCCCGGAGACTGTGTTCCAGCTGCGCTGGCATGACCCAATGTTCTAGTAAACAAGGAGTGGATGGCAGACCAGATAGACCTCAGATCAGGCTACCCTGGAGCTTTTAAAATAGAACACAGGGGCCCCGCTGGGTGGGGCCAGAGCTGGGGAGTTGCCTCTGCGCATTTCCTCCATCGGGGAGGCACACCCACACCATCCACCAGACACATGTTTACACATACTCACTTCTTTTTCTTTTTTCTTTTTTTTTTTTTTTTAAGATTGTATTTATTTATTTGACAGAGAGAGAGACACACAACAAGATAGGGAACACAAGCAGGGGGAGTGGGAGAGGGAGAAGCAGGCTTCCCAGCCAGGCAGGCACCCCGATGCAGGACTCAATCCCAGAACTCTGGGATCATGACCCGAGTGGAAGGCACCGGCTTAACGACTGAGCCACCCAGGTGCCCCGACATCGTCACTTCTGGTGGGGCTTGGACAAATGCCAAAACCTCAGAGGGTCCAGTCTGCAAGGGTCAGAACTGCTGACCTCCTTCAGGGAACTTTCCAGGAACTCTGGAGCTGGAGGGCGTGTAAAGGGGCACTGACTCACACCAAGTCAGGCCACTGACTAATGGAGTTTACTCTCTAAGCAATACTTCAGCCTTCCGGAAAGACAAAGGGACTGTAGCAGACAAACACCGTCATTCAGGTTATTTCCAGCACCCCCATTTGATGCCATGGCAGAACACAACAGACTGATAATCTTATTATTTCTCCAGTTTATTCTACCCTCCCTGCCTGGAGCTCACATCCATATTTTCTCCAGTCTCTACTTCTGTTTCACAGCCAGCAAGCGGGTCTAAGTGGTACTCAGAGGGGCTTAAGTAAAAGTACGGAGAGTACCCCTGGCTCAGAGAGCGAAATTCTGGAAGTTCCTTCTCTGAATGTCTTCTGCCTGGGGTAATCTAGGGGTCTGTAGCCCAAACCCATATCTAGTTTCCCTCTCCCACCACATTAGTGTGTGTGACAGTCCAGGTGACTAGGGGTCCAAAGAATTTATTATCCACCCTGGGACATCTCTGAGAGGGAAGGGGGCGTGCTTTGAAAACAATCTGGGGACAAAGCTATTAACCAGGACACCTGGCCCCATGCATGACTGGAGGGTCCATCTCTTCTCCTGTGAGTCACTGACACCCTTTCACGGGTCTGCCCTGCCTTGCCAGTGATTTTTTTTTTTCTTTCCTATGACTGATTTGTCCTTTCCCTTTACTGGTTTGGGGCTATTATTCCTTTATTTCCTTCAATAACAGTCATCTGCAAGCAATAATTGCATCTGTATTTTGAAGTGGTGAAAAGGCAAGTTTTGAAAATTCTCCATGTAAAAAGCTGTGTGATCCCATCCTTGGAACTCTGAGAGGCGTCCCCACAGTCTCGATTCTAGGCTTGCTTCATTTGGAACGTTAGTGCCCAACTGAGTATTGTCAGCTTTTGCTCACCAAATGGTCACGCCCCAATTTTTGGACAAGCAAAACAGCGTGAAAACGGATGAGGATTGCTTGAATGCTCATGGCCGGAAAAAAGCCTTTCTCACGCTATTTCCTTGATAATAATGATAACAGAACCAGCCTCCTGTCTCTAGTGTGCTTAAAGCTCCACACACATTGTTTCTAAAGTTTACAGCCATGTTTATTTTGCTGACCGGGGCTCTAAGTCAAGGCCTCAAAGGGGAATTAGCCGGGTATCTGAATCCAGATTTATATGGCCCCAAAGCCCTTATCTGCACTCCAACAGCCCAAGCATCTGCTTTGGCAAACCTGAATTGCCCTCCTTCCCCCGAGGCTGTGGAACCGTTAGACCCTGTAGATGTCAGCCTCCATAGGTGCCCAGGCCCTCCCTCAGAACTGGCCACTCCTTTTCAGTCTCCTGAGCAGCTTTGAGTACCCCATAATGGAGCCTTCCTTACTCCTCAGAAACCCATCTTTCTTTTCCACTGATTGTCCTTTCCCATTCTGGCTGGTGATGATTGCCTTCTCTTGCAAGGCATACCATCTGTGCACTAGACGCAGGAAGTTCCAGAAAGTACTGGGAATGCATGGTAGGGCTTGGGCTAGGAGTCTGGCAATTTTGGCTAAAGTTCAGAGAGGACCCAGTAATAAAATGAGATTTAAAAAAAAAAAAAGACAAAACCCAATGAGATAAAAGGCTTACTCTTTAAGGGTCTAACTAGTCTCCATGAGCAAGACTGGGCCCCAAGCCAGGCTCTCCCAAGCTGAGTTCCTACCAGGGCAGCACTCTATGCCTGGAAGTAAGGAGCATGTCGGCTAAGAGTGGGAAGCAAAGTTGGGGAGACTAGAGGGAGCTCTAATTACCTGTTCCTTCCAAGCACCCTTTCAATCCCAACTGACTTATCTCAGGATCATTCTGGCAGGAGGACATATTTCTCTTGCTCTAAGAGACCATTCCTCACAGCACTTTTCCCTCCTCCTCCTTCCTCTGCGTCCCTCCCCCTCCCCCGCAAACATACTATGGTGGTCCCATGAGCATGCACTTGGAAATCAGACGCGCTTGGGTTTGCTTCTTATTGGCTGTGTGACCTTGGGTATGTTTATAACTTCCACGGCCCTCAGTCTTCCTATCTAAAAGGCAGGGATAAAAGAACTCATAGATTTGTTAAAAGGATTCAAATAAGTAAAGCTATCTCTCACTTTATATATGGTAGTCACCCATAAATAGTTATTATTGCTATTACTCCTATTGCTGTTACTTCAGATTGGTGGAAGTTCTTCCTTCAGAATGAGCGAGCCCAAGAGCTGTGGGAACAGTGAGAATGTTAGAGATAGAGGGACTTTGGCATTCATCTAACCTACTTCTTCACTTGGGAAGGGACCTGAGGTGCAGAGGGTGTTAATTGGCTTGTCCAAGGTTATATGCCTGACTAGTTCCAACCTTCCCATAAGGAAGTTAATTAGTTGGAGCAGCAGAAAGAGCTTTGGGTTTGGAATCAGACACATGCAAACTTGATTCCACTGGCCAGCATGGAGGAAGCCTTCGTTTCTCAACCTGCTTCTGCCTCATTTCCTTATCTGCAGCACAGGGATAGTAGAGCCCACCTTCCAGGAGGGTGGAGAGGACTTCATGGGATAATGTACATCAGGTACCCACTGAGCCTCCATGGCTTGGTTTCCCCTCACATTATTGGAACATTCCAGGGCCAGTTAGGACGGAGCAGGCCAGTAGAAGGAACTCTATGGAGATTCTAAATACAGTGGGCTTTGCTTAAAGATGAAATAGGAACATTTAGGGTTCTGTGTCGATGCCCACATGTCAACTTTACAGTGGGTTTTGACACATTAATGCTGGTAAGACTAAGAGCAGATGGGGAAGATACTCTGTGGACAGACCTCAAACTCCAAAGGGAGGGAGTGAGGGAGGAGAGCTGGGGGGAGGGGGAGGAGTCAGGGAAGATGATCCTGAGGGTTTCCATGGAACTTCCAGAGTATGCTCCAAAACAGTTTTGAAAGCACCTTGGTTTCTAGACACAAATTGTGTTTTGAATTGGCAACACAAAGTAGGAGGTGGCCTTGAGATGGGTGACCATTTTTCAGAGGCGGCGGTTTTGAAATAAGAAGCATAGATCAGTTTTGCAATGGAAAGTGAGTTCCAAGATGGGTTTGTTCCAAGATGAGTATAGACAAGGACACGGAGACACTCCACAGCAGGTCAGTCCCCAAACGATCCAATTACAGGTTTTGAAATGGACCCAGGGGCAAGAATTTAGAAACCTAAAACAGAGAGACAGAGAAAAAGTAATTTTGCAACTAGACAAATGACTGACTCCACAAGAGTCCGCTAAGGAGAAAGAGGACTGGAAAATGCCAACTAGGCAGTTTCTAACTACCCCGGGGGAGTTAGAATGGACTTTGCTGGGACGTATTAGGATGAAGTTGTTTGGGGTCCAAGCAGGGACGATGATATGGTGTTTGCAACTCACCCAGCAACTGGAGGACCTGTGGAATGGAAAGTGGGAACAAGCATCATCCGCAGAAGCACAGAATGTGGCCTTATTTAACAAACAAAAACAGCAGGGAAATTGTTCTGAAGTATGAAATTCTTAAGTACTTGGTGTATGTTTTTGCTATCTCGTATTCCCAGTCCCTGGCAGAGGGCATGGACTCAATGAAATTAATGGCTTAGACTGCCTTATAAGATAATGAGTTCTCCAGCATAGGAGGTATTCAAGTAGTAATCCGTTGGCAGCAACTGTGTAGAGGGTTTTGAGTGTCTTTTGGATGTGACTGGTAACCATTGGGGTTTCTAGCAACCTTGAGATTCTGGGCACCCAGCATAGCACAGTAACTCTCTAAGACAATTGGTTCTGATTTGAACATGGGGGTCCTCATATTGACTGAAGGGAAACAAGAAAGAGCCAAAGTCCTGTCCCAGTGGGAAAACTAAATATTCTTACCCTCCATTTTCTCATCTTGTCTGTGGTCCAAAATCCCTCTTGAGGCGACCTGGGCTTTGCACCCTCACTCCTGCATGAACACAGTCTGTCCTAGAGCATTCTACTGGTCCTCCCTTCTCAGGTCTGCAATGACTGAGGCCACTGGCTGAGCACAAACCCATTCTCTCCACTTCCTGGGCAAACAGTCCTCATCTTCGGGTCCTGCTCCAGTGAGATGTGGCCATGGGGAATATGAGTAGGAGTGACGTACACATCTCACCTCCAGGCGGGCCAATAAATGTCTCCCACTTGGCTGTCTCCCATGCTCTTTCCCTATCTGGCAGCTAAGTGTTGACACCCAGGACAGTGCTGGCAGCTACTGTGGAAGCCCGCAGTGCCCGTAGCTCGCTGGGTCCTCCCCGCACCCTCCCTCCCACTCATTAGACTGTTAGATGAGATAGAAACCTTTATCCTGTTAACTGTTACAGCAACGTGCATATTGAATACAGATGTTCACCTTCTTCCATCTTCCCCTCCTTTTCTCTTTCTCCGATTTTTATTCTCTCACTTGACAAGGGACTCAGAGAGATCCGTGAGGTTATGGCCATGGTCAGGAGAGAATGTGGGCTGGATGAATAGATATGTCTCAAGTGGTTTTAGTCTCTTTCTTCTGCCTGGGATGTTGGTCTTTCAATGTCCTCACTCTTACTGCAGAGGTATGTGAGAAGGGTAGCCAGGTGCAAAGTGTTATAGGTGAGCAAAGTGTAAGCTTCAGACCCTCTTCTCCCTGCCGCAAGCTTCACTGGTCCTCTTCTAGCCTTCCCTGGGCACCAGCTTCCCTGCCCTTCCCCACAGCTTAAGCAGAGCAGGAAAGGGAGGCAGAGGTGCTGTCTTTGGGCTACAGCCATGAAACTAAAGGCTTCGTTCTGGCTTCTTGCATTTCACATCTCTTCTGTGAGGCACCAGCAGTATCACACACAGGAGTGATAATGTGAGGAGTTTGAGTATAACCTACAGGAAAGAAAGCAAATTATAGGTGTAGAGTTGGAGTGCAGCTTTGGCCACTTTAATTTTCCCCTCAACCTTGTTGAGAGATTTTTTTTTAAGATTATTTATTTATTTATTTGTTAGAGAGAGAGGAGAGAGAGAGGGAGAGAGAGCACAAGCAGGGGAAGCAGCAGGTGGAGGGAGAAGCAAGCTTCCCAAATAAGGAGCCCGATGTGGGACCCGACCCCAGGACCCCAGGATCATGACCTGAGCCAAAGGCAGACTCTTAACTGACTGAGCCACCCAGGTGTCCTGTGAGATATTTTGATTCTGGGTCTTCTCTGCTAAAAGACTATATGCTATCTTAGCATATAGTCTTTCTTGTCCTGCCCCCTAAGTCTACAGAAGGTCCTACAGAGTCTGTTTTCTCTTCCTGACTGTGCCATTCCCTTCTGTGCCAAGCCAAAGCCTCTGCCTTCTCCTGAAATGAAGATAGCTCTATTTACCTTGCATCTTGCCCAAGCTCTAAAACAGGCAGACTCTTAATGTCTCAATTCCATTTTAAGTACTGATCTTCTGCTCTGCAATTTTTGGACATTTCCCTAATTAACCCTTTTCGGGAAGCCTCCTCTAGCAGAGGCCGTTATATATTATCTCTTATGTAATCTCTTCTTAGCAGTAGGAGCCCCACAGCTACCTAGAATAAAAGCTATATTTGATAGATCCCCTGACAGGTGGGTGTGTCTGTAAGACTGAGTTCCACCAATGGAGCATAAGCATATGGTCAATCACCATCTTGGGTCATGAAATGACCTTGACAATGGAAGCCATGCTGGGCAGAACAAAGAGACAGAAGGAGCCTGGTACCCCATTCTGGCTCTAGATGGCCAATCTCTAGGCTTTCACATGAGAGAAAGATAATCTTGAAATTTACTGAAATCACCATTTTTTATGGTTTTCTGTCACCTGCAGTCAAACTAATTCAACTACTTTAGCCTCTGACATTAAAAGTTAACTTTCCTTCCTCCCCCTCTTCTCTTTTAGAATCATATTGCATTAAAATAGAAAGGATGTTAATTATTATCTCATCTGAGCCCTTCACTTCACAGTGAGGAAACTGAGGACCCCAGAGAAGGGAAATGACCAGGCTAAGCAAGCTTGAACCTGCTGCCTTGACTCTCACACTTGGACTCCCATTTGCCCTTCATTCACTACCCAAGGAAGAAGGTATTTGCCTATAGCTGGCCTGCACATCATAGTAAAGGGAATGCTGGAAAGGAAAGAGAGTTTCCTATTACTTTCATCTTAAGATGATGATTAAGAACCTACTCCATAAAATGAAACCTGTATGTATATATAAGTACAGAACATATACACACGTGTGTGTGTGTGTGTGTGTGTGTGTGTGTGTGTATTTGTGTATTAAGCACAGTGCTCAGTGGAGCAATCATAATCATGGGAACTAATAGCATGACATTATAAATCTCCATTCATTCTGTAAACATTGACTAAATTCCTGTCACCTGGGCATTCAGCACTGACCAAAGCAGATGGGCATCTGACCTGGAAGTTGCCATCCGCTGGTAACCTGTAATTACTCAAATAAATGCCATCATTAAAAATGGTGGTAAATGCTACAAAAGAAAAGTGCAGACACTATGAGAGAGTATAACTAGGAGTCTAATTTGGAGTGGGAGGAGGTTAGAAAGCGATACTTAACTTGAGACCTAGAGGACAAGGATTAGATGGGTGTTGAGCATTCTGGTCAGCAGGAACAGCTGAGGTAAAGTCCTCTGGAGGGAGAGAAGATGGGAGTGTCTAGTACACCAAGACTATGGTGAGCAAAGGGGGTGGCCAGAGAAGAAGGTAGTGGCACATCACACAAGCCGAAGGGACCACGTTGAGACTTTAGATTTCACCTAAGAGTAATGGGAAAACCGGAGATTTTGAGTGCATAGTGACCCAATGTGACTTATATTGTAAAAAGATCCCCCAGGACCATTAGTTGGGAGGAACCCCCAACTAATGCAATCGGGCAATCAGTCAAAACATTTTTTGAAAATCTTTTATGAGTCTAGTTAATATAAGATAATATAATAAGAATGAATCCCTCCTATTTGCTGGTTGTGAACTAAGCCAAAGAAGCATTCATTGTAGATCCCTGGATAAGACTTCAAATTCTGTGTTCTAACTCCACTGCCAAAATAAGTAAGGCAGGAAGAGTTTCTAGAAATATCAGGCCACCGTTTCAAGAGCACAGCCCAAGTGCAAATGCAGACAGCATGGTTTTATTGCACTAACCAGGAAGGGGAGCTAAACATCAATCACAACAAAACATCAGTAATAATCCTTGGATGGGACAGATTCCAAGACTTAATTGGTTGATATTCACTAACGTTCTACGGTGAATGAATCATAGAGCTTCCTAAGAGTTTATCTGTGGCTAACTCATTCCAGTGGCCAATGAGGGAGCCATGTTACTTGGAACTAGACATTCCATCCATCTTAGTAGTTTTCATTCTAGCTATGATGACCTGACTTGAAATATGCTGGTGGAATTTTAGGATTTTTGTTAAGCACAAATTCTAGTGGGTCATCTGTATTTGGAAGAAATGTGGTCTCCTTCTATGTGAGAATATTGGTAGTTTCCTCTATTGCCATAACAAACAGTGACCTTCCCACCCATTCTTCTGGTTTCTAAAATGGGTATTATGTTAATTAACAGAATAGAGCAACTTCCTAAAAGCCTAACTTCAAACATCAACTGCTATCAAAAGCCTAGCCTCCTTATGAAATTTATTAAAGGTTTGGTTAAGACAGTCTATGAGGCATGAGTTCTATGCCCACTTCTAAATATTCTTAATAAACCAATAAACTTCTTTTATTATTATATTAATGCTTCAGCATGTTTTTTTCTTTTGCATTTATCAAAAATTATTAAATTTCTCTTCTTTATTCACCGTAAAGTTGATATTGAGAAACTTGGTTTCCTTAGTACCTTCTCTTAGGTGAAAAGGATGATTCTACTTCATTCTTTTCCCTCTTTTTTTTTCTTTCTTCTTTTTTGTTTCTTTTTGTTTCTTTCACCCTTCACATGTCCAGAAAATTCTGGTCAAGTTTTATATTTATCTCAGCCACCGCCTTACCTCTTATGGTAGTTAGAAATTGGGTTTCTACTTCTTAGTTCTGTGTCCCCATTTAAATATCCTTAACTTGGTAATCTGAATATTTCTGTTTCATGAAAAAGATATGATTCTTTAAAAAAAGGAGAATATACATAAATCCAAGGAAATATATTTTTCTTATGTCTTGAAGTACTTATTTGCTTTGAAAGGTAAGCTATGAGGACAGACCACCAGTGGAAGGTTAGGATGAAAGGTTTGTTCATCTCCGTACTATTCAGAGAGCTGCTTCCTATGAAACCACTCTGAATACAGCAGTGTTCTCCCTTCTTAGTAAATTTATCCTCAGAGCAAACACTGGTAAGAGCATAGGAAGAAGAGGCAGGTACTGTGGATTCTCCTATCTAGTGGCCTCCAATCAGCTATTAATCTTGAGTAAGTCCCAATAGTTTCCTGGAGCTCACTTTCTTCATCTGTAGAAAAAAAAAATTGGACTAAAAATATACTGAGCCTGCTTTCAGCTCTAACACCCTGAGGTTCTTGAGCTTCTCCTAGAAAAGACATAGAAGAGTGGTTCTTGTCACCAAGAAGCTTATATTCTTTGAAGGATATAAAATACAAACCCATGCCCCATTTGTGAAAAATCACGTACTGAAAGTCTGACTTTGCCAATATCACACCTGGCCTCTTAAGATTGGTGAAAGATAATGATGTTTTATTTTTTTTAATATTATATTTATTTATTTGATGGAAAGAAAGAGTACAAGCAAGGGGAGCAGCAAGCAGAGGGAGAGGGAAAAGGAGGCTCCCTGCTGAACAAGGAGCCTGATATGGAGCTCAATCCCAGGACCTTGGGATCAAGACCTGAGCTGAAGACGGATGCTTAATGGATTGAGCCCCCCAAGTGCCCTAACTATGCTATTTTAAAGATGAAATAGTTAAGAAAGAGAATTCTAGAAAGAATCAGCCATATATATATATGAATGACTTCAGGAAACTGAATTTTATAAAATAAACAGAAAAGAGAGAATAATCCTGTGGTCAATGACTCCAAAAGGCAGGACACCTAAAGGGGCTTAATTACAAAAAATATTCTTATTCATATAGTCATAAATCATCCCATCCACTGTGCATGAGTGCCTAAACATGCTGAAAATAATACATGGAAATTAACAATTTGGCCATTCAGGGCCCTCGGACTTTAAAAGGATGAATGCAAAAGATGAAACAAAAGTTCCCTAAAAACCAATGTCAGAAAAAGCAGAGACATCCAAAAAGCCCAAGAATGGCAAAGATTTTTGTTTTAGTTGTGTTCAGAGCAGGGAGAACAAGAAAAGACTGAGCTGACTGTTTGAGGCAGATGGTGTAGTATTACAAACAGAACTAAAGATCTGGAAGCCAATATGGGATCATAAGAACAAGTCTCATGAAACTCTCCTTTGCCTTTCTGTTTTTTATGAGATTACCAAACAGTTCATGTAAATAGCTTGATCTGAGCAAAACATTCTACCAAAACTCTCATTATACTCTCATGGGCAAGCTGGGGAAACCCAAGGTGACTTCCTAACTCACTGAGCAAATAAGCCCAAGAGGCTAAGTGAACTATGTTAGTCTGAACACCAGGCATGCCTCAGTGTTGTGTCCTCTTTAATATCTGAATATGGAATTTGGTTTGAAAGTGCACATTATTGTACTCACAAATGACCTGAAGCCAGGAGGGATGACTGATTTATATATTAAATGGTAGACTCAAGTGGAAGAAATATCTGGCAGGCTGAGGCAAGCAAGGTGGAGACATATCTATGTAGACATCTTGTTTTCAAAAATTATTGGAATTAGTAAGAGATGTGAGGTTTGAATTTACAGTTTTCACTTTTACTGGGAATATTAACTCATAGAACAACAAGGAATGGACAAGAACAGAGCCTTCCAAAGGGCCGCCATCTTTGGCTGTTTTCATAGAGATACCTTGTTCAAATTAAGAAGAAAGTCTTTTTGCTGTTTCTGTAGCATACATTCCATATTTGGAGTAATTTTTTTTTTATTCAAAGAACCAAATTAGGAAAGAATCTTTAAAGATTAGAATTATTGATAAGATCAACCATGGTATTTTGGGATCAGAAAACATGGAGAGGGGTGTCTGGATGGCTCAGTAGTTTGGGTGTCCCACTCTTGATTTCAGCTTGGGTCATGGTCTCAGAGTCATGGGCTTGGGGTTGTGGGATCAAGCCCTGTGTCAGGGTCCACACTCAGCAGGGAGTCTGCTTAGGGTTCTCTCCCTCCCTCTGCTCCTGCCCCGCCCCTCTGCACCATGTGCTTGCTCTAACTCTCAAATAAATAAATAAATAAATAAATAAATCTTTTTTTTTTTAAGAAAACATGGTGAGAATGTTGTAAAAAAAAAATGGTGAAAGAAATGGAAATAATCAGCTTTGAAAAAAAAGAAGCCTGTAGGAATTCTGATGTTGAGAAAGCTCAGCTCCTTGGAGAGCAGCTTATGTGTGCCCCTTCTGTCATATCACCCTGTGTAGAGTCTTTGCCATCTGAAATCATCTTGTGTTTTTATTATCTGTTTTCCCTTCTTCTAATACAAGATTCACAAGACAAGGGGCCTTGCCTGATTGTTCAGTATTTTATCTGCAGATAAACTAGAACAGTGCCCGACACATAGTAGACACCAAGAGAAAGGATGGGATGGTGTCTGCACAACCTATAGAGGGCCTCTCTCATGTCAAGTGGTGGGTACAAAATGGTCTCTGGGGACTACTTGATAGTGTGCAATATACAGAGGGGCCATTTTTCCGAAGAAGTATGGAGATAAAACCCCCAAACATCTCATTCCATGCAGATGAACTTGTAGCTTGAGTCAAAGGTTTCAGCTGACCACTGTTGTGGCTTCAGGCATGTCTGGACATGTCCAGAGAAATGGTGGGAAAGACTGAGTAGAAATCAAATTTACACAAAGACTAAAAGTCCTGCTGGAAAAACAAAACAAAATGAAAACCCCACATGATACCCCCTGGCAAACTTTTGACCTGTCCGGACATGTCTGGCAATTTGGTGGGGGAGTCCGTCAAAGTCTACTGGCCAGTAAGGGGGTAGAGAAAATGATCACTCCTGAATTGCTGGTGGCCATGTACAATGGGATAGGAACTCCAGAAAATGATTTGGCAATCTCTTATAATACTACACATGCAATTACAATACAACCTAGCAATTGGAGCTCTAGGCATTTGTCCCAAAGAAATGAAAATTTATATTCATACCAAACCCTGGAAAACAGTAGTTTTAGTCATAACAGTCAAAAACTAGAAACAACCCAGATATCCTGTGCAGTTCCATGGTTAAATTGGGGCACATCCATACCATGGAACACTACTCAGCCATGAAAAGGAAAAAACTGTTAATAAACAAAACAACTTCCATGAATGTGCAGATAATCAGGGAATTACACTGAGTAAAAAAAGTCATTCCAAAAAGTCACACACTATGATTAGACTTATATAATTTTTGTTGTTGCTGTTGTTATTTGAGAGAAAGAGAGAGAGAGAGCACAAGTAAGGGGAGCAGCAGAGGGAGAGGGAGAAGAAGAATCCCTGCTTAGTGGATGCAAGACTTGATCCCGGAACCCTGGGATCAGAGATAACCTGAGCCAAAGGCAGACACTTAACTGACTGAGTTACCCAGGAGCCCCTCAACTTATATAATATACTTGAAATGACAAAATTATAAAAATGGAGAAGAGATTCGTGGTTGCCATGGATCAGAGATGGGGGTGGGTGTGAAAGGACACAGAGGCAGCTACAAAAGGTTCATCTTGTGGTGACAGACATGGTGACGTTCTGCATCTTGGCGATGTCGGTGTCAATATCCTGGCTGTGATATTGTGCTACAGTTTGGGAACATGGAGCGAACTAGGGAAGTAGGACACAGGATCTCTTTATATTATTTCTTATAACTACACACGAATCTACAGTCATCTCAGGAAAAAATTAAATTAAAAATTTTTATTTGCGAGATGGGAACATAGGAAGGGAGTGAAAAATGCAGATAAGCCTCCCAGGAAAGAACTCATCTAGATAAAGGAGGACGCTGACCCTATGACCCTGACCTCCCAGAATGCAAGATCGAAGCGGGCAAGAACTGTGTCTGCCTTGTTTGTCACTGGATCACTAGGACTTGCTAGGACAGAGCCCGACATATCAGAGGGTCAAGACAAGGGTTCCCCTCTGTCCAAATAAGAGCACTTAGATATTGACAAACAATGGACAATCCAATCTTCTTGATCCGCAACCCCCCTACCGCCAAGTTTTGAACAAGGAAGAGTTTATCCAAAAACGCACGTCATTCCGCGTGGTCCTTGAGTTCTGAGCAGCTGAGAGCCAGGCTAGTAATAAAGTCCAGTAGTGCAGCTACTAAATGGAACAGAGGAGAGCTTCTTGGCTGTTCAGTGCACCTCTCCCAAGGCCACCTAAGATGCATGAAACCTGACAGAACAATTCAGTTAATTCCTGCATCACACTGCAGTCAGAGTGACCCTGCCGTAGGAGTTGCTGACCAAGTGGAATTCCACAAAGAGGGAGCTACTGTCGCCTACTCCCCACCAAATATCCTTGACAGCCTGTGGAATTGAAATGGGTACCAACAGAAACTGCCAGGCCTGGGAGTTGCAGGAAGAGTACAGATCCAGAAAGGCAATGGCAGTGTTGGTGAGTCCGGGGCCGTGGCCCAGGCTAGTGTGGCCTCTGTAGGGCTCAGCAGAACCAGGAAATCACCAGGACCAAAACTTCTGTGAGCAGCCTTATTCCTGAACTCACGTGAGAAGACTTAGGGATTCCCAGAACTAATCGAGATGGAATTTTCCAGAGCCTGAACTCCTGCATACACAAGTAGGGACCAGAATCAAATAACTTGGATGACAGATTTTCAAAAATAATGGTGTATCCTTATACCATTTTGGTCCTGATTTTCACTAGGGAGCTGGATTTGGGATCAGAAGACCTCAACCCCAAGTTTCAGGTTTATTTGCTTAAACTGGTATAATAATGTCTTCTCTGGCTCCCTTACAAGGCTGGTACTTGCGAATTGTAAGAAATGACGTACTACATATGAGAAAGCTTTTAAATTATCAAGTACTATATACATGTAATTCGTGGTGTTATTTTAAGAGCACTTCCTCACCTTCACTGTAACTTCCTTCCTTTTATCTCATCTTCTAGAAGCTGCACAATTCCCAAGCCCCCTTTTTGTGCTCCCTATGAAATACATGGTTTTTCAGGTCCTGTGTGATCTAGGAGATTTGAGGAACTCATCTGTGGTGGTCTTGGTCGCTCTGACATCATCTACGAGTTAATGGGACCAGGATCTCCCGTGATTCCCTGCACCCCGGTCTAGGGCTCTGCTGAGAGTGTGGTCATGGGCTGTTGGATTAAATGAGGAAGGAGAGGTGCTAATTACCCAGGAGCTAGGAATTAGAAAATGGGCTCCAGAATTAGGTTCCTAATTGCCCAATGTAAAAAATTTTAAGGCCCATAATCTGGAAACTGAGGAGTGGTAGTAAACCCTGGAAATGAGGAGCTGAAAGCCAAGAAGTCAGAGGCCCTACTTACTTCTGTGCCCATCGTCTCCCCCTCCCCCAACCCTGCTTCCACTTCTTCCAGGGCTGAAGCCGCAGATGTGGCTTGGGCATCCAGCAGAGAGCACAGAGCCAGCCCCTCGCTCATGCTTCAGGTAAGCGGAGGCTGCGGACTGGCACGGCTTCCTTCATTCATTCATTCACTCACTCACTCATTCGCCAAGCCTCTGCAAGTCTGTACCCTGCTAGATGGCAGGGTACAGACCTGACGAAGCCAAGTTTTCTGACCTCGAGACCCTCTCAGCAAGCAGGGGCTGCATGGAAGTCTCAGGAGCAACAGGGAGAGAGCTGTGCGGGAGCTGAGTGCATACATCTGGTCCAGGCTGCCGCAGTCTTCCGCTCGGGTTGCTTCTCAGGCTACCAGCAGGAAGGGGTCCCACAAAGGAATCTGAAGGCTTCAGACCTGCCGTGACTCATCTGGACACAAGGATAGACGGTTGCCTTTGCAAACATACAGATTGGGGGCCCCTAAATTGTGATTACTTGAGAAATAGGTCAGTGGATCTTTGAGACAGGGTCCCTAACCTGTCAAAGAATGAGAAGTCATGACCTCTTGCCAAGGTGGAAAGCAGACGCCATCTTGGGGTTCCAAGGCCAGAGGGCAGAGTTAGACACTTTCTCTTCAGGGCTCCAAGAGAGCCCTGGGCCCGCAGCTCTTCTCAGCATTTCTCATGCTGCACAGTAGTAGCCCTCCTCCCTGCACGGTGAGCTCCTCCAGGAAAGGGTGTCATGAGTACGGTGAGTAGGCACCTGGCCTCTGGTGGCAGAACCATCTCCGTTCCCACCTTGATTAGGCTCTTACGGACTGTGCGGTTTTGCTGGAAGGATGGAATTACATAACATCCATAAAACCTGAACGTAGGGTAGAACCTACATGCGTTGGCTTCTCTGACTTTAATTTTATCTTCAAGCAATAAGAATTGCATCGGGATTCAGTGTAGGAAACAGAAATTGTTGTATTTACATTAAGCAGCGGGTGTTTAATCAAGGAAGAAGATGTTTACAAAGTGAGCAGAGGAGCTGAACGAGCAGGTTCCAGAATCAGGCTCCAGAAATGGTTCCCCAGACAATACAGAAATGACCCACCAGGAGAGTGGGCACCTCTAGAAACCTCTGGAGCTCTGCCGGGAATCCAGGAGCTGCCTCTCTGTACCCAAGAAGCTAAAAATGGACTGTAGAGCACCACTGCATAGAAACTTCCCGTTCCCACAACCGTGCTTGCCCACAAAAATGACTATGACGGGAGCAGGTTCTGCTTTCACTTCTCATCCTGAGTTCATCTACTTGGCGCAAGATGGTCTGCTTCTGGAACTCCAAATGCAAAGACACCTGGAACACAGGGTGGTCCGCGTTGGGACCTCCTCGCCTGGGAGGCTGGGATGAAGGTGAGTGAGCCAAGGCCCACAGCCGCTAATGCGCACGGACGGTCACGTTCTGGGTCCTCCGCTGTGTGCTTTGTGCCAGACCAGCCTCTGAGTCATCCAGCGGGGCAAGCACCTGTTTCACCAATGAGGCAGCAGAACCTTGAGGGAGTTGTTGATCCTGGGTCACAGGGTGAGGGCTGAAGGCTGGAGGTGAGCAGGTCCTATTTTACTCCAGAGCCTATGCTCTTAACCAACATGTTAGGCTACTCATCATCCTATCTTGCATGCCTAACCCAGTGCCTGGGCACACTACACAGTTCGTTCATTGTGGGTTTAAACAGAAAATTAAACCCAGAATGCAGTGGCTGGAGCATCCTCAACTTCTGGGCAGGAGTCTGCAGGGCAGGAGCCCCACGATGAGGGACATGGAAGAGGTGTGCCCACTTGGGTGGGGTGAGGCAGACCTGTGCGGACAAGTCCAGCAGAGGACTGGGGCCAGGATATTGGGGAAAGGCTGTTTGGTGGATAGGGTAGACATGGTCCCTTCCTGCTTCTGCAAGAGGACAGCGGGATGTGGATATGGATGGGGCTAATGAGAAGGACGAACTGATTCACCCAGGAGACATTTTCTTTTTTCTTTTTCTTTTTCCCTTTTTTTTTTTTTTAACAGAGAATGAAAATAGGATCTTAGAGAAAGAACACGGCCCCTTGGATTCAAGCACTCTGGTGCGTGTGATAGTGGCTTCCTGAGTGTCCTGTCTCTGCTGATAACCACAGACACTCACCCTTCGCAGACGCAGTTGGCCACAGGGCCAGGCACGGTGACACTGCAGGCTTGCCAACACCCACCCCAGGAAGCGCTGTCCCCGCTCTCCCTACGCATCCAGCCCAGCCCTTGGGGGCACCCAGGAACTCCATCTTCTGGCAGAGATGCTAACGCCTGAGATAGGGGCCCAGGATCTCGATCGACCGGGCTGAGGCCACCACACAGGGGTGAACACACACAGCACCCACACACCCATAGAGGCACACCACATACACACGCAGGGAGGCACAAACAGACACACCACATGCGTCACGCACACAAACGCAAAGACACACCCACAGAAACAGGCACACCACAATATACATACATACACGTGGGCTATAAGCATAGGAGGTATGTATACAAAACAGTGTCGGAAATGGAAGACAGCAAAAATGGTGTATACTAAAGGATAAAATCTATTGAAACACATGCACAATATTTATAGACACAGGAAGATAAGGTAAGCAACACCGAAAAGAGGATGATTTAAATAACATCTGGGTCATTTTCTGTGAATGTATTTAGGTGAACAGCCCATTTTTTCCAGTGCCTGCTCCTTAGCCCTGACATGCTCACCATGTGGCCACTGACTTATTTCCACAGGGGTGGCCTCGGTGAGGACCCCCTTCCATTCTGAATGCGCCCCCCAGGGCCGCAGGACCACAGAGCCCCTGCCCCGCAGCGTCTGATTGATGACCTCTCTGGCCACCGGCTCCCTCTTGTCTTCCTGCCTCCCTCCCTGCCCAAACCAGGAAGGATTTCAGGGAAGTGCAGGGATTTGGTGCTGACCTCAGCAAGAGGCCAACTTCCCAGAGCCCTGCTTTCTTCCAGAGCTGACAGTTTACCTCTGTCTGTCTAGGGGGCGCTCAGGCCCAGGAATTGAAAACATCAGAAGCTCTCCCCACTGGATATTTGTAAAACCCAGGAGGCAAGGGCAAGAAATCAAAGTTAAGGGACAGGCAGGTGAAAATGATGGTTGGGGACCGCTGAGGAGAGGGAGAGGATGGGCCAGTTGTGAATACACCTCCAACACCCATTGTCGCACTGAAGTTCAAATCTAAAAGGAAACGTACATACGGTCTATCAAGTAGAATCCCTTCAGTGTCCAGTGCAGAATCCAAGGCCACGGGAGTGAAGTCAGTACTAATTAGAAGATACTCAGTCATAGCCCGTGAGGAACTCTCTGGTGGAGGAGTGGCTATCATTTTCCACCTTCCGTGCCACAGTACTCTTTCACTGACTCTGTGTATGGGATTTAATAATGAGATATTATTCTGGATATGAGATTTTATTAGAGCAGCTTATCAGTTAAACATACTTTATTTAAGAATTTCCATTTTATTAGATGAATATAGAAGAATAGAAAAAACCCAGATCAGTTGTTTAATACAAGCATGTCCTGTTTTAATAGAGTCGAAAATCCACACAGCCAAATTCAAAAACAAAGTATCATTGCTTTATTGCAAAATGTACCATTCAGTAGTCTTCCCTCCCCCCACCTCCAGGAGGAAGTTCCCACTACATATTTCAACGCTGAAGTTTTCAGGGAAGAAAAGGGTATGTAAGTCAAGAAAAATGATGATGAATTTTGTATCGTTTTGGCATCCTCATAATTTACTAGTGTGTGTTTTTGCTTTGTTTATAAAACAGTAAGAAACGGGGAAGATAAACAGATTAGCAGCGGGAGCCAGAGGTTTAGTCCTGCTTTTGCCACTAATCCTAAGGCCTTACTGAGTCTCTTAACCTTTGTGAGCTCCAAGTCCCCTCTACAAAATAACAGTCTGAGACCAGATGACCTCCATGGTTCTCCTAAGGTCACAGAGCAGAGTGGAAGCATGCTCAGACACAAGAGTCAGACCAGCTAGAGCCGGTTTGTCTCCATCTTCAACTTTCTGAGCTAGTTCCCGAGCTTCTCTGGGCTGGAGGTCCTCCGTGGAGTATAAAATGTGCACACCTCTGCCACGTGGGGCCATTTGAATGTTAGATGAGATAATGCACACCAAGACCCTAGACATTGCCTGCCACACCAGAGGTGCTCAGTAATTTTCGTTGTATCCTGTTCTGTCATTGGAGAGCCATATTAATTTTATAAGGAATTTATGGCCCCATCTGGCTAAGGATAATGTCTTGGGGATGTGGTAGTGAAGGATTTGACAATGGGCTTCTACACAAGGCCTTTTGCTATCAGTGTAAGGGGGACAGAGGCCAGGATAGGTAGAAGGGGCCCTGCCCAACTCCCTTGCCACAGTTGGCACCTTTTGGGAGCAGGTTTTTGCCCCACTGTGGTTTGGCTCCATTTTGTTTTACCCTTTCTTTGTTGGGGTTTGCTTGTTTGCTCTTTATGGATGGCTTCAGGGATTTTTTGTTGTTGTTGTTGTTGTTTTGGTTTTTGTTTCTTGTGGGTTTTTTTGAGACTCATTTTTCACCTGCCTCTCCCTTCACTTGTGCTATTATTTCCTGCTTAGATCATTTCCCCAACCTCCCCTCCCCTTCATCTGGCTAATCCTTCAGGGCTCAGCTTTCCTCATGGAAATTTTTCTGACCCATCACCACCCGTGCTATTTGCTTTCATAGCACCCTGTTCTCCTTCCTAACTCTTACCACAATTACAGTTACATAATTTATATTTATCCTATTAGCCTGTCTCCCTTACCAAGCTACAGGCTCCAAAACAGCAGCAACCTTTTCTATATTGTTTCCTGATACCTCCCTAACGCTACAGTGTTTGGCACATAGTAGGGGGTTCCATGAATATGTGTTGAATAAATGGATGGGAAAATGTATGAACTAAGCAGCTCATTAGTAGAAATACTCTCCCCTTTATCTCATTCCATGTTTAGATTCACCTTCACTTTTTACCTTTGCAGGGTTTCTCTACAGCTTCTCCCACTCTCAGAAAAGGATTTGATTTACTAATATCACAAAAAAAATCCAACCAGGAAGTCTCTGGTAAATTCTAGAGAAATTTGATCTTATTCAAACTGTGGCTTAAACACACAACTGCATGTCCTCTAGTGGGGCATTATTTTATTTTGTTTTTTTATTATCTTATGTTAGTCACCATATAGTACATCATTAGTTTTTGATGTAGTGTTCCAGGATTCATTGTTTGTGTGTAACACCCAGTGCTCCATGGTATATGTGCCCTCCTTAATACCCAACACCAGGCTCCCCCAACTCCCTTCTGAAATCCTCAGTTTGTTTCTCAGACTCCATAGTCTCTCATGGTTCATCTCCCCCTCCAATTTCCCCCCTTCGTTTTTCCCTTACTTCTAATGTCCTCCATGCTATTCCTTATGTTCCACAAATAAGTGAAACCATATGATAATTGCTTTTTCTGCTTGATTTATTTGACTCAGCATAATCTCCTCCAGTCCCATCTATGCTAATGCAAAAATATGGGTACTCATCCTTTCTGATGGCTGAGTAATATTCCATTCTATATACAGACCACATATTCTTTATCCATTCGTCTGTTGAAGGGCATCTCCGCTCCTTCCACAGTTTGTCTATTGTGGACACTGCTGCTATGAACATTGGGGTGCATGTGGCCCTTCTTTTCACTACATTTGTCTCTTTGGGGTAAATATCCAGTAGTGCAATTGCTGGGTCAGGGAGGAACTCTATTTTTAATTTTTTGAGGAACTTCCACACTTTTCCAAAGTGGCTGCACCATTCTACACTGCTACACCAATGCTACACTGCATTCCCACCAACAGTGTAAGAGGGTTCCCCTTTCTCCACATCCTCTCCAACATTTGTTGTTTCCTGCCTTGTCAATTTTTGCCATTCTAACTGGTCTAAGGTATTATCTCAATGTGGTTGTGACTTGAATTTCCCTGATGGCTAATGATGATGAACAGGTTTTATGTGTCTGTTAGCCATTTGTATGTCTTCTTTGGATAAATGTCTGTTCATGTCTTCTGTCCATTTTTTGACTTGATTATTTGTTTTTAGGGTGTTGAGTTTGAAAAGTTCTTTATAGATCTTGGATATCAGCCCTTTGTCTGTAGTGTCATTTGCAAAAATCTACTTTGAGATACCCAGGCGATGATCAAGAGAAGCAGAATGACTAAGTGATCTCATTAATGTCAGAACCCATTTTAGATTCCACTCTGACTTCCAATTTTTCCAGCCCAACCATTCACTACTAAAGATTCTCAGTTCACTATCTTGGGCCCCCTTTCTGCGTCTGGGATTTCCTACCCTCATTGGCTCCCCAGGTAATCACATGAGCAGGTGAGCAGGTAGGAGCTCCTCAAAAGGAAGGTGTGTGTTTAAACCAAATGGACATTTTCTCCTGGAAAGCAACCTCGAGGAGGGAGCAGAGAGTGGAGGCAGAAGAGTGGGTTTCACATGAGGTGTGTGTCGTACCACTATCCTTTTTTTTCTCTTTATGTTTTTCTCTTTAAAGGGATAGCAACGTGTAGGCTTCTCTGCTAAAGGATAAGGAGTTTTCCTCTTCCAGTCCAGTCTGAGGATTGGGTTGAACAACCACAGGCAGCTATGGAGGAAATATTTTCCACAATAGTTTTCTGGAGCTCTGCTTTGTTTGGGTCAGCCTTCAGGCTTCCTGACAATATAGCTTTGTTCTCATTTCCTCCTGATACCTGACCCAGCAGTACATGATTGTACCGAGCAGTAGTGAGGGCCCAGTTCTCCAACTCCCAGAGGCACGTTGTCATTATGAAGGAAACAATAGCCCAAGCTTAGGTGTGGACTGTGTATATTCAAGGATGCTGTGTTTAATTTCCCTGCTTCCATGAATAGTCTTCAAGATGAATAGCTTCAAGATTCCTGGGATTTCTGTTTCTTTTTCTTTTTTTTTCTTTAAATAGTATATCAGGATCCCCCATTTCAACCTCAGGAGTCCCCATGTCAGAGATTCGGACCTGTCTGGGTGTGTGTGACAGAAAGGTGAGCAAGAGTCCCATTGGAAGGGATTTAGGTGGCAGGAGTGGGAGTGGGCATCTTGGACAGCAGCAGCTCCGTCCCTTGGCCCCAGGGGAAGAGAAGCCGCAAGCTCAAGCTAGCACAGCAGTCCTCAAAGCTGGAAGAGATGTACAAAGCATAATTCTGATGTCAGAGAAAGGAAAGGTAACTGGAAGTGGGAAGGGGGACCATTGTGTCTGCTTCTGTGCTCATACTATGGCACTGCAGGCTGAAATACTGAAGTCTTTGGAGACGGTAGCAATTCATTGGTCTATGCAGCTTTGGGGACAGAGTGCAGTGCTGACATGGACGTCAGCACTGTCGGGAGGATGCTGACAGCTGTGGGGTGGAAGGGTCCCCAAGTGGCTTCTCAGGCAGTGAACATTCGGGAGGATATGTGGCAGAAGAGGAAGCACATGGCAGACCTGAGCACGTGCAAGATCCCTGCAGACTCCCAGAAATAAGTGAGGGAGAAGAGATCTCCCAGAGGGAAGAGGGGGAGGAGCCAGTGAAACGGCACTGACTCCTGTGGATGTCACCGTGGGGCCCCACAGTCACCTCATCCCGGGGAAAGCACAGGTTTCGATGGAATGACACAAGCAGGGCTGCGAAGGAGCTAAGAGATTACCCTGTCAAAATCCCTCATGACACAGGTGATGAAATGGGGCCCAAAGATGTTACACTATTTGCCCTGGTTTCACAGCCAGTGAACAAGAGAGTTGGGGGCAGACCTACTTTTCCCAAGTCCCAGCTGAGGAGGCATGATGGGCTCCTGACATTCTTCACATATGTGGAGGGTGTTAAGGGCTTCTGCTGTCTCTGGGCAGGAAGTGTCTTCTTGGTGCCCAGGACTTTGAGGACGATCTCAGATGCCTTGAGTCAAATGGAACTGGGGGGGGTGGAGCGCAGGGGTTCTGTGTAGGAGGACACCTTGGGAAGCTGCTTTTGGTTTGTTGTGTTTTTTTAAGATTTTATTTATTTATTTGACAGAGGGACACAGTGAGAGAGGGACACAAGCAGGGGGAGTGGGAGAGGGAGAAGCAGGAGCTGGGTCCAATGAAGAGGCGGCTAAGCTTGGGCTTCAAGTCCTTCCCCACCTTGTTCATCTCCTTGTGCCCTTGGATCTGAGAGCTGACAAAGGCAGGAGAATGTGGGAGTGAGGGGCAGGGAGGCGTGGACCAGCTGGTCTCCTGGTGCCCAGGGACCCAAGGCCCCCAAGACGCATCCTCTGGACCACTCTCCCCCTTCCGCTGGGCTCACAGCTCATCACCTGCGTCCGCAGCAGGCTGTCCTGTGTCCGGCGCACTGGTCTTCAGAGGACTGGAGCAAATCCAAGAGTTTCCATTTTTCACCCCCTCACTCTCTTCCTGTTTGTCCTGCTGGGCAGCCGTTGGGCAAGCAGCCAGGTTCAATGACAGGCCTCTGAGCGCCGCCTGAAGGGACCCGGTGCGCTGCCATTCAGAGTGGCCCAGGAGGGGAGCGGGGTCCTGTCAGACTCCAAAGCAATCAGCTCCTTCCCGAACACGAGAAGGTCAGCGACTGTCGAGGGCGCTCGAAGCAATCTGCTCCGCCAGATCGCGAAGCCTGTGGAAGCTGTGGTAGATGATCCGCACGAGTCCGCTCTCACCGCAGACGGCGCCCGGACGTGGGCTGGGAGGAAGGCCGCGGCCCAGGAGCCGCCTTACAGATCCCGAGCTCGTGCCCAGCACACTGAGCTGATTCCTTTAACTTGCTCTGCACAGCAGGGCCACGGAAGGACGGGAACAGCCCGAGGGCCACAGCCTCGGAGAACAGGGGGCCCGGGCCACCCGCTCGATGAAGCACCTCAGGGCTCGGCGCTGGCCTCCAGGACCAGTGGGCGGAAGGGCCTGCACCCCGCGGGAGGGGAGCCTCTGCAGCAGCGTCTCGGAGAACCGCGAAGTCCTTGTACGGTCTGTACCCGGAGGCCTTGAAGGGCTGCCTGGAAGCCTCGTATTCCACCTGCTTCAGGAACAGACCCTTCTTCTCGGGAATGAGCTCCCCCTGCACCGCGTCCCCGGCCAGCAGCTCCTGCGGGGCGTGTGCGGTGGCGGGGGGTGCCCTGCGGCATCTGCATTCCACTGGGGCGTGGGTCCCTGGGCCGTCTGACCTGGCTGTTGGCCTTCTGCCTCCTCCTCGGCCTCCGCCTCAGCTGCCACCCGGACTGGCGCCACGCCTGCCTCGCACCCACCCACCCCTTTTTTTATTGTAAAGCAAACGCTGCTGCAGAGCCAACATTGCAGGGAACAGATGGCCTGGGGTCTCTGTGAGTCAGGGGCCCAAACCCAGGCCCCCCAGGTCCTTCTTCTCTGCCGTGAAGGCTGAGAAGCTGATGGGCTGGCAGGTCAGGCTCTGCAGAATTACGAAGCACGCGGTCTGCGCGGGGCTGGAGCTGAAGTCTGGGTCGGCCACCAACAGGACCCTCTAGTCCTCTGGGCCTCCAAAGATTTTTACAGCCAAAGAGGGCCAGGGAAGCAGGCGGGGCGGAGGGGGGTGGTTGTTCCCACATATGTAGCCATGAGGGCACTCTAGAAAGATGAAAGTGTTGGTTTTGTAGAAGGGGTAACAACCTCGTGTCAGCAGCTGTGGGACTGATGTGACCCCCCCCTAGACAGGGTCCTCTCCAGGATCTCCCAGTGATCCTCTGTGCTGCTGCACTGGAAAATGTCACTCCTGTTCTGTCCTGATGTCGTTAGGAATCTGACTCCAATCTGACTCCATCAACTTGGTAAGGATTGGGGACCAGCTGGAGGGCAGAGTAGGGAGTGGCCAGTGGAAACATGCTGGGTGTGCAGGGGTTGCTGGGGGAGCGTGTAGTTGGTTGGGTCAGATTTGCCTGGCATCAGGTCCGTGGGTACCAAGGTGCTCAGCTGCAAGAGGATCTCATCCAGCATTTTGACCGCCTCCACGCTGGCTGCCTGGGTTTGCTTGGTTAAGTACATGGCCTTATTAGTGGATCTCTGCTCTGGGGGGGTTGTGGCTCAGGAGGGCGCCAACAAGGATGACCCAGGACATGAGGGCAGCACTGCACTGTTGCCCTCGTCCCCCAGCTGCCCTGTCACCATGCTCTCGCCTCCATGTCCCCTCGGGCCTGAGCCCGGCACCAGTAGCACAAACCTGTGTTAGGATGGGATGCAGTCTTCTGAGGTGCAAGCTCTGAAAAGCAAGAGGTCCTCCACCAGAAACTTCCCCCATCTCTCACAGAGCTGAGCACGGCCAGGACTGTCCCTGTGACCAGCTTGCACGCATCAAGGTGGCTTCCAGTCTGATGCACTGCAATGCATATCCCAAGAGCAGCTCATCCTCTGGGTGGCTATATTTGCTCCCGGGGGCTGGGGGAGCAGGTTGTGCTCTTCGCTGATCTCCCAGAGGATGGGTGCCTGGAGCGGCATGGCCTTGAAGAGGGTCCCCACCACACTACACTTCTCCCCAGGCTGCAGCTCACACGGCTTCTTTACTTGGACTCCACCAGCCCGGTGCCGTTGCGCCCAGCTCACCAGGAAGGGCCTCGTTTGGAGGAACCGGGTGGCATCGATGGGGGCAAACTACAGGCTAAAGCCGTGATCCCCCTGCAGGAAGGGCTGGGAGGACTTGGTGTAAGTCATACAGGCACAGGGGCAAAGGTGGCATTGGTGGCCGATAGTGGGGGGAGGAGAGTGTGGGCCTCTGGACAGCCTGCTCGGAAAACATGACCGTGCTTGATGTGTCCAGAACACTGTGCTCAGACCACTATGAAGGGTAGCTTCATGGAAGCAGAACACTGGCTGGTTCTAATGGCATTCAGCTTATTTACCTAACTACCTAACTACCTACCATGCCTTTGTGGTCAGACGCTTTTCCTGTTCAACACTAGTTGACCCACAGAGCCTAGATCCAGCTACCGGGGCAAGAGGACACAATTTTTTTTTTTTTTTTTTTGCATCAGTGAGTTGTTGTGTTTTTGTTGTTGTTGCTGTTGTTTTTAAAGGAAATTGTCTCTGCTGCTGTTTCAGCTCATGTACCTTTAATTTGTCCTAAGCAAATGGAAGGCAAAGTTTTTTATATTTTGTTTTATATTTCTTCATGAAATCTTAGTCTATCCAAAGGGAAACAGCCCAACTTCTTTATCTACTGGCTTTTAGGAAGCTAGGGCCCAGGTGGTCTTTTATTGTGGAATGTTCCAGAAGCTCACAAGAGAACCCAACTTTCTATAGGTCATAGCACTCATTTTCAGTTATTCACCTTTATTACAGTATTGCTAAAATCTGCTAAATTTAGTCCCCTAGGACACTCAGGAGGTATCTTCTGACCTGGCAAAGGTGCATATTACTTTGCTGGCTAATTTAAAACTTAATTTTAAAAAATGTACATGCACACTTTTAACTTAAAAACACACATACATTAAAAAATATACACACAGAGGTGCCTGGGTGGCTCAGTCAGTTAAGCGTTTGCTTTCAGCTCAAGTCGTGATCCCAGGGTCCTGGGATAGAGCCCCTCATCAGGCTCTCCCTGCTTAGCGGGGAGTCTGCTTCTCCTGTCCCTCTGCCCCTCTCCCTGCTTGTGCTTCTCACTCTCTCACTCAAATAAATAAATAAAATATCTTTAAAAATACGCACAACAAAAGTCTAGTTCTCTCTTATGGAAGCTTACTGTGTGGATTTAGAAATTCTGATATAGAATAAACAAACGGGCCACCTCAGCCCATTGCAGCGTCATGCAGACACCCTCTCTGCACCTGGCAGCATTCTTGTGAATGGGCCCAAAGACCTCTACATACCTTTTACATTCTCTCTCTTTCCCTCAACTTTCCTGACCCCACCCACGAACCCTTTCCCCTCACCTCACTTCTCAGTTTGCCTTCACAAGTGCCGGTAAGAAAAGGAAAGCTTGTCTGACTTATTTCTGGTGCCACTCCCCATCATGGCCTCCTAGGAAGGCCTGGAGCCACAGAGCCAGAGCAGTCTGCCGCAAGAGGCCTTCTGGACCCTGTGGGAGAGACTCTTTGGAGCCATCGTTTCATTCTGCAGTGAGCCTGGGGAGATACGAAGAGAATAAGCCTTCACCGGGTTTCTGGTTGAGCTCCATCCCCCACCCGTGCAGCCGGAAACACTCTGGGATCTGCTCACACACAAAACATTCTCTTGGGCTTGTCTATTTACATTCTTGGACTCTTGCCTAATCTTCCTATAAAAAGAGTCAATATGAAGAATGTCTACTCCTTCACCCCAAAACTCTCATGAGAAAGTTTGCTCTAAGAGAAGTCCCAGACACTAAGCGCTAGAACTCACAGGGCAAGATGGAGCCAGAGAGACGAAACTCAATAGAGCTGGGGAAAATTTCTGGAGATTAAAAAACAAAAAATGCTTTGATAAAGTCTGTCATTAGAGGACTGAGTTTCAAGGACTGTGATGAAGGTAGATGGGGTGTTCTTCCCCACTGCAAGTTGTAAGCATCCACACAACCATCTCATGTCCTTAACAGAGAGGGGCCGCCACCAGCAGGCCCGGCACAGTTATGTCCCCGGCCAAGTGTCACAGGCCGACATGTCTCAGCAGACAGGACCTCATGGCCATTCGCTGCTCTGTGCTAACCCAGTGAGACAGCTCATGGCTGGGGAGAGGATCGATGGCCTTTGACCTCTGACCTCCCACCCCAATCCAGAAGAACTGAGAGTTTGTCCTCTACACGGTTGTTTTGATCCGAGATGTATCAATTAGGGATGGGCCGATGGCTCTCGGTAGGAAAAAGTCCCTGTTAGAGAAAGAAGTTTTCAAATGCCGGGTTTCTGGCATTTGATAATGATAATGATACTTTTCTTCTTCAATCTGGGGCAGGGGGCAAGCGAACATCTTTGGAAGGTTTATGCATCTTTCACAGTTGTGTTGTTTTTTATTGATTTTTTTCGGCGTGCCCTCACTGCTCTTCCTCTGTGACGTCTTTTTTATCTTCGAACCAAAATGAAATTGTAGCTACCTGATCTGAGAACCTGGGGTAGTTTGATAATGCTTTCCTATGCCTGCCTTCCCCATCAAAGGAGAGACCTCTGCTGTTGTATCCATCTTGAGGGAGCTGAGCCATTAGAAGGTAAGCAGTCAGGGGACTATAAGAAGACGTAATTTATGAGCTATCCCTGGGTGCAAGTAGGTGGGCCTTCCTCACCACCACGCCCCTTCCGTTCTGCACTCCAACTCTTGACCAGCGTTGACACTGATCCTATGGTCCAGAGAGTGGAACCCACTGAGGTTGTGTGGGAAAAGGGACTGAGATGAACAAGAGACATGCATGACAAAGCTTCAAGTAAACTATCTAGAAAGGAGCATGTGAGGAAGAAAAGCCAGTGAAGATTTCCTGCAGGTTGTTTGGCATTTTCCAGATTTGAAATGGATAGTGTTGAGGCCTAGAACCCTAAGACTCCCTCACCAATCAGTCCTTGGTTTCACACTTCATAACTTACACTCCTTTTCCAGACACTGCCCTGTCTCCTTCAGAGCATCTCCCACTCAAGTGGGGACCAGTGGTTCATATTCTTACCTATGTATTCAAGGCTGATCGGTTGGTCTGTATCACTGTCATTAACACTATCATCTCTATGACGACCACTAACATCATCATCACCACACGTGCCTGACGCATCACAGTTCAGAGTCGTATTCACTATCTAATCGCCTGCTAACAATAAGCCCTCTGAGGACAGTTCTGCTGTTGGGATCGTGCGTCCCAAAGTCACTGGCTTTGCCTTGGGCCTTGAAGGGAGTCCAAAAAAGTACTGTTGGATAATGTAGGTGAGAAGGACCCGTTACAATAATTTTGTCTTTCAGGGCCATTTTCCTGGGGTCACCTAGTTGACACTCCTTTTGGTTCTTTGTTTTTGTGTTTGCTCCTGAGATAGGATGATAATCAAAATAAAAATAAAGACTTTAGTAATGGAGATTATAATAAAAAAGAGTAATTTCCCAAATTGGTCTTTTGCACAAGACTAAGACTCAACTGGGTCCAGTTGTGTGTGAATGGATGATAATGGAATAACAAAACTCATAGTGAATAACAATGATACTATATATAAATGCTCAACTCTTTATAAAGTGCTTTTATCTGAGTTAGCCTCACAACTACCTTTCCAGCTATTTAAATAATCATTATTATCTCCATTTTATAGATGCAAAAGAATCTCAATTAACGAGCTCACTAACTCAGTGTCAGAAACAGGGCAAAGGTCCAAATCGCCTGGTTTCCGGGCTAATGCTTCTCCCCATACTGAGCTGCCACTATTGCTTTCTGTCCATAGGCAGCCTGGGCCGTCTTAGGAATCCTCTGGGACAGTTGCAACAGCATAGGAGATTTTTTTTTAAATAATAATTAGCACACCCAGTAGGGAATTTGCCCTCCCTTCCCTTTATGGAACTCAAATCAGAAACCTTGTAAAACAATAACCTTGCATTTTATAGTTTAATTATTAATGATTAATTTGGTATGAATCCCTGAAATGTAGATTTCTTTTTTATAATATTGTGTTTTGAAAGGCTCACAGGATCTTTGTTGAATATAGAGACTCGTAGGTTATCACTAAAAATAGGCTTTGGTTTACCTGATTTCTGTAGAGCTCTTTTTGATGATGGCTCTAGAACTCTTTAGGCTCCCTCCTGCCAAGTGCGTGTTCTTCTGTGGGGATAGCAATTACCGGGTACTAAGTCAAGGTCTAGTTCAGTGGTTCCCTACCAAGGCTATGCATTAGACCTCCTGGGAGCTCTTTTAAAAAGGCAGATGCTAGCTCCCTCCCCAGAACTACTGATCTCAGTCTCAGAAAACAGAGCCCAGGTGTTTACATATTTTTTAGAACTTCCCAAGTATTTCTTATCAAAAGGAAAGGTTTAAAACCACAGATAACAGTTTTACTTGATTATTTTAAATGGGATTACTATGATTGTCATCAATATTCTTGCCTGCGGATGTACCAGTTTAATTTTGCAAGGATTTTTGGCAACAAGAGCATTACCCTTTGGGCCACTCAGCCATTTTTGACTCAGTTTTCCTGAGGCCTTGAGGATTTTGAGGTAGCTACAGAATCAGGAGCAAAAGTGGCAAGGTTTCTTTAGGCCAGTCTTTCTTCCCATGATAAAGAAATGACCCTTGTTGATTAAGTTTCTTGAAAGCTATCAGCATGGTTTTTCATTCTCTCCTACCTGACTGTGGATAAACTGCAGTATCAATAAATTCTGTGAACTGGAATGCTTAATTTAGCCACCAATTAAGTAGAGAATCAAGGACTCTCCTTCTCTCCCCTGCCCAAAACTAGACTATGTTGCTGTAAATGTGAATTTCAGTGTACTTTCCACATATGCCTATGTATATTTACTTTAGATCTGTATTATTATTAGCTAAGCCTGGTCCAGAAAAATCACACGGCCTTGTTCAGGATTCTCAGAAGTCTGTGCCAGGAGGGGCCATAACCCAGAGCTGGGGATAAAGTTTCAAAAGCTATTAGGTTTTGATATGTTCCCTATGCGTGCCATGTACTCTCTGTCATCCTGAACTGTCAACTTCCCGAAAGGACACAATGGCCTCCTAAATGAATAGGGGACCCTCTGAGCTGAGGGAGGGACCCCAGAGAGAAGCCAGGTCAGTCCTGAGGTAAAAGGATGCCTGGGTGGCTCAGCTGGTTAAGCGTCTGCCTTTGGCTCAGATCATGATCCCAGCATCCTGGGATCGAGCCCTGCATCAGGTTCCCTGCTCAGCAGGGACACTGCTTCTCCCTTTCCCTCTGCTTGCTCATTCTTCTCTCAAATAAATAAATAAAATCTTAAAAAAAAAAAAAAAAAAAAAAAAAAAGAAGCCTCCCACAAAGGAAGGAGAATAAAATCTCCCTCACTCCAAAGGCTGGGTGAAACATCAGAGATCACTCCTGTGAAAATTAGACCCCAGTAGGTGAGCCCATATGTATCCTAACCTCAGACCCCTTCTCTTCTCAGACCATGTAGATGGCCTTGTGCACGGCTCCAAGCTCTGCTCATCAGCAGAATTTTATCTCAGCCCTTCTTCTTCAGTGCCGGGCCTGCGTGAGACCATAGTGCAGCTGTCATGCACGTGCCCACAAACGCCATGCCAATCCTTCTTTAAAGCATGCTTGTGCTTCTTGACCCTCCTTGGGCATGTTGTGGAGAACCACCCACATGACCAGGAATGTGAGCTGAGGGAGGGCCACTGACCCAAGGGTGGGAGGTGCCACGGGGGGTCTGAGCTCTCTGCTCTGCAGCCTGTCTGTGCCCTCTATTCCCACTTTGCTCAATCCCAGATGGACCCCTTTGATTCTCTAAAGAATCATTACTGGCCCCACCTGAGCTTATGACTTGGTGCATGTGCCAGGGACCAGCTCAAGGTGAACAGTTATGGACTCATGATGACTTGGTGTCACACGCTCAGGCGTTCTGCTTCCTCGGTGATGCAGATGTGACAGAGCCTGGGCTCACCTGGTGAGGCGCTCTGGAGTGAGTGTTGCCCATCACGGTGATCCTGCGGTGGGCGGAAATGCTGGGCCTTCCTATCCCTCCTCGGGACTCAGTTGCCCTTGAGAAGGGCATGACTTGGGGGAGGCAGCTCTTGGCCACTGAGGTGACCCTACAGGAGCTGATGCGAGGCTGCCTACTGACCTACCACACATCCCTCAACCGGTCCCTTCCTCAGTGGGGGTTAGGGAGACATGCCTCCCTGTCTGCCACTCTTCCACGCTGTAAAGTGAGGACAGTAAAATCAGGCCGGTTTACTTCACCCACTCCAAAGGGTCAGATAAAACAAGGCAGGTAGAAGAACTGAACGATGCCAACATTACTGAGGTGGAAATACTGCTACTCTGGTTGTTATTCAGAAATATATTGGCCATGGGCAGGGACTTGAAATGTTTACTTTATTCGGACATCTTTATGATTATGATATTACTTACAAGACACTTTTACCATAAAACCAAAAAAAAGCAACTTTTAATAATAGCCCTAGGGTTAACAGATGCTAATTAAAAGACATCTGTCTGTTCGGCCTAAAGCGATCTGTGTGGCAAGGTTTCTGGGGTGTTTTTGTCGTTGTCGTTGTTTTCGGTGGTGGTGGCAGTGGAGAGAGTACAGATTTAGCATTTGCGCAGGAGCAGTAGTGACAAAAACCTTGCATCTCCCACCCCTGCCCAGCAGAATGTGAGCAGCCCTCTTACCAAGGTACTCCCAGGCTTCGGAAACGGGTTTTTTGGTTGTTTTTTTTAAATACATCTTTAATTTTCTTATCTGCATTAGTCATCTCTTCCAGAAATTCTCACCATTAGAATTGGATTGTAGGTTGAGAAAGAGTGGGCAGAGTGGTTCAAATCACCAAGGTAGCTGTAGGCTGTGGGGAGAAGGAAGAGGAAATCCATTTAAAGTAATACCCGAGCTTCCTTTAGAAAGACATTTAATACCTTCCATGCAAATCGTCAGCAGCCCAGGAATGCTCTCAACCCTGCTACCTGCCTCCGGGGGACCTTATTAGCACACCAGGAGGCAAGTCAGATGGTGAACCTCAACGGACCACGATGTTGGGGCCCCAGTCCCAGTCTTCTGTCAGGCAGGTCCCATTCCAGGCTGTCATCTACCAAACCTCTGGCAATACCCAGCACTACTCTTCCCATTCTCAGCTAGGGAGGAGGTCCCCTTCAGGCAAGAGAAGTGGCAGAGGCTTTTTTGGAATCCCAGGCTCCGATGAGTGATGGCGGTCCAGGGCCCATATCTGGTGTCCGGCCTTATTTTAGTCTGTTTCTCATTGTTCCTCCAAATCAGACCGAGCCGCCAGTCTTGCTTGAAGAAGTCATCCAAGGGGTTCATTAGATGCCTTTTCTAAGGGAGGAGATGTGCCTGACCCAGTGTTTTTGATGTTACGTCAGACAGAACCAGAGCATCCCAGAACTCCCAGCTCTCAAGGTGTGGATCAGAGGACCAGAGGTGGCTGAAAACAGCAAGAAAGGGTGCTGTCATTGGACACGTGCCTGGGTCGGTTTAGATAGGTCAGAACATTGGGCCTGGGGCCAGTCTTTCTGTGTTGGCTTTAACACGGTGCTTTCAGCAAACTCTGGCAGCAAAGCCCAGCCATTTCTAAAAACGGGGCTCACTGCATCAGGAAACAACACTTGCCAAAGATGGGACAGAAAAAGTTTCTCTTTCTCTTTTTCTTTCTCTCTTTCTTCCCTCCCTCCATCCATCACTCTCTTCCTTCCTTCATTCTTCCTTTCTTCTTTTTCCTCCCTTCCTCTCTAAGTGATGAAACTTTTGGAAGGCTGTTCACTTGGAGCCACTGTCTTTATCCCAGAGCTCACATCGTGCATGTTAGTTCACTAAACTGTCAAAGCATACACGAGCTGCCATGGAGCCCCACCCTGAACCTTCCAGAGAAGTCAGCTCTGGTCTAGGACCCAGACTTTTCCCTTTTCCCCTTAGAACTAGAAGCTCCCTTGTTGCCTTACGAAAACAGACCACTAGCCCTCCCCTCTCATGTCACCTCCCCAGGCCTCCACAGCAACATCTTACCATGAGTCAGCACATTACAGCGCGAGCAGAGAAAGCCTGGCCGATGCCTTTCACCGCCAGTATTAACTCTTGGGCTCTCTGGGTGCGCGGAGCCATTAGAGTAAAAAGTATCTCAACACACAGCACCATGGCCACCGGCTGTGGCTGGAGCCTCACAGTTGTGTCCTGCGGTCCTATTGTCCATTACGGGTGAACCTCAAACTGCTGAGAATTGGGACTCTGTTCCAGTGACGTCTCCTGGAACTTGGATGCTTCTCTTTCCCTCATGAGACAGCAGAAGAAGGCTGGCAAGCGTTCAAGAACAGACTGTCTCATGAGATTTCCTGTACTTCCTGCTGCTGTTGCTGCTGCTGCCTGGGCCATGTGTCCCCCAGAATGCCTTTCTCATGACAGGTCAGCGTTTCTGCTGCCAGTTGTGGAGAAGCCAGATGTGAGGAGAGGCATAAAAAACAAAAGAGTGAGGAAGAAATATACCCTTTACTTTTTAAAAAAATGTTTTTGAGGGGAGGGTATCAGGGAAAGAGGTGATAACTTGAAAAATGTGCATGTATGGGGTGCCTGGGTGGCTCAGTCATTTAAGCACCCAATGCTTGATTTCAGGGTCATGAGATCAAACCCTGCCTTGGGCTGTGAGCTGGGTGTGGAGTCTGCTTAAGATTCTCTCTCCCTTTCCCTTTGTCCGGCCATCCCTGCTCACAAGCGCATTCTCTCTCTCTCTCTCTCAAAAGAAAAAATATATACACATAGGTTTATAGAAAGTCTGCAAAGAAGGCTCACCGTGGGCTGCCATTGTGGAGTTAGCCACTTGGGCGTGCAGCACCTTGATCAAATATTTAGACGATAGAGTATTTATTGTACCAGTCAAGAGCTGATATCCAAGTTCTTTCCCCGCTTTCAGCCAACCCCTCCATCGCGAAGTCCTGGGCAGTTCATTGAGTAGGACTGTCTTATATTCAAAAAGGAATCACCAAGTTCAGGGCAGTAGGCAACGATGACAGCCTGTGATCACCACAGGCAGAGATGGGCCTGATTGTCATAGAGGTGTAAGACTGTAATGTGCAATGGTATGTCCCAATGCCTGGGAAAGTGCCTGGAACCCAAGAGGTACTCAGTAAATATGTATGGAGTAAGTGACTGGAGACAACTGTGGCTTAGGTTGACTTAGAGAAAGACAGTTATTTTGAAATAAAACAGGTATGCTCTTATACTGCCTGTAGAATCATCTCTGGCCTTCGTCTTCATTCACTATCCTTGAAAGAGCTCACAGGTGAATCTCAGGTGCCTCACCCCAATCACATAGCCACTCTAAGTACTTACTTCTTCTTCTTTTTTTTTTAGATGACAGTTTGGACAGGGAAGAGCAGGTTGGTTGCCACCATATGGCAAGGTCCCTGGCCTGTGTATCTTCCTGAAACCTCAAAGTCTTGTTCAGCCAAGGACTAGAGATGCCCGGAGCCTGCGGTCAGCCTGAGGTAGCTTTGCCACACCTAGACTCAGCACTGAGCCAAGGGCCTATCTAGGTCACAACACTCAGAAATACTCACAGCTGTTCTATGTAACTTTTGAAGGAGATTCCTGAGACTTCCAGGGTTTTTTTTTTTTTTTTTTTTGATACTTGACAGACTTAAGACGGGTCTGTGGCTGGAGCACCTGCATGGCTCAGTGGATTAAGCCTTTGCCCTCGGCTCGGGTCATGATCTCAGGATGCTGGGATCGAGCCCCACACCAGGATCTCTGCTCGGCAGGGAGCCTGCTTTCCCCCCCTCTCTGCCGACTTGTGATCTCTGTTTGTCAAATAAATAAATAAAATCTTGAGAAAAAACAAAAAAAGACTGGTCTGTGGCTTCTTAGATATCTGGGATTTGGAGTACATTCCCCAATTTTATCTCAACCCATCTTGTACTTTTCGAGGTGGCCCAGGTACAAACAAGGGAGGCATTCCTTCCTCTCTTTCTCCTTTCCTTCTTAGAGAGGTGGTTACCTTATTACCATAGAATAATTAAGAAAAGTCTTCAGGTTCCATAAGTTTTTATTGAGAACCTATTCTGTGCAAGGTCTCCTTTAAGGATTATAGGGAACAGGTAGTTTTATGTCCTTATAAAAGGTCTAACAGTAAGAAAAATTTAGAGAAAAATAATTGGTATGAAACAAACATGTAAAGCTTCACTAGAGACAAAAGTAAAATGCTGAAGAAGTTTGGGAGCTAAAACTGTATCCATTTGGGGAAAATTAGAAAAACATGTCACTAATCCTGTGCATAATTTTAAATAGTAGATATAAAAAGAAAGTATATATGGTAAAAAGTACAAGACAAATAATGGTTTTGGGATTGGAAATTTTAGTTATGTTTTGAAAATAGCAAGACAATCTGCTTGGTGTACATGAACACATGTAAAGGAGCTGTGACAGGCAAGACTAGAAAAATCATCTGGAATAACTTTGGGGAAAATATGAATGGGGGTAGATGAGTTTGAGAGCAGGACTCCTGGGTGCAGTTGGTTAAGCAGCCAACTCTTGATTTCGGGTCAGATGAGATCAAGCCCCGAATCAGGCTCTGTGCTCAATGGGAATCGGAGCCTACTTGAGATTCTCTACCTCTCCCTCTCTCTCTCCCCATGCTTGTGTGCTCTCCTTCATTCTCTCTCTCTCTCTCTCTCTCTCTCTCTCAAATAAATAAATAAATCTTTAAAAAATGAGTTTGAAGTCAAGAAGTTTACATCAGTTTAAATCAGTAGATTTAGAGTCACAGAAGGTTTTTGAGTAAGGGCTTCTTCTGGGAAGAATTTGGCTTAGAGCGAGTTGAGGCCAGAGGTGGAGAAAAACTTTAAGCAGAGATGCCAACAGGCTTGGAGAACAGTAATGAAGTATGGAGTAAGGTGGTGTTTGTGTTCATGGAAAACAGGACCCAGATTCAAGGGAAATAACAGGTAGAACTTAGCTGTCAGTTGGGCTGAAGGAAGCGGGCAAGAATGATTGAAGAACTGAGACCAATACCTAGGAAGGTGGTAGAAACCACAAACACGGGCCACGAGAAGATCAAGATGAGGAAACAATCCAAAAAGCCCCGTTCGTGCTTCCTGCCCCTCTGCTCCCTCTGGTCAACCATCTTGAGGCCAGCTGCCTGGGAGGTCCAGATCTCAGGAGAGTAAGAGCCTCTTTATGTAAGAGGCTGGAATTTTTTACTCTCCTCTTGACCACAGTACTTCAAGGAATTTTTTACCCAACAGACCACTTGGATCATACCTTCTGGTTCCTGAACTTCCTTAGGAAAAACCATTGAGAAACAGGTTTTCTAAGTCAACTGCCAAATGTTCCCAGTAGCATAAAAATAAGCTCCATACCAGGACTTGAATGAAGAGCTCTTAGACTTGCTAAGATGCATCACAATAGTGGGATTACCCTGGTCTACATCAAAAGTAACAAGCTTTTTTTTTTTTTTTCAAATACAGTCAATTATTATTCACAGGTTCTGTATTTGCAGAATTGCCTACTTGCTAAAATGTATTTGTAATCCAAAAATCAATACCAGCAGCGACACTGTTCCAGACATTTGCAAACTCTTGAGGAATGGAGGAAAACGGGCATCTGGACATACGTGTTCCCAGCTGAGGTTGAACGAACCAGTACTCTGCCTTCGTGTTTCACCTCCTGCACCGCAAGCAAGTGTCCTTTCTGCAGTCTACTTACTGCCACATTTTCACTTTTTTGTGCTTTTTGTCAATGATTTCATTGTTTAAAGGGTCTCCAAGCATAATGCTGAAGTGCTGTCTGTATTCTTCAGCACAGGAAGGCTGTGCTATGCCGCACAAAGAAAATACATGTGTTAGATAAGCTATACTCAGCAAGACTTCTAGGGCTGTTAGCCATGAACTCCATGTTAACAAATCAATAATATATACCAAATAAGGGGCACCTGGGTGGCTCAGTGGGTTAAGCATCTGCCTTCGACTCAGGTCGTGATCTCAGGGTTCTGGGATCGAGACACACATCAGGCTCTCTGCTCAGCAGGGAGCCTACTTCCCCCTCTCTCTCTGCCTTCCTCTCTACCTACTTGTGATCTCTCTCTCCCTCTCTCTCTCTCTGTGTCAAATAAGTAAATAAAATTTTTAAAAATAATAATAATAATATATAGCAAATGAGGTATTTTTAAATGGAAACTCACATAAAACAGAGGTATGTATTGATTGGTTGATAAAAAGAAGTTATGACCAGATGTTCCTATAACCTCACCTTGTATCTCCCCTGGAGCAATGGTTTCATATTCCTCAGTTCAGTGTTCGTGACTTTACAGAACATAAATACTGCAAACTCACACCCACAAGTGAAAACCCAAGATGCCAGAAGTCATAGACAGAGGAGGCAGCCTCTGAGTTCAGCTGGATAAGAAAAATCTATGCTGCTCTGAAGACCCCGTGGAGGAGACATCACTAACCCCATCCCCCGACTCGTGTTTACGAATGAATGTACTGCACACCCACCTTCATCCACAAATGGATTTGAAGTGACTTACCTGAAAGATAACATAAACCAGAACTAGGTACAATAAAGTAGTGTTAAAGAGAAAGGAAAAGGACACACGGGGTTGGGTGCAAGATGGCACTGGGAACGTGGTTAATACAAAACACAGGCTCCTAGACACTTACCAAAGGTCACAGATCTGGCCCTAAGCTTTTGAGCAGTGGATAAGAAAGGGATTTAAGTGAGTTCAGATATCCAGGTCATGGGGTCCATAAGATGAATACGTCTGAGCAGCCCAAGTGTGTTTCTAAACTCTAGCAGCTTCTCCCTCCACCTAGAAACCCTGATGCACGAGTCCTTCCCAGACTTTCAGTCTCAGCAACTAGCAAACTGGTTTCCACTTTGCTCCTTGAACACACCAGGGTCTTTCCTGACTCAAGACCTTTGTGCAATGTGTGTTTCCCAGAATGCGCTTTGCTCAAATTGTTGCATGTTCAACTCATTCTTGTCATCCGGGCCTCGGCTCAGCGTATCATTCCAGATAGAAGCTGCTTCTGACTGCCCCGCTGAAAGCTGTCTCTCCGCCCCTATCTCCAAGGTGGTATTGCTTCACCTTTTAAAAACAACAACAACAACAACAAAGAATCTACTCACTACGTGAAAATTTTGCACTTCTTTGATAATTTGCTGATTGTGTATTTCTTTCATTATTTAAGGTCTGTGAGCACAAGGACCTGGTTTGTACATCCTAGAATAGAATCCAGAACTTAGAAGGAGCCTCAGTGAAAACCTGCTAAATAATGAAGTGAAAAGAGGGACCCTGAGCAGTGAGATGGATAAATCCTTAGCAGTATTCCTACAACAGACACTGCAAGGAGTCTCCAAGGACTCTTCCTTAGGGTGAGGTCAGCTCAGAGCAGGGGACAAGGGGAACCCACTGTGAATAGCTCTGTCTACACTTCCACCCAGTTCTGCTTCATCTCCACAATCTCTCTTCCTGCAGCCAAAGACCATTACGCCATCTTCAGTAGATTCAGATAATATTTGACTGCCACTGACTGCCTAAGAAAGAGGTCATTTTAACAGGTGGGAAAAATGTTATCAACTTGCATTTTTGGAAGGGATTAATAAAGAGGTGACATATTGGGACACTTTTTAAAGAAAACATTCGTTATTACTTCATAGACACATTGACATAGTTGCTAATACAAATAAATATCTTCTGGACATATTTGGGTTTTTCAAACCAAACTTTAGGGATTAACTCAGAAACTGTTATGCGTAAATTTGTGTTTGCTAAAGTGACTGACTGGGGTATACTTTACCAAGCATTAACACCTATTTCGGCAAATCCAATATAGCATTGATTTTAAGCTCACGTGTCCTTAATTTTTAAAAAGTCCATAAATTATCATTGTAAGACTCAATTTCGGGATGTGACTCAGAATCTGTGAAGCATGGCAAGAACTACTATCCGTTAAAGATTATGATTCGGGCACTGTGCTAAGCATTTTACATACATACTCTCTTTCATTCTCTGCAAAATACAAGAGGATGAATGCTTTTATGATCCCCTTCTACAGATGATGAAGCCAGGACTAGTTACCCCATCCAGAAAACTGATACATAGCTAAGAGTCAAAGTAAGCTCAGAATTGTCTGACCTGGAACCTGAGCTCTTAGATACTACATTAAAATACCTTTTGTGGTCTTGTTTCCTAGACCAAGCATGTGGAACTTTCTAGGGAGGCTACTTGTCTACCAAAAGAATCAAGCAGTCAGTCTAACAATAAATACAAATAAAAAACAAACTGATTTAGTTTCTTTCCCTCTAAGAATGAAATTTATAAAGCCCTAAACAAATGTTTTTTTTTTTTTAATTAAGAACATAAAAAATATATTCATCCCAGCAGAGGCATTCCAGAAACTACTCTGAGCTGTGGCACTGATTATTAGAACAATACATTGAGAGAAATGGACTCAGTGAGGCCCAGGACCAATTTACCCATTGTTCACAGACAGTAAAAATGCAACGTTTATTTATTTTTTTAAAGATTTTTAAAATTTATTTATTTGACAGAGAGAGAGAGAGAGAGAAATCACAAGTAGACATAGAGGCAGGCATAAGGCAAGGGGGAATCAGGCTCCCTGCTGAGCAGAGAGCCCAATGCAGGGCTTGATCCCAGGACCCTGAGATCATGACCTGAGCCGAAGGCAGAGGCCCAACCCACTGAACCACCCAGGCACCCCACAAATGCAATTTTTAGACCCAGCTTCTCTGAATATGAAAATTCCTTAATGGTAATATTCTCCCCAAGTGAGAGGAAACTATATTTAAAGGCAGTTAAGAATCTCTCATCTTTTTATTGTTCACAAATAGGTAAGGTTAGGTAAGGATAGTGCTACCTTAACACAACATAGAAAATATGGACAAGGAATTCAAGGAACAAACAGGATCATAGAGGAGGAGAGGAAAAATAAAACAAGATGAAATCAGAGAGGGAGACAAACCATAAGAGACTCTTAATCACAGGAAACGAACTGAGGGTTGCTGGGGGGAGGTGGGGGGGTGGACATTAAGGAGAACATGTGATGTAATGAACACTAGGCATTACATAAGGCTGATGAATCACTGACCACTACCTCTGAAACCAATAATACATTATATTTTAGTTAATTAAATTTAAATTTTAAAAATAACATAAAAAAGTCTAGTTTGATAAAAAAAGAAAAGGAAAATATGGACATGATGAAAAATCACAAGTCTCATTTTTTTTTCTGAAAACAGAACTTCTCTAAATTCTTTTCTTGCACACAAAATTGAGAAGGCAATAAAAGTGTTCATCTAGACTTACTTTTGATGAACAAATAAGGAGTCACCAGGATCATAAAGATGAGAAAATTTTTAGGAAAATTAACCATGAACATCCAAACAAGTAAATGTTTTATATTCCCAGCTTCTGTGCAAATTAAAGGTCAGAGCCGCAAAAAGATCACTGGTCCCATGGTCCAGAAACTGATTCAACAAAATTGAGCACATGTCATATGTTAAGCATGTTCTATGGCTAGAATACCACATTGAATAAAGCAAGCTCCTGTCCGTGTGAAACGTACAGTAGAGACGGGGAGGGAGGAACAAAAAGTAAATATACACATAAATCTATAATAAAATGTCAAGTAGTGATAAGTGTTATTAAAAACTAGAGTAAGCTCTTTGGACAAATGACTGATTCTACAACTGGGGCAGGAAATACACAAGATAAGCTTGAAACAATCTTTCAGTGCCAGAAAATAAGGAAGTGCTCAAAAACAAAAACAAAAGCAAAAACAAAGAAACCCCACAGTAATGGGAGTTTGCCAAAGAGACACGGGAGTAGAATGAAAGCACTTCCAATGGCCCATACAGGAATAATTTTAGGAACCACATAAGGTAGTATTGAAGTATAACCCAAGTTGTAAAATACATACCTTTGAGTCCATAGTAAGTAAATGATTGAATAAATAAATGGAGAAAAGATAAATCTCCCATGCAGAAGAATTCTAAGTCATTTCTGTGAATGATTCTCCCTGGAGGAAGTGGAACATAATGGTCACTGTTAAGAGTGGGCTGTGTGTAGTGATTTCCTTCAAAAGGAACAAGGCAGAACAGGGTAGTGTGCACTCTGGGGCTGGCCTGCTTGAGGTTTCTTCCTGGCACTTCCATTCACCAGCTACATGACCTTGGGAAAGTCACTTACCCTCACTCTGATGGAAATTCCTCATCTATAAGATGCAAATCCTACTAGAACCTGCCTCAGGTGGTTGTTGTAAGAGTTAGATGAGTTAATGCATGTGAAGCACTAAGATTCCTTGGCTTATAGTAAGTTCTGTATAAATAAGAATTAGTTCTTATTATATGGAAAGCCACTGGAGGTACTAAACGGAAAGGTGCTAATAGCTTGTATTACTTCTTTAGGGGATCTCTCTATGCTCTCTGGAGAGAATAGATTTGAGGGTAGCAAGAGTAGGTGTGAGAGGTCAGGGCTGGAGGGCAGAGTGATGGCAGCTTTGATCAAGGTGGTCATAATGGGAGTGATAAGAAATAGCTTCAGGGTAAATTTTGAAAGTAAAATTGACAAGATTTACTAATACATTGGAAATAAGATGTCGATGAAGGGGAGAAGGAACCATGCCTCCAAGAATTTTAGTTTGAGTAATCAGGTGAGTAATCATATCATGTACTGATGTGGGGAACCCTGAGGGAAGTGTGTTCATTTGGGTGGTTATTTGTCAGAATTATTAAGAAACGTTGAGAGGGGGTACCTGGGTGGCTTGGTCAGTTGAGTGACTGCCTTTGGCTCAGGTCATGATCCCAGGAGTCCTGGGATCAAGTCCCGAGTTGGGCTTCCTTCTTGGCGGGGAGCCTGCTTCTCCTTCTCCCTTTGCCCCTCACCCCCACTCATGTTCTCACTCACTCTGCTCTCTCCCTCTCTCTCTCTCTTAAATAAATAAATAAATAATCTTAAAAAAAGAAAGAAACATTGAGAGGAATGTTCTGATGAAATGAGAAGGTCTCAAAAATTCAATTCAACTCTGACAGTATAATTATCAATGATACCAATAAAGGTGAAGGAGGACACCATCTGAAGACACTTAGGTAGTTATAGGGTTTGTTATTTAATGAACTCAGAGGATTTTGAAAATTAAAAAAATTTTCAAAAAGGGGGTGCCTGGGTGGCTCAGTCAGTTAAGCATGGGACTCCTGGTTTCAGCTAAGGTCATGGTCTCATGGTTGTGAGATCAAGCCCAGAGTTGGGCTCCATGCTGGGAGTGGAGACTGCTTACGATTCTCGCTCTCTCCCCCTTTCTGTCTGCCCCTCCTCTCCCTCTTAAAAAAAAAAAAAAATAGATGGAATGGTATAGTACTACACCCACACATGGTACCAATGTCAATTTCCTGGTTTTGATATTATATTACAGTTAAGAAAAGTATAACCATTGAGGGTAACTGGAAGAAGCGTAGTTAGGACTTCCATACTACCTTTGTTAACTTCCTGATAATCTACCATTATTTCAAAATGAAAATCTTAAATAATTACTCTTGTTCAGGAGAAGGAATAACAGTACATATTCTAGAGTTTTTAGGTAACCACAAGCTGCTGTGAGTCAATCCTGTGATGCAGCTGACAAACTAATGTTGGTGTGACCAGGATTAATGGAAGCGTAACTTGCCAAGACGGACTATAGAAACCCCCCCTTCGTTTTGCTCAGGTCAACCCACAGCTGAGGTGGCAAAATCAACTCTGGACGCCCACTTCTAGATTAACGAGCACACTTAATGACAGCTAGACAGCACACCCAGAACCAGGCAACCCTGTCATATGAAACACAGCTGAAGGAGGAGAAGATATTTAGCCAAGAAAACTGCAGGCTTCCCTGAGACGTAACAGCTGTCTTCAAATACGCAACAGATCATCGTTGATAATCATATTTAGATGAGTCTTTAACATCCCTTCAGAGGGAATAAACTTACCCTTGATTTTCACAAAATGCCAGAAGTGTTTTTAAAGAGCGCTTAGAGAAGCCATTTTACCAACATTAAAATCTCTGATATTTATTTATATTTTTAATAAATTGTGTCATTTAGTTTCAGGTGTACAATATGGTGATTCAGCAAGTCCATGTATTACTCAATGCTTAGCATGGTAAGTGTAGTCTTAATCTCCTTTACCTACTTCACACATCCTCCCACCCACCTCCCCTCTGGTAACCATCTGTTCTCTATCATTAGGAGTCTGGTGTTTTGGGGTAGTCTCTTTTTTTCCCTTTTGTTTGTTTTGTCTCTTGAATTCCACATATGAGTGAAGTCATACGGTATTTGTCTTTCTCTGACTGGCTTATTTCACTTAGCACTAGCACTAGCTCCATCCATGTTGTTACAATGGGAAGATTCCATTCTTTTTTATGGCCGAATAATATTCCTGTGTTTGCGTGTTCGTGTGTGTATGCGCAAGCGCGCAAGTGAACATACGCACTCGTGTGTGTATACCATATCTTCTTTATCCGACAGAACCTTGGGCTGCCTCCATATCCTGGCTATTGTAAATAATGCTACAATAAGCGTAAGGGTGCACATATCCCTTCAAACTAGTGTTTTCAGATTCTTTGGGTAAACAAATTTCCGATTTTTAAAACAAGTGAAGCAAAATAAATCTGGAACATCAAAATGTTCTCCCAACTGAATCTTCAGTGTTATTTTGTTTGGTTTGAAAGTGAGTCACTGATTTTAAGGAGTCTGTACTTTATCACTGCCACTTTCAACCATCTCCTCCTGCAGCTGTCTCAAGAGCTATTAAGATATAAGATTTGTAATTTGGACTTAGGGATCAGAAATCTGTCAACCTTTCAGACAGGACCAAGAAGTTTTAAATATTTGCCTTGACTAGTAAGGAAGGGTCACAATACCTTTCCTATTTTCCCCCTTGTTCATGGATAGAAAGGAAGATGATAGCAATACCGAAAGGTTAATGTTGCAACTCTTAGTATTAAATTAATACTAATTGCAGCCTCTTAACATTATAACACTGCAGTGAAGGTTAGACCAAAATTTAAAAACAAAGAAATTACTTGGCACTTTGCTATAAGAAAAAGCTAGAAAAATGTCAAGAATAAAACCCAGTGAAAAGAACCTTGCAGACACCGACTTTCATATCCTGGTCATGATGGAGTCCTTCCCTGAGCAGTCTCACTGCTGTGCCTACTCAGTCTGCTGAGGAACTTTTCTGTTTATGACCTAGCAGAGATGAACATACTGCTTTGGCCAAAAGGGGCGAACAAAATGCTGAATGGTATTATGAACCAAAAACAAAACAAAAAATACTATTCTTTTTTTCAAACAAAACCAAACTTCTGGCATGCCTGGAATAGAGAGAGCATGGGGTTTTGGCTGCTAGCACCCAGGGAAGATGACTGGAGGAAAGAATGAAGCCAGGAAGAGGTTTTGCACACTTAGGATGTGCCCAGATTTTTACTGAAGGGGCCTGTGCTAAGAGGTCATTATTTGCACTATTTCCTGTGAAGTTCACAGACACCCTATGAAGTGAGGTCGTACTACTATTCTCATTTTACAGATAAAGATGAGGGCTTGGAGAGATTAATCAACTTGCTCAAGGACACCTAACTAGAAAGTGACAGGGGTGGGATTCAACCACAATGATCCATCCAGTGACCACTGAACATAAATCTTTAGTGTTGAGCCCATGCTCCCCATCTTCCTCTAAAGAATCGGGAGTTCAGAAAGCTGAGGAGACTTGCCCAAAGCTGGCTTGTGGCTGAACTGAGGCTTGAACCAAGGTCTCCTGACTTCCAGTCAGGATCTTCCTGCTGTGCCCTGGGACCACTCCGTCTGGAATCTTAAGAGTTGAGCAGGGATATCATCAAACTTTGAAAATCACAAAGGACATGAAGAGAGTAAATAAAATCTTCTAAAACCCAATCATATAAAAGCACTAGGACAAGGAACCATTCTGGAAGCTTGAGAGAGAAACATATAAAACGAGAGAAAGAAGTGCTACCATATATATACAGCAATGAACTTATAGAACTCATTGGCCCTAGCAAGCAATAAAGCCTGAGAACAGGCATCCAAAGAAAATATTAGGCTTTAGTTTAATTAGTTTATTTAACACCCTGTGTCCTAGGTATCTTTTATGGGCTGAATTGTGTCCCCCACCCCCACCCCAAACTTTACATATTGAAGCACTAACTAACCCCCATGATCTCAGAATGTGACTGCATTTGGAGATAGGGCCTTTAGAAGGATGATTAAGTTCAAAAGAGACCGTTAGGGTGAGCCTTAATCCAGCCCAACTGGTGTCCTTATAAAGAGAGATTAGGACACACACAAAAAAACACCAAGGGCATGTGTGCCCAGAGGAAAGACCTTGTGAGGACAAAGCAAGATGGCGGCCATCCATAAGCCAAGAAGAGAGACTTCCAGAGCAAAGAACCATACCAACACCTTGATCCTGAACTTCCAGTCTCAAGAACTGTGAGAAATAAATTTCTGTTGTTTGAGACACCTGGTCTGTTGCACTTTGTGTTGGCAGCCCTAGCAAACCAACATAATGCTTTGCAAACGTGCATTTGCTAATTCCTGCAACAGCCTTTTGATGTAGAAACTATGATCCCCACAACACAAATGAAGAACCTGAGGCTTAGAGAGTTTAAATAATTTCATCCATGTCACTCACTAGTAAGCAGCAGAGCTGGGATCCATTTGTGAATCACAGAACCCTAGTGGATTATGAAAGACGTGAGGGTCCTGCCTCCAACCTTAGCAGATGGACTTCAAGAAAGACACCTCTCATACACCATTTCGCTCGGTACTTCTGGACCACGTGGATGGAGGCCACAAGCTAATATGACAATTTGTGTGGGCTTATGAAATGTTAAGGAAATCACCTTCAAATAACACACATTATAAAAGGTCAGAGGGGCACCTGGGTGGCTCAGTGGCTTAAGCCTCTGCCTTCGGTTCAGGTCATGATCTCAGGGTCCTGGGATCGAGCCCCACATCGGGCTCTCTGCTCAGCAGGGAGCCTGCTTCCCCCCCACCCCACCCGCCTGCCTCTCTGCCTGCTTGTGATCTCTCTCTCTGTCAAATAAATGAATAAAATCTGTAAAAAAGAAAAATAAAAAAGTCACTAAATAAAAGGTCAGAGCGCTGGATTGGGCGCCAGAGCACCTGAGGTCCAATCCAGTCCCCAGGGCTTTTCCGAGGCCCAGGTATTCCTGTAAAGCTCAATCTCTAAATCTGTTTTCTAAACTGTGAAAAAGAATTAACATCTGCCTCCTGCTTTTCGGTGTTTCTTTAATTGCATTCACATTGTAGACTCACGCTGCTGCAGTAGAGCTCTCTTGACTATCACTAACACAGCAGGTTCCTCGCATATCCTTGGCCATTAAAACATGCACAGGGAATGAAGATGGAAGCTCTCAGCAGACTGTACAAACATAAAGCACCCTGGCTGATACAGGGGAATATCACGATTTCATTTTTTCAAGCCCTGGTAACCTCAAAGGGGAAAGCTGATGAGTCAGAAAGAAAAGCCAGGGGACCAGGTAGCTCCGAGGAAGATGACAGAAGAGAGAACCGCAGTCCGCTCCCAAGGAATAAGACGTAGGCCCTGACCTGATGGCTTGAATCCTTCACTTTCTCTTCTGTGTCTGAGAGACAGCTGTGTCCATGTCACCTTCATCTGTCATCTACCGCCTTTGCCCCGAGTCCTTAAGATCAGCCAGTCTGTACAAAGGAGCAGGAGGGAGCTCTATAAACTTGAATGAAAGACTTTGTTCATGTCCTTTACTGGGGGCCACCCTGAATCCCTTTCCCATGAGATATAATGGGTCCCTAGGAGGGGAGAGTCTACCTTGCCTTGCTGGCCTGCCAATTTGCCAGGGGAGGAGAAATGTTACACCCAGAATACTTGCCAGACATTTTCCCACTGATTCCGAGGGTGTGGGATGAGCTCCCAGCACCCAGCCCTCTAACCGTTCTGCCATAAACAAGAGCGGAATCGTACATCTCCTTATTTGTTTATTCACCAATTCATTCATTCATCAAATATTTATTGAGTGCCTTCTATGTGCAAGCACTGATGCAGGTGCCAGGGGTACAGCAGAGACAAAAACCCTGCCCTCATGCAGCTTGCATCACCTCGGGGAGGAGGCAATAAGCAAAATAAATACGTGTAAGATGAAACCCGTTAGGTAAGATGTGTTATGGAGAAAAATAAGCTAAGAAAGGAGATTAGGAAATGCTGAATAAAGTCCTAAAAATGAGAGTGTAAGATAAGGAGAGGGAGAGGCCCAGGAGTATAACTGGAACATTCTAGAAACAAACAGAGGCCAGTAAAGCTGAAGCAGAGTTAGCAGGGTGACAAGTCACAGGGCTAACAGGAGACCATATTATAGAGCACTTGGCAGGCCACCCTAAGAACTTTGGCTTCTACTCTGAGAAAGAAAGGCGAGTCGTTTGGGGGTTCTGAACAGAGGGGCAGCCTGACCTAAATGAGTTTTATAGGATCCCTCTGACAGCTGTGTTTAGAACTGAGTAGATGGCCTGGGGGGAGCACAGAGGCACAAGCAGAGCAGTCAGGGACGGTCGTAATGATTTAGGCGAGAACTAATGATGGCTTGCAGCAGGGAGATACCCAGTTGAGGCGGGGAGAAGCCGCTGGGTTCTGGGAAACTTTCTGACTGAAGGTGCGGTCAACAGGATTTGCCAACAGCCCTCTTGTGGGATGTGAGAGCGGGAGAAGAGTCAGGAAAGGATGAAGCTGCCATTAACTGCGGTGAGGAAGACCACGGGAACGCAAGTCTGGAGGGTGAGGACATCAGTTTCTCATTCAGGGGATGTGGCTCTGCATATGCCTTTTGATACCCAGTTGGAGATGACACGTGTGCAGTTAGGTGTGCCAGGTGAGATGCAGGGAGTAGGTCTGTGCTCAAGATGGACATTAGGAATGGTCAGTATCTAGATGGCACAAATGGGCATTCGACTTGATGAAAACCGTTAAGGCAAGTGGGGACAGCAGAGATGCAGCCCACAGGCTGAGGGGAGGCCAGTGGCACTGGACATCGGAGTGAGAGGACCCAGGGGTAAGATTGCAGGAAAGCCAGGAGAATGCGGCTCCTTCCTTGCCCATCCTGTTCTCTCTCCAACGCTCCTTTTTCTTTTCTGTTCTCATTCCACCTCTCTCAGCCTTATGCTTAGGTGAGCAAAGAAGCTTTCTATCAAAGTGCATGACCTAAGATAGGTGTTTACCAGGTAAACACTACCCTTCTTGTTGTGTGGTCCTTTTTGAAAGGCCCCCAGATCTCTGTGCAATGCATCGTTACAATATGTGGATCAGCAAGAACAGCCAGTTGCTCAGCTCCGTGGGTTCCGTGGGCTGCCTGCCCAGTAGAGTTAGAGATACTCTCTTTACTGTTGCTGTTGTTATTGTTCAAGAAGGCTTTGGCCCTCGCCACACCCCTCCCTCCTTCCTTCTCCCACTCCCCACCCCCTGATCGGAGGGCAGTGAATGCTCACATCATTTCACTTTGGTCCAGCTGCTAGGCTGGGGAACAGATGTTGCATTGTTAACACAGAGAAGAAAACAAACCGCCCCACTCCTCTGCGTCCTCCTGCCTCTCCCCTCCATCCCCATTTTAGCCCCCTGGTGAAAATGGGCAAACAATGTGGGGGAGAAGAAAGGATAGGGCTCCAGTGAGTAATGCCATCCTCCCCAGCCAAGGTTGAGCCCTAACCGGAGGTGCACAGAGCGTTCTCCCCAGCCCTGTTTACAGCAGACACGGGTTCAGTCAGCTGAGAGGGCTGGCTCGTGGCTGATGACGTGAGGATTCTCTCACTGAGAGGAGCATTGAGAGACGAAAGACAATGGCCCTCTTCTGTGTGTGGCCCCAGGAATGACTCTACCTGCATTTTACTGGCAGGAGCTATGACCCAAAGACATCAGGGCAATCCTAAGGGCAGAAAGCAATGGTGTCTTGGCTGGGGTCTATCTTGGTTTGACTATTCCTCCTTTGAAACCTTCTAAGAGATGGGGGTGGGGTGGTAATTTCTTCTCTGGAGACCATAGGTTTAGATTCTTCTGCCTTTCCTTTCACTTCTCATGCAGACCCTTTCCTCAGATGGGGAGGGGTGGTGGAGGAAGTGGAGGGAGCATTAGAAGTCTGGTGTGAAGGTTGGAAGTGAAGCCGTACATGGAGATAAGGAGGCCAAGTGAGAAGCAGAGTGTGCAAGGTCTTGCCAGCTAGCCTAAGTGCTTGGAACTTCCCTTGAAGTTATTCAGTGGCAATAGAAAGATTTTAGCAAGGAAGGCTAGAAGGGAAGGGAGAGCTAGTTTTTTTTTTTTTTTAAGTTAATGTTTTTTCATTTAAATTCACATATAGTGTATTAACATATACTTAATTAACATATAGTGTATTATAAGTTTCAGAGGTAGAGTTCAGTGATTCATCAGTTGTATATAACACCCAGTGCTTATCACATCTATGCGCTCCTTATTGCCCATCACCCAGTGACCCCATCCCCCACCCCCTTCTGTTTTGTTTCTTAAATTCTATGTATGAATGAAATCATATGATAATTGTCTTTCTCTGATCACTCATTTTACTTAGCATAATACCCTCTAGTTCCATCCATGTCATTGCAAATGGCAAGATTTCATTTTTTGATGAAATCATCAAAAGTAGTATATATACTACTTAGCCATCAAAAAATGAATATGATTGAGATATATATATATATATATATATATCTCAATCACATCTTCTTTATCCATTCATCTGTTGGTGGACATCTGGGCTCTTTCCACAGTTTGGTTATTCTGGACATTGCTGCTATAAACATTCGGATCACTACATTTGTACCTTTGGGGTAAATACCCAGTAGTATCATTGCTGGGTCACACGGTAGTTCTATTTTTAACTTTTTGAGGAACCTCCATACTGTTTTCCAAAGTGGCTGCACCAGCTTGCATTCCCACTAGCAGTGTAAGAGGGTTCCCCTTTCTTCACATCTTCCCCAACATTTGTTGTTTCCTGAGTTGTTAATTTTAGCCATTCTGACTGGTGTGAGGTGGTATCTCACTGTGGTCTTGATTTGTATTTAAGGGAGAGCTAGTTAAAGGCTGCTATAACAATCCAACTAGTAGACAGCAAAAGCCCCAAAATAACATTACAGATGTCTCAATTGTTGAGACAAAATCAACAGAGCTTAGGAACCAACTGGGCATGGAGGGGAAGTAGCTAATGATGGCCCCAGCTCTCGCAGGAACTTAAGGGTTCTAAGCCCTGAAAAAGTTATGCCTGCCTCCTGTGCACATCATTCAAAATAAAAGTAATATCTAGCCATAAAATAGGGTAAGGAATTCTAAAAAGCTTCTCTTTTTTCTAGGATGGCTGCTTTGCTATACTTTCTAATCACTAAATTCTTTGATAATAAATTTTTGCCACCCTGGTTTTGTTTTCCTGGTGTTTCAACTGTGGATGTTTTTATGCTTATTGGATAATCCAATACTGGGAGAGAGTAGCAGAATTTACGTGCGGTCCACAAGATGGATGACATGACTTTCACAGAGAAGGAGAACGCAGGAAGAGGAGCAGTGTGAGATGGAGTGGGAATGATGAGCTCAGCCTTGGACGTGTGAGTGTGAAGTATCAATGGAGACAGACACTGCCAGAGGGCAGCTGATTAGATGGGTCTGGAGCAGAGATGGTAGAACTGGGTATCATCAGCACTCATGGGTGGAGGGGGTGGGGCGAGAGTCATGGGAGAGGATAAGGTCATCCAGGGTGAATGTGGAGAAGGAGAGGGGAGACAGCCTGCAATGAAACCTGCAGAAATTTGGCATGTTAGGGATTACGTGGGAAAAGGAGGCTGCTGAGGAGTTATCTAGGAAGACCCGAGGAAATTCAAGAGAAAGTGGAGCCCCAAAGACTAAGGAGCAAATGAGTTTCAAGAAGGAGAAAATAATCAACAACATCAAATGCTATAGACCCATCCAAGTCAGATAAGAGGATGGGCAGAGCATCAACGCATGCTCCATCAGAGAGGTTCCTAGGGGCCTTGTTACTGACAGCAATTTCTGGGGAATCGTATATGTGGAAGGATGAGTGAGAAGCAGATGAAAAGATAACAAAGAGAGAGTTTGCACTATTAGTGGTAGTATAAAGGAATGGAAGGCTGAGGGATGGTTTTATGTAAACATGGTAAAGAACACAGTATATCTCACTTATACCTGCCAAGCAAAATATCAAGACATACTAGATTGGGGGGCAGGTGAAGGGGTTTTAATACATAAGTAAGTTTTAGGGGAATAATTCTCCTTGTATTACCTATAGGCTACAGAGAGTCAGCTGAGGCAATAATTTTGCTTGGCTTGGATGTGGTATTCTGGAAAGTTGGACAAGCACTTCTCAGGCACCTACTCTGCATGCTGGTTCACGTATTAGCTGCTGTGGGGAATTCAGAAAGAAGGAGCTCAAGACGCTCGTCATGTCATGGAAAGAACACTTACATCAGAGGCTGCAGATCTACAATGTGAAACACCCACAGTGTTTGTGCTACGCAGTGCTTTTGTAAAGTTGAGCCATCATTTTTTTTTTTTTTTTAAGATCACATAAAAATCTGGATATCTGGCTCTTGTTGAAAAACCGGAAGATCTACGCCCCTTGACCTGCATTCCTGACAGGCCGCAATTGACTGGGACAAAGGTACAGCCGCCAGTTCCTGAGAGCTCCCATCTCCCCTTCACTCCCGTCCTTGGAGCTCTGTAGAGCGGACTGGTGGAGAAGACTGCATTTACATTAACTGCCCAGTGCTTGGGAAGCATGTATGCTTGTGACCACACCTGGGGACAATCTAAGTCATGAATTACTACATGCTAGAATGTGTGATGCTGACAGCTGTGCTTAGGTATTCAGGGAAAGGAGAAATCAGTGGAACTCAACAGTTGAATATAGCTTCTTAGACTTGGCCTTGACGAGGAGGTCGGATAACAATACATGGTTGAGTGGATAAATGAATAAATAGAGGAAAGAGAGAAAAGCACTTCTGCTGGGTTCTGGAATGGATTTAAGGCACTTGTATGGCAGGTGATGGCTGGAATTGAAGAAACACATATCTAGCACTTTTCACTTAAAACCTGAAAATTCTTTATTTTCAGAGCAGGGAAAAGACATTTCAACTTATTTGCAGACAGTGTTATCTATAATTTCTCTATTTGCCCATGACTGTCCTGTTGCAGACAACTTCCTAGTCAACAGCAGTAATCATATAGTGATAGTGCAAGAAGCTGCTCCCTTGAAAGTCAAAAACAAAGATCATACACTAGGATTTTATATCTTTACAAGATTCCCACTGTTGCTTACACAACTGCATCAATTGCAGCTCCATGGGCAGTCATAATACCCGTGTCCTCGTTCTTTTCATCTTTCCCAGCTGATTGCTTGTGCCTATCTCCAAAGAGGGTGTTCTTTGGGCTCAGTGAGCTAAAGTTCCAACCTCACATCTAGTTCTAGGTTTTGGAAAGCATCTGGAATTATCTCAAAGGGGTAACCACTGATTAATCCCTTTGATGATTTCTAAAGTTCAAGAATGAACCAAAGTCTCCCTAAATGAAGGAGGGGAAAGCGCCGAACTTTTACCGCACTAAGTCACGGCTCCCTGTTTCAAGGACCTGGCCTTTGCACTGCAATTCATGTCTTCCAAATACAGCCAGCTGTGTGTGAAAAGGCCCAGTTGCCACTAGATGACCCTAAAGTGTAATCCACTACAAATTTCATCCTTAAATAGGAACTGACAAGTAAGAAACATCAGTACTGAAGAAAACCCTTCAAGACAAAAGATGGAGATAATAAGAAACAGTAACAAAACAGCCTGGAGGAAGCAGAGGCAATTCACAAAGCAGCAAACTGCTGTGAATATGTAATTAGTATCTTCAGAGAGGTAGGATACAGTTTATATCCGTAAAACAAGAATAAGTTACAGAAACAACAAAAGGAGCCATGAGAATAAGAATAAATGGTTTAGGAGAGCCTGGGTGGCTCAGTGGGTTGGGCCTCTGCTTTCGGCTTGGGTCATGGTCTCAGTGTCCTGGGATCGAGCCCCACATTGGGCTCTCTGCTCAGTGGGAAGCCTGCTTCCCCCTCCCCCTCTGCCTGCCTCTCTGCCTACTTGTGATCTCTCCCTCTCTTTCTGTCAAATACATAAATAAAAAATCTTATAAAAAAGAAAGTATATCTTTAAAAAAAAAGAATAAATGGTTTATTGCAGAAGTTTATTATAAAGATAAATTTTGATATTGTAAAGTTACTATAAACCCAGTGGAAAATGTAAAAAGCAGTTGAAGAAACCTCCCAAAAGATATAAAAATGTGTAAAGGGATGCCTAAGTAGATTAAAAATCAGAGAATTGATCCAGGGAGTTATTTTCTGACCAATGATATTCCAGAAAGGGGGTGGGTAGCAGCTGAGAAAAATAATAGAGAAAACATTATAAAAAAAATAAGAAATTGAAGAACACAAAGTTCTAAACTAAAGGGGCCCAGCAAGTGCCCAACATAATAAATTTAAAAAAGTCTACACTAACATATATAGTCATGGAATTTTAACATACAATGGAAAAACAGAAACTTCTGGAAGAAAAATATCTTACAAAGAAATGAGGAATGAGAGTAGCAGCAGACTTCTCAACATCAGCCCTAGAAGCTAATAGGCAAAAAAACCATTTTTTGAAAGAAAGTTATTTTTATCTCTTCCCAACTAAATGTCCCAAAGAATGTGAGCACCAAAATACAGACATTTTTATACAAGCAAGATTTCAAAATACTACCTACAGAGACACCTTGTCAGAGAATTGTTAGAGAATGTGCCCCAATGAAACAAGGTATACACTGATACAGGAGAAGGCATGGGATCCAGGAGATAGGAGGTGCAACTTAAAAGAAAGAGGATGCAAATTCCAAAGATGACTATGAAATGAGGTCCCATGTGGACACTTTTTCAGTGGGTGAGGAAAACAAGCCAAAGAGGAGCTGGAGGCAGAGGCCCCTGGAGAAAGGTCTGCAGGGGAAAAAAAAGAAATGGAGGCAGCTTCAACATAAATGAGAAATTATCTCCATCCCCCACAGACACCAGTTTTGACCATGTGGAAATTGGTATAGAGAGGATGTTGAATGGTGTTAGGGAAATTTAGCCATAGATACAGAGATAATGAACAAAAGAAGAAGAAAGAGGAAGAAGGGGGTGGGGAAAAAGAAGCAGGCAATCATGAATTACTGGAAAAAAACAAGAGGTTGGAAATTATAGTCTACTACTTGGCTTAGCACAAGCCATCTTTCAGTGATCATAATAATCTAAACACGGATTATAGTTCTAATTCTCTGTTGGAGGAAGTGGAAGCACTGGAGGAAGAAAAGCGAGCATAAGAGATCTAAAACCTCATATGTGCTAAAATTCTAAAATGATGTCAAATTATTAATCAAGTATGAGCATATTATTTAAAAATATGGACTCACATATGATAAGAAGGCACCAAAAGACCTGAAATGCAGTCACCTCTGGGGGGAGCAAGATATGGGGGAGGTGGCCAGCAGGCTACTGGACTACTGTTGGTAAGTGTTTATAGCCTAGTTGACTTGTTTCAACTCAAAGCTTATATCACTTTGACTAAAATTTAAATTAACGTACTGTCAGAAGTAAGTAGGAGTCTCCAAACAGTTGTAGAATAACTATTCCCCTACCAAGGTGAATACTCGGAAAGATAACAACTCACTTAGACACAACATTTGTGCTTCTGGCATTTTATCAAGCACTTACAACCTGGAGTTACAGCTCCCTGCTGCACAGTCACCCATGCAGACACACACTTGCCAGGTGCACTCAGATAACAGCAGCTTCTGTGGGTCCATGTTTCAGGAAGAAGGAAAAGTGGATGAGTTAGACAAAAATAAGTGTCTGTGTGGGATGGAGCTATTTTCACCCTCCTCTACAAGCCTGCTATGTGTGCATCTACTATAACAGAAGTCAGAATTTTGAACAGTGTTGAAAGCAACAACTATTTTCAACCTCATTTGGAGAGATCTGGATAAAGCTACAGAAAAAAAATCTATGAAATTTGCCAAGTTGCTGAGATTTGTAGTATCACCTCCTAACAAAAAGCTATCAGCTTAGTCTGAAAAAAAAAAAGGTTCTACCCAGAGGTGCTAGAATGCTTCACACTGAAAGGTAAAGTTAGAAGGGACTTTAGAAATCATCCAAGTCAACTATCTCATGAGACCCAGTGAGGCAAAGGGATGGACATGCCCAAAACCTCCCAGCTTACTTTCATCAGAACCAGATCTGGAGTCCTGAATGGAACCCTGTACTGCCTACCACAGAGACTGACTTGTTCCCTTCAGATAGATGAATAGGGGTAGACAGTAGAGCAAGGTCAGAGTCTGAACACAGTTAAGTTCTGAGACTTGTCATCTGTCCACCACTCCAAACTTCCTCACACAGCAATAACAACAAAAGGGAAGCTATAAAATTCAAAAAGTCAGAGGCCTACCTTTGTCTGAGCTGCTGACCTTCAGGGTTTAAGATAGCCCAAGCATTCAACAGTGACTTAGGGATTAGCCACTGTGAGCTGAGGGACTTCCAAGCAGAGTTGTCTAGCAGACATGTCAGTGCTGGAGGCTGAGAAGAGATTTCAGAGTCATCACGTATACGTGTCATACTGAAGAATGAGATTGCCCGGGGAGAATGAGAACACAGAGAAGAGAAGGTATTCCACACAAAATCCTAAGGAGCACCAATCTTAAGACAAGAAGAGTAAAGGAGAAGACAAATTGCTCCTGGAACCTATACCTGCCTTCAAATAAGGGTCTTATATGCCTTGAAGTGAGGTATGAGATCTTCATTGCTTGTTTTCCTCTCAAGTTTTAAAAATGTGTTACAAGCACGTGCAGCCAATGCTTGAAGTAATAGAAGAAAGGAAGAGGGAGGATTTAGAGTGAGCAAAGGCATTTGAGGTTCATCCTAGAGAAGCTGGTGGGACTGTTTCTGGACTTCTGCAGAGAAGTAGGCTGCTGCCCACTCTGTCCCCCATCCCAGTACTGTTGCCACTAGGGCAGGCCCTAGGGGAACCTGGGGAAGACAGGTGTTTCCTGGAAGGGTCAGTAGAAGGCCACCCACCCTCTGCTAGGTGGACTTAGTCCAGATCAGAGCATGTGCTGCTCAGAGCCATGTGGTATAAAGGTTGAGTAAACATCTACTTTCTTTGCACTAAGGGTAAAGACCAATGAGACTGGGATGTCACCATAAAGGTTATCATATATGAAAAGCAAAGAGAAAAAGGCAACGGCATTCACCTTTCACCTAGTTCAATGTATTTCTCAGAGAAATGCCATTTTGGAAAAAAACAGAAATTTCAAGTAAGAAAGTGTTACGTTGGCCTAGAAGGAGTATTGGGTGATTGTTAACTTGGGACTGGCCCAAGACCAGGAGGGTTTATGAGCAAGGATCTCCTGATCTTCTCCCCCATGTCCTAATTATACTAGGCCCTCTCTGAAAGCTCTTCCTGGCTGGGAGTTCATACCCAAGGGGAGTAGAGAGAGCTGGAAAACACTGCAGTGGAGAAGATAGAACCCAGGCTTTGAAGCTAGGAGGCCTAAGTTTTAACCCCAACTTTAATGATTATTATCATTGTGACCTTGTCAGAATTATGTAAATTTCTTGAGTCTTAGTTTCTTCACCTATAAAATCAGAGTGACACTTACTGCAAAGGATTGAAAGAGATAGTATTCACAAAAGGTATGAATAGGTACTCAGTAAATGCTCCCTCATCTCCTACCTCCTCCTACTCATTGAGAGCCACCACTGAGTGAGCAAGATTACACTTCATTTTAGCTCCCTTCAACTCCTTGCAAATTAGACACGTTATCGACATTGACAATGATCTCAACATTTTCTCTGGACCATCAATAGGTAGGGTTCTACTATTATGTCATCAAGTTATGGCATCCTGGACATTGCATGCTCCGATCATTGGGTATGAGCTGACATGCTTTTGGAACTCTCCGCTATTTATCTGGTTCTTCGAAAAAACATTACATTTCTATAAGTCATTAGCGGTAGTGGAAGTTTGAAGTGGTTCGTGGTCTTCTGTCATCTCCTTATCCCTAGGATGGCACAAGTGCCTCAGTTAAAGACAACCCTCCCCACCTCACCCCTACCCTCTCCCACCCCAACACACTGTGATCTCGCTAAGTCGCTGCTGCTGGTCCGCACTGGTGAAATTTCCCTCTTTGCTGCTGTGATTCACTAGCCATGGGAACTGTCCTTTCTGGTCTCTCTCCCTAGCATATAAGTGGTTCCTCATTTGCACTTTTTTTTTCCATGAAGTTCATGCCCTCAAGCACTTCAGGCCACGTGGGTATATTTAGCTTTGCTCCGGGAGCTTTGCTGACTTTGCTCCCTGACTGATGAAGGTTCGGTTGCCCCCCAGAAAGAGTTTCAGACTGATTCCCTTCATTGGAGGTTACATCTGGCTCTAGTGACTGCTGTGACACTTTCATGACTGGTCATTTGAGTCCCCTCAGATCATAGTATTTACTTTGAACATCAATACTTTGTGCTCTTGGAAGTTGAAATTCTTCATTCCAGCCTCTGACCCCTTAGAACGCCTTCTCTAACTTTTCCTTGCCCTGAGCATCCTGTGGCTACTGCTCTTAGCTCTCACGGTCATTTTCCATTAGGAAAATGTAGGAAATGTAGGAAAATGTTTTCCTAAGAAGGAAAAAAGTAACTGTTAACTAATTAAGGCCTCTCAAACCTCTTTTCCAGGAGCAGGGCCACAGATCCCATTACCAGGATCTAGCAGAGTGAGGTGCACTTAGCAGAAACTCACTTAATGTTTACTAATTTGAATTGTTTTCTAACTAAGCATAAGGGAGGCTAGAGTCAGACTGCCTTGTCAGCAACTAAGTGGAAGAGAAATGCACAAAAAGGCCATTGTGTGTTTAGACATGCTCCCTCTTCAAGGACCCAAAACAAGGCTTTTGGATCATGCTAAACCTTTTATCATTTTAATGCTTATTGTCTTCTCTTTAATATAGACTATAGATAAATCAACCAATCAGCAAGCATGTGTGGATCACCAACTTTGTACAAGGAACCATGGACATTTCAGAAGTGAATGACAAAGGGGAGATAAGTGATCTTGGGAATGAGAGCTGTCTTAGGTAATGTGGGCAAAACATGAAAAGAATCCAGCATGGCGTCTGCCCTCCTGGAGTTCACAGACTCCACGAGCATAACATAGACTGACTCACATAACATAAGCAGGCAAGAACCAGGACAAAACTGTGAGGAAACACAAGGAAACATTCTGGGGAGGCTGTAGGGAGAAGGAGGTTGCCTTGGACCTTGAAGAATGATAAGGATTTGAAAAGATACAGAGAAAAGGGCAGGACTTATCAGGGGAGAAAGAAAAGCATGAACACAGGAAACCTAGACCAGAGGAGAGAACTGGCATAAGGTGCCTACATGTATATGCTATGAGGCCTGTCTGTAAAGAGTTAGACTTACCTCAGTGAAAATAGGTATGAGGGGAGGAGAAAAGCATCTGCTCGGCCTCAAGGGCTAGGCTGTGACCCAAGCAACCAACCAGCTACAGACTCACATTAGCCCGTAGTAGAGTGAGCAGGCTCCTGCAGGGGAGAGAAGATTTTTGCCCATGTTCCTTAGAGAAACCACTAGATATGGCTTCTTTCCAGTCCCTTATCCACTCCCACCCGTTTATCTGTTCTTACTTCATGAAAAACCAGGTTTAAAAGTGTCTGTCTGTAGGGGCGCCTGGGTGGCTCAGTGGGTTAAAGCCTCTGCTTTCAGCTCGGGTCGTGATCCCAGGGTGCTGGGATCGAGCCCCACATCGGGCTCTCTGCTCAGCAGGGAGCCTGCTTCCCCCTCTCTCTCTGCCTGCCTCTCTGCTTACTTGTGATCTCTGTCTGTCAAATAAATAAACAAAATCTTTAAAAAAAAAAAGTGTCTGTAGAACAAAAGTAATCGACTCCAGATGAAGGAGACCATCCATGCACTTGCCCCATTGTGTGGGTCTCTAGCAGCGTCTGGGGCAGCAAACACTCACGTGAGGCCTCTACCACTTAGGCCACCAAAGGCTATGGCTTCAAGAGACAGTGAAATGAATGAACAGCTGGACCCTGGTTAGACAAGAAACCCACGCTCTCCTGATTGGCCATCGTCCTGGTCTATGAGTGGAACAAATGTCTTGGTTGTCACTGTTTCCATCCTAGTTGATCCGCAGAGAAGAAAGGTCTATTTTAAGAATCTTTTTGACTGGTCACATGAGAAATTGCTACTCAAAAACGGCTATTTACCGGGTAAGTAAAGCGCCTGGAAAACAAAAGGTTAGTATATTACCCCCAGTAACTGTTTAAACCAAAGCAAACATCCAGGCAGGCCATGTTTACTCTGCATCGTACCTGCTTTCTGCCCTCAGTCACCTGATTCCTAAGGCTCCTGGTTGATTTCCTCCTCAGGATTAACCTCAGGAGAAAGAGCAGCAGTGATATCAAAGGATGGGGTCTCGAAAGGGTAAGGGAATTAGGGGCACACAGCAGTTCTCTTATTAAGTGATGAAACTTTTTTCAGGGAAGTCAAGGAGCTGGGCAAGGCAAAACCTGAAAGAATCTGGAAGCTCTAAGACCCTTCCACAGAAAAATGTCCCCTCCTCTTACATTTGAAGTGTCTATGTTAATGGACAGGAAGGGCATCAAATATGGTCTATAGAGATACTGTTCATACTAGAGTTTCAAACCATCAAGGTAATACCAAAAGCATTAAAATCCACATTGGAGAGACCAAATGTGCTGATTATGGTGCCTTTGCCATGGCTGGGACTTATTACAATCTGTCACAAAAGTATGATCCCAGCTTCTCCATGGGAGTCCCCAAGCCTGTTTACCTCTCAGTTTCGACACTATGCTACCACACCGAGTCATATCAAGTTAAGGAAATCTTTATGTTACCTATCCTATGGAATTTATGATCTTGCTTAGGGTGTAAGGTAACACGTATAGCCAACAAAGAAAATAACACAAGGTAATACATAAATACTAGAGGGCCACCTGGGTGACTCAGTCAAACATCTGCCTTCAACTCAAGATCGTGGTCCCAAGATCTGGGGATCGAGGCCTGCTTCAGGCTCCCTGTTCAGTGGGGAGGCTGCTTCTCCCTCTGCCCCTCTTCCCAGTTTGTGTTCTCTCTGTTTCTCTCAAGTAAATAAATAAAGTATATTAAATATATATATATTTACTTATTTATTTACTGGAGAATAAGTGGCACAAATCAGTGTGGGGGTGGGGGACAGAGCAGTGTGGCATAGAGCACCCACTGAAAAAGAAAATGCCTATAATGAAAGCTGAAGTCTCTAGCTTGCTTCCCAGTGCTTTCCAGAATCTGGCCTCAACCTGCCCCTCAACCTTAGAGGAGGGGTCTACAATCAAACTAGACAGTATCCTAAGCGCTCACCTTGCTCCATGGCTGGGTTTTTTGTTTGTTTGTTTGTTTACTGCTTAGCACAACTTTTCCTTCCCTCTCTGCCATGCCAAATGTTAACCATGCTTCACATCTGGCTCACACTTCTCCTGTTCCTTGACACCTTTGCAGCAACCTCTCATCCCCCACCAGCCCTCAATGACCTCACCCTGCTCTATGTCCCCCAGCAAGTCATGTGCAACTCATTGTCTGGATGCTCATTCATTCATCAGTTGTAGACAGCCTCAGGATGGCTCTAGACTTGTTATCTCAGACTATGCCTAACCTTTGACCTCCTTTCATAGCATTTTCCCCCTCCTGCCCCAAGTATATTATTCTCTTTTAGAGCTTGCATCTTGGACATTGTGTGTTACCTAGCACAGGACCTAACACACAGTAGGTGGCCAGTAACTATTTGTAAAATGAATGACAGAATAGAAAACCTTCGTATGCACAATGATCTTCCCTGATTTATTCCACTTCAGGGGGTAAGAGAAGGGGCTACAGTTTATGGGGGTCTGTCATGTGTACTCATTGGGGACTTTCTGCATTGCCACATCATTTAAACTTCGCACAGTCAGAGAACTAAGAATATTTATCTCCAATTTACATATCATGAAAATAAGGATCAAAGATGTTAGTAATTTATTCAAGGTCAGTCAGCAATAAGGAGATAGCACTGAGAGGCTGACTCTGGGATGCTGACTTGGAAGAACATGCGCTTTTGATGGTGCCACACTTCCTCCCACCTGAGCATCCACGGGAGGGCTGCTGAGTGTCTTCCTGAGGGTCTCTCAGGCACCCTTCCTGTGACTTTCACTTCATCATTCCGTGTATGCCCCCTCCCTTTAAGCCATCCCCGAATAGTTGCTTGTCCTGCAATGCATTGGTGTTTTCAGATTTCCCTGTAATTCCCTTATAATTCCCTTATCCTGGAAAACATTCTTCCATCTTTCCTCCCTGAAAAATCTTACTTATCCTTAAAGGGCCCACCTGAACTGAATACCCCTGACATGAAGTTTTTGGAATCCTACCCTACATTAAAATTGCCCTCACTTCTGAGTCTCCACCGCCCACTGCCTCTTCCACACTTAAAGACTCACTTTATTCTACTTCAGATTCCAGTCAGCCATTTGCCTTCTGCCTCCTCTCCTAGGCTGTAAGCAACCCGAAGGCAGAAGATGCGTGGTCTTCATGGCTGTAATCTAGGTCTTGCAGGACAGCATGGTCTCCCAAGAGTCTTTGATGGTAAAGACGACACAGAGAACATTGATTCAGTAGTGGCACAAATACCTTCAGTGATTCTGCCTGGGGAATGAGCCGTTGGAGACCAACTGAAGCAAGATAAAGAAACTCCAAGCAGATTTCCCATGTTTGTCCCCAGCTCTCAACCCAGGGGTTTTTACCTTGAGACAATGCAAGTCCCCAGTTTCAAGTGATTCAAGAATGGTTTGACTTCCCTACTTAATCTGGTCTAAAATGGTTTCCAAGATAGTCATGTCACAGGGAGAAGCTGTCATAACAGTTTTCCCTCTGGTCTCAAGTACTAAGGAAGAGAAATGGCTACATATATCCTTTATTAACCATACTTTTAGGAATAAGGTCTAACCGCTAGGTTTAAAACATGAGTGAACAAATAAATGAATTAACAAAGGACGAACGTTCCAGGCCCTATTTGAATGAATATAGGACATTCGTTTGATTTGCCTTGTAGAGTTGCAGCCTTCCCCAAACTTCTTGAACACATTCCATCTAAAGATGGAGACTGGGTGTCCTTCTGGAGAGCCAGTAGCCACAAAGAGATAGTAGTTAGGAAGCCAGCCTGGCGGATGTGGCCAGTATGGTATCTGGAGCACAGAAATCTGTGTACAACCTCCAACTCCACAGGACTCCAGCTTAGGACCATCTGGGTAATCCAAACAACAAAGGTCTTTAAAAGCAATTACTACAGCGGGGGGGTTAGGAAACAAATCTGTGGCACACTATCCCTTGAAGGCAGGGCTTGAATGTGTCAATTCTTTTATTTTTTTTTAAAGATTTATTTATTTATTTGAGAGAGAGCAGGGGGAGGGTCAAATGGAGAGGGAGAGAGAGAATCCCAAGCAGGCTCCCTGCTGAGCAGAGAGCCCGACATGGGGCTCGACCTCATGACCCTGAGATCATGACCTGAACTGAAATCAAGTGACAGATACCTTAACCGACTGAGCCACCCAGGCACCCCAAAAGTGTCAGTTCTATGTCCCCAGTAGCAAAGAGCCCACGACCTGATAGATACTTGATACATATTTGTACATGGATGCCATCCTTGTTCTTCTCCTTTTATCCCCCACTTTCTCCTCCTTTCTCAAGTCTCCTTCCTGCCCATTCAGAACCTATTGAGGCCCTATTAACTAAAATTCACTGAGGCCCTAATTACCTTTCCCTTTCTACCTCACCTCATCCCCCAGGTAATACATGAATGCTCTTTTTTTTTTAATTTTTATTTATTTGTTTTATTTATTTGACAGAGAGAGAAAGATCACAAGTAGGCAGAGAGGCAGGCAGAGAGAGAGGGGGAAGCAGGCTCCCTGCTGAGCAGAGAGCCCGATGTGGGGCTCGATCCCAGGACCCTAAGATCATGACCTGAGCCGAAGGCAGAGGCTTTAACCCACTGAGCCACCCAGGTGCCCCTACATGAATGCTCTTTATGAAATATTAAATGTTAAGTTCTATTTTCTTTTGCATTTGTGGTTTCCTTGTCTTCTGGATGGCCAAGCATTGATAATCGGCCTCTTGGGCAATCAGGCCCTGCTTCCCTTTCTTAGTTTACCCTCATTTTCACTCTTCTCTTACTCCAGTCGTGTTAGTCCCTGCAGAGTCCAGCTGCTGACCATCAAAACTGAGAAACTTGGCTCTCAGAGCCATGCCTTGGAAACTCTCCTTTGAAGCTTGTGTCAGGTGTCTTTGAGGTGGGTTCACAGCTGCTGTTAGTTATACTTCCCACCTACACCCCATTCTCCTATCCTGCCCTAGCCCCCAAGAACCCAAAATATTACCAGCAACTGTGCCCATATTGGGGGGGCACATAGGCTGAGCCAGTGGCCTTTTGGGCTATACTGGCCACGGTCTTCATAGAAAGGGTGCATTTCTTCTGGAATGTGTGCCCAATTAAAGGCAACCACAGTGTGGGAGAATAATGTCAGCACTCCCAGGAGAACAGATAAACCTTCTTGTCTAATCCAGTTTCATTTTGGCATTCATGTTGAATTGTTTTGCTAGAGCAAAACATACACCCACATAGTTTTGATCCCTTGTCCCAGCTGCCAGGTAAGTGGTTCACACTCTCTCCCAAAGGAAGTTCTCTGGTCGAGGAGTTGGAGGCTTCAACAGGGGGAATGAGCAGCTGTAAACTATCCCCTTGTGCCCACAGGCCCCTGTATCCCCAGCCTTCCTCCCCACCCAAGCCCACAAATTCCATCTGGAGAGCCTGGCCCTCATAGCGAGGGATGTTTAATCCAACTGTCTTCCTGATAAACTTTCAGAGGGGAGAAGTATGTGCATGTGCGAGTGTGTGTAGTAATGAGTAGGGATGTTGATGTCATCAATACAACTTTAAAATGATTCGTGGACAAGAACCCAGTCTTAGTCTTGGGATGCAAATGTTTATTCATTAAATCATTGCTTTGGATAAATTTTTATCAGGGAAATACTCAAAAAAGAATGGCAATGGGGAAGGACACCTGGGAGGCTCAGTTGGTTAAGCGTCTGCCTTCAGCTCAGGCCATGATCCCAGGTTCCTGGGATCGAGTCCCAGATTGGGCTCCCTGCTCAGCAGGAAGCCTGCTTTTCCCTCCACCTGCTCTGCCTGCCGTGTCCCCTGCTTGTGTGTGTTCTCTCTCAGACAAGTAAATAAATCTTAAAAAAAAAAAATGGCAATGGGAGAAGAAGTCAGGCCATCAAATGGCAAATACCATATATATTTTAGGCAGAGATAGACACAAAAATAGGCATTGACAAAGAGTAGAAGGAAATGGTACAGAATTTCTTTTCCTTAGGTGCCTGTGGTTCTTGGTCACGCGCTTCGAAGAATGAAGAGGTAGACCAGACAAAGTGGTGGGCAGCAAAGCAAGCTTTACTGAACAGTAGCGAAGTGATAGTACAAAGCTCCCAAAGAGGGAGGGGACCTGAGAAGGTTGCCACCAGATTTTCTAAGTCTGGGGTTTTTAGGGGTGTGTTGGCAGGAGCTGTTTAACCTGATTAAACCTGCCTGCGCCTGTCATCCAGTCGGGTTTTTGTCATCTATCTATCTATCTATCTATCTATCACGTGGGAAAGGATGGAGGGATCCTTCCAGGGGATGTAAGGTCATTTTAAGGGTGGTTTCCTCTTAGGGTGGGGACCCATTGTCCCTGCCTGCCTGCCTTCCAACTATCCTCCATCAGAAATACATCAAAATGCTAGAGGTTTTTTCCAGGTTGTGGAGTTATGGGTGATCTATCTTAGCTTCCCCCCACCCCCGTATGTTTCTGTGTTGTCCCAAATTTTGTGTTGTTGTTGTTGTTGTTGTTGTTGTTGTTGTTATGGTTGTTTTTTACCATGAGTAAATGTGACTCTTGTAACGTTGGATGAGAGGAACAATTTTTTAAACTTGATTATCAAATGTAGATCACCTTGCCCCAACTCATTCTCATCAAGAAGCCCAGGCGAAAGCTGAGTACAATGGCCTTCAGGTCTTCTGACCCCATGGCTCTACCCTCCCCCTCTGTGGCTCAGCACAGTGTCCACGGGAGTCCACTACCCTTATCCGAGCGCAGAGACTGAACTGAAAGCCATCCAGGAGAGGTAGCTCAGGCGTGTAGATCCTGCAGGACCCATGATCAGTGATAGGCCTAGAGGCCACCAATAGCTCCACAGCTGAGCCCCAAACCCTAGCCTGACCTGACCTTGCTCCACAAAGATTCATTAGCAAAATGGGAAAGGGAGGAAGTCAGGAATAGGAGGGGAGTGAGGCCAAGGAGCCAAGAAGGGGATTTCTAATGAAGAATTGAAACTGCTCTGTTCAAGACCTGGCACATTTCCAAGGACTTCTAAGGCTGGAAAGAGATGAGCTGGGAGAAAACCAGGAAGAGGAGGCAAGGTTCAAGTCAGCTCAGGCAGGAGGACCCCACCTCCTCCAGCCCCAACCTAGTGTACTCATTGTCAGATCTTCTACATTCCCTTTTGTGTTTCTCTTATCTTCACCCAAACTCCAGCTCCCACACCCATCCCCAACTTAATTCTATCCTGGACTAACAATCTGGGTTTGTTGCTCCAGAGCCTACAGCTCCTACTGGAGGGGGTGACAGTCACACACCAGTTCTTGTAGAGGAACTAGTTCAGGAGGCCAAGGAGGAAGTGGTGGGTGGGGCAGAGAAGAAAAGCTTGGAGTGGATGTCTCCAAAATGGAGAAGGTATCCGAGCTCATGCGGCTCCAAGCCACCCCCCAACCCCAGCGCCATTACACTGTACAGTGGTCTGACAACCTTGAGCAACCCTCACTGTTGGGTCCAGAGTGGGTGATTGTGCAAGAAGGAGAAACTATGGAAGCAGAGGGGAAGAAAAAAATATCCACAGAAGCATGGTGGGGGATGCCTACAGGAGGTAAGGTATGGCTCACATTTGCATTTACCCAATAGGGCCTTTTCTGGAAGGGAAAATAGGCTGACATTTGTTCTTTAGATACTAATACCAAATAGATTGCTTGACAGTAGTTTCACATGCCCACCCAAGGGGCGTGTGTGCGCATTTTGGTGTAAGGTAGTGGAATGCAGTGAGGGGAGGGTCCCTCTAAAGAATGAGAAGATTAACTCTGCATTCCTCCAAAACTCCTGGGGGAAAGAATTGGATAACAAGTTCTTAAAAGTTATTAAGTCTTGGAGGATTCTGAGCCAATTTTCACACAGCAGGATATGAGTACATCTGTCCTTCAATCTTCTTGGTCTCCAGTTTTTCTTTTGAAAAATTGACAGCTTTCAGATAAAAATGTCTGTGTTCTTGAAAAACATAACCCATCACATACGATTTCAGCAATGACACTTTGCCATAGGAAACCATATGGGGAAGTGGTAAGTACATGTACCTCAGAACCAAATAGCCTTCAAAAGGCTGGCTCTCACAATTACAAGTTGGGTGACCAGTTTGATCATACGTAAAATAAAAACAGAAATGCTCTTAGCTTCTTCCATAGAGGGCTGAGGTAAGATATAAATGAGAGAATACATATACTGAGCTTGGCACTCAGCAAGACCTTAGGAAATCAGGCTGCCATGATGATATCATATGATCAGCACTCTCCACATGGCTTCACTTCCAGCAAAGCTACTCAGGGCAGTAGAGTGATGGACTCAGCACTAGGACGGGGTAGCAAACTATGTGGCTGGACCAAACCCTGCCTGATACCTACTTCTAGTATGGCCAGAGAGCTAAGCATATTTTTTACATTTTTAAACGAATGGCTTACATTTTAAATATTTTCACCAGAAAATATCCAAAGAAGAGTAATATTTTACAGTGTGTGAAAAGTATATGAAATTCACATTTCAGTCTCCATATGGTTTTCTGCAACACAGTCATGCTCATTCATTCATAGATCTTCTATGGCTGCTTAGGCATATGAACAAGAAGGCCTAAAATACTTAACCATCTGCAGAAAAAGTTGGTAAACCCTGCATTAGAGGATCAGTTGTCCAATTCCAGCCATTCTTCCCACTTCCCAAACAGAGAAAATACCTCCCCCTCTTCACCCAAAACATGCCCACCAGCACACACATTACACCATTTGGCTCACTCACCATGATGTTGTTAACACCAGCTGGCCTACACTTTGAAAAGTGTAAGAAGGGACTGGCTGTAAGGCATTACTGTTATTTTCTGAGCTAGCACTTGGGGGTGGTGCAATTCCAGTCACCCCTACTGAAAAAACCTCAATGTGTTCTTTGTTCTCCCAGACCTTGATCTTTCACTCTCATTACTATTTCTCAGGGCCTGCTGTGTCCATTTGCACTTGCTCCAGCTGGGAAAAATATGAGTTGGGCTTTGTGTACACCTTTAATCAGTTTACTGAAAACAGCTCAGAAACAAAACAGGGATGAAGCATTAAAACATACACGTTGAGTGCTTATGCACCAGGGACTCGGCAGATTACAGTGAAGCATTGGGAAAGGCCCTGGGAGAAGAGGACACAAAGAGTGATGTAAAGAGTCGTAAAACCCTGCAGTAACTGCTATAATCCATGTAGGTACAAAGCACAGGAGGAGCAAAGAGAATGATTTATTCTATTGGAGCGCTGAAGACAGCAGGCATCAGGAGACATCACCAGGAGCAGGCAGCCTTGAAGAGTGGAGAAGAGTTTGTTAAGTGTGAAGAGAGGGTGAAGCCATGAGGAACAGGAGAACAGCAAGGGCCAAAGCAGAGGTAGGCACCATGGGAACATCCTTGTGGAGGAGGAATGTGGGCCAGACCCTTGACAAGTAAGCTGGGACTCGACTGTGGATGGCCCTATGAACAACACCGAGGGAGTGACACTTTATTCTAGAGGTGATGAGGAGCCTTCAGGGACATCATAGGCTTCAAAGAAGGGAGAGAGCTCACCAAATCTGTGCTTTGAAAGTGATCATTGCTAACTGTGAAGAAGGATACACTGGAACAGAGAAATCCTTGGTTGAAAACAAGTCAAGGGTGATGTAGCAGGAAGAAAGATCTTGGCTATAGAGTTAATAGGACTTCATGCTTGAGCTCTTAGGTTAGTGAGCTCAGTTGGTTTTTCATGAGCACCAGAAAGAAGCTGCTGGGTTTGCAAAAAGGGAATCCTTGAAGAGATGAGCAGGAGGAGTTTCAGTAGAATAGTGGGGACACAGGCATAGTCCCCTGGTTTCAGGAGTTAGTGGATCTGAAGAAGTAGGATCAAGGAGCATAGAGTGCACTTTCAAGAAGTGACATTTTTGTAACTCTTCCTCCCCCCTTCTCTTCCTTCTCCTTCTTCCTCACCTTCTTCTTCTCTTCCCCCTCCCTCTCCTTCTTACTCTGGTTCTCCTTCTCCCCCTCCCTTTCCCTCTCCTTCTCCCTCTCCTCCCTCTTGCTCACCTCCTCCTCCTCCTTCTCCTTGTCTGTCTTCTCCCTTTCAAAAACCAGTTGTCTGTCCTGGAAAATACCTCTGCTTTCCAATTCATTAACCTGAACACTATGTTCTAGAAATAGACTGATGGGTTCTTATAGCTCTCCAAGGTGACATTTACCCTTTCACAGAATTTCAAGTGGGTCTTTTGGGAGCCCATTATGTGAGGAATCCTTGCTTTTTTTCTAAAAAAAAAAAAGTATTTCTTGATAAAATCAACAAAAAGAACCAAAAAGTCTTACTGTGGAGGCAAGCCTTGCAGCATGGATTCCTCAGTTAAGGTGTCTACCATGAATCCATACAAGAAGTCATCCCTTCTCTCCATCTAGGATACAGAAACCAGGAATCAGGAAGGAAGGGAAAGGTGGCTGGCAATGCTCTTAAGCTTTGCATCTCACACCAAGTTCCCTTTTTCACTCTAGTCTGAGACTGAGAAAGACTAGCAAACTTAGAGTAGTAATGATGAAAGCTAGTTGGAAGGCAAGCAGGCAGGGACAAGGGGCCCCCACCCTAATAGGAAACCACCCTTATATACCACCCTGGGGCACCTGAGTGGCTCAGTGGGTTAAGCCTCTGCCTTCTGCTCAGGTTATGATCTCAGGGTCCTGGGATCGAGCCCTACATCGGGCTCTCTGCTCATCAGGGAACCTGCTTCCCTCTGCCTCTCTGCCTACTTGTGATCTCTCTTTCTCTGTCAAATAAATAAATAAAATTTAAAAAAAAAGATTTTATACTACCCTGGAAGGAGACCTCCACCCTTTCCCACGGACAGATAGATGACAAAAAGCTGATTGGATGACAGTTCCAGAGAGTGTTAATCAGATAAAAACAGCCCACTAATAACCCCATTAAAAACCTCTAGACTTGGAAACTCCAGTGGTCACCCTCCTGGGTCCCCTTCCTCCTGGGGAGCTTGTACTATCACTTTGCTATTGTTCAATAAAACTTGCTTTGCTGCCCACCAGTCTGTCTAGTCTACCTCTTCATTCTTCCAAGTGACGTGACCAAAAACCATGGGCACCAAAGGAGAAAAAATCCAGGAATAGTAAGGGACCAGCCCCCTGGAGAGCTGCATTCTAGCTCTGGCTCCACTTCTTTTTTTTTTTTTTTTTTTAAGATTATATTTATTTGACAGAGAGAGAGATCACAAGTAGGCAGAGAGGCAGGCAGAGAGAGGGGAGGGGGATCAGGCTCCCCGCTGAGCAGAGAACCTGATGCGGGGCTCAATCCCAGGACCCTGAGATCATGACCTGAGCTGAAGGCAGAGGCTTAACCCACTGAGCCACCCAGGAGCCCCCGGCTCCACTTCTTATACATGGGTCCTACCAAAAGGAGACAGTTGTCCTTATTCCGGTTCAGTTTCCTTAAAATATAAATAATGATCAATGTATTTGCTTAATAAAATATTCTGTGGCTTCATCTTATCCTAGGATAAAGTCCAGCATCCTTAATAGGGCAAACAGAGCCTTACACATCTAACACTCCTAGATGTCTCCTCAAAACTCTTGCCTGACCCATTGGATTATTTTCTCCTTCCAAAGCAACATGTAGCTCTCTATTCTTGCAGCTTTGGAATGTATAACCCCCTGTCCAAAGGGCCACCATGGTCCCACTTTATCTGGCAACCTTAAACTCATCTTAAGTCAGATGTCAGATGCTCCAGAAACTCTTTGACATTCCGTAAGCTAGGTTAGACCACGTAGATCAGACTCTATGGCCCCTTCTTAGCACTCCTTACCCACACCTGCTTAAGATCAGCTTCTCCTATTAGAATATTAGGCCCTCAGAGAGCAGATCCACAATACACAGAAAAGCTCTTTGAAAGGTATAACATAAGATCCAAATATTTGAAATATTTTCTGCAGAAAAATGTGAAATCGATGTAAATCAAGTCAATATTCCTGAAACAAACCTCAAATATTCTACATAGGATAGGCTTTATGATCAAGAACAATACTATTGTCATACACACCTCCAACAAGAAGGGATCCAGAAGTCCCCTGATATTCCTGCAGACAATGTCAAAATAAATCAAGTGGGTGAACATTGGGACGGCTGAATAAGCTGCATTCTTCAAACACACAAATGTAAGCAAAATAATACTTTTTCAACTTCTACTGTCAATGAATGGTAGAAATTACAACCCAAATATTTCATTAACTAACCTTTTTCCCCTTAACTCTTTATTGAAGTAACTTCTAAATCTTTGAGTGACACTAGATCAATCTTTACAAATATATACAACCATAAGCTACTACCCACATCAAGCTGTATCAATGTTATCTGCACCCCAGTAGTTTCCTTCTGCCCCTTTACAGTCAACCCCACCCCCACCAAAGATAACCAGTATCCCAACCTCTTTCACCACGGACCTTGTTCTTGAACTTCATTTATATACTATAGTCATACATTTTGTTCTCTTTTCTGACTATTTTTGCTCACTATTGTGTGGGTGTGATTCAGATATGTTTTTGCATGCAGTAATAGTCTTGTCTTTTTTCGTTACTGTATAGTATTCCATTTAAGATATATGCTACAGGGTAGCTACTGGGTAGCTCAGTTGATTAAGAGTCTGCCTTTGGCTCAGGTCATGATCTCAGGATCCTGGGATCATCGAGCCCTGGGTCAGGCTCCCCACTCAGAAGTGAGTCTGCTTCTCCCTCTCCCTCTGACCCTCGTGCTCGTTCACTCTCTCTCAAATAATAAGTAAAATCTTAAAAAAAAAAAGAATATATATGCTACATGTATTTATCCATTCTAATATTGAAAGACATGGGGATTATTTCCAATTTTGAGCTATGATGACTAAAAATGCAGTGAGCACTTTTGTGTTTTGGTCCTCACTCTACACCTTTCTGTTCTGTGTTAACTTAAGAAACTGTTAAGTCACAGGGTAAGCATTTGTTAGTGTTAGTAGATATTACCCAAAAGTTTTCCCATGTGATTGTGTGAATTTACTGCGTTAATGTACACACCCACAAGCAAGGTATAAGAGTTCCACACACCCCACATCCTCTCTAACATTCGGTTTTGTACATTTTTGTTGGGTTCATTTATCGTAGCTTTTCCAGTAGAGAGGTACCTCCTTACAGTTCCCATTTATTTTTCCTGGTGAGTAATGATGCTGAGCATTTGTTCATGGTATATTAGCCCTTCTGGACATTCTCTTTTATAATGAAGCTTACAGAAGAAGACGATAGAATATTGCCATGACCTTGGAATAGCAAAGACTTTTTAAAGAGAACACAAAAAAGATGATCCATAAAGTAGAAAGGTGATAACATAGACCTCCTGAAAATTTAAATATTCCACTCATCAAAGGACACAATAAAAAGGAAAAAAAAAAAACAACAACAAGCTTCTGGGTGAGAAAATATAATTATAATCACAGCCAGAATTATTAAAGAAATTTTGGAAATCAGCAAGAAAAAAAAAACAGGTAACTCAATGCAAAAGTGAGCAAAAGTCTTGAACTAAACCTTTTTTATGGTGAAATATTATAAACATTGAAATATTTTTAACTGCACTTTTTCGTGTGTGTGATTATAGGCTTTAATGAAGAAGGTTCAAAGTGATTTCATTGTTTTATATCTTGCTTGATCTTTTACATAAATAAAATCACAAATCAGGATTTAAACAATTCTTTAGTCACCACAGTTAATTTGGAAGATAGAGTCACAGTAAATAGTTTATCTAGTCCGGCTCCTCACCCACCCTGAGCCCTTATCTGATGAATGAACTACCTATTCTCCGACTTCAGCTGCTCAACAAAAACAGGAGTGATCCCTCCCTCGGCCTTAACGGGATCAGGTGGATGACTCCACTCAGATAAAGCTTTCTAAGCCTCCAGGTCCTTACAGAAAATATGCAAACTCATCTTTCTTAATCTCTCCTGGGACTGTCTCAAAAAGTCAGTTTCCCTACCCCAAGCTATGTATACACTCCTCTTCTCCCCAGACCACCACTACTACGACCATATTCTTTGAAAATCTTCGAAGATCCCAGGAGTGGGCAGAAGAGACAGGAAGAGCAGGAAGCCACCTCTGCAAGGGGCAAGGGAGATGGACCAGTGGGAAAGACTAGGGCAGGTGCTAACGCTCTCATATCTATAAAAATAACATCTTCCTGCAGTCCCTTGGGGCCTGGATAATGGCCCAGGGCTGAGAAATCTCTAGATGTAAATGCAAATATTTTTCCCCCCTTTCTTCTCATCTTAATTTTTAAAAGGAGAAAAGAATTCAGATTGAGGATCTGAAGTGGCAAAGCCAACAATGAAAGAAGAGGAAAGATAGAGAACCAAATATCTATTAAATGACCACCAAATGCCAGGTAGTATACTAAATATTGAATAAATCACTGCTCTCAAGGCATTAAGAGTGTGGTATGGATGAGCAACAGTAATAGGCAGAATAGTAACAGTGACATTTATTTAGTGTTTACAGTATGCAAGGCATTGTAGATGGCATTTTAACCTGTATTTTAACATGTGTTTTGATACAGAATTATAAAACAATATATTCTAATATGTAATACATTTATGTTATAATATATTCTTAACATTTTAATACCTTTAATCTTCATAGCCCATTTAAGAGGTAGAGATTATTTTCACTCCCTTTTATAGATGAGTAAACTGAGGTATCAGAGGTTAAGTAACTTGCCTAAGGTCAAGTAGTAAGGGCTCTGTCCTGAAGTCAAGTAGGTCAAGTAGGAAGAAACCAGGCTAGGATTTGACCCTAACTCCCAATTAAAGGGGAGTAACATGTGCATAGATAGCAAAGTGTATATAAAGGTTGCTGGGAAAATGAAAGAGAGTCCTTTAGCCTAGCCTGAAGAAATCAGGCAAGGGTTCCTGGAGGAGGTGGTATGTGTGCCATTCTGAAGAGCAGGTAGATTTTCTAAGAATATGGTTGTAGTGGTGATATGGGGGGGAAGAGGAGTTTTCGTGTACCTTGGAGGGGGAAATCCAGTTTTCTGAGACAGTCCCAGGCAGATTAGGGCAAGGATTTCAGGCAGGAATTTCAGGACCTGGAAAGACAAGAGGCATGGGACCATAGACCATGCAGCGTGGGAGCCTAGTTACAGGTGGGAGACAGAGCCAAAGAGGTGGGCAGGACCCTCGCAGAAAGCATTTTGCTTGCCAGCAAAGGAGCCTGAACAATTGGGCTTTATCCTAAAGGCAATGAGGACTGCAGGAGAATCTCATTAAGGAGGGAAGGGAGGGAGGTCCAATTTGGATGGTATTAGAGATGATTTGCAGAGAGAAGAAGGGAAATGGGTTAGGAGGCTCTGGGGAGCCAGGGGAAAGAATTATTACGGAAATAAAACTCCTCTGACCTCGCCTCAGAGCGGCGCACCACCCAGAGGTAGCAGTTTCCTCTAACAGGCAAGACCCAGCCCACCACCAGCTGTGGCTAAGATGGCTTCCTCCTACTTCCTGCCCCAGCAAACAGATGCCCCGCGTCTCCCCTCCCCACCCAACCCACCACATCCAGGTTTCCCTACCAAGCACTACGGTAAGAGGTCTGCGAGATAAGGATGTTTAAGCACAGTGCACATGCAACGGGGTGCATGGCAAAGGACCTGTGTACGACGCGGGCTGTGGAGTCAGGGATCCTGGGGGTGAAATTCGGCTCAACTGTACAAGATACGGAGCCTCTCAGTTACTTGCTGTAGCGCCTGAGTAATAACACAGGGCGCAGGAAAGTACTAGGGAGGGGTTTTGTAGGTCAAGTGTACTTTGTTCCGCGTAGCTCTTAGGGCTCTTGTCATCATACAGACCCCTTATGATGGGGCTCCCACCTCCCACTCCAGGTTCACCTCCCCTGGCCTTGCACTCTACATCCCACCGGTATCGCTCGGCTTACGTTTTCTCAGGCGATTTGGCTTCAAGTACTCGTGCCTTTTACAGGCTATTCTCAATGCCAAATAGAATACCATACCTTTCTTGCCTGTGATGGGGATTCCATTCCCATTTGTCTTTCAAAAGGGATGGTACCTAAACCTGGAAAATAAAGCCATCGTGGCATTTTTATTAGAGCAAAAGGCTGTATATGCTTCCTCTAATTATCTTTGTAAATAGGTATGTTTTGATATATAATATATAATATAGGATAATATATCCTAATATATAACATATATGTTGTAATATATATGTATTTTTTAAGATTTTATTGATTTATTTGTGAGAGAGAGTGAGGACAAGCAAGGGAGCAGCAGGCAAAGGGAGAAGCAGACTCCCCACTGAGCAGGGAGCCCATACCAGGACCCCGGGACCATGACCCGAGCCAAGGGCAGATGCTTAACCGACTGAGCCACCCAGGCATCCCTGAAATATATTTTTTATATCCTTAACCTTCATAGCACATCTGTAACATAGATGTTATTAAATAAACATTTCCTTTGTCTACCAGGCAAAACCAGAACTAAGCTAAACTCAAACTTTTGGACACAGAAAGCATAGATAATGCATCTATTAAAGCTTTGTACACTCACTTTCGGTTTTTGACACACAGGTGGATAAACAAATTCACTTGTAAATTTAAACAAGTTTATTTGTGAATTTGCTAGTTGGTGCCCCTAACAAACCTAAAAACTTCAATAGAAGGGTAAGTTCTGAAGCCACCGGGAAGGCCATGTCCTGTCACCACATCAAGGAAGACTTTCCTCAGATTCTGTCTCACAGTCAGTCCCTCTACTGTGGTTTCTCTACATCCTGCATCTTGTATGCTCTTCCACTCTTGCACTCACCCTCTGATGATGTCTTACACTGGATTTTCTGATTGTTTACCTGTCTCTAAGTGCCCAGTGCCTTGTCTATATCATACCCCCTGCACACGGCCAGGGCCTAGGATCATAAGGGTTCTTTGTATCTCCACTGAATGAATACTATGTCAGAGGGCTTAAATCTAAATAGCCCATAGGTTCTTGGTAATGCCAGGCCCCAAGACAGGGATAATAAAAGAACTGGTTTAGGGGTTGAGTTCATCCCGTGGAGTTCTAGCAGGCAGTTTAAGACATATAGCTAAAGGGCGAACGAGTGGTAAGAGTCTGATATGGTTTTAAGAGCCCAGTCCTTGTATATATGGTAGCCGAAGCTATGATCTTAGTTATTGATGCCTAAGACTTGTGAATAGAGTGAGAAATGGAAGAAGCCAAGGACTCTCAAGGAACATCCATTTCAAAGGTCAGCCAAAAGATGTGAAGATTAAAAGACGAGTAGCTAGAAAAGGCAGGAGAACCAAGGAAGAAAGGAATCCCAAAAAGCCAAGGGAAGACAGAAATTCAAGAGACATCGACCCTCAGATGCATGTGAATAAGGATTTGACAAAATGGAGGTCACTGGGGCATTTAGTGGAGTCATTTCCACAAGAAATCAGAGGGATGGAGTGTGGGGACTGCAGATTGTTGCAGAGAAGGGATGAAAGGAGGAGGTGGGGGATCCACCCACCATTATTCAAATGAAGCACTTTCTTCCCTGCTTAGAGATCTTAAGGCAGTATCTGTCATCTCTCAAAGGACAGTCACAGCTTTAGAAGTCCATAGAGAGAGCAACCTCACTCTGGCCTTTGCTTCTGGAAGATCAAGGTATTCATTTTCCAGTGTGATGTCTCTCAGCTTCCCTACAATTCAGAGTAGACTTCAGTGGGTACAGATGCTGAACGGTAGCTGAGCCTCAGGAAGCATCTTGCTCAAAGCCTTCATGGAGGGATGGTGCCCAGATCCTACTTTTAGACCCTCTCACAGGACCCCGAAAAAAAAAAAAGGCAGTGCACACACATCTTCCACCGACTGGGTGAGGGAGAGGTGCTAGGCCTGATGGATTTCTATAACTTAATGGTCTCTCTGAGTAGATAGGGGCTGAACCAAAAACATACAAATAATTTGCCACAGCCTGGTTTCTGAGATTGGAAACTTTCCAAATATGCATGCCATCCACCTATGGTTAGATTATAAGATTCTTGGAAAGAATGATCATCCCCAAAGTACTAAACATACAGTAAGAACTTACTAGACAATAGAATGTTTAGATACAGGAATGCCCTTAGAGATCTCTAGCTCCACTGTATCAAATTATGGTGTCGTGGCTTTCTTGTTGCCTTATCAGTCTCCTTCATTTGACTATGGACTCCTCTGGGGCAGAGTCCCTGACTTACTCTTTTTTTTTCTTTCTTTCTTTCTTTTTTTTTTCTTTCGTGGGTCAGGGTGATACTACCCAACACTAATCCTGACCATTAAAGGCATTCAATAAATATTTGATACATGAATAAATGCACACATAAAATCTCAATACAAGATGTGAAAGAGGCAGTGAGTAGTCCTTCTCCCCAAATCTGGGATTAAAAGTCACTTCCTCAAAGAGGACTTTCTTGCTCACTGGTGCTCACTGACTGCTTCACAGAACTTCTCAGTTTACATTTGCTTTGTTTACTTTTTTTATTATTCAAGTATAATTAACACACAGTGTTGTATTAGTTTCAGGTCCACAATATAGTGATTCAACAATTCCATACATTTCTCAGTGCTCATCATGGTAAGTATACTCTTAATTCCTTTCACCTATCTCACCCATCCCCTCACCCACCTCCCCCCTGTAATCATCAGTTTCTCTATAGCTAAGAGTCTCTTTTTTGGGTTGTTTCTCTTTTTTCCTTTGTTTCTTAAAGTCCACATGAGTGAAATCATATGGTGTTTGTCTTTCTCTGACTGAATTATTTCACTTAGCATTATACCCTCTATCCATCTGAGGTGTTATAAATGGCAAGGTCTCATTCATTGTTATGACTGAGTGATACTCCACTGTGTCTATATATCACATCTTCTTAATCCATTCATCCATCCATGGACACTGGGGCTGCTTCCATATTTTGGCTCTTGTAAAAATGCTACAATAAACACAGGGGTGCATGTATCTTTTTGAATCAGTGTTTTCATTTTCTTCAGGTAAATGCCATCTAATCCAGTAATTCCAGTTCTGCTTTGTTTACTTTTCAACTGTCTGCTCTTCAACTAGAATGTAAGTTTCAAGAAGTTGGAGATCTTCTGTATCTTGCCCAGTGTTGTACTCAATGCATAGTGCTAGCAAAGGCCTAACACAGAGTAGGTCCCCAGTATTTGTGGAATGAATGAATGAGTGAGTGGAGCCAGAAGAAAGCAAGGCTAAAATAGAAGACTCAGATCTGTGAAGGGATTAAGTCTTGGGCCAACTCCACCTGCCTTGGGGGCTTTTATAGTCTGAGAACAAAGCAGCTTCTAGCCCTTTTTCATTTCTTCCCATTATCCAAGGAATAGGGGTAAAGCCTCTGGCTTCCAATCTTTTTTTTAACTGTCTCTACTCTAGTAAATTTTGTCAGATTGAATTGTGACCCAAGCTCCCCAGGATTAATCAGATAAACCCAGCCAATGAGTTAGCTAGGAGTTTTTACTCTTCTCTAACTTGAAGTTTTAATCCCTTTCTGTCTTCAGAAGTCCCTAAAAGGAGAGCTGGGGGAAAAAAAAAATCATTAAGGTTTTTCCAAACCCCTGGGTTCTGTCCTTTCTCCTACCCCACTTTGACTCTCCAAAGCCTGCAATTCCTCCCACCACACAAGCAGAAAGGTGGGAACTGGTGAACGAGAAGACTTCCTCACCAGCACGGCTCACAGGTTATGGGAGAGTCACACCCAGATTGATGGAGATGCGTTCCAGCGACCTTTTGTCTTGTTTACTTGATTTATTGCCTGTGTCAAGGGGGTTCTGGGAGACTAGGCGAATTGCTTATGTCACTGCCCCAGCCTAAAGGAAGACCTCTGACTGCTGAAACTTGCTGACTCCATCCTGCCACCTTCCTGGTTTACCTACTCCCTCTCTATCTGTGCTCAGCTTACTGCTAGGGGCTGGATGGCTGGGGGGGCTTCTTCTGTTGATGTTGCTGGTACTGAGTTTTGCTTTATCTTTGTCATAATGTAGAACAACAAATAGAACAAGAAAATGAAGAACACTTGACAATCCCAGAAGCCACTCATCTTTGATAAATTTCAAAGAGAAAGTAGAAGAAAATGAACAATCACTTGGGGCGCCTGGGTGGCTCAGTGGGTTAAGCCTCTGCCTTCGGCTCAGGTCATGATCTCGGGGTCCTGGGATCGAGCCCCGCATCGAGCTCTCTGCTTAGCAGGGAGCCTGCTTCCTCCTCTCTGCCTGCCTCTCTGTCTACTTGTGATCTCTCTCTCTGTCAAATAAATAAATAAATAAATCTTTTTTAAAAATTTAAAAAATAAACAATCACTCTGTAAAGAAATATTTGATGTACACTGAAGAGAGTAATGGTGATGTAGATTAGTACTGGCCAATAGGAATATAATGTGAGCCGTGCATGTAATTTAGAAATGTTAGTAACCACACTAAAAAACTAAAAACATCAAAAAATGTGTTAATTTTAGAATATATTTTATTTAACTTAATATACCCAAAATATTATCCTTGCAACATGCAATTGGTATGAATTCGTCAATATATTTTCATACTGAGTCTTCAAAATCTGGTGTGTATTTTATACTTGAAGCCCATCTCCATTCAGACTAGCTACATATCAAGTTGTCAACAGCCATGTGTGGGTCTCGTGGCTGCCACATTGGACAGTGCAGATCTAGATGGAAATGTCTCTTGTCCTTCCGTGAGTGGGAAGGTTAGAAAATAAGGAAAGAGATAATAAAGACAGTGACTTTAGATTATGATAAATGCTAGCGGTGAAATAATGGTGATGAGCTAGCAACGAGGGGCAGGGATGGGAGGTGTTGCTACTAGATAAAGAAGTCAGGCACCTGGGTGGCTCAGTTGTTGAGCGTCTGCCTTCAGCTCAGGTCATGATCCCAGGATCTTGGGATCAAGCCCCACATCCTGCTCCCTGCTTGGCAGGAAGCCTGCTTCTCCCTCTCCCACTCCCCGTATCCGTGTTCCCTCTCTTGCTGTGCATCTCTGTGTCAAAAAATTGAATCAATTTTTTAAAAGAAAAAAAAAAAGAAACCATCTGGGGCCTCTCACAGAAGGAGCCTTCAAGTGCATTCCTGCAACCTAAAAATGGACGAGCCAGGTGATGTGCACAAGAGCAATCCAGACAGAGAGAACAGGAACAGAGGCCCAAAGGCATCCAAATGCTTGGCTGGGAATATTCTCCAGCATGGCCAGGGAACAATGATCACAGAAGAGGGTGCTATGGGAAGACTTAAGGGGTGGGCAGAACCAAAGCATGTGGGGCTTGCAGGCGTTGGTACAGAACTTGATGTAATTCCAGGAACAACAGAGAACTGATGAAGGGATTCAAGCAGGGACGTGCTGTGAGCCAGCGTGCAATCTTGGACGATTTCTCCCCCTTCTGCCTGGAGAGTGACTAAGAAAGCAACAAGAGAAGACGCACAAAAACTCCACAAAGGATGTTATTTGGTGGACCAGGTGAGGAAGGTAGAGGCTTGGCTGGGGTGTGACAGTAAAGGCAAGCAGGTTTAAGGAACTTGAGGAAACACGTTGAAGGTGAGACTGCTGGACTTGCTCACAGACTGGTTGTGGGGGGGGTGGGTGAGAAGGAGAGAAAACATCAAGAACGTCACCTACAATTTTGACTTGAACACATGGCTTGCTCCCCCCTTCTCTGCCCTGAGCCCCAGCTTCTGTTACCCACATTCCAGGAATGCCTGGTATCCCTGAGACTTAAGCCAGAAAACCAGATTTCCCAGGCATTGGACTGGAATTTGTCTCCAGGGTTTCAAGCCCGCAGGTGTGCCCCTCCTCTATGCTTACACTTATGTCCTCCTCAAATCTGTAAAGAAATTTAGAGCTTCTGTGCCAGGACCACATTCCTGAGTAGACTATGCCTATGTACCTGAGCCCAAGAAGTGCTATGAAGGCGACCCTATTTAAATCCCCCACAGCAATGGGCAGGGGAACCACGCCTGAACTGGCATGTGAATTTGTCCCATTGACTGGAGAAAGGGTAGAAATTTATTCTAGGGGTGAGTGTCAACCAACGAAGCATTCAAAAGGAGGAGTCAGAAAAGTAGGCCTTCTGTGCACTGCGCTAAAAAACAGCTATAATAACAAAAGGTACTGGTCTAGTTTAAGACATCAATAAGATCCTAAGGCATGAATTTCCCAACAGCACTTCCTTATTTACTCTAGGCAAATGTTGGGGCTTAGTACCCTTGATACAAAGACCAGATTGTATATGAAATTCACATAAACATGCAAGCCTTGTAGTGGCTTGAAAACGAAAGGAGGGTTTAACTGGGCATGTGTGGGGGCAAGTGGGGAGGGGGTCTGGGAGCTGGGGTACCAAGCAGAATATACAAAAAGGGTGAACGGACCATGGAGAACACCAGACCCCTACACTTTGTCCCTGCTGCCTGGGCCAGGGGAATAGGAAGCATTCGCCTAGCAACTACACAAAATAGAACTAACAGCATTTTGCTGCCTCAAAATAGGATGGCATTTCCCAAGAGAACCAAATGTGAGGCCTAAGGGGGCCTGAGCTTAAATCCTGGAATTGACTGAGTCACAATAATTATGAAGGAAGGATCTCCTGTTCGGCCTGGCTTCCAGACTCTCCCAGCACAAGACAGACCCCCTCCTCTCACCAGCCCAGGCACCAATGCTGCACAGACTTACGAGATGGGAGGACACTGTCCCTAATGTGTTTCACTCTGTGCCATGATACCTTCTCCACCGTGGGCATAAACCTTGAGGCTGGCTTTCCAGAAATAGTCTGTAAGTAGTTCCTGGGGAAGGAAGCCTGACTTTCTCTCCACCTCAGTCCTGATTCCTTTTCTGACATTTGTCCATGCCTTCACTGGGGGCCTGAGGAGGGCAAGTTTGTGCAGAGGAGACCCCAAAAGCTAATTCATTGCTCAGACAGAATACCACGACCTGAAGCCCATCCCCTAAGAGACTCTCACCTCGCCCACCAGATCCAAGATACGAATGGATGGGAGGGAGAAATAGAGTCAAAAATGAAGGTAGGAAGAAGGGTAATCGAAGAGAGAAGCCATTGGCTGAGTCCAAACCAACAGGCCCCTTTGGACAATCAACAGGACTTTAGATCCTGACCTGGTAACCTTAACTGTACACCATGATTCGTCTTTCATTATTCACCCTCCAAATGATATCTACAACTCTGCCCAATAGCTTCCCCCCACCCTATGTACTTGTGTTTTATTTTATTTTATTTTTTTAAGATTTTTTATTTATTTATTTGACAGACAGAGATCACAAGTAGACAGAGAAGCAGGCAGAGAGAGAGGCGGAAGCAGGCTCTCTGCTGAGCAGAGAGCCCGATGCGGGGCTCAAACCCAGGACGCTGGGATCATGACCTGAGCCAAAGGCAGAGGCTTTAACCCACTGAGCCACCCAGGTGCCCCAACTTGTGTTTTATTTTCACTTCAAAGTGTTACAGCTGTGCTCTCGTGTTTAGTTGGCAGAGTCTGTCTTTCTCCAGATCAGAACTGGCCTTTGAGTCAGTGGTGTGACACTTTCCCTAGAATTAGTAAGGACTGAAAATTCTAATCAACCGACCCCACAGCATTCTGATAATAGTATGTGCACATGCATGTGTAATTTGAGCAAGGCGTTGGACTTAATCTAGTGCCTGGAGAGCAGAGACGCAGAAATCAGATGTCCTAGATTCAAATTTCAACTTTGCCATTGAGTTGTGAGTCTTTCAACAGGTCCCCTTCTTCCTACTGCCCACCTCCTTAGGTGAATTTAGGACAACACCAAGTCAAAAATAGCAACGATTCTAGTCTAACAATGTTACATTGTTCTGGGACTTTATTAAGGATTGAAAATGGGACAGGGGGGTGCTTTAAATCACTTGCATTTTTTAACAATAGAGGTGCACATATAAAAATCCACTCAGCAATGAATAAAAACCTGATCTGAGATAAAATGCTGAACAATATCCTCATTATAAGAATCCACAGATTTCTAAAATTTGCCAGCACTTCTTGGTCGTTTGTGTTTCTGGGGCTTTTGGATCATTTATTCTTGCTCAGGCAGCTGCGGTAATCAGGAGGGCGATTCTGCAAGGGGAAAGTACTTTGCTGATCCTGGCCAAACAGACTTGTCTTTCATTTCTAGAGACCTGGAATTATCCCGCCTGCCTGGGAGCCAGGGAGGAATGAAGGGTTAATCTAATCATTCTGGCTACAGAAAGCAGCCCTATTCAAGGGAAAGGAGGGTCAGAGGACTTAGGGACTTACTACAAGCCTTCAAACTACAACTAAGAAGTTAAATGGAGTCTGTTTCTGGAGGGGTTTGACTTTCCCGGGACAAGAAAGGTCAAAAATAAAGTCTAGAGAGAAATGCAGTCAAGCCAAATTAAATCAGTAGTTCTTGTTTGTTTTTTTTTCCTCTTAGTCTGTCATAAGGTGTTATTTCATGTGTTACTATTTGCTTATTTATTATTTGCCTCTCTATCATGTAAATGCCATGAAGGTAGGGATCACATTTCTTTTATTTCTATTATATTCTCTGGACTGAGTACTTCACATACAGTAAGCGCTTACAAAATATTTGCTGATTGAATAAATCATGAATACTTAGCTTTTTTTTTTTTTTTAAATCCTGAACTTCTTTTTAAAAATTGGGTAAAAGTTGAGGCACCTAGATGGCTCTGTGGGTTAAGCATCTGCCTCCGGCTCAGGTCATGATCTCAGGGTCCTGGGGTTGAGCCCAAGGTTGGACTCCCTGCTCAGTGTGGGGGGAGTCTCCATCTCCCTCTGCCCCTCCCCTCATTCATGCTCTCCCTCCCTCTCTCTCTCAAATAAATAAATTAAATCTTTTTTTTTAAATTGGGTACAAGTTATAACTCCTCTCTCCACAAAATATATACTTATATATTTTTATGTTGATATTTATAAATTTATATTTTATTTATAAATATTTGTAAACTATTTGTATTTTATAGTTTACATTTTATATATTTACATATACATATAACTCTTCTCTTATACATATATAATGTACGTGTATATACACGTGTATATGTATATAGATATAGATACAGATAAATTGAATCTTCCCACACAGACTCCAGTTTCCAAAGGATATTCCTGCTTCACCTGTGACACTTAGTATCCCTCCACAGCACATAAACAGAAGCTCTAATGTCACACATTCTCCAGAGTTCTTCTGGAAAGAACCAAGATTGAGATTAGGTCTTCTAACTCCCAGGCTAAGACATCTGAACTTGGCCCTTGGAGATGTCTGAAGGATTCTGGGGCACCTTGGGACACATGTCCAGTAAAAGGAGATCCTGAGTGAAAGGGAACAGGAAAAAAAAAAAAAGTCCTAAATTTGTGACTCAGAAAACTTGAATTGAAACCCAGCTCTTGCCTTCCTAGCTGTGGTTTCTCCTAACCAGGTGCTGGACCTCTCTAGGCCTATTAGTTTTTTCGCATGTGAATTCAGAGGTCAGGCCTAGGCCCAACGTCCTATAATAATAGTAACTTGTGAACCAGGCCAATGATGCAACTGGCAGGACTTTAATGCAGTAGGACATTGCTGTGTTGTTCAAATGTCTGTCTCACAGAGGTGTTCCCTCATTATAAGAAGAAAAGAACAGGGTCGCCTGGGCGGCTCAGTTGGTTGAGGGTCAGACTCGGTCTCAGCTCTGGTCATGATGTCATGGGTGGTGGGACTGAGCCCCACAGCTGGGCTCCATGCTCAGCAGGGAGTCTGAAGAGGCTCTCCCTCTGCCCCTCCCTCGACTTGTGCTTGTGCACTCTCTCTCTAAAATAAATAAGTCTTTTAAAAAAATGAAAAGAACACGGTTTATGCTAAAACAAGAGATTCAAAGCAAGATATCAGGAATAACTCTGGACTGTCTTAAGTCTTGTGAGATACTGAGCAGCCATCTGGGTGGTGGTGGGATCTCCTTCTGAAGGTGTTCGGGGATGATGGCCGATAGCTCTCTGATGAGTGCTTCACAGTATTGCCAGGAAAGGAGATCTCCAGTCAGGTTGCCTCCAAAATTCATCTACTCTTTCTATTCTAGGAAAAACCCTGGGCTTCTCTTTGCCACAAATAAATCTTTAATGCAAAGTTTCTGACAATTTATTCTAATGGAACAGAATATTTGTTGCCTTGAGGTATTTTTCTTCTTGTCAGTTTGGTACAAAAAAGCATGAAAGAGGAGAGCCTGGGTGGCTCATTCGGTTAAGTGTCCAATTCTTGATCTCAGCTCAGGTCTTGATCTCATGGTCATGAGTTCGAGCCACGCATCAGGCTCCACGCTGGGTGTGGAGCCTACTTAAAAAAAAAAAAGCCTGAATGAAAGCAACATTCATTGAGCCCCTACCTGGCAGTCTTTCCACTTACTATCTTATTGGACCCTACAGCAACCCTGCAAGGCACATTTTCCCTACCAATTCTACAGATAAAGAAATTCAAAGAGTGGGGCGCCTGGGTGGCTCAGTAATTAAGTGTCTGCCTTTGGCTCAGGTCATGATCCCAGGGTCCTGGGATCGAGCCCCACATTGGTCTCCCTGCTCAGCGGAGAGCCTGCTTCTCCCTCTCCCTCTGCCTGCTGCTCTGCCTACTTGTGCTCTCTCTTTCTCTAATAAATAAATAAAATCTTTAAAAAAATAAAGAAAGAAACGAAGGAAGGAAGGAAGGAAAAGAAACTCAGAGAAAGAAACGAACTTGCTGTCACACAGCTGGGAAACAGAACTAAAGTCTAGGTCTATCTGGCTTGGAAATTCTTTCCAAAACACCTGGCTGCCAGAAGGAAGGAGCTAAGTGTTGGCTGGGCACCAGGGGGGTTCCGGGCTTCCGGGAGTGCTCTAGACAAAGCCTAGTTTACTTTGCTTGCTGAGGGGCAATGTACGTTCTGTGTCTGGGACCTTCTCTGCTTAATCTTGTCCTAAGTCACTATCTCTGAGTATCTTCCTTAAAACAATGAACTAAACCCCAGTACATAGTTGGAATTCAAACAGACATCTGAAAAAACAAGGAGACAATGAATTAGTGAAGAGATGCTCAACTTCCTTAGAAATCAGGGAATCGCAAATTGAAACCATAGTGAGAGCGGAGTTCATACCCACTACAAAAGCAGTAATTTAAAAAAGTCTGCCAGTACCCCGTGGGCAGTGAGGTTACTGAACACAGCGAACTCATGTACAGAATAATATTTGTACCATCATTTCGGAAAACAGTGGGCCTTATCTTGCAATGCTTGAACATTCCTATAACCTTTGACTCAGCAATTGTTGCATATATCCTTCTGTGTGTGTCAACCATTTAATAGTAAAAATATCTTAAACAAATTAGATAGACATAGACATTGAGGAACCATGGCACTAAATGAGTTCACAGCGGCCTTAGATGAAGAGGCTCCCAGTAGGGGGAGGTCAACCATGGAACAGAGCAACAGGTGACCTCCAAAGGGACTGAACTCACCAACTTGGTCTCATTCATTAGGAATATGGAGGTCAGATAAGATACAGAATGTCCAGGAAATTTGAATTTTAGATCAAACAAAGAATAGCTTTTTAGTGTTAAGTAGGTTCCATGCAATCTTTGGGACATACTTATACTAAAATTATTTAAACTAAAAAATTATGAATCCATCTGAAATTCAAAAATACTTGGTACTCTTTATTTTTATTGGCTGAATCTGGCAACCCTAATAATGAACCTCTTCTTATTTGTAAGGGAAATGTCTTTTGACCCATAAATCAAAACCAGTTATTCGACATATAAAGAGAATCGTTTCATAACGGTAGGAGTTTCAGAATGGGCCTAGAATAGTATTGTTAAGAGTTTGAAGTATAAAATCAGGCAGACCTAGTCCTGAGCCCTAGCTCTGCCCTTTGCTGACTGTGGTCTAGAGTGAATTATTCCTCTTCTCCTTGTGTTATTCCTCATTCAGGCTTCTACAAGTATTACATGGGGTGAGATACATGGCAGGTTCTCAGCACGGTGCCAGACACACCATGATGTGCCCTCAGTAATATGAATCGCTCTTGTCCATACCCTGAGGTTCCTTTAAAACTAAACACTAGAATAAACTGTGTGGTGTCTTGGTGGCCAGAACATCATCTTCATTTCTGGGATATTTAGGACAAAATCAGAGGCAAGAATCCCATCCCCCCTCCTCCTACCCCACAAATTTACTCATTGTCGGAGAGCTAGACCACAGAAGGGGCCAGATGACCTTGAAAGTCCTCCCAGCACTATCACTTGGTGGCCTTTATGTCCTTAGCAATCTCATGTTCCTGATGGCCACCCATCTTTATAACTGTAAGTGAGGGAAGTCAAGTTGGGTTCTAACCAGTGTGAGTTGGTCCAGTCATGGGGACGCACTCTGAGACTGTGAACCACATATTTGCACCCTTACTCTGGGAATTGTGACTTCCCTTGCTTTCTCATTCCTGTTCATAGCTCAAGTCCTTACCCTGGATCCAGAGAACACATACATGATTCCATGAAGACATGGCCAAGATTCAGAGATTTCAGAGACCCCAACAGCAACACACCATCACCTACAGAATTCCCTGTGTCTCTCCGTGTTGCTTTCCTGCTGTTGCCCTCACTGTCTCTATACTTCAGACTGTCTCTCTCTCTCTCTCTCTCTCTGTGTCTATCCCTATAAGCTACACTAAGATTATTTTTATTAGCATAGCACAGATATAAGTAACAGTTTCTGTCATTACATGTTAACTCTGAGAACGTGGTTTATAAATAATTGATACTTGATAATATTGCCAATCATAAAAATGTCCCTAGAATGGAATATCCCTGTGTCACAAGAATGAGGAACAAAGTATCTAGAAGAAACATTCATGCTCTGCTTCAGCAGCTCCATAGCCATCAAATGACATGAAACAATGAACAGGGAGATCGCCCTTATAGGAGGAACGAGATGGGTAGGTTTTGTTTCAGTGGAAGACCCTGAATTATGCAATGGCCATCCTTCATAGGAGACAACTTCTCACAGCACAACTGAGGCCCAGAATTTACACCTGGCCATCACCCCCCGAGTTGCACGGAGTGACACAGGGCTTCAAGTGGTGTCTGAATCCTGATGTGCCTCCCTGAGCCTGCGGTATTCCACAGCCTGCTCAGTTTCCCTCTTTCCATCATCCAAGTCTCAGACAGTCTAATTTTGGCAAACTAATTGTGATTCGGTGCTCAGAAAAGCGTCAAGCATATATATTTTCAGTATCTTTAGTTTTAGGATAAGCCGCCTTTCTCAGCACAGCTGCTCACTTCATCCCTACCTCAACCCAGAAGTATGACCAAGGTGGCCAAGTCCTCACCAAGATGCTGATGGATGGGTCCTGCTAAAGGTCCCCAAAAGTGTCATGTCATGCTGTGCTTCAGAGAGAGCTCCAGCAGAGCTCATGAAACCACATAATAAATACCACTCCAGCTTCCAGCATGAAGGGCTAGTGGTTAAGAGTCCTGAGCTGGAGCCTCCACTTTGGGCCGCCATCTTCTCTGAGGAGGTGGGTCAGGACAATCCCTAACGTTGCTCCTTGTTCTGACATTCTGTGATACATACTGTCATGGGGAAGAGTGCTCTCCCCTTAATCCCGGGTACAGACTCTGATGGCTCTCCACTGTTACCTCTCTCAAAGGAGTGACATTTTGTTGTCCTTTCCCTTTTTGTTTAAAAAAAAAAAAAAGGAAAGGAAAGAAAAGAAGGACAGAGGAAGGAAGAAAGGAAGGAAGCAAGGAAAGAAGGGAAGGAGGGAGGAGGAAGAAAGTCTTTTGAAAACAGATAAAATTAAAACCACAACAAAACCATGCTTTTTAGAGTGGCTTGGTAGCTGGGCATGGGGGAGAGAGTGGCCGCTCTGCAAGACAGGGGCTTCATAAGTGGCACCCATCCCAGGACCATGAGTCTTAGACCTCACTTAGTTATCAGATCCAACTTGTTTATTCAAAGTGAAATGTGGGGCCCAGACAACTTGCCAGTTGGCATCAGAGGTCGCCAATGGATCAGGAGATAAGGTACCACATCCTTCCCGGCTCCTGTGCCAGAAAGATGTGGGCCTCTTGGCCTCTGCTTCCTCATCTAAAACTCCCATCATTCGAGTTTCATTAGGATGACTGATGAAAACGTCATCCATTAGCCCCAAATTGGTGTTTTGTTCAAAGAATATAAAAACACTGAGAAGTGTTAAGAAAAGGCGGAGCGATCCTGCCAAGCACAGGAGTCTTCGAATGCCCCTCCTCTTGCCACCAATAGTCAGATGTGGGAAACAGATTTTGCTGAAGGGCTCGGGAAGAGGCTTCCTCCTTGTTTCCGTCACTGCAGTTAGACAAACGGCCCCGAACTGCCGTGACTACAGCAATGTTAATCATTACTGGAAAACGAAGACAAAGTCACTTAGCCATGGGATCTAGGCAACCAGGGGTGCAACATTCAAATCCACTTAGTTCAAAAGGATTTCCAGAGGAAAATTCCACTTGGTGTTCCCTAGGCCAGGGCTTTCCTGGTCGACTATCACCGACTCCCAGAGCTTCCTCCTCCTCTTCCACCCACCCTCCCTGCCCCATTAAAGAGCAGCCCCTGGGCCCCACCCAGGCGGCAATTAAGGCTGGAGCTCCAGGCAGCTTCACATCTGGAAGGGAAGAGAACAGGAACCTTCTTTGAGGAACTTCCTCTCTCACCAATCTGGTGATTGAAGCTGGAGGCCGGTGTGCGAGTGCATGTATCGGATTGTTCTCTTGTGCCCCCATGAAGTTTCCATCCTGAACAAAACAAAATTCCTCCCTTTGAAGAGAGAAGATATCCAAAGGCAGTGCTACTCTAAATATGGGCGGCAGAGAACATCATAAGCAAAAATGCTCTTCAGCCTCACTTCCAGAGACCGAGATGAATGATAGTAACCCTATTTCTTGCCTACAAGACTTCTCTGACATGCACGGTGGGTCTCCAAGATGGGGATATGGCTTTCGGCGTCCTCGTTATTTCATTTGACCATGGGACTCTTCCATCATGACAGGACCCCATGGAACTAATATTCTTCAGAATGCGCTTTGGGAAAAGCTGTCTTTGGATAAAGATAAGAATTTCTCCTTTCCCTACTTTTTAACCTCTGGTTTGGATCTTTGCGGACTGTTGTAGCCAGAATGGATTTAGAACTCAAGTCACCACAGCCACTCAAGGATATGATGGATATCCATTTGGGGGCCTACAAACCATTATTTAGCTCAGCTTATCTTGGCACCCGAGGAGACACTGATCTGTTTGTCCACCAGGGCTTCCTCATCAGAAAAAGAGCCTTTTATCTCAGAGGCCCAGGATCTCTGTGTAGAAAGAGACTGACCATTGTCCTGGAGCCCTTTATGTTATCCATGCTAACTTTGAGGTTAACTTGCCTTGACTTCCCCTCTTTCTCAACCTGATCTCTCCTCCTACGCTCCTCCCTGTGACTGGCCAAAAGATGCCCTTTATTGGGATTCAGGTGGAGTGTGGTCTTGTGCAGTGTCTCCCAAACTACAACCTCTCAGCCCATCATGGCAAGAATTAAGGGCGAGTGTGTGTTCCTAGAAGGAATGGGCCTGAAATCAAATGCTGTGATTTTGTCTATTTTAAGGGTCAGGCTCGGGAACAAAACTGATGGCTGAACCCATCGTTGGTTCTTGCACTGCTCCTGAAACAGAAACCAGCCTTCAAGACTCCCTTCATGAGCTCCCACTGCTGTCAGAGTAAAACCCAGCTCCAATCTGACTGCAGCCACCAAATATGTTCCTACCTCTTAGCCCTCTGTCTCATCCTCCCCTAGCCCAGGCTCCTTGTCTCCTCAGAGGCTTTGACATTGCTGTTCCTGCTGTCTGAAGAGTCTTCTTCTGGCTCCTTAAAAGAATGGCTTGTTCTCATTCTTCAGGTCACAGCTTAGATGTCACCAACTCAGGGAAGCCCTCACGGGCCTCTCTAGGGCATCCCCTCTCATTGATTTCACCAACCACCTTATTTATTTCCTTCACTGCCCTCACAACAATCCCCTTCTTGTCTTTGCTGGCTCCATTTGTGTATTGCTGGCTCCATTCATTGCCTTCCAGTTGAGGACATGGCCCATCCTGAACGCTACGGTAGTCTCAGCCTCCAGCAGATAGTTGTAGAGTAGAGTGATTCAACAAAAGTGTAAAAGAGGGTTCCTCAACACAGGGGTCGCCGTGCATCTCTGCAGCTCTTCATTCTGTGACCTCATTTAAAACCCTGAATTTTCTGCATGGGAGGAATTTACACCATGGGAATCAGCAAGTGCTACAAACCCATGCTTGATTTATTGTTTTGTTGACCATCAGACTTAAGTAACAAAGAAAGTGTTAGTAATACAGGTAAAAATCCAAAGTGTGTCCCATCTGTAACTACTCTATTGTCAATGGCACAGAAAACTGAGAAAATATTCATGTATTTTTATGTGTGTGTGTGTGTGTGTGTGTGTGTGTATGCACTTTTTTTTTTAACCCATGAAGAGCCAGTTAGTAGCCAGTTACCAGCATACAATATGGTGTGACAAGTGCTATGATAATGTAGGGGGGAGAAATAGCTTCACCTGGATCCACTGGGGAAGGCATGACAGAGGAAGTGAGTTCAGTTTTAGCCTAAGGGAAAAATGGGAAGTTTTCAAGTTAAATACCATGGGGATGGGAATTCCAGGAAAAGAATCTACAAAGATTATAAAACATTTTGTGCAAATTCCACACCCTGCTTTGTTTGCTCTGTTATTGGCCTTTACATCAGGGGAATCGTGATACATATATTCTTCTACATCTTGTTTTTTTCAGTGAGGATCCTAGGATTGGGTTTCATCTGTTGATGCACAAGCAGAGTTCATTCATTTTTACTGCTTATAGAGTTTGACACTGTATGCACTTAATGGTCTATTTATTCTTCTACTGTTGATGTGCATTTGAAAATTTACATAAACTTATAGATGAATTAATCATATTACAAACCAAAGTCATACTCATTATTTCTTAATTAGTGATCACTTCATTTTACTATTTTGGGTTCCTTGTCTCAGGTGTTTTGTATTGTTTTGTTTTAGATTTTATTTATTTATTTGAGAGAGAGAGAGAGACAGCACTAGCAGGAGGGACAGAGGCAGAGTGGAGAGAGAAGAATCTCAAGCAGACTCCACAATGGCTGTGGAGCCCGACATGGAGCTTGATCGCCAGGATCCTGAGATCACGACCTGATCCGAAACCAAGAGTTGGATGCTTAACCCACTGAGCCACCCAGGCGACCCCTTGTTTCAGGTTTTTGCCTATAAAACAATGCTGCCCTGAGCATTCTTCTCCACGTGCCTTGCACATGGAGAAGAATGCAACACCTCCTTACAAGCCGAACTGCTGAGTCATAAAGCATGCAGGCCTGTTTACAACTTTGCTTCGGGGTGTCCCCTCTTTTTCCAAGTAGTTGAACCATGGGCAGTCTACCAGCATTTTTATTCTACCACATGCTATTGTTGACACTTGCTACTGTCGTATTTTTTTAATTTTTGCCCATCTGATTGGTGTAAATGGTTTTGCATGATCAGTTTAATTTGCTGTTTCTTTGTCTTTCATGAGTTTTGTTATTTAGCAAATTTTCCAAATGGCCCAGCTGTTCCCTGGTGTTTAAGGGTGCTTAACCTTAACTGGTGTTTAAGGGAAAGAAATTACCCCATCTTTTCTTATAGTAGAAATTGCATGACTCACTTTATCCCAGGTGATATGTTTGCCAGCCACTAGGTATCAAAAATACCTTCATGCCCTAACCTGAATTTGGTCTTTAGTCATGCAAAGCTGATTCTATGTTAGTCAGTTTAAATCAGTTCAAATCTATGTTAGTCAGTTTAAATTTGGGGAAATAGGGAATTCCTTCAGACAAGGTAAGTCTACTTCCCTGGGCTTTTGGACCTTCTCTCTCACCCAAAGGAGAGAGAGAAGTAAGTGGTGCCATTAATTTATTCAGTATTTTGAGTATATATCAGGCCCTGACAATAATTAAGAACATGGCCCCTACTCTTCTGGAATTTGCATTCTAGGGGCACGTACGAGGAGTCTAGCCCCACACCCCTTCCCATCTCTCCAAGTCACTGCGTCCTTCATTCATTCAACCAGCTTTACTGAGCACAGACTCTGGGCCCTGGCATTGCAAGAAGTATCGGGACTACCTCTGGGGAGACATTTTCATTGCAGGTGCTGCCTCTAGGAACGCTGCCGGGCACTTCAAGGCTAGCCGAAGACCCACAGGTCCCATAAGGGAGGAACTGACTGGATCATGCTTTGGTGGTTAGCCACGTCAAGCAGCCATGTTTTTCAAAATGCAGTTAACTTGCTTCAGAAACACTTTCCAACGGCTGTTAATAATGCAAATTCCTGTACCCCTACTCAATGAGAGGCTGACTTAGCGGGTGTGAGAACTCTGCACTTTCACCAGCTTGTCGAGAATTCGCCTGAAGTTCAAAACCACTCTCCCTCTAGAGTCACGCCGCTAGAGAATGGTGGAGCATAAAGGGCATAACTCACAGATATGAAACTGCAGATCAGGCCCCACGTCCAGGAGGTGGAAACCCCGATGTGGTGGCTCCTTGTGCAGGGTTCTTGGCCCTAAGGAATTGTGCGCAGACAGACTCTGAAGCAGCAGGCTACCCTACGCCTACCGGGCTGAGTTTGGCTCGGCGGGTCAGTCAGTGAACTTTGCTTCTGGGATTCCCTGAGGGACATGGGCTGCCCGACAGCTCCACAGACCTCTGGGCATCTGTCCAGAGAGAGAACACACATGCTGGAACATTCCAGCCCCTAGATGGCCCCTCTGGGTGGTTAACGGCATCGATTTACAAACACAGCATGCCAGGAGCCCCACTAGCTCCCAAAAGGAATCTCGCTGAAGAGCAAAATAACACACAAAAGGGCCTGGAGCCACCACGGACCCAAACATGAACAGCTGGGAGACGTGACCTCCTCAGGGCTCCGACACGGAGGACAGGGTGTTACTTCCTGAGTTCCTGCTCAGAGGAGGGGGGGACCCCTCTCCCTTAGCAGGTGCTCCGTAAATGTCAGCTGCGTGCTGGAAGAAGGGTGACAAAGAGCGGAAGCATTTGGGGACAGGAGGCTGTGGGAGGACCAGGGGCCTCGGCATAGAAGGATCATCAGGTCCTCAAAGAGAGCCCATCCCTCAGATGCCTGTCTTTCTACCTCACCCTCCCACCAGGAGCCTGACTCTCACCATCCCGGCAGACTTAACTTGTCCTAGGTCGGCTTTCCCGACACTGTTGGGTCATGCGGGACTCTAGACTCTGATCCGGGAACGTGGGGCAAAGCCACAGGGAATTAAGGTAGTTTAATTCACATCAAACTGGATTATCTGTGTCTATCTTCTAAAGCATTTTTACATTTGTTAGCCTTTAACTCTGCTTGGGACGTTTCTGCCCGGTTGACCGTGTTCTCCCTCAGAGCACTTGCCATTCAGTAAATATCCTATTTCCGTGTTTGCCGGCTGACTGTCTCCTCACTCTGGAAGGCAGGCTGCATGAGGGCAGGACCTTGCTTGTTCAGCAAGCGGTCTTACTGAGTGCCATATCCCAACCCTAGACTGAGCCGGCACACAATTTTTATTAAGGAATGAACAAGAGTTCTAAGGCAGGTGTCGCTGAGATGAGCCCCTGGGGCACAGAGAGAGGAAAGTTTGCCGCCTAAGCCTGAACACCTGGTTAGTGGCAAAACCTGTTCTAGAACCCGAGGTCTCTGGCTCCTAGTCCAATAGCTCGCAGGAAGCCAGCACCTGTCCCTGTCCCTTTGTCCTGCAAAGGAAAGAAAACCCACCGACATGCCTGCAGGAGAGAGAAATGAGGGCGAGCCAGACAAAAGACCAAATTCATTGCCAAAGTCAGTCCTCTCTATAAGTAGTATTTCCAGCTGATTTCCTGCTCTGTGCTTGGGACCTGGGGCAGAAGAAAGAGAGAGTTTGGGTCCAGGTTGAGCTGCACCCAGCATCACTTCCCGCATGAGCCTCGCCAGCACCTGGGGTTAGTTGAGCCTGTCTTAGCTTGGGCTGCTTTAACAACATAACACAGACTTTGTGACTTCAACAGAAATTGATTTCCTCATGGTTCCAGAGGCTAGAGGTTGGAGATCAGGGTGCCGGGATAGCGGGGTTCTAGTGAACACCCCCTTCCTGGCTTTCAGGTGAACACCTTCTTGCTGGATCCTCACATGGGGGCGGTACAGAGGGGAGGACATTGGTCTCTTCCTTTTCTTCAGAGGGCACTGATCCCAGGATGGAAGCTCTACCTTAATGACCTCCTCTCCCTCTAATCACCTCCAAAGGTCCCACCTTCTAATACTGTGACACTGGAGGGTCAGGGCTTCACCATATGAATTTTGGGGCAACACAAACATCCAGTTTATAACAGGGACCCAGAAAGTGGCAGCCTCAGGGCAAAGAGGAACCAAACATGAACCTTCTGTAATCTTCAGCCAAAAAGATAAGAGGCGAGAACAGGAAGTGAGCAGGGAGATGGAGAATTCCACCCATGGGTTCATTGGCAAGAGCCCTCCGATGGTTGCCATGCATTTCCCCGCGCTCACCAGACACCTCTGGGAATGAAGGCTGCTCAGCTGGGCCTCATTAGCGGTCCTTGTCTTCCATTCCAGTTTGCCGCTGACCTGGCCCTGGTTAGCATGCTGCCCCGGGCTGGGAAAGAGCAGGGCACCACCTCATGCTGAATCACCCAGCTCAGGGACCGGGAAACTTACATAACAAGCCCGATTCCAAGTATTTGTACATCAGGCTCAAGCTGCGTGGACAGAAAAGAAGGAAGCGAGCCCGGGGGCAGCAGTGGTAGCATGGGAGGTGCAAGTCCTGGGGACCCTGGGGTCTGCCGGTGCCAGGAAGTCGCTCTGGCCCCGGGAGACCGTGAGAGGGCTCAGCATGCACTAAGAGGCAGGGATCCTCAGGTTACAGAGGCAGACAAAGGACAACCGCCACACATGGGACTTGAGCTTTCAATCAGCAAGGCACCGGTCCCGCGCAGCCTGTCCTCACCGCCTGGGGAGTGTGAAGCCGGTCCAAAAAGAACACAGGTGGCAAAGGAGGAACTTCATAAAAATGTGAACTCCTGAGCTGTCTAAGCTGTGTCTTCGGGGTGTTGTTCCAGCCGCAAGAGATGGCCCTGCAGTGACATAGGATGACGCTGTTTGGGGAGGGAAACAGCCCGTGGGCTAGAAAAATGTGAGTGGGTGGCTGTTTGAACTTGGTTGCAAAGCTCCTTTCAGTCAAGACCCCTTTACAGACAAAGATTAAGAGACTGGCTGTGGTAGGAAACATTCCTGAGAACACATGGAAAGGGAATACTTTTCTTTGTAAGGATATTTTTCCACCCCAGCCCTTTGATTGCTTTTGGAAAAGCAGCCTTCCAGAACCCTGCCCACCTCCCGCGTATAGCCTATAAGATGTGTCAAAGAAAAGTTGTCTGCAGAGGAAGCAAGTCATTCTTTCCCACCATAAACTGAGGGTCCATTGCTTTAGTAGGACTCTTTTCAACGTGCACCAATTTCTTGGCATTTGGCTACGAGTAAAGTGGTACCATGTTGTACAGTTTCGGCTCTGGGTAGAGTGAGAAACGAACCACTCTCAGATGAGAAAGACCAGAGTTGAAGCTTAGACCCACCTTTGATCATTTTCCTGCCTGTCTGAGCCTCAGTTTCCTCCTCTGCAAAATATGTTGGTCCTAGTACTTACCCTCATGGGTCTCTCTGAAGTCTTTTAAAGAAGATCTCATCGAGATCTTTGCATACTCTAAATTTCCGGACAAACATTTGTTAGTGCTTCTTGTTCATTTTTTTAATGGTTAGAAAATGAGAGAAAGTGACAGAAAGTGAAAAGGGGTATCAAAAGGACATGTTGTTATTGTTTTTATTAATAATTTCTTCATCTCACACAGACACACAGACACACACACACACACACGAATCTGATAAATACTATAGCCAAACTCTCTAAGAGAAAAATACACTCTTTGACCAAATTTTCACATAATTTTGGGTTTCTGGACATTCTGAGGACTAATATAAATCTCAGAATAAAAGTTCTATAATGTAAAAAACTTGTGCTCACAAGTCCCATGTCCACCCCTTGGGAATCCACGGGAGGCAAGGAGACACCAACACTGAAAATCTTCAACCACACCAACCCGCCCTGCTAAGGGACAAACACCCTTCTTCCTTTGTCTCAGGCCAGAGGTGACTTCTGGGAACTGAACTGTGATTCTTCACATAGCGCAAGGCTGGAGCTGGGACGGGAGTCTCCACCTGTCCTCTGGCTGGACCCACCTTCTTGCACATTGCATGGACGGTGTATCAGGGAGGACGGGTGCTGAGTGTAGATCCCTGTGCACTGCGTGGCCAAGAGAACCATGGCTATGTGCTGAGGAGGGAGCAAAGAAAATGCAGGCAGTGTTTCCATTACCAAATGCTACCCTGCCTTTCTCTGTGGGGTGATGCAGAGATGAAAGAGGCAGTGAATTTTCCTCACACATGCATGACTGCGAACCCTGAGCCTAGACCAGCCCTGGGAGACAGGTCCTCCAGATCCCAGGGCATAAGACTCTCCACCTTTATTCTGCAAAATCCCTCAGAAGCTGGACTCGGTGCCCCCTCTTCTTCGCTCTGTGCTACCTTCTCCGTGCTCAATGGCTCAAGAAGAAAATAACTGAGCTCAATCTACTAAGGCCCAGAGGAAGAAAGAGAGGTCTGGGTAAGGGTCAAGTCAGAGCAAGTACTTTTGCTGCCTGCAAGGCATTCATCATGAGCTCACTCTTAGGGTAAGACTCAAGGGAGGACTTTTATTTGGCAGAGAGTACGGGGCTTCATGTGTTGGCCGTGTGGTCTCACTGCTTCCCCAGAGTGTCAAATGTTTCCTCCAGGACTTCCTCCTTTAAGTCAAGGCTTCAGAAGCATTTGTGGAAATGTGTTGATCGTGTCTAAAAAGCTACTTAAATACCAACATTGATGGATTCAAAGTTTATCAGATCGACTAGCAAGAGACAGAGGCTTAAGAAAATGGCGCACAGGGGTGCCTGGGGGGTGGGGCTCAGTCAAATAACCAGCTGACTCTTGATTTCAGCTCAGTCATGATCTCAGGGCCCTGAGATGGAGCCCTGAGTCAGGATCTGTGCTCGGCGTGGGGTCGGCTTTTCCCTCTCCCTCTGCTGCCCCACCCCTGCCCCACTCGAGCTCACTCTCTCTCTGTCTCTGTTGCTCAAATAAATAAGTAAATAAAATCTAGAAAGAAAGCAAGCGAAGGAAGGAAGGAAGTATGAAGGAAGGAGGGATGGAAGGAAGGAAGGAAGGAAGGAAGGAAGGAAGGAAGGAAAAATGGAGCACTGGATAGTTAGAAAACTGGGAAGAAACTAGAAACTGGGCTGTGGAACTGCTCTCCAGAAGGGATGATGGGGTTGAGGCTCTGAAGGGCTTGAGGCAGTGGGCAAAGCTCACTGGATGCCTGAGGAAGCAGGCTGTGAGGTGAGAACATCACACCCAACAATTCCTGAGCACTTTGCTCTGTAAAAACTCTGCTAAGCAGCTGGTACACTTTCCCTCATTTCAGACTCACAGCACGCAACTTTATGAGGCAGGTACCACTGTCGTTGCAACAAAGAAACTGAATGAGTAACGGAGCCATTGAATAAGCTGTTAAGGACTGCACGAGCTAGAAGGAAGGAGATTAGGCCTCAAGTCATCTGACTCCATCAGCCTTTTACACGCACGCCAGTACCACCTCTGTGCTAGGGGCCCCCCAAGATAGAAGCTCTGGCCCGGGCATCTCTCGCGTCAGACTCCTGATTTCTTTAAAAGAAAGGAAGGGAGGAGGAGGAGAAGGAGAAGGTTTTCCAGGGCTCCTTACTCAAACACTTGCCCCTCCAAAAGCGATCTTAGATACAACATGTTTAAGCTGAACTCTTGCCTTCTTCCCCAAACAAAACAGAAACTTCTAACATGCAGGGTGGCTGCTGTTTCACCTAATGGCAACTTAATCCTTCCAGTTGCTCAGGCCCAAATCCCCAGAATCATCCTTGACTCCTCCCCTTTCTCTCAGATCACACATCCAGACCGTCAGGAAATACTTGTGGCTTAGCTTCAAAATACATCCAAAATCTGACCACTTACGGCCACTTCCTTCAGTATGAACCAGCATCTTCTCTCTTACCCAAATAATAGTAAGAGCCTCCTACTTGGTCTCCCGGCTCCTACCCTTGTAAACCTGCAATTAATTCTTAACACTATAGCCAAAGAGATCCCCACCTTTTTAATTTACCACTTTAATGTGAAAAAAATCTCACAAAGATACAAAAAGCTACAAATAAATGTCTAGTTTAACACATCCGTATGAGGTTAACACCCTTGTAACCACCACCCAGATCAAGAATGTGATGGGCCACCCGAGGCCCCCTTCTGTGTGCCCCATCCCAACCACACAGTCCAGTCCATCTGTGCCCCCAATACGAAGCATTACCCTGACCTTAATAGCCCTCACTTCCTTGTGCTTCTTCGTGGTTTTAGCATCCACAAGGACATCCCCCATACCACAGCTCAGACTTGCCTACTTTTTAAAACTTGGTATGTGTTCTGAGTCTCTTTTAATCTCCAGGATCCCCTCCATCACTTTCTTTTCCTTCTTTTTGTCCTGTTGAAGAACCTGGGCCATGTGATCTGCATACTCTCCCCTAGAGCGGGTTTTTATAGAGTGAACACCAGGATGCATTTCAACACGTTCCTGTGTCCTCTTGATGTCCTGCACATTGAAAGCTGGATCCTGGGACCCCTCAGTGGTTCAGTCAGTTAAGCATCTGCCTTGGGCTCAGGTCATGATCCCAGCGTCCTAGCATCGAGTCCCACATCGGGCTCCTTGCTCAGCAGGGATCCTGCTTCTCCCTCTGCCTGCCGCTCCCCCTGCTTGTGCGCTCGCTCTCTCTCTCTCTCTCTGACAAGTAAATAAATAAAATCTAAAAACAAAACAAAACAACCAACACAAAAAACCCTAAACTGTTTAAAAAAAAAAGAAAGAAAGAAAGAAAAAAAGCTGGATCCAAAGTAGATCAGACTCTGGTCTCATTCCTTTGGCAAACTGTGGTTTATTCTTTCAAGAGGAAACACATAAGTCTGGCATTGATTCTTTTTGTTTTATGGTTTTTAATAAATTTCATTTTTCAGTTTTCACTCTTTTTGATGTTAGCAGCCAGTGACGCTCATTGCCTAAACCCATTCATTCATTAAGGTTTGCAAAATGGGCATATCCGAATTGCATGATTTTGTTTCCATTTATTAGCTAGAATAATTGTATGAGGAGATGTTTCCTTCCATTAGTATTACAGTTGACATAGGAAAGGCAGGATATGTGATTGGCTTATCTCACAGATCTCCTGGTTCTCTTCTCCAGGACTTTGTTCTGGGGCTTCCCCTCCCCCATCTCTTTTGTCCTCTTTTGACTCCGCCCCCAGCAGCTTCTCCTGAGGTAGGACTGTGCTCAGAAACGGAGAATAACTGTTGACTATTTTGTGGCTTTTCTGTCCTCAGGTCCTGTCCCTTTCCTCTGCAAAGATGCTGATACCCTGCAGGTATTGTGGCTTTGGGTGATTGGTTTCTTTCTACTTCCCTTTTGGGGTTTGTGAGAATTCCTAGTCACCTAATTTTGAGGAAACTATTGTCCAAGTGTTCATAGTTTTCATTCCAGTCTCTCTTTCAGTTGTGATGTGGGGATTCAGAAATGTCCAAATACTATGCTGCCACAGCGGCCGCCATCTTTCCAAAGTGCTCCTTCTGAAACATGTCAGGTCGCACCACTTCTCAAAAGTCTGGAAATGCGGCACCTGGGTGGCTTAATTTGTTAAGCATCAGACTCTTCATTTTGGCTCCGGTCATGATCTCATGGGTCATGATCTCATGAGTTGTGAGATGGAGCCCCAAGTAAGGCTTCTCACTTATCATGGAGTCTGCTCGGGATTCTATCCCTCTCTCTCCCCACAAACCCCTCCCTCCATTCAGGTACATTCTCTCTCTCTCTGTCTCTCAAACAAATAAAATTAAAAAAAAAAAAAAAAAAGTCCAGAAAGGACTTCCCATTTCACTCAAAGTAAAAGCCGAAATCTCTACAAAGGGTTATAAGCCCTGTAGGATCAAGGCCTCTCCGGTACTCACCCCTCAGACCCTTTCTTGTGCTTTTCTCCTGTCTGTGCTCTTGGCTCTGGCTCCATGGGCATCCTTACTGTTCCTCGAATATGCCACGCCTCTTCCCATCTGAGCCTTTGCTCTAGCAGTTTCCTCTACCTCAGTCACTCTTCCCTCACAGGGAACTAACTCAACCTCTTCCTTCAAAACTGCGACCTCGCTTTCTCCATGACTTCTAGTCATGACAGGAGCCTCCTCATGGGCACTCCCCATCCCCTTTTCTCTTCCACTCTTTCTTCTTTCCAGAGTATTTCACATCTTTTAACACTAAACATGTCACTATTTTATGATGTTACTACGTATTATCTATCTTCCCCTTGCTAGAATATAAAACCCATGAAAGCAGGAATGTCAAGTTGGCTTTGTTCTTTTATGTCTATCGAGTGCCCAGAGCAAGGTCTGGCAGCAGATGTCAGTGGTTAATAAGTGCATGGATGAATAAATAAATGAAGCAGCCCGCCACTGGGGAGCAGCGTAGGGACTGAGTCACGACCTCCAGCACCCTTCTGCCCTCCTCCCTTTGGATGATCCGGTCTGCAAGCCCACTGTCTGAATAAGTACCGAGCACAGCCCCACAGTTTGTCCTTGAGCCTCAAGGATTATCAGAAGGCAAGCAGTGTCAGAAACATTCTTTCTAGGACTTCTGAGCTAAGCCCGAGCCAGAAATAGCACCCCAGCCATGTGCCTTCTAGCATTTCAGCACATCTGCTCCTCATCCCACTGGAAGAGCAGGGAAGCCTGGAGGGCAGAAAAAGGGAGACAACACCAGAGGGGCTCGCAAGTAGGCAAGAAGAGGACAGTGCGTGACAGTCAGCCTGCCCCTGGGTGCCAGCCTGGGCCCAGCTGCGTGCTGGGCTGTTCTGAAAGCCCAGAACCTGAGTCACTTGCGTCCTTGCCCCTTTCCATGGAATTCCTGACTTTTATTTACTTGGTGTTCTCCGCTGAGTCTCAGGGGACAGACGTCACATGGCCCCTCTTCTAGCTGTTCCAGCCTAACTAACAAAGTCAGGACCTGCCCACGCAAGCATTGGGCTCACTGTCTTACTTTCTAACCAGACCTAGTAGGTCTCAGGCAAGCAGGGTCCCCGCCCTCCTCTCCTTCCCTAAGAACAAAGAAACCTAAGGTGGGAGCCATTTCAACAGGGAAGTCCTGCCCCAGACAGTCTCTCTGAAACTCTAATTAGTCTTGAAAAATGCTCCCTGAGCTCGGGCGCCTGAAGGATCATTGCCCAATCAGGAGCTTGCAAGCCTATGGCCAGGCCCGAGAAAACAGGTATAAGGCCAAAACTGAGGCCTTTTCCAGCCCCACACTTAGGATCTCAACTCTTTCCTTCAGTTCTTTTTTTATTCTGCTGGAAACTGCCAACACAGCAACCAAGATTAGCTTCCAGACTCTCTCTGCATTGTCACAGGTGGGATTGTGTCCACGCCTCCCCTGAGCCTTCAGCAGAAGCAGCCCTTGAAGCTCTTCCTTCTCTTCTTTTGTCCTGTCTTCAATCCCAGCTAGTGGATGCATCGTTCTTAACCAGTGCAAATGAGTGGGCTCCACTTGCATCAACTAAGAATGAGCCAAGAACCCTCAAAGCACAGAAACCTGAGATTCCGATCATCTCTCAAGTTCTCCAAAGTTCCCTTTGAACTCCGACCAAATGTTCAGTGGTCCCCTTGTCCCCACCAGCCACCAGGGGCCCCCAACTCCTCTGAGAAAGACACTACTGGGCACCAGACATAGGACATAAGACATCTTACTTATTCCATGTAACCCCCGAAGATAAATACCATTGGGCCCATTATATACATAAGAACACTGAGTTCAGTTTGGTGGTGTAGCTTATGCAAAGTCATTCAATTCAGAAAAGACCCCATCTGTTTTGACTGCCTTTTGGGGTTTTCCAGCAAGCCTGGACAGTTGTGTTCTCTGTGTTTAAAGGTGACAGGGACACGGACTTCTGGGTTTCTTAAATGTTATGGAAATAGGACTACCAGATATTCTAGATATCCACCGTGCATCCTGGTGTCCCCAGGAGAGTTCTGATATCACTGTGTATTATTTTTTTTTTTAGATTTTTTTTTATTCATTTATTTGACACACCGAGATAACAAGTAGGCAGAGAGGCAGGCAGGTTGGGGGGAGGGGGAAGAAGGCTCCCCACTGAGCAGAGAGCCTGATACGGGTCTCGATTCCAGGACCCTGAGATCATGACCTGAGCTGAAGGCAGAGGCTTTAACCCACTGAGCCACCCACACGCCCCATCACTGTGTATTATTAGCAGTCCTCTTTTTTCAAAATCATCTTCATTTGGATAATAAGTGACATCGTCCCCCTATCCAAAGGAACAAAGGAGTAGGAAAATGGAAAAAAAAAAAAAAGAAGAAGAAGAAGAAGAATTGCTCAACAGGTCCCTGAGCAGCTGGCATAGAAAGGCCTCAATAGGGTTTTGAGGTGCTCAGGGTCTGCCTTACCCCAACTTCTCTTGCTGGTTTTGCCTCATGCGTTCCCTTCCACACTGCTATACTTCTCCTTGCACAATGCTGGAGCTAGGACCTACAGGACAGGAGGAAATGAGATCACTATGCCGGAGGGTTCTCAATACCCCTAGATGACCCTTCCTGTGGATCCCCGCATTGCTGAAAATAAACTAAGCCTCTGTTCAGATGACCTGTGTCTTTCCAACCCTAACAGATAAAGGACATTCCCGTGGAGAGAAATCTGAGGGATCACCAAGGTTTTGAATGTCCTACATGGAAGGAAAATAGGAATGTCTTTGACCAAAGTTTTCACGCCACATCAGACCTTCACCAGACACTCTCTTCCATCCTGTATTGAAATGACACAGTGGAATGAGCAGGTGTTTAGCCGTCAAAGATCCAAATTGTATGCTAGCTTGCCTGCTAATGAGTTGGGTGATCTTGGATCAGTTCGTCAACCTCTCTGAGCTTAAACTTTCTAATTCATCAGAAAAATGGGTATGAGAATGCTTACTTTGCAATGCAAGTGCAGGATTTCAGATGAGATTATGTATAAAATGTCCCACATATAAGAAGCACTTATTTTATAATTTTTAAGATTATTTATTTATTTATTTATTTGCCAGAGAGAGAGAGAGAGAGAGAGAGAGTGAAAGTACAAGAGAAAGCATAAGCAGGGAGAGCAGCAGAGGGAGAGAGAGAAGCAGACTCCCAGTTGAGCAAGAACCCTGATGTGAGGCTCAATCCCAGGACCCCAAGATCATGACCTGAGCCGAAGGCAGACACTTAACTGACTGAGCCTCCCAGGCATCCTAAGAGGCATTTATTGACAGTGATGATGACATAAGAATGCTAATCTCAGGGTATGGAGGAAATATTCCAAAGGCATAAACTCCAAAAAGAGTAACCAATAAATATTTGTCAAGCAGTCAGAACTCTTGAGAAGAAAGTGTTCAATTAGTTAACCAATTCAAACTAAACTGCGATTTATTTGGCGACTAGTATGTGCCAAATAAGATAATGGAAACTGAGGATTACAGGGATTTCTATACATGAGTTCATGCTCTCCAGGTGCTCACAACCAAATGAAGGGTCCGGGTTCAAGGGGGACATGTGTCCCCACTTTGCCATGATCTCAAGCAGTTTCAAAATACTGTAAGAGCAGAGAGGATGAGACAGGCCGTTTTGCTTAGCAGGTGCGAAGACCTAGCGGAAGAGTAGGCGGGGGAAATGACCCTTCATAGCTGGGCAGGATTTCTAGGCATCTGACAGCACGTTTACATTTTAAGCTGGGAAAATTCAGTTCCATTCTTCGCTCTGCAAAGAAGACAAGTCGTTTCCCAAAAATGAGGATGAAGGAGACTCCTTCATACTCCTCTTCTACTTTCTCATATGAAGTCAGTAGCCAAGTCTAAAACTGAATACACAATCTGAAAGCCACAGAGACCTGAGATTGAAAAAGAGCTTTTGATGCAGAAATTAATCAAGCCTTAGATACAAATACATGTCACGTATAAAAAAAAATGTTTCAACTTTGTCGAGTTAACTATGAGACATTTAATGGAAAACAAGGCATTGAATCACAAAATCAATGCACGAAACATGACTTAACAGAGGTAAAAGAGAAACAGTAATTGAGATATGTCACTGCTGAGAAATATTATCAATCAAGGTCACAGTCTGGAAAGAGGGATTAACAAATTCATTCGTTAGCCTTCTGCTTCTACTTCTATTATGCTTCTACTTGTTTAAAGTAGTAGGTTAGAGCTTCTTGGTTAAATAAACAGATAAGCAATTGGCTCTGGAATGGAAAATGAAACCAATGAGGCGCCTGGGTGGCTCAGTGGGTTAAAGCCTCTGCCTTCGGCTCAGGTCATGATCCCAGGGTCCTGGGATCATCAAGTCCTGCATCGGGCTCTCTGCTCAGCAGGGAGCCTGCTTCCTCATCTCTCTCTCTGCCTGCCTCTGCCTACTTGTGATCTCTGTCTGTCAAATGAATAAATAAAGTCTTTTTTTTTTTTTAAAGAAACCAAGTCATGATTTAGTCCAATTGTTCTTCTTTATATATTAGATGGCAGACCATGATGTGTTTCTGTGTCTGCTACTGGCCTCCTTGTCCATTTTCCCTTTTTTTGCCCTAAGTCCGAAGCCATAGTTGTCAGGTAGGGAGACTGCAGCCCAGATTTGGTCCAGGGCAACCCCACAAAGCAAAAAATTATCCAGCCCCATAAGTCAATGGTGCTGAAATTAGGAAACTCTGGACCAAATCTGGATAAGTTGAGAAAGGCTTTGCAAAGAAAAAGACGGAAGATGGGATTCAGAAAATTAGTACCTTTCTTCGTCATGATAATGCAGGAGAGTATTAATATAGGCAGGTACTTAAAACCAAAGCTCTTACAGCATTTTGAGAGAAGCAACAGGAAAAGGGCAGCTCCTGGCTTCCCAGATCAGAGGCTCCCTGGCTGCTGTTCAGGTCTTTTGGTGATTAGAGTTTATGAACTCCAAACTGAGCCACCAAGGATTTCTTTTTCTGATTAGTGAATTTGTTTATCTGAGATTTTTAAGCAGTAAAATAATTATACCATGTATTTTTGAATGTATCTGTATCTATACATATATAGCAATCCTGTTTTATCCAAAAGAACTATACTATGACAATAACTTCAATATCCATCAGTGGAGGGCTGCTGATATAGATTATGGTACATATCTTTATATCAGAGTATCTGTGTATCCGTTAAAAATAATAAAGAAAGACAAAAATGGAAATATGACATGCTGTAAGGGATTTGCCTTAAAATCCTACAATGAAGATTTGTAAAGTGAAAGAATAGATTCTAAAATAGGAAAATTATCAATTGCTGAAGCTGGATCAAGGTTATATGAGAGGTTAAATTTCCTATAGACTAATTTTGGGCCACTGGGGTGGCTCAGCTGACAAGCATCATACTCTTGGTTTCAGCTGGGGTCATGATCTCAAGGTCTTGAGATTCTGCCCTAAGCCTGGCTCCCTGCTCAGGGTAGAGTCTGCCTGAGATTCTCTTTCTCTGCTCCCCCCGCCTCTCTCTCTCTCTCTCTAAAATAAAATAAATAAATAAAATCTTAAATTTCTTCTTTTTATACACTAAGTTCTAAATTTCTGTGATAGAAAAAGTCAGAATAATCATTGGGAAGCACTCTATGTTCTTAGCTGGAAATAAAGATACAACGTGAGCAGGAAGAAATGAGAGACAATATGAGAGGACACAGTGGGGAAACATTTTATTTTTACGTACGTAAATGGTGAAGAAATTATAGAATAATACCCAAGAAATTAATTGAAGTGGTTACCTAGGGTACAGATAGAGGAGTCAGGAACTGGAAAAATGGGAATAAGGACAGGAGCTAGACTTTTCGATGTGTACCGTTTTGTACTTTTGAATTTTTCAGCCATGTGACTGTATTCCATATTCAAAATCTTAAATAATATGAAATGCAAGTTCATCAGATAAAAATTAATCTGTTCTAAGAAACGTAGGACATATCGTTGCCACACTTACATTCCAGCTTTGAAAAGAACTCGTGTTACTTTCACAAATATTATCTCATTTATCTTCACAAAAACCCTGAAAAAATTTAAAATGGGCACAGTGGCATGAGAAGTAGAAATTACAGTCTGATATGGGCTGGGCACATCATGTGAAATGGGAATGAGGTTTGTCCTCCCTGGCTCTTAGACCTAGAAAAGAAACCAAAGTGTAACATTAGAGAGAGGGAGGAGAGAGCGTTTGAACGCAACAGAAAGAATTATGGAAGGTCACATGTCTAAGGAGGCCTTCAGATATGTCAACTTCTCTGTGTGATCTCCACACGGAATCGTGGGGAACATGCAATTTAGCAAAAGTTTATTGAATTTGGGCTGTGCTAGGCCCAAAGAGAGACCTGAGTCAAAGATGAAAAAAAAAAAAACCACATTCTTAGATACAGCTATCTCTGCAAGAGAGTGAGAGTTACCAGCAGTATCATAAAGATTTAAAATACCCTCATCCGAAAACCCAGGAGTTTCATTTTATGGTGTCCACATGTGCAAGAGAGGCTCATGTATAAGGATAATATTTGCATCGTTGTTTTGCAGTAGCCTGAGTTGGAAATGACCTATGTGTCAATTAATAGGGATCCGCTGAATAAATGATAGTATTACATATCCATGCTAGGAAATACCACAGAGCAATTTGGCAAAGGAAAATAAAAGATAATTTGGGAAAGCTATCGATAATAAAAGAAGAGATTGCCAAGATAGACAGTTGAGTTGAAAACAAAAGAAAAAGGCTGCTGAAAGAGAATCCATATCATATGGTATGAATGAAATGTTAAAAAAAAAAACCTCTGTATTTGCATATAACGTGATTATATGAAATGTATAAGATCATATAACATCGTTAACATGATTATATGAAATGTGTAAGAAAAGTTCTGAAGGAAAAATAAAGTGATCAGTGTTTGCTCCCTGGGATTAGGAAAAGGGATGGTTGAAGTCAGGGGGTTGTCAAAGGGGCCTTGAGCCTTCTCTGTAGTATTTTTAATTTTGACAAAGCAAGTGAATTTATGAGTCTGTTGTTTAGTGAAAACCATTGTTTTCAGACTTCAAAGTAGAGAAGAGAAGAAGGCGGGACCCTTGCTCAGGGGGCTCACAATCTTTTAAACGATGCATTAAAATAGAATGCAATATGATCTGTGTAGCGATCCAGTAACAACAGCTAACATTTCTTAAACTCTTATTATGTACCTTGGGCTACCTAGTTATTAAATCATTTCATCCTGACCACAACCCTAGAAGTAGGAACCATTATTACCCCTACTTTGCCAAGCCCACAAGGCCAGTGAGTACAGAACAGGGATGTGAACACATACGCTTCTGACTCCAGAGTCCAAACACTTACCCTGCACAACCTCTTGCCCAAGTGTGGCGAGACCGCAGACGACCTTTGGCAGTACAGCGGGAAACATTTGAGAACTTGAACGGGGATCCCCAGGGGGAAGCACGGTCATGGAAGACAGGGCTACCTACATACACAATATTCCTTTCCCCTTTCTTTTGCACTAAGAGAACCCTGACTTGGTGCTACGTGTCGGAATTCATTTAAAACTCTCACAGGCCCCTGTGCGTGCGTGGGCTGGCGGGTGAGATGCAAGCAGAGCATGTTTGCAGGAGAGCTCGTTAAAGGGGCCAGTGCCACCGTTAAGGGCCACTTTGGCCTTTTGCCCTCCACCGTTGCTCTTTTTTCTTGCCTAGAATGCAGAAATAATCCTGGAGATGCAAAAGCGGTTTCAAAGGAGTTTGCTACGTTAATTACAGCCTCCAGGCGCTGCAGAGCCCAGGCACCTACCTCCAACTTCTTATTGTGCAAGAAAAATAACCTTCTTTGGGGTTAAGGCCGCAGTCAGGTTCCATGCGGATGAATGCAGTCTAATGAACACGTGGGGGTCTATAGAGGGTCGTTTCGATGGGGAAAGAACAAGATCCCTGAAAGGTCTCAACCTCGCCTGGTTTTGGAAATGTAAAAGACTTGCCGCTTTGCTCCAGTTCTCCCGGGGAAGACCAGGCCCGGGGCACGTGCCAGCCGGGGCGAGCCATCAGACAGAGCGTCAGCCCACAAAGACACAGGGAAATGTGGAATGGAGCCAGGGGCTGCCCTGGGCCTCAGATCCCCCTCAGCAAAAAAACACGGGGCCAGAAGGACGGTGGGCTGGAGTCGAGCACCTGCAACCTGACTCCTGGGTTTAGGGCTCTAGATCCCAGGCTACTTATAGCTGCAGCGAGCTCCGCGGGGGGCAGGGCAGGGCTCTGGCAGCTGCACGTTGTTTTGTTGTTGTTGTCGGGTTTTTTTGTTTTTGGTTTGTTTTTGTTTTTTTTTTTAATCAGCTGCTTGTTTTGAACCTGCCTAGGCAGATCCCGGAACATTTGTTTCAAAAGCAGGCGAGGGAGGGGGGACATTTCCGGGTTGGGGGGAGGGGGGAGTGGAATAAGGAGCATGGGGAGAAGAGGAGACATACACACCCTGGAAATGGAGTAGCCAGCGCTAACTCTCTGAGAATTCTATCCCCCAAGACAGTGCCCTGGGCCTGACCACCCCCAAGGGCCAGGCTTGCCCAAGGCGCAGCTCCAGCAGAGGTAGAGGTTGTCAGAAAGTCAAAGGGGGACAGAAAACAAGCTGAAGAAGAGACAGGAGTGTCCGGCAATGGCTGTAAAGGGGAGAAGAAGAAAAGTTGAGGAAGAGTCAAGTGGGTCAAGCTCCTTAGGCCAGGGAGGATGGGGACATGTAGGCAGCTGGCCAGGGAGTGTGGGCAGCCGGGGTTGACCAGACTTTCCTAACATCTGTCAGCGAGGGAACAGATATGGTAGGAGCTTAACAACAGGATGGGAGGGAGGAAGGCAGGGCTGTCTAGACCAAGGAAGTAGCCAGTAGGGCTGCGGGGGCAAACTGAGTGGGGATGTTAGACACCAGGGTGCAGCCACAGCCCTCCACTCGCCTCCCAGGGTGCCTGCTCTCCCTTTTTGCCATTAGGGTCCTTCAATCTTTTTGGCTTTCAGGATCTCCCAGAGAATTTGAACTTCAACTAGAAAAATCTTAAAACTCAAAACATTTGTCATGTCCAAAGACACAAACTTATCATGGTAGGTGCTGAGTGGGGGAGGGTACTGTGATCTTTAAATGATTTTTTATTGAAATGACATTCTACTTAAAGGTCATTCAAAGGGCTGTGCATCGAGCCAGCTCTGGATGGAAACTTGTGAGTATTTTCCAATGACTAAAAAGAAGTCAAAAGCCTAGAACGTGAACATTGGAAAGGGGAATGGACCACCTAATCCAAAACCCATTCCCTTGATTAACGAGAAGAAACGAAGGTCCGAGAAAGGAAGTGAGCTGCCCAAGTTACACAGCTAATTTGGGGATTATAAAAGCAAATACAGAGCACATATGACAGGAACTTTACAGATATTCTGACAGGCGAAGTTATTCAGTGGAGGTCACACAGAGACAGTCAAAGGAAGATGTGGGATTTGAACCCACGTAATCTTTCTCCAGAGACTGTGCTCTTGACCACTTCTTTTGATTCCCTTTTGATTCCCTCAGCAGCCTTTTCTCCATTCTCCCAAGCTACCTCAACCATGCCCCACTCTCTACTTCCCTCCCACGCCCTCACCTCACCCCTTTCAGTGTCCACAGACGTCCTCTCCTTGCTCCCAGCCTCTGATGGAGGCAGGGAAGGAGGTTGGTTTTCTCTGGTGTGGAAACTATGGTAAAGGAAGAATAAAAAGGACCATCATGGAGGCCAGAAAGGGGCTGAAGCACAAGCCAAAAAGGATCAGAGCCCACAGCCCTTCCGGGATGTAAGCAGGGAACTGGCCTTCCTGGGGAGCAGGAGTTGTCGCGTAGAGCATGAGGACCTGGTAGGTTGGAAGGTGACCCACCGCGGGTGGTGGTGTGCAAAATTCTGATCATATGAATATTTTAATATTTTAACATCCCACCCCCATCAATGCAAAAGCTGATCTAGAATGAACCAGACTCTTGGTGTTGCCCTTTCCCTCATCTCCTGGGATCCAGGGAGATACAGCTGTGATAAGGAGATCAGAGGACTGGGGATGGAGTTAGGAAACTAGGGTTCAAATTCTGCCTCCACCTCTGAACTAGCTGTGAGGCCTTAAGCATATCATATTACTTCCTGGAATCTCACCTTCTTGATCTCTTATGTAAGAATAACCTACCTCTCCCATAGCTGTGAGAATCAGAGGGAAACCAGCTGCAAGCAAGTGCTTGCCCAGCTCAAGCTTGGCAAGTAGCCTTTGCAGATTGCCAAATCAGGAACACCGAAGCAATGGCAGGACTCCCAGACAGAGGGTCTTGGGGCAGAATCTGGTGGAAAGAGAGCCTTGGGCTATTTGATTTAAAGCTAGATTTGCAGAGCAAGCACAGGGCTGTTTTTTTATTCTTTTGTTTTACTTTGAAGTTAATTTTAATTCAAAATTCTGTTTTTGTCTTAACATCAGCTTCCCTATTAAGAAATGAATGTTAAATGTTTTCACTATAAAATAATGCATTTTCATGATTCAACCCTTAGAAAATCTAGGAAAATCAGCTTTTGTTCTACCATTTAATTTTAATACCTAACATATTTTTTTGAGGTTTATCAAAGCGTGCCTTTCTTTGTTTTGACTTTGGTTGATGTTGATAAAAACTATCTAATTGGGTTTTATTTGCTCATAAGAGAAAACTATAAATACAAATGGAGAGAGAGGGGGGAGAGAGAGAGACAGAGACAGGGAGAGACAGGGAAGGAGGAAGATGGAGAAGAGGGGGGTAGATTTATTTTAAGACATTGGCTCACACTATTGTGCAGGCTTAGCGAGTCCAAAACCTGATTGGGTAAGCTTGCGTGTGGAAGATTGAGGAAGAGTCGCAATTCAAGTCAAAGCAGAATTCCTTCTGGCTCAGAGAAAGCCAATCTTTGTTCTATTAAAGGCCATCGTCAGATTGGATGAGGGTAAACTTTACCCAAGGTCCACCAATTTAAATGCTCACTTCATCCAAAAATACCCTCACAGAAACATCCAGAATAATGTTTGACCAAATATCTGGGCACCATGGCTCAGCCTAGTTGGTACATAACACTAACACTTTGTAAAAAACTTTTTATAAATAAAAGCTAAAAGGATCAAATGAACTCTGTAAGTTGCTTCTCATACCATAATGGTATCTGTGCAAAGCTTTGTGGAAACCATGTCAGGTGTGCAACCCTGGGCATGTTCAGCTTAACTCCAAGAGTTTTCTAGTAGGGAGTGATGGTGTGAGAGGAATGGGTTTACTCTCTGGAGTTAGCAAGAACACGACTTTTGTTTAGGTTGTATGATGGGCATGGGACCAAGGAGATCTGATGGAAATTGAGGTGGGAGTGGTTAAGTCACATGGCTTCCCTTGGTGGGGTCACATGGCTTGAAGGGAACTAGCGGCACAGTGGCATCCTGACAGTGTCTCTTAAGAAGATAATGAAATGTCCTTGTCCGTGTCTCTAGATCAAGGTGTTTGTCCTCCAGAAAGTCCTCAGGTCTAACCCTGCTGCTTTGACAGAGCTCCATACCCTCGGGAAAGGGCTTGAGGCAGCTACAAGGTGACCATGGAGAAAGGAAATTAAAACTCTGGCAAAGACTTTAGGCCAAAGAGAGGATGTGAATTGGAGCCATGAGCTCTGTGTTTCTATCTTCTCAGAGATTACCAGTCCAGCAGGCAGGCAACTCTATCAAGAGTGATTTGCAGGGAATGAGAGCCAATGGGTCATACGGGTCTGAGGAAGCCACAGCCCCACCCCTGCCCCACCCCTGCCCCACCTCCCAACACATCCCCAGCAACCTCCAGTCATCAGCAACCTTAGTCATCCCCAGCCTAAAATAGAGATGTCCTGAAGCCTTAGCAGGAAAGGTCAGTTGATTTAAATAGCTATGGCACCCACGGCAACTTCCCTGGCCTAAGAAAGGAAACCCAAGCTGTGCGAGATGATGGGCCCATGGCTCTACCTATGGTCGGGGTGGACAGAGGGCGGGCCTGACGAGTATTCGTTGGACATTTGCTGTGTTCCCAACTAGCATGCTTTGGCATGTCCACATAGTGGCCTGACTTAATCCTGAGGGCTGTACATCATTACAATCATGTTATAGGTGATGAAAAATCTCACCAAGATTAAGTGACTTGCCCGAAGATAATAGGATTAGACACCTCTCCTGCACTGGCTAAGTGTTATAGACTCAATGCCCTGGTACTAAAAAGTATAGACTTCGTTTCTCAAAATATCACAAATGCATGCTTTTTTTTTTTTTTTTTTAAACCCCAAACTGGGGAAAAACAACCAAAAACAATTCTTTCCTACCCCTGTCTCCCGTTAAGTCACTACGATCAGTACTTGCAAGTTTCTCCAGGAACTCTATGAATGTAAGTGTGTAAGTCTGTGTGTCTGTGAGTGTGTGTGTTACATGCACACACACACCAATGGTAGAATACAGTATGCTATTTGGCACCTTGCTTTTTCACCTAACGATATAGCTCTTATTTCTCTAGCCATACAAATAGACCTCTTTCATTCTTTTTTTTTTTAAGATTTTATTTATTTATTTGAAAGAGAGCGATCACAAGTAGGCAGAGAGGCAGGCAGAGTGAGAGGGGGGAAGCAGGCTTGCCTCTAAGCAGAGAGCCCGATGTGGGGCTCGATCCCAGGACCCTGGGATCATGGCCTGAGCCGAAGGCAGAGGCTTTAATCCACTGAGCCACCCAGGCGCCCCGACCTCTTTCATTCTTGTTAACAACTGTATATCACATATGGATGGGCCATATTTTTCTAACCAACTGATTCCAATAGTTTGCTAATTTAAACAATGGGACGATGATCCTTTCTGTATATGTCTTTAGACACATAGGCAAGCATGTTCATGCCTAGAAAGAGAATGCTGGGTGTCAAAAGGTTATGTACATTGGAAATAATGATGTAAATTGCCAAACCGCCCTCACATAAGGATGTCCCAATTCACGCTTCCGCTAGCAATGTCTGTGAGCCTGCCAGTGATTCCAACCTGCAAGAAAGGTCCAGAATTTCTTTCTATGCTGTATCTGGCAGAACCAGTGCCCAGACCCAGGACTTCTGGTTTTAAGTGTAGTGTTTATTTTTCCTTTGATGCAGAAGTTACCTTCCACAGAGACAAGGTCTAAGAGAGGTGGGAGAAAGTCAGAATTTAGATGAAATGGAAGGGATAAATTTTCTACCTAGCTTCGTTCCTAGGAGTAAAGAAAGCAATCCAGACTTTTAAACAAATCACTCGACAACCCAGGTTCCAATGGACAGCCCTAATTCTGAGCCTCATAGCCAGAGCAGGCATAGAACTACTTGAAAATGTTACCTTGTCTCTGCTGGATCTTCTGGGCTTATCTGGCTGGCAGTGTTTGACCATGTGGACCCAGGAAGCTTTGCCTTCCTTCCCTGGTCTCTGAGGATCTGGTCATTCTACTCGTGTTCATTCTATCGGTTTGTGTGATGAAGGTGCCTACAACATTTCCTTGATTCATACCACAAAAATGGGACATCTTTATGAAGACATCTTAAATAATTCTTAATGATTTTACTTGGGATGCAATTATAAGAAGGTGAGCATCTTCAGAAACACTATGACCAATGCATAGTAGCAGGAAAAACTCTGCTTAGCACTTAATGAATATTGTCTCATTAATCCTAATGAAAACCTTTTAATGCTATGTTAATCCCATTCTACTGATGAGAAAAATAAGGCACAGAGAGAGGAAATTAATCACAATATCACAGAATAGGTAAACAATGGGACCACCAATTAATCTTCCATCAAATTCCACATCCCCAAATCTTTCTAGTAAATCATATTGAATTATTGAATAAGGAATTAAGATAATAAATGCACAATAGATGAGCTTGGTAGATTGGTACAATAGATTGGTAATGTTATGCCAACTCTGATACTTGTGATGAAAAAAACCCTAAGATTGACGTGATGGAATAAGCAGAGGACAATGTCAAGGCTTTAGAGGATGTCAGGGAAAAGCTTGCTCTGGGAAGGTGGCAGTGACCTGAGATCTTGAGAGTCAGACAGCTCTGCTTGGAAGTGGGGAAGATGCTTTGCTTACTGAAGAAATAACATATTTAACGATCACCATCTTGGTGTGTTCACAGACCAGAAAGTGGGACAGTAGGACTGAACACAGGGAGAAAAGGCACTCTGGTCTGAGATGAAATCAGAAAAGCAGAAAGAGTGCAGATGAATGCAGGGCCTAATGGGCAGCAGAATGGAGCATACATTTCATTGCAACGTTGATGGAAAACCATTGAAAAGTTTTAGAACAGGGACGCCTAGATGGCTCAGTCAGTTAAGCATCAGCCTTCTGCTCAGGTCATGATCCCAAGGTCATGGGATCAAGTTCCACCTTAGGCTTCCTGCTCAGGGAGGAGCCTGCTTCTCTCTCTGCCTCTGCCACTCCACTCCACTCCCCCTACTAATGCTCTCTCTCTCTGACAAATAAACAAAATCTTAATTAAAAAGAAAGAAAGAAAAGTTTTAGAAGAGATAGGACATCCCCTGATTTAGGTTTTTAAAAGATTACTCTGGTTGCTGTTGGGAAATACATTCACTGGAGCTTAGAGTTGAAGGAGATTGGCCATTTGCGAGGCTAAAGTAGAAGTACAAGTGAGAGGTGTTGTGGTTGGGGCTGGGAATGCGATGGAGGTGGGTAAAAATGGAAGGATTCGAAATGTATTTGTAAATAAAATGTACAGATTTGCTGATGGATAAGGCTGGAAGAGAGCATGTAATGAATGAAAAGGAAGATTAAGATTAAGATTAATTAAGATTAATTACTAGATTAAGACTAATGAGCAGGTTTGGCAACAATGGATGGTGCCAGAGAGATGGGGAGGAAGGGTCTTAAAAAGGGTGCTTTGAAACAAAGAGCTCCATATTGGTCATATTTAAGTTTTCGGTTTCTAGTAACCAGCCAACAGGGTTATCAAGTGTGAAGTTGGATACACAAGTCTAGAGCCCGAAGGGGAGAAAAACTGGAGCACAGAGCCTGAGGGTTATCTGGGGGGAGATGTACATTTTAAAAGTCTAGGATAGAGCCCTAGAAACTCTCTAAAATTCAGAGGTTGAAGCTGGTCAGGAGGGAGGAGCCAGTGAGGGAGATGAAAAAGGAAGGGAGTTAAGACGTGGGAGATATGGAGAGGCCAAGAACTCAGAGCGGCATCTGCAGATCCAGAGCTCTGGATTCATACATGCAATTGACCCCGAAGGAAAGCCTTGTCCTGAAGGTGTTGGTCAAGGTGAAGAGTTGGAGGGCATATACAGAGAATAAGTTAGGACTAGTTCCAGAGAGCACAGTGGAAGGGTCAGATGTGGAGAAGCGGGGAGTGGATGGGTCTACACTAGGAGTTGTGTGGAGCAGCATGGACATGAAAAGACTCTGTGATAAAGGCTAAGGTGTGGGCTCCAGGTGGTCTGAGAAAAATAGAGATCGAGGCTTGATGAAATTAGTGTAGGATAGTCAGTTCAAAGTATAGTCCAGAATCATCCTAATGCCTGAGGGAGGAGGCTAGGCTTTGTAGCTACAAGACCCTTGTGCAGCTTGAGGTATTATAAGCTTGACCTTACAGGAATGGACCATTAATCTTACTAAGTTTAAGTAAACTAATGCCAGGTGGAGAGTGAACTCAGGCTCTTTGAGGCCCAAATCATGGCCTTGCTCAGTATTCTGAAGCCACTGGGTATTTCCTGAGATCAATTGACAAGAATCATTTGGGATGGTTCTTACAAATCTATACTCCGCTCTCCCTCCTTTGGAGATTACTATGCAGTTAGCTTTAGGGTAAGGTCCCTGATTCTGAAAGCTTACAATTTGTCCCCATTGCCACAACTGTGGGAAAGATGATAGTGCTAGGAGCACAGAACTCTTTGGTTAGTTTGGACTTTTAGAAGATCATCTTGTGTATGGTTGTGAAATTTGAGGAAAAAGTGGCATGGAAATGACAAGTTAGTTATAGCTTAGACTAATGTCCTCCTGCCAATTAAAACCAAACAGTATATGAATTAAGTCCTTTGCCTTTGGAAAAGCAACATTTATATGGTCAAAGAATATACTCGCTGTAAAGCAATTGCCACTTCTACATCCAGAAAGCATTTCTCTGAGGGACCTCAGGAAAATCACCCTTAGTTTCTGTGTTCCTTTCCTCACTGAACTTCCTCTCCACCTGCCTTTGAGGGCTATCCTAAAAAGGCAAGAGGTAGCCTGCCAGTATGACTGCCTACTTAGATGTGAGGAACCGAGTTAACTGCGAAAATCACAGTGGGCAATGCATCCTGCTGGTTTTCCTTCCTCATTCATCATTTTAGCCCCTGGTTGCCATTGTTTCAAGAACCCAACAGAGTCGTCATTGTTATGCTTCAGTCTTTTCAGATCATACAAGACAACGAAGTGGATATGACATCTTCTCCTCAGGATCTTCCTCTGTCACTTCCTCTCTCCATCCCAGCGCCAGGGGGCTTCCCAGTCAGCGTTAATTAAAGATATAAATCAGGAGATCGCACTTTGTAAGGGAGAAGAAGAGAGCGTCAAGAAGTCAAACAACTTATCTGCATCAGCAATGTTCTCTCCCAGGGACACCTGGGTGGTTCTGTCTGGTAGGCGTCCGCCCTTGGCTCAGGTTGTGATCCCGGGATCCTGGGATCAAGTCCTGCAAAGAAATGTTCTCTCCTGGGAGACACGAAGGCAAAGGAGCAGACACCAAGAACACCAGCTTTCAAACAAAACTGTGGCCATGTCACAAGAAAAGGGAAAACAAAAAGTAAGGAATCTGTGACTCTTGTAGCTCTTGTCTAAGAAATGTGTCTTGATGCCACAGCACACAGGTAACAGAGTGTGAGGCTGCACCTCATCTTTTCAGTACCTCAGCCCTCTTCTCTGTAAAATGGGAATAACAATAGTAAGGCTGCTACAAAGGGTTGTTGTGCAGTGAAATGAGTCAACAGCACCTGACGTCAGTAATTACCGATGCAAGGTAAAATCTTTATCTTTATCTTCATCTTTATCTTTACAGAGAAAGTCTTTCCTGATACAGATTTTTGTATAAGATTTTATTTATTTATCAGAGAGTCAGAGAGAGAGCACAAGCAGGGGGAGTGGCAGGCAGAGGGAGAAGCAGGCTCTTTGCTGAGCAAGGAGCCTGATTCCGGACGTGATCCCAGGATCCTGGGTCATGAGCTGAGCCAAAGGTAGATGCTTAACCAACTGAGCCACCCAGGTGTCCCTGATAAAGAGTTTGTAAGTTTTTAAAGCAGACGCTCAAAAAGTAGAAGAGGAAGAAAGATGAGTAGCTCAGATCCATAAGAACTCGTCTACTCATTTGAAAACATGGATTGGGTATTTTCCCAGATATTAGATAGACCTCAGGAGCAGATGCCAAAGATAGAGTAGAGGGCTCTGTTTTGTGGGTGTAAATTCAGAACCCTCTACCCTATCTTTGGCACCTGTTCCTCCTGTCTACCCAAGTTCCTGGAAGTAAGCTATCATCTTCTGAAATACAGCAAAGGAAGGAGGCCTCAGGTCTCCAGCTCCCTTTGGAGCTTCCCCACTCACCAGCGAGCATGGCAGGCTCAGGAATGACCTTCACGGTCACCCTTGCGTGTGCTCCTACAAGAACACTCAGTGCTCCACCATGCCAGTGGCTGCGATCTCCAACGGAGACACCAAAGGGCCCCAGGGTGACGCCTGCAGGCAGCTGACATTCATTGAGGTCCTCTACAGATTGTGAACCGAGGAGACCTTTGGCACAGCTAAAATGAGGGGGAAGACCTTTACAGGTAGCGTACGATGTCACTGGAGACCAAGAACGTATCAACAGGCAGTGAAAATTAAACGGTCTCCCTCTGTCTCCACCCTCCCCTCCCTTTGTCCCCTCTCTCTCTTCTCTTTCTCCCTTCCTGCTCCTTCCTCATTCTCTCTCCATTTCTTTGTTCTTCTCCTCCCCTTCTGTTGTGACCTCTAAGTTGGCTCAGTGTCACTGTTCCAGATCTTACATAATATGGCTTATGAAAGCAAAATAACCCTGCTGTCTGCCGTGCCAGGCTGGGCGAGATCCGGAGTGAGCAGAAACACCTGGTGCTTTCTGACTTTCTTGGACTGTTTGCAAGGAGGGTCAGCGGTCCCTGGGGTCATGGGCCCCCAGTCTCTCCCGAGGGCACCAGACCCCCCAAGTCTCTCCTGAGGTGCATTCAGTCAGGTCTTGGAGTTTCCTGATCTGCTAAAGGCAGAGAAAGAACATGTCAGAGACAAGGGAGAGTGGGGGCATAGTGGGTGTTGGTAAGGGGAGACCAGATGGTTCAATCATAAGAGGACAAGGACAAGAGTCTTCTGTCCTTTCCACCCTCGGTGACTGCCTCTGGAATTCTTAGTTGACATCTCTACTAAAAACTTTGCACGATCCATATCATGGATTCTGGAAGTGTTTCTTGCTTTTTCAGTAGTTGTGTAGACAGAAGGGCAGGGTCATACCAATATTTTGAAGCGTCCTGAAATGGCTTATGATAACCTTGTCCCCTGGGGAATGTCCCTGGTTCCCACATCCTGATAATTCGAGCAGAAATATAAATTGGGGTCCTTTAGGTTCCTTCCCAGGAATGCTGTAACAAGAATATAGGAGTCTTGGGGTGCCTGGGTGGCTCAGTGGGTTAAAGACTCTGGCTTCGGCTAAGGTCATGATTCCAGGGTCCTGGGATCGAGCCCCGCATAGGGCTCTCTGCTCAGAAGGGAGCCTGCTTCCCCCCGGCCACCGTCTGCTTCTCTGCTTACTTGTGATCTCTGTCTGTCAAATAAATAAATAAATAATCTTAAAAAAAAAAAAAAAGAGTATAGACATCTTTGGGGGTTTCTGAGTTTATATTCTTTCTGCTGAGAATCTGCTTTTCTTCCTGAAGGATCAGAAGAAGGGTTGTTTGTTCATGAAGTTTTTGTTTTGTTTTATTTTGGTTCTGGGATTAGAGAAAGTTTAGTCTAGGGTAAGGAAGGAATCAATCACATTGTGTATATATGTCTTCTCCCAACACTTCAATCCAGATGAGATGTAGTTAGGATGACTCTCAGGTGTGTCTCTGATGGGGAGATGTCACGGAGAAGCATGCAGGCATGGGCTTGTGGTGGGTCTAATGTGAAGACAGAGGTTGCAACTGGTTTGGGAAGGCCGATAGGAATCCAGGATAGCCATTACTTTATATGCATTAACACACACCTTCGGGCTTTTTTGGTCCCTGTAGACATTGTCTCTTTCTTCCTGTCTGCTCCAGGTTCCCTGAATGGCTCGCAGAGGACCCTCCTCCTCTTTGGGATGGAGAAAGGGAGAGACGCAATCAACCTTATCCCTCACGTCCAACGAAGTGCGGACAATGTCCTGGAAATCCTGAATTCCACTCTCTGACAAACAAAAGGGCACAAATAAGAACCAGAGTCAAAGGAAAGAAACCAGAAGCCTAAATAAAAGACTTTCTCCCTAGGACAGTAGTTTAATCTTTACTATTGGCTCAGGGCCAACGTTGACAAGGGAGGGTAGGGGACAAGAGTCCATTGTGGTGAATTTTAAAATTTACCCACAAATTCCTAGATACACATCTCCTCGAAAAGTGGAGCATTTCCTTCCTCCAAATGTGGACTGAATTTAGTGACTCACATCTAGCATTTAGAGTACAGCAAAAAGTGATGGGTTATCACTTCTAAGATTAGGTTATAAAAAAGCTGTGGCTTCCACATACTTTCTTTCTCCTTCTCAGATTTGCTTTCTTGATTCACTCACTCTGGGCAAGACATGTCCTCAGCAGCACTATGGAGAAGTCCACGTGGCAAGGAACCGAAGCCTCCCACCGACAGTCATGGGAAACATGATCTGCAGTTCTAATCACATCTTCATGGGTTGCAGTCCTTACAGTTTAATTATAACCTCCAAAGAAACTCTGAGGCAGAACTACCCAGCTAAGTCATTCCCAGATTCCTGGCCCTAGGAAACCATATGAAATCACAGATATTCGCAGTTTTATGGAACTACATTTTGGGGTGATTTGTTATGGAGCAACAGATAACACACTTAGGATGCTTTCCAATAACAGACATCCCTTGGGGATGGAGAGTCCTGGGCCAAGCCACCTAAGGAAAATTGCTACCCAGCTCTAGAATGCCTATCCATGAAGCCGGAGTCTTCGAACAGAGGAATGATTCTCTCTCACGTGGAAAAAATGAGTTTTAAATCACTTAGGGTTAAATATTCCTATTACTAGCCATACTAAAATGTCACCTCATAATTTTCTCCCCCAAAGAAATTCTGTATTAAAATACGGCTTGGTCATTTCTTTCTTTCAGTCTTCTCTAACATATCTGACTTTCTGAGTTCCGCTGAGAACGCTGATGGCAAATACGTATTCAGAAACTAGGAGATCACTCTTGTGCTCCCAGAAAGCACATTTAAGATTGAAATGCTTTATTTCAGTTTTGGAGATGATAGTTCATAACACAGAATTCTAAATCTGGAAGGAATCTCATCCCCTCCTGGGGGGAAGAAAAGAATGTAGAACACTCAGCTGCTACCAGGATATAGGAATTGGGGTGATCACCCCCAAAGGCTCTGCATTTTGGATCAGGGAGAAGATATTTCTGAACCAGGTACTTTAGAATTAACTGCAGGAGTGGGACAGCTCATACCCAAGCCATTAACACCTAAGACTAATGCTTGTGAATAAACCTACTGTAGGTTTTTATCCACTTCCTCTAGCCAACAATATTGGTAGTGACTTTTCTCTAACAATCTAGTTCAACAAACATTTACTGAAGGCTAACTTGGCTGAGTAACTTAAGTGGGCTAGGTCATAATATAGGTATATAAAAATGTTTCTAAGTTGGCAGTTCTGGATCCCAAGGCCACCTAGGAATGAGGCTGGTGGTAGGCTCCTTAGGGAGAATTCCAACATTTCATTTTATGACCTCTTCTAAAGGAAGACCCGGAGAAGTGGATACTCCTACAGCTCTGTCTCTCTAAACTTAGTTCCTAACAAATCACAGATTCCTTCCCAGAGACAAGTGTTTACTTTTCCCATACAAGAGCAAAACTAACCAACCCACCCAACAAACAAACAAAAAAAAACCCAATCCTCCTCTCTCCCCTCTACCAATATAATACTGTACTTCTTTATACGTAACATTATTTGAGTTATCAAAACAGCTTGCAAAATCATTTGAGGATAAGCTAGTATATATAAGGATAGGACCAGAAGTCCCATAGCGGTTGGTGATGCCAATGACATTCTTTTAGCTATAAGAAGAGGAGGGCATAAGGAGAGAGAAAAATTTCCATTCATTTGACCCCTTCATTCATATGCCTGTGTCAGATACACCAAATAGTGTCTATATGGTGCCCATTTTATTACATTTTGGAGGTATCTTGAACGTCTCTTCCATTTAGTGTCAATATAATAGTCATATGATAGTCCAAGGAAGGAATTACTCTGAACTTTTACTGAAAGTGCAGAAAGGCTTCCAGGCAGAGCTTAGATTTGTGAGTCCATGCCCCTGGAGTGAAGTGCGCTGGTCTGCCGACCAGGCAGTAGACAGGGGGCAGGAGCTGAGCAAACCGAGACGAGCTGCCGTCCCAAGACAATGCAGGTAACTCAACCTGAAATTCATGAGAAAGAGGACAATTTGCTGACGTCCAAGGCCCCCAGAAAACAACTCATGAAATGGCAGTAGGAACCACATCCACACCCCTTGGGAATGTGGAACTACGACACCAGTCCCTGACATCAGAGGGCTCTGGGCAGTGAACCGTAGACAAATCCTTCTAAGTTGACAGTCCCTGAAAATCTCCAATCCCTAAAGCAGAGAAAGAGCTGGCCGCAGAACCGTGCTTGAAGACTTAACAGCTTTATGGCCTGCCTTCCCAGTCCTAGTGACAGCTTATCAGCCCGGTGACTTCCCAATCCTAGTGACGGCTTATCAGCCCGGTGAATTCTACTGCGGGTGTGCTGCTTCTAGAAGGGATACTCCTAAGTCCCTGTCTCCTTCATAAGATGCTGTATCTTGGGGAAAAGGTTCATGTAGGAGACCCGTACCGCGTGTCTGATGTGTACATATATGCATGTCCACATACGGTGTATGGCTAGTCTGTGCCCATGGGAATGTGTGTATATCTGCATATTGTAAGATCAAGTATGACATTTTGTTAAACGAATGGTTGGTGATTGAGCTAAAGGCTATAAAATGGCAGGGCTCTAGTCAGCTCAAATTTGTTTACAGTTGCAATTGACCTGAAGCCTTTGGAATTACATAATGAATTGCCACTTCCTATTAGTTATAACTCATAAAGCAACACAAGGCTCTTGGCAGCCTGAATCCGGGCAGAATGAACTACGCAAGCAGTCATTAAGCTCAGTGAAACAGAACTTAGCTTTGGTGTCATGACCCAGGTTAGAACACAGCCAGACCACCGAGATCTCATGGGTTTGATGTCACCAATAGAGCCAAAAGGCTTAGAACTTACAAAACTGAGAGTTAAAAATAATTCATTAAGCAAGTCGCTCAGGCACCACGACAGGCCTGGGATACAGTGCTGAGAGAAAAACAGGACCCCTGCCTTCCTGAAGTTTATAATCAGAAAGTCCTGTTGAGGGATGGGCTTTCTTTAGGATAGCAAGTTACTTTCTAGACTTGACTTCATTGGTGTGAGGGCCGAGCAGTTTCTGGAATTATCTAAGGAAGACTTCGGTAAGATATTTGAAGTCTTGGAGCCACAGGTGTTTTCAGGAACATCCATGCTCACATGTGAGTGTTCCCCTGTGAGCTCCCCCCAGGAGCACAGATCGGCCTTGTTAAATGGCCCCAATGTGACCATCCAAGGAATGCCACGGAATCCTCCATTTGCTCCCTGACATTCCTCTAGTAGCCTGTGCTGTCATTGAGCTCCTACCCAGTAACTGGCAGGAGGAAATTGAGGAAACTTGTGAACACTAGCCTCTGTCTCTTTAAGGCTGAAGACTTGGCTGCCATTCTGCTTAATCTATCACTGATAACTTATCAAGTAACCCAGTGTCTGTTAAATGAGCTATAAAAAAAAACACCTTAGAATACAAGGGGATTACACCGCAACCTGTAGGTCAAAGCTAATTCTAGGTGAGAGGGTAGAGAAGGAAATAAACTTGTTTCCACCGAAGTCTGATCCCATTAATTTGGAGTTCCTTTTCGTGTGATCTTTCCTGGGGAACTCTGCTTGGGCCATTGCCTTGATCTGGTGCTTGTGGTGCAGATAACATACCCTCCCATGTCCCCTTCCACCCGCCCTGGACTGCAAGGGTGCTCCAGTGAACGGAAACCAATTTCAGCTGGGAAGGGGGAAGTAGAGCTTCCATAGAAAGAAAACCCCACAATTTATCAGCAAAACCAGGAGAATGCTGAGTGAGAGGGGGCACTCTTGATAATCATGCTGAAAACAGCCAATATAAACTGGAACCATACCCAGCAAAGCAATAACATCATCCAACTTTGAAAATGTGGGGAGCCAAACTTCCTAGGGAAAAAACAAACACGAATATCTAGGATTGCTTACAACTAGAGCAAAATATACACCTGCCCCCCCCCAAAAAGGTCATCTCTAAGTCTGCTGTGACAGGACCCACCTACTTCCAAACTATCATAGAGGACACCATCTTTTAAAGATGGTAATTCTTATCATACACAATACCTGGCACATTAGCTTCAAGGGTTGGAAGAACAGGGCTTTTGGCTAGAGGTACATGCACAGCGCTATAGCGAAGGGAGCTCCTACCTGACCTGCATGGACATGAACTAAGATACACCAGGAAAGGTGAGAAGAAAACTAACTTTCCAGCAAAGGGACGAAGAACAAGGGCACAGAGGTGTCACATGGAGCTTTGGGGGGAATCGTGAGCGGCTCATTGGGCTAGTGCCAGGGGAGGCATGTCCAAGGCACATCCCGGCTAGCTGGCCCTGAGAGCAGTCAACCTTGGAAGGCTTCAACCAGGTTAGCCACGGGGTCAATATGGGCCATGTAGAACCATCCCTGGCAGGTGAGTAAAGGTGAATTCAAGACCAGCAGAGAAATGAGAAGCCTTTGTAACACATTAACAGTTTCAGGCTGCTTTAAAATTAAGCCAGAGGGGTGCTTAAGACAATGTTGTGGCATTGTAAGTTAAAGCCAAGGTGTGGAGCACAGAGAGGAGGGTTGGAGTTTGTATCCTCCTACTAAACTGTACAGCTGGGCTATGCCTTCATCCTGAGATTCCCAACACCCGAAGTACAGGGAAGAACTGGTTGGCCGTGTGACTCAGGATAATTTTTTAAAAATTCCTTGAACAAGTAAACTTGAGCTTCCTTTGTCTCTTAAAAAAAAAAAAAAAATCCCCTTTTTGCATAGGAAAGGAAAAGCACATAGGGATTAAAAGAAACACAAAGAATCAAGTCAGAAGAGATCTTATAAATGTTAGGTTGATTTATAAGAGCCGCTCTGGGCAGTTAACAGTCTGTTTACAATGAGCTGTCTACCGCTGAACATACTGTACATGGCAATTAGAAGTCGTCACGGCAAGAGGAAGCCACGGCTGGCCTGGGCGGCGAACAGGAACCACATGAAAACAGCCAGACACCGTAGGGAAGATGGGAGGGACCAAGGTGGGGTTTGCTTTTTATTATAAAAGAAAAAGAAACTCCTCAGAAATCTGAACAAAGGGAAGGAGAATCTCACACTCAGAGAATCAACACCAGGACACAAAACGACCGGTGTTCTGACTCCAGGCTGTCCCCGTCTCCTCAGAGAGCGGAGATGCGAAGGGGACCGTTGAAGCCAACAAGCCATTCTGTCAAAAGAAAGAGACTCAGAAACCCTATGAGCAGGATTAAAATCTAAACTTCTGGTTTTGCTTTTTAAAAAATTTTAATATATCAAAAGGCCTGCTTTAGTGACATGCTAGTCCCACCAGAAAATAATCCCAATCACCCCTTGTCAGTAACATGCTCAAGTTGACCAGCCAACTCTTATTTCTAAATCCGTGTGGGCATGTGTGTCTTTTAAACCAAAGCTGCGGGGCTCAGGTGAGCGCTCCTTCCACAACGTGCCTGCACCTGTCAACCCGACCAGGTGTCCACCCCCACCTCCGGAAGAGTGGGCAGAGGACATAGGACCCTACAGTGACAGCAAGGGAACAGCAAAGGGCCCCAGAGAGCCAGCTTTGCAAGCACTGCCTCCCTCACCCCCACTCAAGAAGAGATCCCTTATTTCCAACCAGACTATTTGTCTCCAGTTTGGCTCCCCGGTGACCAGAATGTTCTTCTTCCTTTAGAAAAAAAACACACATATCTGCACACCCATATATATAATTTTTTTTGTTTTTACATTTAAATATAAAAATACTACTCTGCTTTGTGTTATAAATGAAGGACCAAGCAGTTAAGAACTTTTTCTTCTAAGGTAGGTCAATCCATCCTTATGCTGAGCTTGTCTTCAGGGGAGGGCCATTTTGGCCTGGGTGAGGGAAGCCCTGTACCAGGAGGACGGGGGTGCATTTACTGCTGGCTCTCTCCTAAGTCTCACTTTTAATAGAAAGTTGGTTATAACCTGACACCAAGAGGAACTCCCCACCAAGAGGGGGAAATCCTAACCTAACCCCAGAGTAAGTAAGTAACCCCCCCTCCCCCAACACTCAGCTAGCTGGAAGAAAGAGCCCTCCCCCTCCCTTCACAAACACTATGCTCTGTCCGGATCGCTACGCCTACTGGACAAACACACCTGATTAACTGCAAACAGTGGTTATGCCTCCCCACCCCCTCCCCACTAAGGTACTAGACAGCATCAGTGACAGGGAAAAAAAGATGGGGGGCGGGGGTGTAAAAAGATTAAGAACCTGACCCCTCTATCCTGGCCAAAGGAAGCAAAGAGATATTAACTGGGCATGAGGAATAAAAAAAGACCTTGATATTCCGCCCTTTGAGTTACAGCTATTAGGACGGTCGAGAGAGGGGCAAACATGAAGGCAGGATGGAGAGAGAATGAGGAGGGGTTTGGCGGCTGCAAGTCTAGTCCACTTAGTTTTTGTACTGGAAGGGTTCGTCGCCAGTTTCATTGAGAAGACATGTGCGGATGAGGGCTTCTGTCACGGAAAAGGGGTCACAGTTGGCAGAGGGGCGACGGTCTTCAAAGTAACCCTTCTTCTCCTGGCCGACAGTCCGGGGAATGCGGATGCTAGCCCCACGGTTGGCCACGCCGGCGGAGAAGTCGTTGATGTTGGACGTTTCGTGGAATCCAGTCAGGCGCCGGGCGTTATCCAGGCCCCCCTTGGGGTCGTAGGCTCGGATGTGGTAGTGGTGCCGCTTGCTCAGTTTCTCGATGGACTCCTCAATGTACCTAGGAGGAGAAAAGACGGGGGTCCAACCTGGCACCCGGAAATCTGCCCTTCAGTGGCAGGTGCACGTATAGAACTAAGCATGACGGGACTCATCTATCAGACTGTTCACTAAGATGCTGTCCCCGCAGATCAAAGGATCCATGAGGGCAGCAACTCTGCCTTCTTACCCGTGTGTCCCGCTTAGGGCCTCAGCATGGTGCTTGATGCTCAGTAGGTGGTATTTGCTGAATGAAAAGACCCTAATCAAAGACCCTGCCCCACCCAGAAACATTAAGTTCATTCAGTGCTTTTATCGCTACTAAGTTATTTCATACTGAAGATTTTCAAACCCATTAAATTAGGTCCCCCTTTCCGACAGCTATTCTTGGATTCTATTCCTAGAGTATGTTTTGGTCCTCTTCAAATACGAACAAAACAAGAGAATTAGAAGGTAACTTTCAAAGCCAAGTGCTAAGAGCTAAGGTACGAATGGAGAAGTCTGGCTTCCTTACTAGTCCCAACACATCAAGCCCTCGGCAAGTGTGCCAGCAAAGAAAGGAAGACGACCCCATCACAAGAAGGCACTTACTTCAGACCGTTCTCTTCGCGCATGGCCTTGGTGCTGAAGTTGGTGTGGCAGCCCGCACCGTTCCAGTTCCCAGGAATGGGCTTAGGGTCAAAGGTTGCTATCACTCCAAAGTCTTCACATACACGATGCAAGATGAAACGGGCCACCCAGAGATGATCTCCCATGTCGATTCCTTCGCAAGGTCCTATCTGGAATTCCCACTAGAGAGAACAACATGGCTGGCCTTTAAAAATAATGTCAATTTCTTACCCCAATTCACAAGCTCCAAACCCTGTTCTTTTCTCACCTCTATTCCAACCCACCTAAGTTCTGGGTAAATGAGGGGTGCCAGTACATGTCCCCACTGGCCCCTATGTCCTACAGATGAACACATCATTTACCTGGGCAGGCATGACCTCAGCATTTGTCCCAGCAATCTTGATGCCAGCGTACAAGCAGGCTCGGTAGTGAGCCTCCACGATATCTCTCCCATAGGCTTTGTCTGCTCCCACGCCACAGTAGTATGGACCTGCAGAGGCATTAAGATGAAAGGTTAAGAGACAGGAAACCAAGAAATCCCTTCCCACAAAACTCAGAAATCAGAAAGCTCTCAACACTTGTTTCTGGAATCACTATCCCTGCCTTCACAGGGAGGCGGGGGTGTGGCGTGCAGGGGGTTCCTCTTGGTCATAACGTCAGTGGACCCAAAGGGTTTCCCTCCATATTAATGTCTAAAAATCCTTATCTGGGGGCGCCTGGGTGGCTCAGTGGGTTAAAAAAGCCTCTGCCTTCAGCTCAGGTCATGATCCCAGGGTCCTGGGATCGAGCCCTGCATCGGGCTCTCTGCTCAGTGGGAAGCCTGCCTCCCTCTCTCTGCCTGCTTCTCTGCCTACTTGTGATCTCTGTCAAATAAATAAATAAAATCTTTTTAAAAATAAATAAATAAAAATAAAAAATAAAAATCCATGTCCAGATTTGGGTAACAAGAAGGCTCTTCTCCACGTTATACCAGCCAGCCTCAGTGATATGCCCACAGCTTTTCTGATCCATGAGGAATCACTATCATCTCTGGAGAGGGAGTCTGTCCTTGGCAACGAAGCAACCAGGGAGCAGGAGGTCCATCTCACGGGGCGGGGAGACGACATACCTTGGGGCCCAGGGAAGCCGTTGGAAGGCCAACCAAAAGGGTGCCCATCTGTGCCCATGAGAGTATACTCCTGCTCCATTCCAAACCAAGGATGCTGATTGCTCACCATGTCCATTATCCGTTTACAGGTATGCCTCAAATTGGTCTCTAGAAAAAAAGAGTCAAGGCACCGTTAGAGCCATATGGGCAAACCCATTGAATGGCAGTGCTGCTGGGGCAAAGGGCTCTGGATTCCACAAAGCTGAAGTGTGGACTCTCAGGTGAACTGACCCAGGATAATAAACCTTGTGTCCCATCAGCCTGAATGTAGAAAAGGGGCGAAGCAGGGGCGCCTGGGTGGCGCAGTGGGTTAAAGCCTCTGCCTTCGGCTCAGGTCATGATCCCGGAGTCCTGGGATCGAGCCCCGCATCGGGCTCTCTGCTCCGCGGGGAGCCTGCTTCCTCCTCTCTCTCTCTCTCTGCCTGCCTCTCTGCCTACTTGTGATCTGTCAAATAAATGAAATCTTTTAAAAAGAAAAGAAAATGGGCGAAGTGGTAATCGTACATCTGCAGGGAGACTCCTGGATCACAAACAAACCCCATGACTCCGGATCCACAACAGAGCAGGTCTGCACCTTATCTGCATGCTGGCCACCTCCCAAGTGCCACATGTCAGGCACTTCAGCTCTCTGTGCACAAGACAGCCGCTTTAGCGGTCAGACTTATCCCTAGTTTCTCGAGCGTTTAGAGCCAAACCTGTCATTTTCCTGGAGAGAAATCACTGGTCTATTGGGGGCCTCCCATTCCAGGTGTAGCACAGAAGTAAGATATTAAAATGAGAGGAGCTCGGCTGGAGACGTCTAAGCTGGAAAAGAACTTTAAAAGAAGTAAATACAGACTTCTTATCAGGTGCTTAACTATATCCCAAAACACCACTTTAAGACCTCTGCATTATGGAAAACCCACAAGAGGAGTCTATCTGGCAACCCTGAGGGACAGAGTAAAGCCTCTACTTCCACACAGGAGAAAACGCAGCTCAGCTCAGAGACACCGGGAGGCCTGCCCAGCTCACACGGCGAGTAGCAGAACCGGGAAGGCGGCAGCTACCTTGGCTTCAGAGCTCATGCCCTTTACCAGAATGGTACTGCCTCCCAAAACAAAGGCAGTTAAGGTCCAGGCATGGACGGACTCGTCACAAGTCGCACTGGCAGAGCGTACCAAGAGACTAAACAGCAGGGAGGACGGGGGGCTTCTGCTATGGTAACAAGATGCTTGGCGGAGAATCAGGATCAACAGCTACGCCAGGCAAAAGCCAAAAATGCAGATACAGTGAACTTGAGGCACATGTAGGTTATCGGTGAACCCAGACAGGAGATGGATTTTATCCCCCACCCCACCTTTTAAAATCAGGAAAACTAAGGACAGAGGATAAATCGTTTGCCAAGGTTCAAAGCCAGGTTAAGTGACAGATCCAGAATTCAAACCCACCATTCGAACTTCAGAATCGATGTTTTTCAAATCTAGAGGCAGGTGGGAGGGCTGTGTCATGGGGGAGCTCTACTGGTGGACAGATTTAAAGGAATTCACTGTTGTTTTATTTACACAACCAGTAGAGGAGACCCTGCGTAGACGGACCACCCCACCTGTGAATGAGGAAGTTTGGAGTGGAGATCCAGGTCCACTCACCCAGACCCCTGAAACAGTTCTGAACCCTGAGATCGTCTCATCTAGTTTAGTGTTTCCAGTACTGGTTTCGGGATCTCCTGTACTTCCCCTTTACAACGTTCGTGGATTAAGGAGGGAGCATCCCTACCTCTCCAATACACACCTGCAGGTTTCCGGTTGTACTTGAAGACTTCACAGAACACCAGCTTGTTGGGGTCCTTGCGGAAAGGGTCCCGAAACATGGCAACGGGGACAAGATACATGTCACTGTTGGAGCCTTCGGACTGAAAGGTACTAGAGCCATCAAAATTCCACTCAGGCAACTCTGGGGTAAAAAGAGAAGGGAAAATTAACTTAGAAATGCAGAGCTTTTTAGACAAGAATACAGCCCCTTCCTTAACCTTCCCACGTCTAAAGATCTACACTTTCTTTCCAGAAAGTCAGCGATGTGGGATTCCTGCTACTCATATGCAAACTCTGACCACTGCACATGGCTTGAATGTCCTTCCTGTGGGAGCTGCACAGACCACTGCATCAACCACCCAAGGAACGCCCGACGTATCTTCCCTAAGTCTGTCTACCGGACACCAAGGAGACAAACTGAAATATTCTGACAACCAGGAAGTCAATCATCATTTAAAAAACTGGAACAAGAGAAACAGATTCTGATTCCCCTACTAGGCCACCTGTGTTGCTTAACTCATCTCCCCACTGATTCTAGGGACTGTTCTAGCTCAAGTCATGTCCTTATTCTATAGACAAGGAAATGGATAACTAGCAGGGTAAGTGGTCAATGGTGCTCCCATGATCACTTATCGACTTTCCTCACTATGTTTTAAAGGTGGGTTTCTTCATCTCTCAAGTTGACTAGGAGTTCTCCGAAAGCAGAGAGATCAGACTCTCTTACCTTGTACCCCCTCCCCCAGCACCTGTCTAATACCTGCCACGAAGCAAGTACACGCCATATACTTAATTTTATGCTTATGCATTCACTCCAGTGTAACTACTATCAGAAGAGTAAGCCATCCCAAAAGCAGGTAAGAGGTGATATTTTTTTCTCTAGTCCCCCTCCAGGAGGGCGGCTACGGTTTGCTCTAGACTGAAAAATGAAGGTCACAGCGACTCTTATCTAAGAGCCCCTAGTGTGATAAGCAATCAGGTGGTTTAAGAATTTCCAAAAGTAGAATCAACCAGAAACAAATGATCGGCCAGTCCTATTTGGAAACCACTTCACATAGAGTCTGCTTCACATCCAGAACCTCACTGATAGGAATCCGAAACAGTACTCTATAGAGTTTACACAGTAGATAAGCATAGTCAGGTTAGAACAGTGGTTTTCAAACTGGGTTCTTGGGGATGCCTCAGAGCGAATTAAGTGGGGATGCCCAAGTCAGCAAAGTCTCCAACCCCCTCCTGCCCCAACTAAACTTTTAATCTTTTTTCCTCAATATACTGGCTTACATGGAAGATTCTATTGAAATAAAGGGGTCCATTGTTGCCACGCTTTGAGGCAGCAGAGGAGCTTAGCGTTGAATGAATGAAGTCTGAGAAACCCTGCCTCAGGAAAGCTTGACACACAGAATAATAAAGTGGCCAAATCTAGTGGCTTGCTTTCAGGCTGCTCCCACCCCTCCCCACGGCTCCCACTCTGCTCAGTCTCTCACCTTCTATACACTTGGGCTCACTGTCCAAGGTCCGGGTCTTGCAACGCAATCCTTCTCCCGTCCCGTCAATCCAAATATACATAGCTTGCACTTTCTCGCCCTGAGGCAGGGACATGTACAACTGCTTGATGCCTTTGTTCAGGTGGGAGCTCGCGGAGGTGGCCATGGTGGACGTTGTTCTGCTGAGAAGAACCAACCAAAAAATGATTACCAACTCCAAACTGTTCCTCTGGCAGGAATGACTCAGTAAAGACAATTAAAGCAAAGAGTCCCGATGGGAAATGTCATCCCCTCCTTTGGAAGCCACTCTCCACGGTATACTTCTTCATGCTGCTTTCAGAGGCATTTAAGCTTTTGTACTAGACAAAATCTCCCTCTAGGCTTCCTTGAGCTAGAATCCACACTTGTGAGGACTAAGCTCTATTTTGTCAGTGTAGCCAAGGTAGGGCAAGCGTTTTATATTTTATACTAAAGCACTGGGTGAAACACTAAAGTTCAGAGAGCATTTGCAGAAGGTCTCTCTCCCCCAATATGAGTGAAATCCAGCCACAGAAAGGCTGGGCTGCTATGGTGTCTGGGTCCATCTCCTCTCTTCCTTGCATTCTAGCCGGAACCTCTGTGAAAAACCCTTTGCGGAGGTTCTCCCCTCTCCCAAAAGCACCCCCACACATTGAGACATTAGGAAGAAGAAAACAGGGGAGCTAGCTAGAGTAGGCAAAAGCCTGGTGGGGTTCTCCTAACAGCAGCACAACTGCAAATCCCCCAAGTATCAAAGAGCTGATCTGCGTTGGATTCTGAGCAGCAAGCACACTGCCATCGTTTCCACGGGACTTCTCACTTCAGAAGGTAGATCTACATTTGCAAAGCACATTCTCAGATCCCACCAGAGAACTTTAATGAGGAAATTCCCACTTCGGTAACAAAAAGATCTGGTTTTTTTTAAAGCTGGGCACGCTAAAAACTGCGAGCCACTACCACAAAACCTCTGAAACAAGAGAAACCCAACGCAAGAGGAAATGTTGGACACCGCTCCCCTCCCCCAAGCTCAGTGGCCCAGAGTGGCTGGAAAAGGAACACATTGTTCTCCAACGACTTGGGCAACTTTATGAAGTACAGTGGCTAAGTTTCTATGGGCAACCGTCCATGTTTGCCCAGCTGAAAACAGAACTGCTCTCCCTCCAAGAGCCTCACCCCTTCCCTTGGGGAAGAGCAGAACCTTCTTGGTCTGGTCTCCAGCACTGGATTGCAGAACCGGTCCTTTTCCATATCCCTCTGTATTACCGCGCGTGCAGAGGTCTCCGTGGGTCACACACATCCCCCAAACCTCCGCCACCCCTGCCTTGAAAGGCCGGAAGGAACACCACCTGACGCCTTCAGCGCCCACTACAAAGCCTACAACCTAGTCTCCGGCCCTTCCTCCCCAACCTGTGACCACCAGCAATATCCAGCCACACTTTGTCCCTTTAAGCCTCAGTTCCAGACTTCCTGCTCTTTTCCGTGAGACGAGCTGGATGCCAACATTCTAGTCTACTGTTACCGACTCGTAACGCGGTGCCCTGAGTTTATGCAGGGTAAAAATGGGATTCTGCACTTTCTAGCTGTTTCTGCAGCTGTCTCCGGCTCCGGGGTCTTCCTCCCTGACTCTTCACTCACCCCAGCCACAGAAGGTCAATCGGATCGTTGGGGTAGCCCTCCCTGGCCCTTCTCCTTTTGGAGTTGCGTTCGCGGCTCTCCTGGTTCTCCGGCTCTCGCTGGTCCATGCACCGGAGCTTTCTGGGCGAGGGAGACGGAGACGGAGAAGGAGGGGTCAGGGCGCGTTCGGGATCGCATCGGGACGAGGAGGAATACGAGGGCTGGTGGGTCACGGTCTTAATCTTGACTCGTGATTTCTCTCCGGAGTTCATCGAGTAGGCGACGAAGCCGAAGCAGTTGGAGGGGGACTCCGAGGACCGCGACTCCCCTTCTTCGTCTTCATCTTCGTTGTTGGTGGTCTTCGCGGATTTGCGGCTGGGGGGGGTTACCCGCTTCCCGCCCCCGGGGCAGTTGGGATAATCCACTTTGAGGGTAGCCCTTTCCCACTAAAACGTCCCTAAAGTCGGCGCCCTGCCCCTCGGGCCCCGGTCTGGATCTCAAGGCCTGGCCGAGGGGGCCATATCCCTCCGAGGGCCGGGGCTGGGAGGGAGTGGAGATGTCGCGGGGGAGGGACAGCGCACCGCCGCTGCCTCTGCCCCGCCAGGCCTCTCCGCCCGCGGCGCCCGCCGGCCACACCGCAGCCCGGGCTCCCCATTGTTCAGTCACAGTGCAAGGCCCCCGGGACCCCGCGCAGGAGCGGCCCGTACCAGCGACCCTCACGGCCACTCGCCTCCGCGTAGGCGTCTAGAGAGCCTCCAAACCACGACGATCCTCCAAGGCCCGCCACCGCGGAGCAGGAGCGAGCCTCCCAGGGGCCACCCGGCCACTCCACCGCGGAGCACACAACACCGCCGAGGTGGGAGCGCTGGGCCCGAGCAGCGGCTCCACCGTTCGCCTCGCAGAGCGACCTCCAGGGGCGGCGCTTAGGGCCGCGAGCGGCGAAAGAGATCAAAACAACTCCCCGCCCTCCTCCGAGCCCGGCGAGCAGCGCACCCCACAATCGCCAGCCCAGAGCCTCCGGGAGCCGCGGGCGGCGAGAGCACGCGGAGGGCGCGGGGGTAGAGGAGCACCGTAGGGACCGGAGGTGCAAGGGGCTGCCCCGAGCCGCGGGGTCGGCAGGCCGGGCTCAGGGGGTTCGGGGGCTGCAGGGGCGGCGCGCACCACTTCCAGCCCCCGGGACGGCGGCGCGCTTACCTGGGCGGCGAGCAGGCGGCGGGACGGGCAGGCCTCGAGAGCGAGGTGAGGTGAGGAGAGGAGGCCGGCGTGCTGCTCAGAAGCTCCCCTCTTCGCCCATTCTCGGCTCTGCGGGGCTGCTCGCTGCTCCGCATTTTTTATCCGCTGCCCGGGCCGCCCCCGGCACCTTGATTGGCTCCCAGCGGCCGGGAGCCGGGGCGGATCGACTGATGCGCGCCCGGGCCCAGCTGCCATTGGGCGACCGGTGGAGCCGGCGCCGTCGGGGTGGGGACTCGAGGGCCGGGAAAGAAAGAAAGGGAAAGGGCCTTGGGGGGGGAGGGGGCTTGCGGGGGGAGGGGAGCGGAGGAAGGGCAGGCGGGCGGCGCGCGGACAGGCGAGTTCCTGCCAGGAAGGACCCCGCCTGCCCCGGCTGCCGCTAGCCCTGGCGCGCCCACCGCGGGTTTGGGGCCGACCCCACAGGCCCCACCCCCGGGCCCGAGCGAGGCGCCCCGCACACCGCCCGGCCTCCGCCCCTGCCGCCTTCAGGTTGGATAGTTTTGCAGGAGAGGCCTGTCTTTTTCGAGGTCCTACCGCAGGCCCCAAGGCTCCCTAAGGACGTTCTGATCCCCGGGGACGTCGTTTTGCCTTTTGTTGTTAGAGAACCTGCAGCCCTCCTCGGCGCTGGCGTCTGGTTTGAGGCGCGGTGCGGGAGCGGGGGCCGCGGCCGGGGCGGTGGTGGGGCACCGAGGGGGCGGCCCGAGGAGGGCCTGCGGGAGCGGGGCCTGCAGCGCGCGCGCCCGCCCGCCTGGCCTCGCCGTGGGGCTGGGGAAGGGAACAGCAGTGTGCGTTCTCCCTTCAGTCCTCCGCCCTGGAGAGGATCCGGGCGGGCACAGGAACGGTCAGGGGACCTGTCAGATTCTGCCTCCGACACTGCGAGACTAGTCTCTCAGCGACTCTCTGGGCCCAGGCTTCCTCATCTGCAAATAAAGCCCTTGGAGAGAGGACTATAGAGTCGCCCACCAGATCTGAAATTCTGGGTGCGAACTGTTCCCCAAAGGCAGCTGAAAGAAAAGTGAGGTCTTCGCGTGCCCCCCCCCCCCCTCCCGGAAGCCCAGGGTACGTCCAAATTTTAGAATGTTTGAAAGTAATGCTTTGGTTTCCTTTTCAAGGTACTTATCGTGCCTTCTTTTTAATCTGGAGAATTCGAATCGGTACACCTTCCTCCTGTCAGCCTTGCTATGACGGTTGAGAAAATGTGTCTGTGAACACAATCTTGAAATACATGCTTGTCAACAGATACATAATAACTGTATAGTATAGAGAGAGACGCACACAACGCCCGCACACCTGCCATATTTTCATCGCTACCAGTGCCCTTGCTTGAGGATTTTTTCTTGCGTGAAATCCCCCTGATGGTCTCTAGTCTTTATTGCATCTTTCAGGAGCCCCAGGTTTGAGGCTTGGAGAATTTTCTGTTTGAAGACCAAGAAGCAGCCTTCTTTGCCTTTGGAAGAGGAAGGGAAGAAGTTTGTTCTTGTGGTTATTTTTCGTACCACAGTTATGGAAAAGAAATGTTACCACACACACATAACTTGGCTTTTCTGGTCACCATCCTTCCAGAGTGTCTGACACTGTAATGCTTTCAAGTGACAGATGCAAATTTCACCTCAAAGGGGATTTTGGTATATTTCAGACAGGTGACATTCTGCACAGGGTAGAGTTCCTTGCAAACCCTTAAGAGGGTCCATCTTGAGTTTGAGTGCTATATGTTGAACTATTACAATATGTTTAAAGGCTGGGGTTCATGTCAGACAAACACCCGTTCAAATCCGGGCTTCACATCTTACCAGCTTTGTGTTAGCGTTCTCATCCAGGTGAAACCACAGTTTTCTTGCCCACATAACAGAGATAACTGTTAACTGTTGTAACTGTATTTTAAGGATTCCTTCTGATAAGCACATACACTAGATGCATATGGTAAACTTGGAAAACAGTAATTATAATTATTATAGGTCAAGGTAATCCAAAGAGATTGGATTCTTTCTTTCCCAGTAACAACCCATGAAGTACAACATTCTGACTCAGTCCTGAGTTGAGGGGAAGTGGGGAAGAGGAAAGGTCATGTTTTTATTTTAAAAGATGGTAGTTTTCAGTTGCCCAACTGCCTCAGCCAAAACCAGAGCCTTCTACTGAACTCATCACCGCCAGATTCTGAGATGCAGGTGGCAAGCATAATACAAAGCGGGACAGCAAGAAGTAAATGCAATTTTTAAAACTTATGGGATTATATTTTGCTGTGTGGTATCACTTGCTAGGGATCTTCACTGCCTTGAACAACTGATCCATCTTTCTATCTCCCAGTAGTGTCTGGAGTTCAATAGGTGATGTTTGTTGATCACACAGAAATGACAGCGGCACCATCAAGAAAACATGTGCTTTGAGCTGCTTTTCTGAGAATGCAAATGGATTTGCTTTGATCCATTCATGTGACCAGAGGCATACTTGGTGAGGGTTAGAAATGTAATACATGACCACGGAGTCCTTCAGGAAGGAACAAGTGGCCTTGTCCTTGGTCGGCCCCCTACTTACTAAAACCAGCCCAGTTAGGGCCCAAATGAGTCTGGGGGCCGATCAGGGAAGCTTTAAAGAGTATGAGGGGAAGAAAAAGCAGAAGAAGCTAACTGGTTCGCCCCCAGAAACCCAGACTGTACTTTTAGAGAAGTTAAAAGGAGGACTGCCTGTGCCATTCAGTTTGACTTTGCTGTGTCTGCTGGCCTTTGTCCTCTTCCCCCTTCCCTAAATTGCCACTCGCCCCCATTTTCCACCCTCTCCATAAAAGAGCATTAGCATGCTTGAACCGGTGAACTGTTCCATCTCTTGGTACACCGAGTATCAGAGCTGATGGGGGGGGGGGTTCTGTTACATGTGCTTTGAAGTCAGGTTTTTCTCTCTTAGAATAAGGTAGCTATGTCCAACAGGTGAGTGGAGTGGGAGAGCAGTATTACAGGTAAACATTTTTTGCTCCGAATCTACAGAAGGGCTGGGGACTAAGAGCTCCCCTTCTGTGTTGTCCTGCTACCTGTAATAAAGGCCTTGTCTTGGGTGGGCTTTGTCTGCGAGCTCTTCTCTCAGTTTCTCTCTCTCTCTCCTAAAGGACCGATTCCCACCTGCCAGTTGTAAAGCTCTTAAAGATTTTTATTTATTTATTTATTGGAGAGTGAGAGAGAGCACCAAAGCCAGCAGAGCAGCAGGCAAATGGAGAGGGAGAAGCAGGCTCCCCACTGAGCAGAGAGCTCAGGACCCTAGGATCACAACCTGAGCCAAAGGCAGATGATTAACCAACCCATCCACCCAGGAACCCTGTAAAGTTCTTAATCTAGTGGTCTGGAAGTGCCTTCCTAGGGCCTGTGTGGTTGTCTTGCACTCATCATAGATGGGATTGGGGGTAGGGCTCAAACATAATCAAACCTTCAACCCTAACAGGCAGTTTGGGAAGTGGAGTTTTCCTTATATTTGAATGATTTCAATAAGCATTCAACAAAACTCTTGCTCAGGCTCAAAAAACAGAGCTGAGACCCAAAGTTGAGTAACACCCTGGAAACCCAACCCAGAATTGTAAACTATACTTTTTTTTTTTTAAATAAAACAACACCAGTTCTTTCCCAAAGAATAGACCATAGTATAATCTTAAAACAAAATGAGAAGAAAACAAAAAGAACAAAACAAACAGCCTTGGAAGTTGATATTGTGACTCTTAAACCAAATTCTGGGGAGAAGCTACCATTGGCCAAGCTTTCCAATTTCACTCTCCATAAATAAGGAAGGAAAGACCAGGTTTTCCTTCAATTCAGTACCGAACACTGAACACAGAAGAATTGCTCTTTATATCCTTCCTGGTTTTTTGATAGTCTCCCATCCAAGTACTAACCAGGCCTGACCCGGCCAAGCTTCCCAGATTCCTTGAGATGGGGTGTGTGTCCAGGATGGTATGGCCCCAGACTGGTTGTTTGATATTCTTGAACTCAGGTTAGGAAACTGAGAAGCTCACGTCTCAGCTATCTGTTCTTTAGCCTAATTTGAGATTTGTTGAAGGCCCCTTGAAATCACTGGGATACAGGGAACACTCCATTTCCCAAAGTGTGTGTTACCATGGAAGTTTCGTTGGGCTTGAGCCCTCCTCCTAATCTTCACTCCAATAGGAACCTGAGGAGTTAAGTTCATCTTCGCTAACACCGTGGGGAAATAAGTCCTACTGAGAAAATTAAAGCCGTGCACTTCTGGAACTAATCTGCACATCCTTCTGAAAGATGAGAAGGCCAAGGCACCCATAACCTGCAGTAGCTTGCTGAAGTCACCCTAGGGCAGTACTTCACAGCCAAGTGCACTTCCCAGGTGCAACTCCCTTGGGAGCATTTTCTGTTTTCCTTCCTCCAGTCTGCTGTGGGTGCTCTCCTGGGCCCCCACGGCCACACCCCTGCAATCCCTCTCCTTCCCACTGAGCAAAGCGCTCCCTGAGGGGGCCAGCCAGTCTACCTCCAAATCCTACAGGGTGGCTTGTCCAGTGTCTCCCACAGAGTGGACATTCTATATGCTCTTTGTGAATAACAAAGGGCGGGGGACACTCTATGTCAGGTTCTCTTTAAAGGAATCTTTGGAGAACATTTTGCCTATTTAATCATCTGTCCCCAGTTTCATTATTTCATGAATCTGGGATTTTCCTAGATAAATCTTGTTCCTTATTCTCAATATATGTATGGATCTCTCTTCTCCAGATTGATTGGAACATTAGTGAAGCTTATTTTTAAAAGCTTAGGGAAACAAACTGAGGGTTGGGGAGGGAAGGGAGAGGGTGGTGGGTTATGGACATTGGGGACGGTATGTGCTATGGTGAGTGCTGTGAAGTGTGTAAACCCAGAGATTCACAGACCTGTACCCCTGGGGCTAATAATACATTATACGTTAATAAATAAATAAATAAATAAATAAATAAAAAATAAAAGCTTAGGAAATTTAGCATCGTGGTTTAAAATAATAATAATAATAATAATAATAAAGAAAATTTGCTTGGACCAGAGTGTGTCCTTTAAGTCAGTTCTTTTCCCAGAGATAGCCTCCACGGGTTCCCCAGTCCTGCCTTCTACACTCTGTCCCATTCGTTGATTTGAAACCCTGTTTGCTTCCTTTTCTCATGCCAGATTTTAATGGGAAACAACCCTGGGATATGTTCTCGGGATGCTTGCTTGGGCAATACTTAGACTTAGTTCCTTATTTTTCCTGACGTCCTATCCCCTCCCCCCACTTCTTTTAAACCAGTTCTGGGAGCCTTGTTTACCACGTTGGAGAGCCGGAGGCTTGGCTGGGGCGGCGTGATCCTAGCGCCCTCTGGTGTAATTTTGTGAAGAATACCCCCAAAGCTTAAGAGCGGCAATCCCCCCCGCACCACCACCAACTGGCCTGCAAGGGGAGGGCCTCTGTGTTATTATCTCCAATATAGTAAATTAATGACATGCAAGTTTACTACCTACACTGACATCTGAGAGATACTGTGTTGGGAGTATGAACTGATTACCAGTGGTTTATTATTATAAAATTAGTTTTCAAATAACTGGGAAAGAGCCGCTTAAGAATGTTTGGTGCTTTTTCCTCATCGCCCACCAGTGTGTACAAGAGGTAAAGAGAAAAGGATGTCCGCCATGAAGAGTAACTGAAGAGTCTAGAACCCAAGAGCTAAAGGGGGGAATGGCAAGGATCAGAAAACGTGGTTCCAAACAAGTCTTATCCTCAGCCCTCCCTCGGATCTGAGCCCAGAAATTTAAGACCCAGCCAGAAGCTGAGAGTCTGCCAGACTCTCACTCCCAGGGGAGGCCAGGGTGGGGGTACTGGGTGGTGGACAGAAATCTGACATAGACATGCCCTTTAGGGGACATCTGGAGTACTTATAGGGTGCCACTCATTCCAGCTGGGCTTTCTGGGTGACCGTTTTTTCTTCCTTCCTTCCTCCCTTTTCTCCTTTTCTCTTTTTTTCAAAAAATTTCAGTTTGAGGATCATTTCCTTCACCGTTGCTATTAGCAAAGTCACTGTAACCCAGAGGACATTGAGCCACTGGCGTGAGTCAGACACACCTGTATTCAAATTCCTGTCTTGCTTTGTACCGGCTCTAAGATGTGGGTAAGTCAACCTTCTGAGTCTCGGTTTTCTGGAAGTTCCTTATAGAAACACTTTTGAGGATAACAAGCAATAACAGAGTAAACAATTTAGAAATAGTTTGGTGGATTTTGTTATCCCAGGAACGAGGAAGAGAGTGGGCCCATTACTAAGGACATGACTCAGGCTTTAGGACTGTTGGTGTTTCCCGAAGGTTCGCAGAACCCTGCACCTGTCTTGAAAAACATTTAGAAGAAACAGGGGTAGCGGAGATTCTGGAAGCAAATAAGCCATTATTAAGCATCACCTATGCTACATATCCGGTGCATGTACAGGAAAGTTTGTCACCTGGATCTGGAGAAGTCCCTACCATTTAGGAGTCTTTAGGTGGTGAGAAAAACCTCCCCAAAAGAGATTATTTCAGAGATAGTACAAAGCACAATGTATCAGCTATATGAACAGCTTGATAAAGTGGATTTCGTATAAGCACCTAAGAGTTCCAGAACAAAGGAGTCAGTAAGAGTTCTTGGAGAGGGCCTCCTGGAGGGTACTTAGTGGGGTGAGGGTGAGGTTGGGTTTTATGTTGGGTACCAAACAACATGGTAAACATGTGATTGTCCGATGGCTTTCTGTGAGATGCAAGGGAGTGAAATTTGCAAAGACCCAAGGGTACAATTGAGGATAATAACATGTGCAAAGGCGGTGATAGGGAAATAGGTAAGCTTTGACTGGAACAGGAGTAATAAAATAGGAATCTGAAGAAATACTAAGCCTTTGAATTCTATATTTGAATTCTGCACATTTGAAGTGTTACTAAATTAAAACATTGATAAAGTCTCATTTTATTAATTCGGATTTGAAATGAAGGCAGTCCTTAGAAGTGGGAGGGGGGATATGAAGCATACTTTCAACCAGTATAAATTAATTCTAAATTCTGTTTATATTACTTCCACGTGATGGTGCCACTTTGGTGAGCAAATTGAAGTACCCACTTTTCTTTATCAGGAGGAGACTTCAATGATTCCAGTTTTGAATTGTGAGAAATCATTATAGTCTCAGGTGAAAGGCATTCACTTGTCCCTGGAGAAGTAGCTGGTGAAGGCATGACTCTGCTCTCCTTCCTTTGAAAGCCTCCCTTCTATCTCATCCGCTGTCCCCCACTTCCAACCCCTGGCTTCTCTTGCACACTCACCTACTCCTCTGGTGCTCTCCCCACCACCCCACCAATCCCAGCAGTGTCCCTTTCTCAAGCCCCTCTCTCCTCATCTCCTCAGCAATTAGACATTCAAGGGCAGCAGTTGTGCCAGCAGATGGAGACCAGCTGTGCTCCTTCATGGCCATTACCTTCACTCGGTACCAAAAAGGGTCCAGTGCACATGACTGAGAGAACCTGCGTGGAGGAAGGTGGGTGGACAATGTGCCGAGCATTCTAGGCTGTCTCAGGAAGAGCTTTCTGAAAGGAGAAGAGCCTGGTCATCGCTTTCTGACAGCTCCACTTCCTGCAGTAATTTGTAGAGGGGTCCTACAGTGCCCTTGTGATACGGAGCTTCTTTGGATCCCATCAGCTTCAAGCTGGGACGGTAACAACGATGCCAAAGGGAAGAGATGCCATAGATTCCCAGCAGACACAAAGCATTGATCATCACATGCCAACAGAAGAAGGTGGTGATAAACATGATGTCGCTGATGTCATCATCCTGCCATGGGTAGCCAGTGACTGGCTTGTACAGAATAAAACCTGCCTGTATCAGCCAGGAACCCATCATCAGAAACAGAAAAGTCTCAATCAGCAGGAGGTGAAATGTGTCAGGAGTCCACAGCTCTACAGTCAACACCAGCATCAACAGGAACACCAGCAAGATGAGCAGACAGTGTATCTGAAGCTCTATCCCCGTTGAGTCCTGGACATGTGACGTCAAGAGCAGCAGGAACACATAGAAGGTCAGGGCCAGGGAACCTTTTTCTAGAATCACACACCTCTGAGGTAGCAAGTTCTTGCTCATGACATCTACACAGCCGTTGAGGGTAAGGAGGATGAACATGGTGAGATGCTGCCACTCTTTGGGGTACATAAATGTTGGTGGCAACAGTCTGTTCATCAGTATCAACCCTCCTTTAATGCAACGGATCTCATAAGCTATCAAGATGGAGCCGATCACCATCTTCAGCACACCTCCGTGGCATATCTTCCATAGTCTGGCCCATCTTCCCTTCTTCCTAGGATGGCATGAAGGGTCCAGCAGAGAGTCTTTGAATATCACAGCTTTAGAGACTACTATTGCCTGATACAGTCCATATAAGATTAGAAATAGTCCTGGGTACACATGACCAATAAAGGTTCCCATTGAACTACAAACCTGCCTAACAAAGGAGAGAAGAGCAAAATTTGCGCGAGTCCACACCTTCTGGGGCCACTTCAAGTTCTGGCCTTTGAAAAGAATTGCCTTCCACCATCTTTTATCATTTCACCCCACCCACTGCTCCCCCACAGAGGAAATGTTTCTTGACACAAGCCTACGCCTTTGGTGGTGTAAAACCTCATTGTTCCATTCCATTCTGGTACATTGGGAACCGACTGACTTCTGCCAGAGAAGGAAGCTTGTGCATGTGCTTTTAGAGGCTCCTCTCTGTGGCCCTTGAGAAGGGTCCACACCTGTGCACACCTGTCCCTTTCTCCCATGGCTTCCTGCCCGTGTGCTGCCCAGCACTCAAATGAAGAGAAAGGGGCATGGGATAGGGGTAAAAGTCGCTGTGTTATCCCAAGGTAGCCTGGCCATTCAGACATAACTTTGGTCCAGTTCTAGGGTTTTCTTTCTGAACACCTACATTTATAAACATTGGGGTATGTGACCATATATTACACACCTAGCACCAATCTGGCTTTTCTTTTACAGACACATTCTGAAGATCCCCAAAAACCTACCCTTCACCTCCTCCTCTTACTTCTTCACATCTCCATCTGTGCCCCTACCCCCGCATCAGCATTTCTACTGGCCAATAAATGGATCTGAAAAGCTATCTTTTGATCATTGATTTTCAGGGACTGCGGTGGGTTAGTAGTGGGTCAGCTTCACCGAGCTTAAGCTGTATTTCCTGGAATGCCCTTCCTTCTATGGTTCCGGGTTGGGTTGGCTACAGGAGAGATTGATATGAGCATGTGAAGGCAGAACTGAAGGAGCAACCCAAACACACCCTGAAGGTGTAGGGTGCCAGGTGCCCCTGCAGCTCCTGCATTCTGTTCCTGATCTGTTGTCTCGTCTCCTTGGCATGGGCAGCAACCACACCCATAGCTCCCTTCGCTTCTCTTAGAGTCCGGGCACCAGCTTTTTCAGAGGGTCACTTGCCAATGAAGTATGAGGTGGCGAGAGGCAGGCACAGGCTCCACTTTGTTCTCATAGGTTTCGGTCTGTCCTTACTCTTCCCTAACTTGCTGCGGGATTCTTCCTCCTGACTGCTGCCATGTTGAAATGACCTCTGGCCTCATTTCATAGCAGCCTTCCCTAGACTTCTCCACTACAAATCTGTAAGGTCTAGTGGCCATAAGAAATTCATATTTCATATCACTTTGCTCCCAGGATTCATCCCTAACTCGTACAAGGGATTAAGGTCAAATCCTTAAAATGCAGACACTGTTGAGAGTGACACTTCTGAGTTGGTGTTGGCCATTTTATTTTAATGTGACTTAGCCCATCAGCTTCATTTATCTGTTACTCCACTCGTCTCTACTGCACCTCAGAAGACAGAGTCCTAGGTATTGGGTAATAGGAAGCTGAGTATAAAGCAGAGAGGATGGAAAAAAAGTAATGAAAATAGAGCAGAGAGGATGGTGGAGGAAAAAGGTAGAGGGAATGTGAGGTATGCCCTGGACCCACACATGGATTTGGGTTTATTGCAGTACGTACTGAAATAGTTTTTGGGGGCATGGCAGTTGTGCTAAGGGGGAAGGAAGTTCATCACTCAGCATGAACCATGCTGACATCATAGTGTTCTGCGTAATCATCAGTCCTTACAGTATAAGCAATGTCAAAGGGCAGAGAGGCAGCACCTGTATGCCAGCAATGGCCCTAGAAGAGAGGAGGAGAATTTATACCCAGGTCATAGCACTGTCTCCGATCCCTCCCTCCTGTCCAAATACCTACTTCTTCTAAAGTTCACTTAATTCCAGAAAAATTAAATCTCTCTCTGCCCTTGAGCATGACGATAATTCAGATTGCTTCTTATTATTGAGAGATTTGCAGGGGCTAAGATTTGAGGATGAAAGCAATTTGGAAAAAGGCTTAATTCTGCCTTATGAAGGAATTGCTTATTTTAAAATTTAGTTTTAGGTGGGTTTTTTTTTTTCCTTTTGTTTTATAGAGAGCATGTGAGCGGGGGTGAAAAAGTGGCATAGGGAGAGGGGAGAGAATCTTAAGCAGGCTCCACACCCAGTGTGAAGCCCAGTGTGTGGCTTGATCTCAGGACCCTAAGTCATGCTTAACTGGCTGAGCCACTGAGGCACCCAGGTGGGTTTTTTTTTTTTCAATTAATGTAGAGTCATTGTAGAAAAATCAAGTAAATATATAAGCAAAAAGAACAACATTAACAATCATCTTTAATCCTGTAATCTGGAGGTGACTATTGCCACCATTGAGGTATAGAAATGCAGTTTTAAGAAATGCATCAATCGGAAGTCATAAATCTGGGTTCTTTTTTCTTTAAGATTTTATTTATTTATTTGACACAGAGGGAGAGATCACAAGTAGGTGGAGAGACAGGCAGAGAGAGAGAGAGAGAGGAGGAAGCAGGCTCCCCACTGAGTAGAGAGCCCGATGCGGGGCTCGATCCCAGGACCCTGGGATCACGACCTGAGCCAAAGGCAGAGGCTTTAACCCACTGAGCCACCCAGGCGCCCCTTAAATCTGGGTTCTAATTCCAGTTCTCTCCTCATCTGCTGAATGTCATACGTCTTAGCTGAAAAAATTACGTGTTGTACTTGACTTTCTATTGAGGTGAAAATAAAAGATCATGGATATTGTTGCACAGAAGTGAGCATATTTGTCTCCTTTTTCTTTCTTCCTTTTTGTGAGGTATCAAAATGCTTGGAGATCCCAATAGAGCTCAGTGCTCAGAACAGGGAGATTCAAAGGAAGAGTCTGAGTTGACACTTCTGAAATGAGTCAGGGAGGAGAGAAGCCCAGGGATTCTCTTTGGTTTTAGACTTGCTCTGGGAGAAGCACAGGGTTCATCACTCCCCTAAGTAATGGTAGGGCTGGGCTGGGGAGTGCATGGTCTACAGGCCCCAGGGAACTGTATTTAGTCACTTTTAATGTTGCTCCTCATACTTCAAGGCTGCGGTCCCTGTATGCTGGGGGCAGCCGGGTTCATTCCAGCTCCCACACTCATCTCCCCAGTTGTTTCTGGCAGCTGTGAGCTGGCTGCCAGTGGTCAGGGGAGGAGGGAGATGAGCAGCACTGACCCAGCAGCAATTCGAGGTTGGAAGTGGTATGTATGAGGACAAGTAGCTCCACTTAAGGTCCGGTCTGGGATGCTCAGGCCCCCCACCTTGGCCAGGCACCAGCACTACATGTTGTTCATTAAAACATGAACATCCTGATCTCGGGCTTTGAAGATAGGAATCACCAAACCAGACACTGCCCACAAGTAGCTAAGAAGGAAGCCAAAGGTGGTGAATGATTAGCAGAACCGGTAGACAGCTCCAGGGTCTGTGGACAATGAGTGCCTGGACAGCTGTTTCATGAGGGAAACTCTGCTTGACCACAGGAGCCCCTGTGCTGCCTGTTCCACACTGAGACGCCCCTCAGACCTGTTCCATCCTCCACCCCACATGTCTGGCATGAAATGCTAGAATGAGCAAGAAGGTCTTTAGGAATTCAGTAAATAAGAATTTGCTACTGCGTGGATTCTACTGAGTATAGCAGGGCACATAAAAAATTATATGACATAGTTCTTACCCTCAAAGAGCTTACAATTTAGTTGAAGGCATATACCTCTGCATATACACACACACACATAAAACAGACATCAGAGACTCTTTGGACTAACTCTGTTTCATAGAAATCAAATATTACATGTAATTTTAAATTTTCTAACAGCACATTGAAAACACAAAATGGTGAAATTAATTGTAATGAGATTATTTTTACCCAAGATATCCAAAATGTATTGCAACATGTAATTAATATAAAAACTATAAATAAAGTATGTCAGATTCCTCATTTGATACTAAGTCATCAAATTCCAGTGTTTATTTTCTACCTACAGTACACCTCAGTTCAGACAGGCCATATTACAAGCACTCAATGACTCAATGTGTCAGTAGCTACCATATTGGATTGTGCAGATTTTGACAGTATGGAATGACATGTTAGGTGAATTTTAAAGTTTTAGAGAAAAGAACAGATCATGGAGAAGATAGAAGTTTGGTCAAAATGGCATCTAACAGGGCCCCTGGGTGGCTCGGTTGGTGAAGCATCTGCCTTCGGCTCAGGTCATGGTCTCTGGGTCCTGGAAAGGAGCCCTGCATCAGTCATCCTGCTCAGCGGGGAGTCTGTTTCTCTCTCTCCGTCTGCCCTTTCCCACCACTCATTTTCTCTCTCTCTCTCTTTCTCTCTCAAATAAATAAACTCTTTTTAAAAAAATGACATCTAGAGAACTACACTGTAAGCTTCTTAATAGCTGTGGGGTTTTAGTATGGTGTCTTCCAAAAGCATCTTTTATTTTATCTCCTTTCTTTTTAGGAGGGATATCATCATCAACAACATCAACAAAAAAATGATTGCAACTCACCTTGCTGCAAGGCAGAAATACACCACAGGAAGAAAAAGCCAGAGGCTGAGAACTCAAGAAGAACCACACAGGATGTGGGTCCATGGAAATATGCACAAGGTCAGAGATAGCCCATCTGTTCATGGGCCAGACTTTCATCTTAGTTCAAGTAATGGTTACTAAGCCTTGGGGTTTGTCACTGACTTACCAAAACAAGGCTCACAGGAGATGGAAAACAACATTCTAATTTCTCACTTTGAAAGGATATGTGTTCTTTATTTCTCTTGGCACACCAGCCCATAATTTTCCTCTTTGAATTTTTCTAGAATGTGAGCTTTATACCTCATTGCATAATTATGACTTAGGTTTCGCAGTTTATATACTCGATTTCAGGTACTTTTCAATGATCACATTTCAATGGGGGCAAATTTCTTTTTCTTCTGGAAATATTTGGCCAGATGGAAGTATATACTCACCTTACCTCTGTTATACCTAGTCCTTCCTTTATGACTGTGTGACCAGCTCATACCCATGGCTGAGGATAGAGCTTGAAGGACAGACCCTGGGCCTATTTTTCCATAGATCATTTCTCTTCCACACCAGATATGCCTGCCCAGGTTAGGAGTTAACCTTTGCTCTCTCTTCTTCATAATTCTTAATTCTGTAATTTGGGAACCCTACGGTTAATTTCCAAATTCCATGTGTGAGATTAATTTATCTCGTTTCAGTTTAGGAAGGATATCTTCATCATCACTGAATACTCTTGCTCCCCTCCCATAATGTAGTGTGGTTCTGGGACCATACTTCCCAGCCACTCAGTGACTGTGTTTGTCCAGAAGACTGTGTGTGGAAGTGATATACACCACGTCAAGACAGGGCCTCTCAAAACTTCTGCCTATTTTTCAACCTTTCCTTTTCCATATTTACTGGCTGATTATGTAGACTGTGAGGTACTAGAGAAGGACAAAGTCACGAGATGGGAGGAGTCATATCTGAAAGACCAGGTAGAAGGCTTATAAGCATGGGAGAAATAACCTTCTTTTGTGTTAAGCCAATAAGATTTAAGGATTTATCTGTTTTAAATCCATTAGTTGGTATTGTCTGCCAGGCCTCCAAGAGGCCCCTGGAAGCTCATGTAAATTCAACACTTGGCCATCTCAACTTTGATGTGATAAACCACCTGAAAGGTTAAGTGGATTTCTTCCGACCAGTTCTCTCCTCTGCCTTTGGTATCTCAAAGTCTAGAATTATTTTCATGGGCCCTGTCCAAGCCACTGTTTCTGGACCCCCAGAAACTAAGTTCACAAAGGCTGCCTTGTGATATAGACAGAGAACAAAAGAACTTGATGGTCCTGAAGCTTCTCATTCTCATTAGGATCCCTGCTTCATTTTGGTTACAACCTTTCAGCAATGGGCCACACATCTTAATGAGATACAGTGTTTCTCATCACTGACCAGTGCTGACCAGAACTAATACCAGCTATATTAGTTTTCTATTTTTGCATAACACATTCACATAAATATAGGAATTTAGGTGAACCACTTATTATCTCAGTTTCCTTGGATCAGAAATCCAACATGGGTTTGCTGAGACCTCTGCTGGGAATCTCACCAAGCTGAAATCAGGTGTTGGCTGGCGCTGTGATTCTGATCTGAGGCTCACGGTCCTCTTGCAAGCTCATTGACTATGGACAAAATTCAGTTCCTTGCAGTTTTAAGACTGAAGCTATTGTTTTGTTGCTGGCTGTCAACCAGGATGGCTCTTAGCATCTACAGGTTGCTCAGGGTTCCTTGCCATGGGACCCACAGGAAGATCACAGCATGGATGTTTGCTTTCTTTTAGGCCAACAGAAGTACATCTCCTCAATGATTTACCTTCTTCTAAAGACTACACCTGACAAAGTCAGACAATCCAGGACAATCTCTTTTCAGTAATTCAGACTCAATCAATTCGTAACCAGTCTTGGTCATGATAATCCATTATATTCACTGGTTCCATTTGAGGAGAGGAGATTGTACAGAGTGTACACCAGGGTCAGGAATCATGGGAGCCATCCTAGAATTCAGCTTACCACACCACCCAGTCCTCCTTTCCATTCCTTATTATAAGTTGCAATATAATCATGTACATCTTTGTATCTTTCTCCTTGTTGTATTGCTAATCCCTGCATAGTACCTGTAAAATAGTAGCCACTTGGGATTTTTTGTTAACTTAATTTAGTCCTTTGGTTGCCTTGATTGAATGTGGAAAATCCCCTTATTACCCACATGTTTACAAATTAGTCTCCTTTGTTGTATGTTCATGTTTGTGAAATCCAGTTGTAGTTTTTCTCTTGTCACTACTCTGAACCTCTGAGCATGAATTGTATTTAAGGATACTGGCCTCCTGGGCAAATTGCTCCACTGGCGTTTCAGATAGGGTCCCCACAGGAAATAGATGGCAGCACAAATTGGGATAGTTCAAAGAGGGTTTCATAAAGATACTGCGTATGCAGATGTCAGCAGGGTAGGAGACCACAAGAGAGAGCTGGGTAGCAGTTGGAGCTGTTGTAAACTCTCGGCCCCAAGGGACATAGAACAGGAGAAGCTCTGCTATAAGCAAGGACAGTGTTGTGGCCCCTAAATGGTGGCCCCTAAAAAGATATTTCCAAGTCCTAACCCCTAGAACCTGTGAATATGACCTTATTTGACAAAAAGGTCGTTGTGGATACAATTAAGGATCTTGAGATGAAAGCATCTTGGTTTTAAGGTGGGCTCTAAATCCAGGGACAGGAAACCTTATGAGAAAGTCTGAGGAAGATTTGAGCCACAGAAGCACATAAAAGAGAAGACAATGTGAAGATGGAAGGAGAGATTAGAGTATGTATCTACAAGCCAAGGAATGCCAGGGACTGCCAGCAGTCATCAGAAGCTAGGGGAGAAATACGGGACAGATTCTCCCGAGAGCTTCTAGAAGGAATCAACACCTTGATTTTGGACTTCTGGCATCCAGAACTGTGAGGAATTAGATTTCTGTTTTAAGCTACCTTATAAGTTTGTGGTCATTTTTTACGGTAGCCAGAGAAACTGATATTGATGGTGTCCTGGTGGCAGGGTACTGCCAGCCTGAGGTGACCCCAGAAGCAGGAGCTAAAAGAATAAACACCTTAATCTCACTCTTATCCATCATCCTCCTGGGGTTCATCATTGGCCAAAGGTTGCCTGAAGCCAGAGGTTAAGGAGCTCAGTGATATGCTACAGACCAGGGCAGTCTGCTGGGAGAGGGAACAGGATGGAGGTGAAAGGTGGATTTGGAGGGACAAACTGAAGACATACAGCACATCTCTCTTTAGGGTATAGGGAGGGTACCCATAAATCCTGGTGTGTCTGTAGCAGTTTGGTTTTTACCAGTTGTCCCAGTACAAATATTAATTTTGCCTTTTTTTTCCCTCAAGTATCCAGGTTTGAATGAGAAATTATATAAGGTCACATTAGTTATAGGTTAAAATCTGATTGAATTAGTATTCAAATTGAGAGTTTTCTGTAGGATATGTTAAGTGACGTTCACCACACCATTAGGATACCATCTCTCCTGATTGCCTTGTGGTCCTGACCATTCTTGGCGGGTGTAAGGAGAAAAATTAAGACCTTCTGAGGTCAACAAGAACATACCTGTCTCCAGAATCTGAATCATAACCACCCCACATTTTTTGGAGTTAGCTTTTTTCACTTCCTCTTGGAGATCTAGATGTCCTGACACCAATGTCAGGACATCCAGATCTCCCCTGTTCTTTTTAATTCCTGTATAGTGCTCCATAAATTATTTAATAATTTCACTACTGGTGAAAGTTTATTAAAGTTCTTGATAGAAAAAAAAAAATGCTTCAGTGACCATTCTTGTATATGCTCTTTATATAGTTGTATGAGTATTTCTAGACTAGATGCTATATCAGAGTTCCTAGCTACAGACAGTAAGAATCTATTCTGTCAAGTTTAAGAGGAGGAATCTATTTAAATAGATAAGTTAGTTCACAAAATTGGCTTAGGTTGCTCTTTTGGGCACTAACCCCAGTACTGTGGGACAGAACCAGTATAATGATGAACATAGTTTCCTATCTTTGCCACTACTCTTCTACAGAACAGAAACCCCATGCACAGCCAATTTCCTTACATTGCTCACTTGTGCATTCGAGTCTCAAGTAGGTGTGTCTAACTGGTCACATACCTGTACCCTAGCTAGCCACAAGTGAGTACAGAGATTAAATAAAAAAATCTACCAAAAGGCAGGCCTGATAATGTGGAAATTGTCCAAAATGTTGGGAGGCTCTTTCAAAGATGGCGTTAGGCTTATATGACAGATGTCCACTGCAGACAGCAAGAAATGGAATTGTTTGCTTGGCACACTCTGCCAAACTGACTTCAAGGAAATGTAGACAGTGTATGATAATTCCCTAGATTTCTTTCCCTACATCTTCTCCAGCAATAGGTAGGATTATTTCTTTAATACTTTGGATGATTTTGGACAACTTGACAGTGAAAAAAAGATCCTACCTTTTAAAAATCTGATTTCTCTTAAAATTGGTTAGACATGTGACGTCAACAATAGCAGGAGCACGTAGAAGGTCAAGGCCAGGGAACCTTTTTCTAGAAGCACACACCTCTGAGGCAGCAAGGTCTTGCTCATGACATCTAAACAGCCATTGAGGGTGAGGATGAACATGGTGAGGTCCTGCCACTCTTTGGGATACAGAAATCTCGATGCATTCTTGTCCATGAGTACCATCACATCATCAAGACAAGACCACATAAACAGCTAAGATGGAACCAGTCAACATTTTCAGCAAACCTCCATAGGATATTTTCCACAGCCTGGCCTATATTCCTTTATTCTTGGGGGGGGGGGGGGGGGTGCATGAAGGATAGAGGAATGAGTCATTGACTATCATGGTCTTAAAGACCACTGTGGCCTGATACAGTCCATAAGAGAAAAGATCTAGCCCTAGGTAGAAATGACATACGAACTTTCTCATGAAATTACAGGTCTGTCCTACTACAGACTGAAGACCAAAACTCAGGATCTCTCTTCTCTCCTCTCCATTGAGGGCCCTTCAAGTTTTGGACTGCATATTCAGAGCTAACTTCTACCTACTTTTATCATCTTCTTCTGCCCACTGCTCCCAGAGAGAATGCAAAGTTCGGGACAGGAGCCTATACTTTGGGTGATATGAGTCTCATTGTTCCATTCCATTCTAGTACACTGGGAACAAACTGACGTCTGCCAAAAAAATAAAAAGGAAGGTGAATATTTCCTAGTATGCACCGGTGAGAATGTATGCTCTCATGAGCTCTGTGTTTGGACTTTTGAGATGCTTTTGGTCATACTGTCTCTCTCTCTCGCCCATGGCCTGCTTTCTTCTGCTCCTGTCTAGTGCTTAGAGGAACAGCACTTAGAGGAGTGGTACATGAATTGGAGACTAACCAGAAAAGGCCTGGGCTACTCACAAATATTTGTGCATCTTTTAAGAACCCATACGCATATCTTTGGCCATATATTGAAAGCAACCATATTCTTCCCAGACATGGAAGTTTATAAATTATGATTTACTATGTGTCTAATACATATAGGTAAGAAAAGACCTAAGCATGAGATGATAGCCAGCTGCATTTAAGTCAATGCATGAGGGCAAGAGTCTTCATTTAGAAGGGATGATAGAGAACAAGGTATAGAGAATGTGAGGCAGGCCTTTGGCACACAAGTGGTTCTGGGTTTATTGCAGGAGGTATATGGAATAGGAGTTACTCTGAGAGTGATAGGTGTGTGGAAGAGGAGGAAGTTCATCACTCGAAGTGAAGGATGCTGACATCACAGTTTTCTGCATAATGATTTGTCCTCAGGCTAGAGCAATGCTGTGGGGCAGAGAGGCAACATTTGTATGCTCATAGCACCCCCAGTGGGAAGGAGGAGTGGTTACACCCAGGTCACAGCACAGATTATGAACCCTCATCACCTATCTCCCTTTCCTACCACTACTTAATAAATAACAGGAAAAAATCCAATCTGTCCATGCCTTTGGGGATGAAGGCCATTTCTTAGCAGTGGGAGAGTGAGGATTTGGATGTAAAAGTGCTGTAAAGAGAGAGCTTTACAGGAGGAACTTGACTTCCTTGTTCCATTTTAATTTCAACTTTCCTTTCTTACACAAGCATGGCGTATACTGGCCAGCATTTCACTATATTCATTTCCTTTTCTTCCTTTGGGCATTGATAAACTACATTTCCTACCCTGTCTTGCAGTTAGATGTAGCCTTGCAACTGAGTTCTAGCCAATGGGGTGTAAATGGAAATGATACCAATGACTTCCTGGCCTCACCCATAAAATCCTCCTTCATACTCTTCCATGTTATTTTCCTTCCTCTGGCTTTATACAGAATATCATAGATTACCATATGTTGTTAAGGATGGAGGATCCCTAGGAGGGAAGGAACAGGGTTCCTGGGTTACTCCTCCTAGAGAACTATACATTGTTCAGGAACACTCCTTTTGGACTATAAATAAACAAAGAATGAACTGTTTTTCTTGAGAAATGGAAATTTCACATCTGTTTGCTATTGTAGCTGGAATACCCAAACAAATCCAAAATAAACACATAGCCTTTATAGAAAAAATTTAGAAAAACACATAAGCAAAATGAGAGAAAAATAAGCACCTGCAGTTCCAAACCTGTTGAGAACCACTGTTAACATTTTGCTGTAAAATCCCAGCTTGGGGAGAAAAATGACTGGAAATCGAGAGACCAGGATTCCAGTCCCAGTTTCTCCCTAATTGACTTCTGGCTTCTCTATTAAAAAAAGAAAGAACTCTCGTCTGTGTTCTCTAAATGGAGAGGCGAGGTGGGGGGATCGATGGGGAGGAGGAGGGAGGGAAACACTTGGGGGTTTTGCATAGAAAGGAATGATTTTGTCACCCACAAGTTTTCCTTTTTAAGTGGTCAAACGCCCAGGAAACTTTAAAGAGCTGAATGCTCAGGGAGAGGAGGTACAGAGGGAAGCCAAGAGTATGACATTGTCATAGAGTGGACTAGGGAGGAGAAATCTCTGTGGTTCTTGCCTTGACCTGCCAAATTGTTGAGCTTCTCTGAGAGGAACTGGCCCTCAGTACAGCAAAACCCATTGCTCTACTAAGTATTTACCATCAGCAAAGAGCCAGCGTATGTTCCTGAGTAGCCCAGCTCCACCTTGAATGGACTGCAGGTATCAGAAGAAACTATTTGGGGTCACTAGTAATATTATCTCCACCACCTCAGTGCTGTGGGTTTAATGGACATAGTAGACGTTGAGCAATAAGCAGATACCATTCATCGCTTAGCCGCTGCATTTATCTCCATGTTTGGCCGCTCCTGGCAGATGTGAAGCAGTGGTCAGGGGAGGAGGGAGATGAGCAGCACTGACCCAGCAGCAATGCGAGGTTGGAAGTGGCACGTATGAGGACAAGTAGCTCCACTTAAGGTCCCATCTGGGATGCTCAGGGCCCCTACCTTGGCCAGGCACCAGCACTACGAGTTGTTCATTAAAACATGAACATCCTGATCTCGGGCTTTGAAAATAGGGATCACCCATCCCAAACCAGACACTGCCCACAAGTAGCTGAGAAGGAAGCCAAAGGTGGTGAATGATTAGCAGAACCGGCAGACAGCTCCAGGATCTGTGGACAATGAGTGCCTGGACAGCTGTTTCATGAGGGAAAAACCTCTTGACCACAGGAGCCCCTGGAGGTCCTTCATGTGCTGCCTGTTCCACACTGTTCCACACTGAGACACCCCTCAGACCTGTCCCCCCACCCCCGTTCTCAAGGATCCTCAAGCACAACCATTGACACTTGTCTGGTGTGAAATGCCAAGATGAGCAAGAATGTCCTCAGGAAGCTAGTGAACATGAATTAACTAAATGCTGTGAGATAATCTTATCCTCATAAAGCTTACAATGTAATTAAGTGTGTAGTCCACATAGGCACAGAGAATATACAAATAGATATTAATTACAAAATTAGTTAGAATTAGAGAATGTCATGCTGGGTTGTATATAGAGTGCATTTTAGAAGATTTCATTGATAGGAGTTGTTCATGGGGGAGGTTCAAGTTTAATCAGAATCACCCCTAGATGTGTCCTAGAAAACTGCCAGTAACTCAGGGAATGTTCTAGAGTCAGATTCTTTCAAAAGCCTTTATACCAGTTTTTAAGGAATCCTTCATTTCTCTTACCATTACAAGGCAGATACAGCTAAGAAATGAGGGTAACATAAGGGTTCTAGAGTGGTTGTGTCAATCAAGTGCTTGGCCCACCAGTCTCTACATCAAGGGCACTTAGGGATGCCTGGGTGGCTCAGTCAGTTAAGCATCTGCCTTCAGCTTGGGTCATGATGTCAGAGTCCTGGGTTCAAGTCCCAATCCAAATTGGGCTCCTTGCTCAGCGGGGAGCCTGCTTCTCTCTCTGCCTGCCATTCCTCCTGCTTATGCTTGTGCTCTCTCTGACAAATAAATAAAAAATCTTAAAAAAAAAAATCAGGGGCACTTATAGGAGGAGTAATTCTGGGACAGGACCAGGAAACAGGTGAGGCTGAGAACTTTGACTTCCTCAGTTCCTTTGAACCTGCCTTTCTGACGGAGGAAACCCCTCCCCCTACCTGAGCGAAGTCTTCCTCTGCATGAACACCTTTCAGTGTCTGCACCAGGGAGAGTCCCGTCCAAGGGGATCCCAGTTTCTGTAGGACCCACTTCCAACACACGTAATACCGCCATGTCCATAACAAGACTAGATTTCAGTATAGCCCTGACAAGGATGTACAAGACCTTGTCTGAAGTGGGAGAGGAAACCAATAAACCCAAGGAGTTATAAGGCCTCACCAGTCAGTTTCGGCAAGAGTGTGGGGAGCACGGATGTGAATAAATTCTAAAGATGTTTGACCATGTAAAGTGAGATTGGATCACCGATAGAAACACAACCATAAATATGAGTTTACTTTCCTGAGATTCTGGTATAAATAGTCTGTAAGTTGGCCAGTTGAAAGATAGACTTAATGTTGGCTTACACCCAGTGAAGTTGACATACTGGAATTTCCCTGGCAATTCCAGAGAAGCACTGCCAAAGAGAACTTTCTGTAAAGATCAGAGTCTTCTATAATTTATCCTGTCCAATATGATAACTTCTAGCCCCCGGTGGCTATGGAGTACTTGAAATGTGGCCAGTGCAACTAGGAACCTGAATTTTTCATTTTAATTATTTAAATTTAACTAGCCACATGTGGACAGTAGCTGTTGTGCTGAATGGTACAGTTCTGGTGTAGGAAGCCTGAAGGCTCAGGGGAATGGCAAGGACACTTCCTTTTTTACCTAGGTCCATTCTAGCTGCATCCCACAGGTTTTGAAATATGGAGTGCTCTCGTCACCGTTCACTGTTCAATTTTTACATTTCTATTTTTATTTTCTACTTAATCCAAATGTTATCTAGGAAAGCATCTTTTAATTTTTAAACAAATTGCACTCTTTTTTAATTATCCATTTTATGCTGATTTCTGTTTCTTAAAACTACATTGTTTTGGGCGCCTGGGTGGCTCGGTGGGTTAAGGCCTCTGCCTTCGGCTCGGGTCATGATTTCAGGGTCCTGGGATCAGGTCCCACGTTGGGCTCTCTGCTCGGTTGGGAGCCTGCTTCCCCCTTTCTCTCTCTGCTTGCCCCTCTGCCTACTTGTGATCTCTGTCTGTCAAACAAATAAATAAAATGTTAAAAAAAAAACTACGTTGTTTTTCTTCATAAAGGTCCCATGAGAAGTATTTGAATATTCTATATTCCTATTCATTTTGATATGATATCACTTCTGAGATGGCTGTAGTATAGTTTTTTTTTAAAGGTCATTTATTTTTTTAAAAACATTTTATTTGTTTATTTATTTATTTATTTGAGAGAGCAAGAAAGAGTAGGGGGAGGGGCAGAGGGAGAGGGAGGACCAGACTCCCCACTGAGCAGGGAGCCCAACATGGGGCTCGATCCCAGGACTTCAGGATCATGACCTGAGCTGAAGGCAGAACTTTAATTGACTGAGCCACTCAGATGCCCCTCTATTACGGTTTTTGACTATGACTCTGAATTTGTTCACTCTCTTTCTATTTCTTTCCATTTTTATTTTATGTATATAGCTGCCCAATATTAATACATTAAATATGTAATCATCATGTCTTCTCAGTGAATTGAATATAATAGAAGAAAACACCTATGTCCCTTTTAATTACTAATGACTCTCATCTTTAGTTTTCTTTTGTCTGATATTAGCATTTTAACATCTACTTTCTTTTATTTTTCTAGTATACTTTAATGCCTATGTTTTCAACCCTCCTGTGCTTATTGCTTAAGCTTGTCATATACTTAGCTTAACTTTGTATTTTAACTTGCTCTGGAAAATCTGTGTTACTTCAACAGGGGAATTTAAGATACTCACTCTTACTGTGATCATTGATATATTTGGACTTCTTTTATGGCTCCATGTTCCTTTTTTGGTCCTGACCCCGGTTCCTCCTTCAAAAATATTGCCATCAGAATGAGTAACTTACATTTACTAGATTTAAAATTTCCACTGAAATAAACATGTCTGTTGAAATTGAAGGTTTGGGGACTTGAGATTGGTGACACATTACTGTGTTTCTGTGTTCTCCAACTTTCCTCACTCCTTCAGCTCCTGTTTTATTAAACTTTACAAACAATCCTGTGGAAACTTGGAAACTTGACGTGCCACCAGACATGTCACATAAGGCAAAATTGTCCTTGAGTTCTTTTTTTTAAAAGATTTTATTTATTTATTTGACTGACAGAGATCACAAGTAGGCAGAGAGGCAGGCAGAGAGAGGGGAGGGGAAGCAGGCTCCTTGCTCAGCAGAGAGCCCAATGCGGAGCTTGATCCCAGGACCCTGGGATCATGACCTGAGCCGAAGGCAGAGGCTTTAACCCACTGAGCCACCCAGGCGCCCATGTCCTTGGGGTCTTGTAGCACCAGTAGTTGAACTGACAACCTCTATTCTTTCATTCCTCATAAATGAATTTTTATATATGAAATTTAATAGAAATCAAGGCCTTGCCTCACCAGTATCTCATTCAAAGCCACACTATCGGCTGTACCAGCTCTTGGCTAGAATCTTTCTTGCCTGCTAAGAAAGACTAGAACATTCTAAGATAGCCTAAGAAAAAAAATATAGTGAGGCAGTTAGTAGTCCAGACTCTAGGAGAACTCTGCCATGGTTAGACTCTCTTATTCCATGGTTGGAATTTTATTTATTCCCCATAAGTATAATATGGGGTCAATAATAATATTTCCTCAGGGGGTCACTGTGAAGATTAGAAAAAAGTAATCCATGTAAAAACACTAGGTACAATCCTTGATACACAGTAAGAACTCAGAAAATGGTAGCTGACATTGTTAGCAATTGTCCTAGTCCATACCCATGACTCTAGACAAGACTATTTTCATACAAACTGCTGTTTCCTAATTGCCCTTCCCCTTCCCTGAAGGAGAGCCTCGGAGCTCCTTGAAGACTCACGAAGAGATATGATCTACTTCTCCCGGTATTCTTAGCATTCCCAAAGCTGACTGAAGATATGAGCCCATGAACAGAGGGTTTGGGCTTTAAACAGGTACTACAGGCACTGGCCTTGTACTGGCGACCTCTGTGCTATGTTTACGTTTTGTCTGCGGTTGGTGCATTAAGAAGACCTGGCCTTAATGAAATATTCAGTCCTAGATCTTTTCATGTCCCAAATTAACTTTAATGAGCAAACAGGGAAAGATCAAGAGGCTGCGACTGGGACTTAGGGAAAACTTTGAAGCAGAAGCCAGAATGGGGTAGATGCCCTCTGGAGACGGGCCAGCATTTGCTTTTGATGACAGCGGACCTTCAGATCTTGTTCATTTGAGCTGCAAACAAGGTGCTCTGAGAAATCAGTATACCTGAGATTTCATTTTTTGCAATACCTCTCTGTTGCTCATTCAACAAACATGTGTTGAACACCATCTATGAGCAAGAAAGGTCCTCTAATGCTTTTATTATATGCTTTAGGTAATATCAAGGTGGATGAGGCACTGTCACTGCCCTCAAGGATTCCACGTTGTAGTAGAGGAAATAAGGGGCACACAAATGGCCACATTCTATGTGGGGTTGGGAGGGTGCGAAGACTGTGACATGTCACAAAAGAGGTACAAGACGGCTATATGCAGGGAGGTAGATAGAAGCTGCCCTTTAAGAATGGTAGGATCTGGAAAGGTAGGGGTGAGCAGTGGTCTTTCAGGTGGAGCACACTGTGAGAACTGGCAGGAAAATCCAGGGAATGTTTTGGTTGTAGCAAGTTGTACCTATTCTGTTTCTTCTATCTTTGTGTTCATGAGGAAAATCTCTTAATCAGTTCGAGCCTCAGTTTTCCCAGGGGCTAGTTCTATTTACTCCTCAGAATAATTGCAAAGATTAGATGACTTGTTTTATAATAGGCAAACATGGAGATCATCGTATGTGCTTGAATAATGAGAGTTAATGTCCCTCATGCTTATTTCTGTTTTTCTCTTTTATTCCAGTCCCTAAGCTGGTGAGAAGCATATCCCCAGGAATTTCTACTGGGATATGGAGTTTGGGGGCAAAAAAAAATAGGAGGAGGGAGTTTCAGGTCAATACTAATGTTTAAATAAGGACATTTAGGATTGCCACAGGCAGTCCTCAGCAGAGGCAGTTTTCTCCTATCATAAAAGGGTCCCAGTGTCCTGGATAGAACCAGTCCTAGACTGACTATCCACACTGTTTCTGTCCCATTACAAACTCTTGGCTGGCATGGTCATCTTTTCCACGTGTCCATCACAACCACACCACCAAAAAAACCTCTCCTATCAAAGACTGTTCCTTCACTGCTTCTCCAGGCTTCTGGTTGAAGACTTTCCCAGAAAGGAACTTAAGAATTCATCAGATGATCCAATCCATCAGATAAGCAGAGATGGACTTTGGATTTGTCTCAAGAGTAGTAGACCTCGTTTGGAGATGTATCTTGTCATGTTCCATTTGTGGTATTCAATTCAACAAATGTTAAAACAGGGTCTTACCTGTAACTCATCCTTTTGTCCTGAGTTTCAAAGGCTAATAATAAAACTGTTGGTGGGAAATCCTATTGTCATTCCAAGAGGAATGACAGTGGGCATGCACCCCACTCCCTCTGTGCCACCTCTCACCCAAGTGGAGGTTCTGGAGCTGCTATGCCAGACTTTTGCAGGAAACCCTGGGGTCATGATGCTGCTGGCTTTTCTGTACCAACCAGCTCTAGCTCATCTAAGAAGTTGATGTTGACAAAAGATTGGAAAGTGGGAATTTCTTTACAGAGAATTGTCAGTGTCCTGTGCATTTTCTGAACCATCCTCACTGGCTCGTGGGAGGGATGAAGATCCACTGCCCTTATGTCAAGCCATGGGACAAGGACTCCAGGAGGTGCTGTAAGGAGAGTAGGACTATGTTACCTGGAGGGATGGAGGGCTAAGTCTGACTCTCACCTGGGAGTCCAGCAGCAGGAAGCTTGCATGGGGTTGTTCCTACCTGGTACAGAGTGCTGAGAGCTGGCACAGAGGGAGTGGGGTGCGTGCCCACTGACAGAAGGGCAATGGCGATTGTGTCCCAAGTCTGCGTATAAACCCTGTGGAAGTCAGCAGGACTGGGCTTCTTCAAGGGATCTTTCCCTAGAAGGCCACCTGGAGGGATGAAGGGACCTAAGGGGTTGAAAGGGGGAGTCACAGGTGGTCATGTGATGGCAAGGCATAGCCAGCATTGGGGTAGCCTCAGTGTACAATCTCTGAGGAAGCACCAGAGGTATCTCTAGAAAGAGGATCATGAAGAGGGCGTGGGCAAATACATTAGCCTCATAAGACCACATGCCTTTCCCCAGTCTCCTTTTCTCTTAGCCATCCTGGGACAGATCAGGAAGGGTAGCTAGAGAGCGGACAGAGGTGAAGCGAGGAAGAGCGCGAAGCTGACCACGCACCATCTCAGCCATCCCCACCACCTCTGTGAACTTCTCAGCCCAGAGCAGCCCGAGCTAGAAGATGAGTTTTGAACTGGACAAAAGTTCAGAGTTTAGATAATGCACATGAATTGGGCTAGATTATTTGATGACTGTACCAGACTGAACACTTATAATTGTTTTTGTTTTGTTTTGTTTTGTTTCTGAGTGACTGAGATTTTGGCCCAGGAGCAAAGAGAATTGGTTCCACAGAGCAGGTTTTAGGGGGCCACGGTAGGAAAGAATAAATTGCTTCCAGCTTGCACCTGGATAGGTTGGACTGATTCAACCAACTAGAGTCTATGCTGTAACTGCAACTGTGTTAGGAGCTGTGGGAGTCAAAGGGTGAACACGGCCCAGTACCCGCAGTCTGGGAGCTGCTAAAGAACAGGAACACCTTTAATAAAAGACACACCCTGGGACGCCTGGGTGGCTTCTGCCTTCGGCTAAGGTCAGGATCCCAGGGTCCTGGGATTGAGCCCTAAATCAGGCTCTCTGCTCTGCGGGGAGCCTGCTTCCCCTCTCTCTCTGCCTGCCTCTCTGCCTACTTGTGATCTCTGTCTCTCTGTCAAATAAATAAATAATCTTTAAAGAAAAAAATAAAAGACACACCCTGAAAAGACTGACAGTAGCATTCCAATGGAATAGAGGGAAATGGGAAAGAAATTAGTGGAAGAAGAAAGACAATAAAAAATGAGCATCTATGTATTAGATGCTGGTAAAGGCTGGAGAGAAAAATGAAATGGGGCAAATGAATAGGATATGCCAGGCCTGTGATAGATGGCTGTTTTCAGTGGGATCATCTTTGAAGGCCAATGTGATAGTGGTGACATTCGAGCAGAGATCTGAGTGGTAAGCTGGGGAGTTACATGGATATTTGGGGAGAGACTGGTTAAGACTATGGCAGTTATCCACATGGAGGCTAATAGTTCTGACAACCAGGAGGAGGGGTGAAGATGGTGAGAAGTGGTCAGATTTCTGCATATTTTTTGAAGGTAGTGTCAAAAGGATTGAGAGAGCCATTACATGAGTAATATAAGAGCAAGAAAGGCCCCCAAAATGAAGCCAAGGTTTTCAGTCTGAAAAACTGGGAAGACGAATTTGCATTTTTGTGTGTGTGTTGGCAAACGCTTCAGGAGAAAAAGGATTTGGGGGAAAAGATAAGGAGTTTATCTGGGATACTTTAAGTTTGAGATGCCTGTTTGATATTCAGGTAGTGAGGGCAATTAATTAGAAATGCCTGGAGTTCAGCGAGAGATCAAGACTAAAATATAGATTTGGGTGTAAGGATATACTTCCAGTGTCAGTGGAACAATTGTCAAGAACTCTGAAGGGTATGAATTTTACCTGATTTACAAGCCAGGAAGTCAGCCCACCACAGCCTCATGGATGCTGGCAGAAGACAGGAGCCTCTGGGGTCATAGATAAAGACCCTTATTACGATAATCATGGTAAACAGAGTATCTGCCTTTTCCTTCCCTAGTTCCCTGAGTCTCAGTTCCCCAGGGCAGTGTGGAAGGGCCAGAGATACATGAAATGACAGGAAATGACAGAGATACAGTTGCATGACAGGAACCCCAAGCTGAGGAAACTTGAATCTTTTGTAATGTGCAGTAAGTGTGCTTACCCTTTGCTCTGAGGGGGACAGTAGTTCTGTGTTTGAAATCTGTTTGCTATACAAACAACCTTGAAAACATAGTTCAGAATAAAGCTGGTCACCATCTCTGCTCATGAGTTGTGCCCCAGGTCCCATACAACTTTTACTGTCAAGCATTCACTTTAGTGAAAAAAAATGTAATTAAATTATTTGAGTCTAGACTCTATTTCTACTTTATAAAATATCTTCAGTATAACTTACCAAACATGTAATATTTAATCATTAAGTCAAAAGAACATTGTACTTTGCTTTGTTTAGAATTCTATCCAAGTTAACAATTAGGGAAAAAAAATATATTGCTAACAGCAACACCAGTTATTTGAGCAGCTGTACTTTTGTCAGACTACAATTGTAGCTGACACAATTATAGTGATTTTATGTGTATGTGTATGTGTATATATCCCACCTTTATTTCATAAGGTCAAATACGAAGATTTTTTTGGAATATTATCTAACTTCTCTTAAAACTCATTCATTATGAGATGAGACAATAGTTAGATCCTTGTACAAATACTGCTGAGACATCAATGAAGAAGAGCACTGGAAATTGACCATTGGATTTAGAAGCATAGAAATCATTAGTGACCTTGAAAAGAGCAATTTCAGCGCAGAGGTGGGGACAAGAGTCTGTTTGAAGTTGGTTCAAAAGAGCGTGAGAGGACAGGAGTTGAGACATGAGTATAAACAACTTCTTTGAGAAGGTTTTCTGTAACAGGGAGCAGAGCAATAGGGTGACATGCAGAGCATTTGGCACAATGCCTGGCACATAGAGAGGGCTCAGTACATGTTGGTCAGAAAAGGTCTTGATGACCCATGGGAAGTGCTGAGGAAATGGTTTATTGACTGGGTACTAATAAAAAGACATATAGGTATAGGGGCTGGTGAGGAAGGGCTTCTTGGAGACTTTTCTTTTAAGCTTTAAAAGAAATGATGGAGTTAGGGGAGGTGCATAGAGGTGAGAGGGCGTTTCAGGCACAAGCCGAGGAACCAAGATGGAGAGATGTTGAGGGAAGGGGCAGCCTGTCTGCCAAGCCAGGGAGTTTTGGGGGGCTCCAAACAGGAGGCTTGAAGAGGAGGACCTGGAGACACAGCTGACAGAAGACCTTGAATTCCAGAGGGTGGCATTTATTTTGGGTCTGATGAGTCAGTAGGGAGCCAGAGATCTTGAGCAGTCAGAGATCTGGTGGGAATATAGCATTAATTGTGTTTTCAACTGCGTGCTGTGTTTCTATTCCAAGTGTTGAAGTTGGGCAGGTTACAACTCATGTTCCAGACAATCTAATGAGAAGCACATGTTTTTATGCTCACTCCAACCTTTAGTTTCTTCCCTAGGCTGGGACAATCCTGGGAATAAAATCCTGGGGATAAAGAAATAGAAAATTAATAAATAAATATAATTAATAAAAATATATAAATAAATGAATAGAAAATAGAAATTCACTTTAGGGATTTAAGGAGGGATGGGGAGAAGGGGTCCTCTGAATGAGCACATTTGATGTTGGCTTAAAAAAAGACTGTTTCTGCAGAAAGCCAGGGACTGCTGTCTAGGCTGGCCCTGTTAGCAACTGCCTTGCGTTTCTGAGGCAGGGGTGTGTATGCCTTAATGGCATCTTTCCCATTTCCATGAATCAGAGAGAGGAAGGAGTGACCTTGCTGGTTATTTTAGAGTCAGGGCCATTCATCTTGTCACATATGGTCTTGAGGTTCTCTCCAGATATGGTTGGTGCAGTCCCAGGACACAGGGGAATGAGTGGTGAGGAGGGTTCTAAGAGGCACTGTGGCCCAGGAGCAACCACCAGCCTTTGGTTCTAGCTGGACCTGAGCTTGAATTCCAGTCTTTCACCTCCTGCCTTCGGGACCTTTGGCAAGTCCCTGAACCTTGATTACTTTATCTGTCAAATAGAGATGATGCTAATTGTAAGCATTAGTTGTCACCAGCATTTGCTGATATGAAGAATATTTATTATTGCCATTAGTTTTTAAATTCTGTCCAGTCAATAAATGAGTAAATGGAGAAAAATAGGGGAGAAGCAGAGTGTCAGGCTGGAACATGATGGTTCCACCTAGATAAACCCCTCTACCTCTCAGATTATAGTGTTCTCTTTGGCAATCCTATTTTGTTCACATGGTACAGGTTATAAGGAAAGCTCAAACAGGAGACTGCAGTCATTTCTGAATTTTTTCTTAAAGATTATTAGATTCTGAGTCAATATCCCTTTGGATCCTGGGCTTTTTACATAGAGAGATTGGGCAGGTGCATAGCTATAAGGGAATGAGCAGGCAAATACAATGTAAATAGGGGACTTCGGACTCTCTAAGCATCTTAAACTGTAGTTTTCTATTAGATCATCTACAGCTGGCTGGGATGACTGGGACACCAGAAACGTTTCTACGAGTGTGAGAGCCTGGCTTACCCCACTGCACCGTGGAGAAGTTGCCATGCTGACTACATATGGGCAGCCACAGAAATTCAGCATGGCTGGTCAGGGAGTTGAGTCTGACCCCTCCATCTGGAAGGGAGTTTGAATTATTCTTCAGGTGGAACTTTGAAGGCGAGCCCTAAGAACCAGGAGCCAGAACAGGGCAGCCTCTGTGCCTGTAGAGAGAGGTGGAGAGACAGCCACTCAACAGGGTGTGATATGAAGGGCCTTCCAGAATGTCTTCTGAGCTGCCTCTTCCCTTTCCCTGATCTCCATGAGCCAAAATACCTGAATTCTGCCATTGTATGAAGACCTAGACCTGGGGTCTGGAGCTCCAACCCAGATGATAAATAAATAAATAAATAAATAAATAATCCACCTGGATGCTGGTGCGGGCAGTGAACTTCTGCCAAGCTTCCCAGTCATCCTGGTCAAAGGGGTCTTCGACGGACACCACTGGGTAATCCTTGATGAAGGACTTGTGCAAGTTGGCCAGCTCGTAGGGCATGATGTACCTGCTGGGGTCATTGGGAGACTTAAAGCCCAGGTCATACTTGCCCGACCAGAAGAACTCTGAGGCAGCTATTTCCATGCCATGACCACCTTGTCGGTGTAGCCGGCTGTCCCGACGGCATTCTTCAGCAGCTCCAGAGCTTCTTTGTTCTCCAGGATGTTAGGCGCAAACCTGCCTTCATCCCCCACGTTGGTGGCTCCTTCCCGTATTTCTCCTTGATAACATTCTTCAGGTTGTGGTAGACCTCGGTCCCAATGTGCATGACCTCCCAGAAGCCGGCTGCACCCACAGGCAGGATCGTGAACTCCTGCATGGCCAGCTTGTTGCCGGCGTGGGAGCCACCGTCGGTGATGTTGAAAGCCAGAACCCGCAGGATGACTTCGGCATTGCCCGCCAAGTCGGCAATGTGGCGGTACAGAGGCACCCCCTTCTTGAAGGCCCCCGCCTTGCAGACAGCCAGGAACACACCCAGACTGGTGTTCACATCAAATTTAGATTTATTTTCTGTTCCGTCCATCTCGATCATCAGTCTGTCAATCTTCTCTTGCTCCACGATGTTTAGTGTCTTGCTAATCAGGGCGGGTGCAATAGTTTTATTGATGTGCTCAACAGACTTTGAGACACCTTTTCCCAGGTAGCGGGTCTTGTCATTGTCCCGGAGCTGGAGGGCATCGTAAATACCAGTGGATGCACCACTGGGCACAGCAGCTCTGAAGAGACCTTTGGAAGTGTAGAGGCGAACCTCAACGGTGGGATTCCCACGAGAGTCGAAGATCTCTCTGGCGTGGATCTTGAGAATAGACATGGTAACTTTCTGGCCGCCAGATAGCGCTGCCCGGGAAAGAAGCAGAAGATGCTGCAGGCTCCGAGGACAATTTGTTAAGCCGGAAGGTCTGGCCACTCTGAGTACCATTTTTTTTTTTTTTTAAGTAGACTCTATACCCAGCTTGGGGCCCAAAGTAGGACTTGAATTCATGACCCTGAGATCAGGACCTGAGTCTCTGAGATCCAACACTTAACCAACTGAGGCACTTAGCCGCCCCTAATTAGTTAGCCTTTCTCAACATTAGCTTCCTCATTATCAAAGTAAGGACAATAGTTAGCATTATTATTAGCATAATTTCAGATATTTCTGTGAAGATTAAATGATTAAAAAAAAAACACCAAAACTATAAAGTCTAGAGGTGCCTGGATGGCTCAGTCGGTTAAGTGTTGGACTCTTGATTTCAGCTCAGGTCGTGATCTCAGGGTCGTGGGATTGAGCCCTTCAATGGGTTCAACACTGGGCATGGAACCTGCTTAAAATTTTGTCTCTCTTGCTGCCCCTCCCCTTCTCATGCTCACTCTCTTTCTCTCAAATAAATAAATAAAAATAAAATCTTAAAAAAAAAAAACAAACCCACAAAAGCAATAAAGCCTAACTCAGTGTCTGTCACAGAATACCTCAATAATTGTTAGCAACAAGGACATGTAAGAATGTTACATTGGGGGTGCCTGGGTGGCTCAGTGGGTTAAGCCTCTGCCTTCAGCTCAGGTCATGATCTCAGGGTCCTGGGATCGTATCCCACATCGGGCTCTCTGCTCAGCAGGGAGCCTGCTTTCCCCTTTCTCTCTGCCTGCCTGCTTCTCTGTGTACTTGTGATCTCTCTGTAGATAAATAAATAAAATCTTTAAAAAAAAAAAAAAAGAATGTTACATTGGGATAATAACGTTTTTAGAAAATGCTTTTCCAAGCATTATCACTTTCAATTTTCACAACACCCAAATATGTAAGAAGAATTGTCACTCCCTTTAATTAGATGATTGAGGTTCAGAGAAGCAATGTGACTTCCCAAGTAAGAAAAATTAGGATTCAGTGGGGTGGACCAAGTTCAATGCCAATTTTATTTTATCAGCATGTGCTGCCAGCATGAATGCTTGGAAAGAAGGGGACAGAGCAGTATGAGGCAGGAATGGGAGGGCACACAGAAGGAAAAATGAGAGGGTACCCAAATCCACAACTTTATGCATGGAATTAGATGTTAACTAGTGGAATCCCTGAGAATAGACCTGTCATTATACTCAACTCACCTTTGAAAGATCATGCAAAGGATAGTCAAGTATTTAGAATATAAGAACCAAGCTGATGTCCTGACAAGAGAAAAAAACTGTGACAAGCAGAATAAAACTTAAAAGCCTGTAACAATTTGGGTCTAAGTGTAGATACTCATAGTGCTCCCTCCATATCCTAACCTGCCTTCCTATATGATGACTGAACAAAATAGCCAAGCTATAAAAAGATAAAAAAGTAAAATATATTCATCATATCTTATCAAAGGTAGCAGATATGTTTTAATACATTTTAGCAATAATCATGCCTAAAATTGTTTCTAAAACCCATTTTTATTCCAATTTCCTGGGCAATTTGATGGCAGACAAAATTAGGTGTTATTGTCATTAAAAAGTAATTCACTTGCATAAACATTATTAAGTGCCTAGGACCAGTGCGTCAGATCTCAAAGTCATGGGATACCCTTTTCTGCTACGCAAGAGTGAGCCATTAAAAACTCAACTTGAATTTTGTTTCTGTGCATCAGGTAGACCTGGTGGAACTTTTCATTGTATGCTACGTATGTGTCCCTGGAGCAGTAATAGTTCCCCTTTCCGTCCTGGAAAAAGAGGTAGAAACTCATCCAGAAGGAATAAAAGACATTGTCCTAACTACACTGCCAGGATGGCAAAAAGAATTTTGTGTTCCTAAAGTTTGGAGCCTCCTCCTGGGGAGAGTGAATGGCTCTCTCTTTGTCCTGAAAATGCAGGCCTTTCCTCATGGTGCTCAAACTCTTGAAGCAGAAGAAGTCAGAATGGGCTTTTGGGCTTCAGGAAGTTAAAAGTGAACAGCTGCCTGACCCTGGAGAAAATCCCAGGGACTGGGAGTAAATTCAATCACGTCTTCTGAGTAGGGCCTCAGAGGGGGCACCAGGAGTCCTCCAGGATTGAATGGGAGAGAGAAGGTCCTGGGGCCCAGGTAACAAGCACTGGCATCGGAGGCCATACCGAGTGACTGTTACTCAGAATGGCCCTCCTTCCAAGGCCTCTGCTGGCTTGAATGGAGGCTAGACTGTGGCAGCCACTACATTACTGAGGCTAAATCACCAGAAACATAGAGCTTCAGCGCCCCTCCCGAGCTGGAAGGGCAGAGACATTGTTGCTGTATCAACAGCAAAAATACTACATCATGTCTCTCCTCTATCTGAGAAAGGCTGTTTGACAGACTACACGACTGCCTTAGTCATGGGGTTCTTGCAGAAGGAGGGAGATAGCGGTAGATGTGGTAGATGACGGAGGATCCATTTCCTGACAATCTGGTAGACTGGGGCTGGAGCCAGTTCTATTTTCATTTGAGAAGTGACTGACATTACTTCTGTCCAGAGAGCATGAAACCATTTATGTGTAATTTTTTTTTTTTTTTAACATCTCGGTAGTCAGAAGACCAGAGAAAAGGACTAGATCTTCTCATGTCTGATGTTCATAAAACCATACCATCCACTCTTATGGCTATTAAAGGAGGTGAGTAATTCTGATGCTCTTCCTCTTAGCAGTCCCATCTGCATCTACCAGATTTGACACGGTGATGCTTCCGCCAGCCAGTTAGTTAGCCAGCCCAAGATACATCAGAATAGCCTTGTGTTGCAACACTTAAAAAATCAAGTCTGGGTCCTGAATATGCCTCCAAGAGAGGAAACGTGCTTGAATTCCCCATCGTGAGAAATGAGAGCTTTCATATTGCATGGAGTACTTCGTAGTTTTTAGGGAGATTCCGAAAGCTGGCCCGCATCCTCGGCTGGCTGACTTGCTGGCTGAAACCTCACAGTGCCACATCTAGCAGATGCAGATGGGATTGCTAGGAACACTTCAGGGGACTTCAGGTTCTCAAGAGGCCTTAAAGTAAAGGACCCTCTCCTCCTTCCCTCACATGAGAAATTGGGCTCCCTTGTGGGCGTGAGTCTCTTAAGCTCATGATGGATATAATGTTAATGAGAATGGGCAGGTCCTCTTAGTTATGGTCATTAACACAGATTATGTGTTTAGTGGGATATTTCTGATGGCTGTAACCCTGACTTAAGTAGTTGGGATTTTCCGTAATTGGCTCCCTTATGTCTAGCCTCCCAATGAAAGGAGAAATCAAAATCCTTTTCAGGTGGTTTGAGACTCAGTTGCCGTCCAGCTATGTTCTCTGATTTCTCATAGGTATTGTAAAGCTCCTGAGAGGAATAGATGTGGGACGAAAGAGAGTTACATTAGGGACCCTCCTATGGGAACAACCTCAGCCCCCAGAGGAGGCTATTTCTAGACTGTGGAACACCCTCTTCCAGCCCCATGCATACAGTGGCTAGGCTGGACCAGCAACACCATACCCTCAGAAGAAAGCAAAGCACCCACCTAGATGTGTGAACTGCCCCAACAACTCAACACCTTTGCTCCCTTTAAAAGATGAACCTCTTGGGGCGCCTGGGTGGCTCAGTGGCTTAAAGTCTCTGCCTTCAGCTCAGGTCATGATCCCAGGGTCCTGGGATCGAGCCCCGCATCAGGCTCTCTGTTCGGCAGGGAGCCTGCTTCCCTTCCTCTCTCTGCCTGCCTCTCTGCCTACTTGCGATCTCTGTCTGTCAAATAAATAAATAAAACCTTTTAAAAAAACATAAACAATATAAATAAATATAATATAAATATATAAATATAATATAAATATAAATAAATAAATAATATAAATAAAAATAAGTAAATAAATAAAATCTTTTTTTAAAAAAAGTAAAAGATGAACTTCTCTTTAATAACTTCTCTTTCCTTCTCCAAGGACTTCTGTTTTTGGCAACATAACAGGCTGATCTAATCCCCCTCCCACTTCCACAGGAAAAGACATGGGGGATAAAATAAATAAGATGTAGCAGAACAAGATCGTTATTTTTTTTTAATCCAAGATCTAAAGAAGAAACCTCCCAATCCCCAGGTGATAAAATATAAACTGTAGCTCAGAGCTAGAGGACAAGATCGTGAGTTGATTCCGTGGCCCTGCTAGCTGGGGTTTTCATGCCAGTAGGGGTACAGGAGGTACGTGCTTGGGCTCAGACATTGGCAAAACTAAAACACAGATTTCTACATAAAGGCTGGATTTGGAAGTGATCCTGTCAGTGTAAGAGAGACTCAACAAATTCTTCCCACCAGCTCAGGAAGTAAGGAAGCTGTTCTCTGGTACGAGCCCAGGGAAGAAAATAAAACAAGGCCCATGTGAGAATCTGCACCCTCTTTGAATTCACACTATTTAAGGTGGGGGGGGTTGTCCAAGAATCTCAAGCCAAGAAATTAATGTCAAATGGAGTTAGCATCAGCCTAGTGTCCAGCGAATCACATGAGACTCTCAAAGGAAAAAGCAACCCTAGCGGAAGAGGGTTCACCATCAGATCCGTAGCCCCCTGCGCAAGGAGACTGTAGCAGTTTGCTAGAGGTGACGTAACAAAGTACCACAAACTGAGGGGTTCCAACAGAAATGTATTGTCTCACAGTTCTGCAGGTGAAGAATCTGAGTTCTAGGTGTCAGCAGGGTTGTTCCTTCTGAGGCTGTGAGGTGGGGTCTGCTCTGTGCCTTCTCCCTGGTAGTCTTCAGTGCTCCTTGGCTTGAAGAAACATCCGCTCTATCTCTGCCTTCATTTTCTTTTTTTTTTCCCTCATTTCATTTTTTTTCACATTTACTTTTTAAAATTAGTTTCAGAGGTAGCTTTCAGTGATTCACCGGTTGTATATACCACCCAGTGCTCATTATATCCTGTGCCCTTGTTAAAGTCCATCACCCTGTTACCCCATGCCCTTCCCCTCTCCCATAAGAATGTCTTATGGTTTGTCTCCCTCTCTGATTACATCTTGTTTTATTTTTCCCTCCCTTCCTCCAGGCTCCTCTGTTTTGTTTCCTAAATTCCATGTATGAGTGAGATCATAGGATAATTGTTTTTCTTTGGTTGACTTATTTTGCTTAGCATAATACCCTCTAGTCCCATCCACATTGTGGCAAGGGGCAAGATTTCATGTTTTTGGATGGCCGAGTACTATTCCATTCTGTATCTATACCCCATCTTCTTTATCCATTCATCTGTTGGTGAACATCTGGGCTCTTTACATAGTTTGGCTACTGTGGACATTGCTGCTATAAATATTGGGGCGCAGGTACCCCTTGGAATCAATACATTTCTATCTTTGCAGTAAATACCTAGTAATACAATTGCTGGATCATAGGGTAGCTCTGTTTTCAACTTTTTGAGGAACCTCCATACTGTTTTCCAGACTGGCTGCACCATCTTGCATTCCCACCAACAGTATAAGAAATTTCCCCTTTCTCCATGTCCTCGCCAACATTTGTTGTTTCCTGAGTTGCTAATTTTAGCCATTCTAACCATGAAGTGGTATCTCATTGTGCTTTTGAGTTGTATTTCCCTGATGCCAAGTGATGTTGAACATTTTTTCATGTGTCTGTTGGCCAACTGTATGTCTTCTTCGCAGAAATGTCTGTTTATATCTTCTGCCCATTTCTTGGCTGGATTATTTGTTCTTTGGGTGTTGAGTGTGATAAGTTCTTTATATATTCTGGATACTAGCCCTTTATCTGATATGTCATTTGCAAATATCTTCCCCCATTCTGTCGGTTGTCTTTGGATTTTGCAGACTGTTTCCTTTGCTGTGAAAAAGCTTTTTATCTTGATGAAGTCCCAATAGTTCATTTTTGCTTTTGTTTCCCTTGCCTTTGGAGACATGTCTAGCAAGAAATTGCTATGGCTATGGGCTCCATTTTTAATTCCAGTTCTACTGTGTAAAGTTGTATGACCTTGACCCAATTACTTAATTCTCCAAACTTCTGTTCCTTCAACTGTAAAATGGAAACAGTTATTTGTTTGCCTTCTTAATAGCCCCCTGCCTCTTCTTTTATCCTAAAGAAAATCCTCCCCCAAATTTGTGTATGTCCGTGTGTGTGTGCACGCATGTGTGCAGGTGTGGGCACACTTAGTTACTCTCTTCCTTCTGTGTATCAGAGGAGGCGGGCCTAGGCATCAGCCCCAGCAGCAGAGAGTGAAGCAGGTTGAGCCCAGTGGTGATTCCCTTGCTGGTGTTGGGTTTAGGAGTGGGCATGAAATCCAGGTCCTGTCGGGGAAATGTCCCTGTCGTAAAGAAATCCTTTATGTATATATTTAAATCTATATAGATATCTCTATAGAGATATATCTCCAGGCTGGGTGGCTTTATATACTTAATGAAGAAAAAAAGCTCTCTTCTCTGCCTCTGGACATTCTGTAAAGATGTGCCATTGGGAAGTGTGGCAGCAGCTTGAAACAATATGGTTGTTAATCTGTGAACAATACCAATGAGGATGGCAGAGAGAAAAACTAGAGAGAATCTGAGTCCTTAATGACTTTACTCGGCCACTGTACTAACCAGCTCTGGGACTAGTCTACCTGTGAAGTTCTTGTTAAGTGAGACAATACATTTCTTAATGTTTAAGTCAGTGGAATCAGGGTTTCCTACTGGTTACATCCCAAACATCCTAAGTGATTTATTACCTCATATATTTATGTAAATAAATGAGGTATTCCTATAAAGTGTTTAGCACTGTGAAATGTTAACAATTATCATTAATAAAACACTTAATTGAAGAATTATTTACTGCTTTCTTCCTTACTAAAGTGTGTCATAGTTCTCTAAAAATATATAAGAATGTTTTTGGCCAGAACCTAAGCTTCTGCTCCTTTAGTGCCCAATTTGGCTACCAGACAAAACACATAGTAGATATTTAATGTATATTTCATGATTAATTAATATATTTTTATTTTTTCCCTAAATATAACCCTGATAGACAATCTAACCTGGGTGCCTTGTGTTTGGTGGAGACTGTGTGTCACCAAGAAGAATATTTTATTTTGTCACTGGGCAGTGAATTCCAAGAGGATCTAAGTAGTTTGAAAAATGGGGAAAATGGCAGCCCTTTCTAAAACTGGAAAGTGCAGTAATCACAGGCTGTTGGGGCTCCCTGGAAATCCTCTTCATTTTATAGCTGAGGCCCTTCTTCATGTTCTAGAGGCCAGTCCAGGACAACAACCCAGCCTCCAGACCCTGCTTCCACCCCTTTCCTGCCCTTTGTCATTACTTTCTTGACTTTCTCCATAGTCAGCTTCCCTTACAACCTTAGTAATAGGGAAGCCCTCTCCCTAAAGGCCATTTGGGCTGCCAGGAATTCGTAGGAGTCCATGGGAATCTGTGGGAATCTGTGCATCCACTCCCTCCCAAGGTCATTCTGCAGAGTCACTGCCAGGGACCAGGTGGCCTGGCATGAGATCTGAGATTCGGCATCCTTTGCTGACTGCAAACATCAGCCCCTCATCCCTGAGGGGTCACTGAGGGCTAGAGGTTGAAAAGAAGCCTCTGCCTGTCGACACACTGATCAGCCCCTAGTGTGGAGGGCTGGTAACAAGGGTAGGGAGGGCCTCCCCATCCAAGTCAAAAGAGGGTACAGCATCTAAGCATGGATGGTGCCCTCCATCTCAGGGTGAGATCAAAAAGCTGTTAAAAGACTTTCGTTCCAATCTGTCCTAGTCTGGCTCTGTATATGGCCTAGCCCCACCCTCACCCCTGCCCCCAGACACCATACACATTCATAACTTTGTTCATGCCATTTTCCACACCTGAATGCTCCCACCTTCTCTCATCTGCTCCCCATCCCCATGTTATTGGCCTGTTGAATTTAAATTTCAGCGCAAATGTCTGCCTTTCCATCAGAGTTAACTACACGCTCCTCTATGTCCCACCATACTTGGTTTATTCAACATAAAATTTAACTCAAAATGGGGTCAGTTGGGTCTTTTTTATTAAATCAGTGCTTCTCAAACTTTATACACATAAAAATCACCTAGAGATTCAGATTCGGTAGGTCTGATTTGGAGCCTAGGAGTCTGCATTTTTAACAAGCTCCCAAGTGATGCTGACATTGGTGGCCTATGGGCCACTCTGAATGTCCAGGTACTGCTTTTGAGTTCCATGAGGGCAGGTGTCATGTCTTATCCGTCCTTGTAATATCAGCTTTTAGCACAGTGTCTGGCTGATTATATATAGTTAATACAAATACACTGAATTTAGATGAATCAAATTAAGGCATTGGTGGTTCTGAGGTGTCTCCTTTAAGTGCAAATGTGGGATCTGGGCAGCATTAGACAGCTGTAGCTGGGGTGGCAGAAAGTGAGGTGGGGCAGGAATTGGGGGTCATAGGAAACCAGAGTAAGTCAGCATTACAGATCCAGCCTTTATCAGCCTGTTTATGTTCTAAAAGTCTGAGTGACACTAATATGTAAACCAGAAGGCCAATTTATTAATTAACATTAGAGGATCTGTCTTTCCAGCGATGGAAATACCAGTGCCTGCCAATGAGATACTCTCCTGTTCCCCATCACCCATCCATGCTCCCTGCCCCCCAACCCCTCACTCTAGGATCAAAGTGGCTCTGGTTAATTTAACTCAGAACCTTGATTGAACATAGATAAACTAAATGAACTGGCAGGTAAAAGAAAAGCTTGACAGGGGTGTTTGGGAAGCTCAGTCAGTTAAGCATCTGCCTTCAGCTCAGGTCATGATCCCAGAGTCCTGGGATCAAGCCCCACATCCCATCGGACTTCTTGCTCAGCGGAGAGCCTGCTTCTCCCTCTCCCTCTGATTGCCACTCCCCCTGCTTGTACGCTCTCTCTCTATGTCAAATAAATAAATAAAATCTTAAAAAAAAAAAAGAAAGAAAGAAAACTTGATAAAATTTTTCCTTTCCCAAAAAGACTGTACTTCTGTAATACTTATTTTCTCCCAATAGTCTTTGTCCTTGGGTGGCACTGGATAAAGACAGATATATTCTTGTTTCCAAGTGTTTGGGTCTTTCTGGTGTCACAGGCCCCATCAGTGGAGGGACTAGGTGAAAAAGGGGGTCACAGCCTTCACCCACGTATTCTTTGCCTCATGTTGATCTGGACTTCCCTTGTACTTCTTAGTGACAGTCAACTTGAGACTAAGTGTCTCAGCGTAGACTTTGTTATGAACTAACCCACTAACCATGTTACATCCTGTGAATCACTTTCTGTGCTTCAGTTCCTTCCTTCCTTTGTGAATCTTCAGAGATTTGGAAGAAATAGGCTCTATGATCTCATCCAGCCCTAAGATTGCCAACTTAAAATACTTTATATTTATAACCTGCTTTAAAATACTATATTTCATGGGTGCCCCATATGTAAATGCTCACATTTACCTATGAGAAGAATGAATCTTAGAGAAAATGAATACCTTGTCTTAAAGCATCCACCTAGCAAATGGCCAAACTAGGTGTCAAACACCAATCAGACTCCTCATTTTCTTAATCACTACCTGATAAGGTCTCCTGGAGCCAGGACAAGGAGGGTTTTTTACTTCTCTCCCACCCTTGGGAAAGAAAGCACAACCTGCTCCCTTGAGTCCCTTTTTCTTTGTCTCCGTCTTCCCAGGGTCTGGGCTGCTTTCAACCTTTCTTTCCTTTCTGTTGAGTTCCCCATGTTCTCTCTGTTTCCTCCATCTCTCTTTCTCTCCTCCACCTTCCCTTCCCTCTGCCTGCCTGTCCATCCCTCATTTAGCCTCCTCCCACCTCTCTTCCTGCATGCCTGCATCTCTTGATAAACATTGTGCGTTCTGCTTTTATAAAGATGTCACCCCATACTCCTGGGTGAATCTGTGGGCTAGTTAGGGCAGGAAGATAGTGCCCATGCATGGCCTAATGATGAGGATGGTGTTTTCTAGTCTAGAGCAATGGTTTCCAAGCCTCAGGAAAGATGGTTTCCAAGCCTCAGGAAAGATGGCCTGCATTGGAATCACCAATAGTTAGGGGGTGGGGGGTTGGTTGGGTATAACTCAAAATTCAGATTCCTAGGCCCCTACCCAGAGGGACTTTATTCATTAGGGTCAGGGTGAAAATTTAGTGCTCTGTATTTTTAAAGCCTCTTCTGAGATAATTATTATGAACAGCCAAGTTTCATACCTTACTATTGGCCTGTGCCCACCAGACCCTGTCCCTAGGAGTGAGTCAATGAGTAGCCAAGAATCCACTACAGTACCAGGAGAGCTGCTTCTGGTGGAGGTCTTGTTTGTAGATTATAAAACATCAGTTTGTAAGTGGGCACTTGCTCCTTCCCCACCCCAGGAGTCTGCGCCATCAGTGGTGTATCTGGCTCAATATGGGGAACTCCTTGCTCCTGCCACATTCGGTCAAACAGAAGCTCTTGATTTACATTCCACCTATTTTTAGTCACAAAACCCCAAATCAATAGGATATGCCCATTCCTTTTATCCTTTTAGATGATACTTCTTCTTTCATACAGTAAGGAGTAAGAGGAGAGAAATTTTTGTTTATGTCCCTCTAATGGAACGTGAATTTTCCAATTATTGTATCAGGACTTTCAGCATGAAATCTGTGGGTTCTGAAAGCCACACATGTAGAGCCTGGTTTGAGGCCATCTAGTCTACCCCTCACTAACGAACCTCAATTGCTGAAAGACAAACGTTCTTTGAATATGAGCTCTGTGCGGCATTACCAAGCTCTTTGCTGGGATTACACTCTGCCCTTGGTTTATACTGTGTGCTCTCAGTACAGGGAATATTGCCCCCAAGAGAGAGAGTATTTGTGTTACAGTTATGCCAAGTCCTCCACACCCATAGATCCAAGGACAAAGGAGTCGAAGATAAAATTTGAACTCACATATGTTAGCCTCTCCAGCTGTTCACTGGGAATGATCATATTTGTCCTGACTTCTACAGCTGGGGTGAGCTCTTTCCTCTAATTAAATAGGTCTGGTCTTTTGTTTCACTTATTTGTCATTTAGCTCTTAGCATTAGTAGCCTTGCATCATTTGTATGTATCTGTTCTGTCTTTATAATTAGATTATAAAGCATTTTATGGTAGAAATCCTGTGTTCATGTGATACTTCACTCATATATTCATTTATCAAACACTCACTGAGCACCTCCAGGCATGGGGCTAGATTCTCAAGAGAAAAAGAAGACAAGACATGGTCTCCAACTTCAAATGTTTCCTAGTAAATAAGGAGTGGTAAAACCATGTGACTGTACAGATGAGTATAAGTGCATGTGTGTAAGTGTAACTATAGAGATGTGTATCATTCCTTGTTGAGAGGAGACAATACTCAAGCTGAGCTTTGAAGGAGAAAGGAGGAGTTTCCCAAACAGAGAAAGAATGTGGAATAAGAAGTCCATTGCAGGCTGAACTTGAAGCTTCTTATATGCCTAAAGACAATGATACATGTAGGAAGGGACCGGAAATGAGGCCAGGCCAAAGCGAGAGACACCTTCCAGGATTAATGTAAGGTCATGGATTTTATCCACAAAGCTATGGATGCTACTAGAGAATTTAAATTAGCCAATGGTATCATTAAGTCTCTATTCCCAAAGCTCACTCTGGCTGCAGTGTGGATAGGAATAGATGAGGATTGGAACCCAGTTAAGGGATGTGGCAACAAAACAAAGTTGGTCATGCTTGGACAAGGACAGTATAGGTGGGGATACAATGTCCAAAGAACTTGTTGATTAATACATTGAGAGGAGAAGGGAGTTGAGGGAAATTGGAAGGGGAGGTGAACCATGAGAGACTATGGACTCTGAAAAACAATCTGAGGGTTTTGAAGGGGCGGGGGGTGGGAGGTTGGGGGAACTAGGTGGTGGGTATTGGAGAGGGCACAGATTGCATGGAGCACTGGGTGTGGTGCAAAAACAATGAATACTGTTATGCTGAAAAGAAATAAAAAATTAAAAGAAAATATTGTAGGGGTGAGTGAAAATTTGTACTACCACTTTGAAGAGAGATACATCACTAGTTATTAAATTTTGAGAAGGTAATGGTTCTGTGACTCAGAAATGCTAGTTATGGTTATCTCCTCTAAAGAAAAATATTAACTCAGCATTGTTTGTTAAAAAGTAAATCAGCTAAACCAACACGTCCATCACTAGGGGGCTAGATAAAGAAAATAATATTAAATGTATCAGTACTATCGATATAACAAAATACTTCTATACATATAACAAAATAGTTCTGTCTCAAGCATCATTATGACTGAGTGAAAAACAGCCAGTAGTAGAATGATACATGTAAGTGTTGATGTCCTAGAGAAAAATCTCATTTTGGAATTTGGAGAGGCCCATTGCAAACAGCTGTCTTCCTACCTTCTCCCCATAAAGCAGACTGAATAGACATTCAGTCACACTTATCTGCACAGTGCTTCTACCTAAAATTCTTATTTTTGTAAAAAAAAAAAAATTAACACTAAGTAGATACAAAATAACATTATTAGAATACATATAAACTCTACAGAGTAGATGTAAGCAACACTCCTGTGGTCCCCACCAACTATAAGAACAGAAAAACATTGTTATTTTCCATGCCTGTGTCCCTCTCAAATCTATCCTATTCATTCCCCTCTGGGAGGTAACCACTTTCCTGAATTTTGTTTATGGTTCTATGTATGTGTTTACATTGTTTAATTTTGTGTGGTTTTGACCTTTTTATATATGTGGAACCTCACAGTATATGTTATTTTGTGACATTCTTTTTTCATCTAAATATATTTTTGAGGTTCCATGTTGGTATCAGTCAGAGTTCCCCAGAGAAGCAGAACCCACAGAAGATATATATAAAGGAGATTGATCATGAGGAAATGGTTCGCATGATTACAAAGGCACAGAAATTCACCATCTGCTGTCTCCAAGCTGGAGACACTGTAGTATAGTTCCAGTCAGAGTCTACAGACCTGAGACCAAGGAAGCTGATGATATAAACCCAGTGTAAGGCCAGAAGATCTATGTCCCAGATCAGCAGACAGGCTGGAAGAAAAAGGTATGAATTCCATCTTTCTCTGCCTTTTGTTCTGTTCAGTCCCCAAAGGATTAGATGAGGCCCACCCACATTGGGATGGACAATCCACTTTACAATATCCACTGATTCAAATGTTAATCTCACAGATATACTGGAAATAATGTTTAATCTGGGCATCCTGGGGTTCAGTCAACACATAAAATTATCATGATGTTGTTGAATGTAGCTGTATTTTTCATTCTTACTTCTCTACCATATTTTATTTTATGAATATCATACAAGTTCATCTATATATTTTAAAGTTGAGGGACATTTTTATTATTCTTCCTTCTCTCCGCCAGCTATAGACAGGGCTGCTGTGGACCATTCCTGCATATGATCCTTGTGTGGATGCGTTACCATATACCATATACAAGTAAGGCTGTAGATCTTCAACTTTCTATATTATGCCATATAATATCAAATTCTTTTCCAAAGTGATTGTATCAATTTATATTCTTATTAGCAATATGTTCATTATTCTGTTTTTTTCACATTGTCAGACAGTTAGTTGTCAAGCTAATTTTTGTCAGTCTAGTGGATGAGAAATGATAGTTAGCAAGCAAAGGGGGACTGCAATCCTACTGCTACAAATAACTGAATTCTGCTACAACCCCGTGAGCTTGGAAGAGGACTCAGATTCAGCATGAAGTGCAGCCTGGTCAACATCATGACTGTACCTCTTGAGACTGGGAGCAGAGGACTGACAAAGCTCTGTCTGCATCCTGACCCACAGGAAGTGAGATAAATGCATATTGTTGTGTTTTTTTAAGATTTTATTTATTTATTTGAGAGAGAGACACACAGAGATAGCTACAGAGATAGGGAGAAAGCACAAGCAGGGAGGAAAGGGAGAAGCAGCCTCCCCGCTGAGCAGGGAGCCCTATGCAGGCGTGGGTGCCAGCACCCTGGGATCATGACCTGAGCCAAAGGTGGACGCTTAACCAACTAAGCCACCCAGTCCCCCAAATGCATGTTGTTTTAAGCCACAGAATTAAATTGTGTTAAACTGTTACACAGCAACAGATAATGAATACATTAATGGATCCACGGAGAAGGAAATATAACCCCAATATGCTAATTAGTTCTGCTGTAAGCAGAACTGATATAATCTATGAAAGGGCTGAGAGCTGTTTTCTTTAGTTAAATTGTTGGCGAAGGGTTTAGATCAGCCTCAATGGTTTAGGCGCTCAATCCCTTGACTGATGTGTGACGAGGAAAGCAGGATTTGTCAGCAAGTGACAGCTCCCATTTAACCCACGTGGCTAGAGGAGATACTTCCCAGGAGAGGGGAGCTTTCACAGTTAAAACAACAACAGAATTCTGTCATGCTAATGCAATTGGGAGAGACAATTAGAAAAGACAGGTGCATCTAAAAGGAGATCATTTTTTCATTATTGAAGTTCATATGATTATAAAAAATCATTTGAAAATTAGCAAGAGCATAGGTACATGCAACAAGATGGTTAATATGAAGATCAATCTAAAATTGTGGTTTTTTTATATCAGCAAAAATTATAGGGGCACCTGGGTGGCTCAGTGGTTTAAAGCCTCTGCCTTTGGCTCAGGTCATGATCCCAGGGTCCTGGGATCGAGCCCCGCATCGGGCTCTCTGCTCAGCGGGGAGCCTGCTTCCTCCTCTCTCTCTGCCTGTCTCTCTGCCTACTTGTGATCCCTGTCTGTCAAATAAATAAATAAAATCTTTTTTAAAAATTATAAAATAAAATGGAAGATCCGTTGGTAGACCAAAAGAGAATTTACTAACAAATGAACCAAAATGGAAATCTGTAGGATCAGTATGAGAAAAATTTAACCTGAGACATTCCTGCACTTGAATGACTGTCATGAAGTGTTATATGACCATTACATTCTAACTAAATGCTTATTCCATGAGAGAAAATATTTGATGGCTACTTCACACTAAGCTTAGTTTAATAGGATCTTCTTTCTAACCAGTACATACATATTACTAAGTGATTCAAATTTTAGTCCGCCTAAGAGCTACCTGGGAGTGTGTCTTGGAATGCTTATTTCGAGACACCACCCTCAAGAAATTCCGAATTAGCACCTCTGAGTAGAACCTGTTCACCTACATTTTAACTTGGAAAAACATTGCTTCAGCTCAGAGGAGAGACTCTCAGGAGGAAAGATCTCTCTGGAGATCAGCAGAAGACAGATCCTCAGGTGGGAATATTTTTCTGGCAAGCCTCAAACAACGTCAGAGAAATTGAATATTGTACGTATATGTTTACCCAAGACTCTTTCTACCCAGGAGAATACATTTGTACCTAGCACTTGTATGAGATTATATATGAGGAATCTTAAGGGATATGCCCCACACTGTATCCTCTCCACGCTTTCTTTCGGTTCTTCCTTAAGATCTATGAATTTGGGAAGTAAGGAAGATAGCGATGGCATGAAGAGCATGTAGGAGGAGAGGCAAGGGGAGTCTATAGCATAATCTCTGAGAACTGTAGGTGTCCAGGCACTGTGATGGAGAATATGCTTATTTTACTGTTTGGCAATGCTTGGTTAGCTATCAATGAACCAGAGCAGAAGACCAGAACGGAAACCATGACACCCACCCCAGCATAAGTTTGGGTTTCCTCCAAAGCCATTTTTCCGTGTATGTGGATGCAGCAAGCTGGAGAGAAGATATAAGTAGGCTTCAGGAAGCTCCCTCCACACTCTAGAACCCAAGGCGAACATTTCTGAGCTGCTTCTCTCTCCCTTCGGTCAGATCTACCTTCAGTTCCATGGGAGGCTTTGAGGGCCATCTGTACCCAGGACTGTCTCTCTTCTTCTATGGACTTTATCATGCACGACTAGTCTCCAGGGCCTTAATATGCAACTACCCTGTCCAGTATCTGCCACGCTATCCCTGGAGCAAAGGACGATGGGCAAGACTGCAGCAAGTATGTTATGTTGGGCTGGTGAAGATATTAAGTGCCTTCATTTTAGCAGCCCAAGAGCTGCATAACATACAGGGACAGTTTGTACTTATCAGCAAGATATATCATCAGAGAAACTTTTTGTACCGCAAACAGTGGCAACATTTCACTCTCTATATGGCCTTCTTTCTGAGCGGGTGTGTGGATGTGGTGAGCCAGAACTTGCTGCCCCAGCGGTGTGCTGCTCTGGAGCAGGGCGCCCAAGCCCTGGGCATGTTTCTCTTTCTGCCTCTGATGGTGTCTCACATGCAGGACTCTGAAGGTGTGGAGCTGCAGTCCCACGTCCTGCTCACCAAGGCCATATTCCTGCTGGCACTGGTGGTGGTCGCAGAGCTGTGGGCTCCCGATATGCTGCAACTTTGGGTGATGAAGGCCTTTTTTTATATGTTGACAGGCTCTTGGCTGATTCAGATAGGTTTTATGCTGTACAAACCAATTTCTGGCTATAAATGGATGGACGATGATGAAAACAACATTATATTTGTCACCACCTTCTTCTGCTGGCATGTGGCTTTCATTGCCATTTTGATGATCTGGGTCTACGGCTTCTCCGTTGTGTGGTATTGTTACATTTGTTGATGTCCGAACCTGGGGAAGCCCAGAATGGTTCCTATCACCTGCACATTCTGAAACACCTGGATGAGAAGTTGTGGGAAGTGGTGGTGGTAGAGAGGAAGACGACAGAGGCAGCAGACTCTCCTGGGATGGACCTACACCGTCTCCCCTCTGGCTTCTCTCAGTCTCATTTGCTGAGCAGTGTGCTGGGACAGGCAACTGAAACACAAGAGGCATGTCACAATGACCTTCATTCTCGGCTCCCCAAGTATTTCCCCCACCTCCTCTTCCTCTCCTCAACTCCAGCCAAGGCATTCTCTTTGCCTTTCTCCTCTCTGTAATCTTCACATCTCCCCCAGGAGAACATGAAAATAAATGTACTATATCTTCCCTTTGGGTCTTTATATATATATATATCCTCACTCACCCAAGAGAATACTGACCACAAGTTACATTTAGTACATCATAATTTACCCATCATAGTAAGCACCTCCTCACCCTTTCTCTTTCTGGATCTCTTCAATACCTACACAAAATCTAAACTGTTATTTTAACTAGAAAGGGCTCAGAGAACAATTGCTGAATTATTTTCTTATGGTTTGTCAAAGAGATCTTTTGTTTTCAGCTTTATTAAGATATACTTAATTTACAAGCAATTGCACATATTTAATGTATATATTTTGGTGAGTTCGGGCATATGTGATACCATGATAACATCACCACACTCCTGGAAGGCAATTTCCTCCGCAGGGTCTAGCACAACAGAGCAGCACCTTGCACATAGCGAGGGCGCAAAAGGACCCGTGTGCTTCCAGGAGTGAGTCTCACTGAGTGTAGAGTCTGTCAGATTCTTCTGCTTGGATAGATCAGCCCATTATTCTGTACACACCTCAATCCATTTCCAAGTAGTAGACTCACCTGAAACAACTCCTTTCTGGTTCTCATGTGTCGTGAAATTCAGTGGCTTATTTATCCCACAAAAAAAAAATTTTTTAATCCTCACACCTATCTTATCATGTAGGTTTATAGATGATAATCTAATACTCAAAAGGTTTAAAAAAAACACTAGCTTAAGGCAGTCAGATATCTAGTTATGTCGTATAATGCCATGCCTGGGTGTCCACAGAGGTGGAATTCTAAGTAGTAGAGTTAAATTGCTGGCAACTTGCAAAACAATGTCTTTATGACCCCTGCTATGCTTCTTTCCCTGCTGTGCCCAGGATACAGACAATCTGTTAGGCTTCTCTTACTCTTGGTCATGATTATAATATCCAGGCTTACGACAGAGTGAGGCTGGGGCAGAGATTCTAGGGGGTCATCATCCTTCCGGTTGCCCTTTTGCTTCTAGTTCTTAGGAAAACTGGACATACCTGTCTTCCTTTGGTTCTGGACTTATTCTTCCTGGTTAATTTTCTAGTTCAACAGTTATTGTGTAGCGGGGGTGAATTATTGTCTTCTTCTTTTTTTTTTTTTTTTAAGATTTTATTTATTTATTTGACAGAGAGAGATCACAGGTAGGCAGAAAGGCAGGCAGAGATAGAGGAGGAAAATGGCTCCCTGCCAAGCAGAGAGCCTGATGCGGGGCTCGATCCCAGGACCCCGGGATCATGACCTGAGCCGAAGGCAGAGGCTTCAACCCACTGAGCCACCCAGGTTCCCCAAATTATTGTCTTCTTGTTAAGGTTTTCTACTCTGTGGTTTGAGGAGCTGTGAGCATTTAGAGTTACTGCAAAGGGGGTGGTGCTTCCCAGTGTCATTTCAGGGGTGGTCAGCAATGTCTCTGAATGCGGGATGGCATGCATGTGACCGGCAGGCACCAACTCTCCAGGGAGGGCTTTCACCTTGCACCAGTAGGGTATCCAATCAGGTTACAATGCTGCTCTCCACTGGGGATAACAGTGGTCTGTGGGGTGGAAATAAAATATTTCTTAGGCATTAGTTCAGCTTCTTTGCCTCTCCTTGGTCCTGGTGACCCGTGGAGCTTTGCAGTCCTCTCTGTAGGTCCTGCCCTGTTCCTGGTTGTCACCTCTGGGTCCCTTCCCCTTGTTTCTCCCTCACAGTCTTGGGTATTTTTCAGGACTTGCCTAACCTTGCAACTCATCCTTCCTGAACCCTAGCTGAACCTCTTCGAGTGTCGTGAAGTTGGGAAAGCAGGGAATCTGTTTTTCCTCTGCATTCTTTCCTACTGATATGGCAAACCTCTGTTTTCTACTTCACTCAGCCCTCCTATTTTTGAATTAAGAGCATGGTTTGGATTTTTTTAATCAAAAAATTGACTCTTCTTTTCTTACAATTACAATCAAACCTCATCTTGTGGCAGTGTCTGCCACTAACTGGGGAAAAAGTTATTTACAAGGGTGGAAAAGCAAAGCCTAATATTAATATATTAATATTTCAAGATATTATCTCTCTACAAAGATGAAGTTGAAGAGATACCATCTTCTGATGACAGATACCATCATCTACTGACAGATCTGTCCCTTTCTGAGTACTTTTGAGCTCCTGGTAGATGCTGATGAACTCATCTCCTGTAGTAAATTAATGCCTCCCGATATTATTATGTCTCACAATATGTACCTTTGAGGAAAATAATAAATATTAGCACGGTCACAACGCCACAAAGAATTATTACTAAGGGCTGATACAATGGTGGAATGGACAGACCTGATGTTTGGATGAAAGGGTCTTTCTGTTCTCTTCACATCACAGTAGGCATGAGCACTCTGAAAGTAATCCTTTGGATTTGTATCTTGGGATGTAAAACCTTTGGAATGTAAAACCAACTGAAGATAAATTTAGAAACAATAGCAACAGCAAAAACCCCCGAGTTGTAGAGAGAAAGGTGTAATCTTCACCACCGCCCACCAGAGGGCACATTTTTACATAAGCCTGGAAAAGGTCATTGCTCTGTTTGGTGTTGCAAGTATCAATTTAGAAAAAAAGGAAGGGATGAAGAGAAGGGCAAAAAAATCCATAAGCAGGTGTTATCCAGGCATCTGGTAGACATAATGAAGGTCTGTTTGTTTCTTGTTAGACTTAGGCGTGTGGACTTGAGTAAACACAGAATTCAAATACTAGGTATGGATTATAGATAGATAACTGGAAACATTGATATATAGATACATAAGGTATATAGGTGTATACATGTATAAATATCCATGCATTTATATATAGATAGATATGTGTGTATCTCAAAAAAAAAAAAAGTGTACAACGCCCTTCAAGCTGAAATGGCTGCTGTTTTTTTAGCAACTTTATAAAATAATCAAAATGCTTTTGTTTAGCTCATCACATAATAGATATGCATCAAATAGTTGGTGAAGGAGTAAATAAAATATCTAGGACAGGAGTAGCACAGATGAAATGTTGGTTTAATTCTCTTCTGCGTTTTGATGGATAAGTAGGAGTTTGTTAGAGGAGTTCAGGATAGGAATTCTGAGGTCTTTTGTTTCCTCTGCTCAGACACCAAAGCCCAGCAAACACAACCTTAGCAGAGCAGTTCCAGGGATGGAATTTCATGGCCCAGTGATACAGAGAACACTACCAAGTTCCTGTCCCTTAGGATGGGTGGCTAAGGAAGAGCCACACAAAATTGTTTAATGAGAAGTTTAATAATTTACTTTTCAGTTTGAAGGCAGAATATTATTAATGGGCTCTTACTAATTGAAGGGGAATATTGTTCCAAAATAACAAAAGCATTTGCAATTACTTGTATTGCAGTTAACATCCAATAGATTAGGCATACATTGATATACTAATTATTAAATTTTTTAACTTGACATAAAAAATTATTTATAAATGTAATATTATTTAAAATTGCTATCATTTGTTCACCATCTTTCAATAAAATCATGCATTTGATAAATCATGCATATCATAAATCATAGGAAAAAAATTTTCCTAAACAGATGCCATTTCCATATTTTGTTAGTTGAAATTCCTTAGTTGTTTCATATTATAAAATTTAAATTTAAATTTACCCACTCAACCAAAAGAAATAAAATTATTGTTGCCAACTTCTTGAGGCTTCTCTGTCCAAAACTCAGAATTTTTATACATATTTTAGGTCAAAGAATATAAGATCAAGACTAACCCTTTCTTTGTAGGATTATATACATTTTTGTTGTTGTTTGTTTTCTGTTTTACTTTGGTTTTTGTTTTTATATTTTTGTTTTGTTTTGTTTTTTGTTTTCTGTTTTGTTTTGTTTTTGTTTTGCCTTTGGCCAAGACTTCACTAATCACCAGTCACAAAAGATTGTACCTCTTGGGGCGCCTGGGTGGTTCAGTTGTTAAGCATCTGCCTTCAACTCAGGTCATGATCCCAGGGTCCTGGGATGGAGCCCCTCATTGGGCTCCCTGTTCAGTGGGAAGCCTGTTTCTCCCTCTCCCACTCCCCCTGCTTGTGTTTCCTCTCTTGCTGTCTCTGTCAAATAAATAAATCTTAAAAAGAAAGAAAAGAAAAAGAAAGGTTATACTTCTTATAACTTCAGTATCTTTCCTTAAAATGAATTGTTAGCTAAATAGCCCTATTTAGCCCTAAATAGCCCTATTTTAGTGAAAGTCTTTTCCAGTTTTTATTCTCTTTCTGTATTACTGTAGCTAAATGCACCAAGTCCTATTATGTACCATTATGTAGCATTTTAACCCCTTTATGTAGGACACAATTGCACTTCCTTTGACTTTAAGAATTACATGTATTTCATCGACCACCATTCTGAAGTCTTTGATTGAAATCTATTATATCAGCAAAGATGACAAAAATTAGGAGTAAGGTCTAAACTCTGCATGCTGCATCTTTTCCTTAGATAGCTAACAATGAGCAGTAATGCACACAAAGTTCTAAATCAGAAGGCACAGCTTTGCTTAGGAGAATTCTATTGTCTGTCGATATTATATCTCAAGCTTTCCTAAGTTAACACTGGGACAATGACTCTGTGTTACTTGCTTTATCTCTCCCGGACCCTCTTTCAGTGTCCCCTTTCCTCAATCACAATTTTTAGGTCTTTATATTTGGGCAGGACTTCAAGCTTTCCATATGGCCTTCACTTCCATTTCTCAGCTAAACTGAACATACATTAGCCGGTACCTACTACTGCCGGGCACTACGGGACGTGGAGTACCACTTCGTCTATGCCATTTCCTTTCAGCTCATTTCACCCAATTCCTAAGTAGTGTGATTCATTGTCCTACTGTTAAAAGAGGATGCCAGTTGGAGAGAACAGATTGCAAGGGAGCAACTCTTACAATTTACTGTCATCCAACTTTCTAGGTGTTTAACACCCTTTCTTCAGTCCCTTTCCAGATGGCTCATCCTCTCCCACCTTGGGACTTACGAATCACTAAACTCAGCTTCCAGGGGTTTTGTAAACTGGTGGGTATTATTTCGGCAGGCAGTATCTCCTGGCTATTCTGTTCACTGAAAACATCAGCCTACCAGAGTCTTGAATTCCCTTTCTCTGGAGGGCTGTCGGGCACTTGGTTATCTTATCAAACAATTCTTCCATTTTTCTGGTTCTCTTCCCATAGGAAGTGAATATTCAAATAAAAGACCATCACCTCTGTAAACCTTAATAATTTAGCCAGAAGTTACTGAGAAGAGTCAATCAGTGTCATACCCAAGAAAGGGTTAAAAGACTTGAAAAGTTCTGGAATAGTTGGGAAGCCTGTCATGTCTAAAAAATCTTCTTATCCCAAAGAAAAGAAATTCGGAAGGTGCCAGGCATTTAATAATGAGCCACCAATAATCATTTACATTTGAAAAAATGTTATGCTTCCTTTGGTTTATGTAAAGACCAAACACTCTTTTTTAAAGTGACTTTGATTTTTAAAGTGAAGAGATTTGTGTTCCAAGATGAGTTGGTAGCCTACCATATTTCTTCAATCAATTATCAGTTACCTCCTTTGTTAGTCAGTGTAATACACACACACACACACACACACACACACACACACACACACACGAGAGAAAGAGAGAGAGAGAGAGAGAGAGAGATATCAGGGCAAAGCTCTGGATGGTTTACTAATCTCTAATCTCATCTATTCCTTAGCTTATCCTGTCCTTTGGAAAAGAGCTATCACAACCTGGGCAAAGAAGAACAAACAAACAAAAAACCTTTCCAGTCTCTTCCTAAAAGAATGGCATATGTAACACTGATATATATACCCACATTCCTTAACGGATTGTCCTCAATGAGGCTGCGAGCTCTCCTCCAGATCACTCACCCACCCTTCCCTGAAGCTCAGAGAGGCTACTGGAGCTATTAACAACTTAATGGAGCCTTGTCACTCAACAGTGGCAAGGACTAAAAGCCAACATCACTGGCTACAGGCATTTCAAGCATGATCCCTGACCTTTCAAGACCTTTTAGTTCCCAAAAGGAAAGGGAATCAGATGTCTCCCAAACTTGTGTGATAAGAATCACGTGGGGTACTTGTACATTACCATGTCCTTCCTCTGAAAGCTCTGACTTAGAAGGGCAGGGGTGGGGCTCGGGGATCCATATATTTTACAGGTGCCCCAAGATGATGATTATTCACAGGCAACTACAGGAAATTTTTGAATTAGATAGATTTGAGTTCACATCTCAGCTCTGGTACTTAGTGGCTGTGTGTTGGGTCAGATCTATAATGCAATGATTTCCCAGATCTCTGGGTGTCTCCTTACCCCAGTGTATGTTTACCCTGGAAATGGCAGCAGATCTCTTCAGTAAAGATCAGGAAAGAGATTCATAGTAATTTCTGAAAGAAGTCCAGGGACTGAAAGAAGTCCAAGGGGTTTATTTTTAAGTCCATTCAAATGCATGTGAAAAGTAGGTATGATTTACTAGCATGTTTGAAATAACATGGGCTCTTGAATCAAATAGGCAGACTAAAATCTGTGTTGTACTTCCTATCTTTCAGTGAAAGGGAGGTAATAACCTCTAGTTTGTGGGTTAAGAATCGAATTAGAACAAACTATAAATACCTAGCCTAGCTTCTTCCTCATGGAAGATGTTCAACGAATGTTTATTCTATTCCTTTTCAATGCCAATGGATTATGAAGTAACCCACAGCCAACCAGAAGAGAAACTATCTGGGAAAGAGGAGAAAGGGTAGAAAACACACATGGATAGTTGGTTGAATTTGCCAGCTTATCTGGAAGATAAGTCAACTCATTAAACATTAAACATTCACCAAGTACCTATTAAATTTCTAGAAGGATCTTAGACACAAGAGACACATTAGAAATAAATGAACAGATCCTTGTTTCCCTGAAGCATAGAGTCAAGATAAAGAGACAGAACTAGGGCTGCCTGGGTGGCTCAGTGGGTTAAGCCGCTGCCTTCAGCTCAGGTCATGATCCCAGGGTCTTGGGATAGAGTCCCACATGGGGCTCCTTGCTCGGCAGGGAGCCTGCCTCTCTCTCCACCTCTGCCTGCCTCTCGTCCTGCTTGTCTGCTTTCTCTCTCTCTCTTTCTGACAAATAAATAAATAAAATCTTTAAAAAAAAAAAAAGAGAGACATAACTAAAACTCAGGACCTGTATAACTTGAAAATAATCTATGAAGAACTTGTCAGAGCACACAAAATAGTATATGGACTAAAAGCCTAAGTATAGGAAGAGTCTGGTACATTCCAGGAGATCCAGGAGATGAGGTAACAAAGACTTATCTTCAGACTGAGGTCTACACCAGACAGAAATAGGCCACTTCCTGATAGAATCTGGAACCCCTTGGAGGGGGTGTCACCGCATGTTCACAAGGGGTGGAGTTCTGTTGACTGGGGGCTAAAATTCTGCCTCCTAATCAATCACAGTGGCAGGGAAAGCATGGCAACATGAGCAATGCCGGTGAGTATCTAAAAGGGATGTTTCTGAGGCTTTTAGCTCCCCCTACATAAGGCAAACCTCTCACCTTCCCAGTCTTAAACCACATACGGCTTTTACGTTTCATGCCCTTTATTTCCTTTTTTCCTTCTCCTCCTCCCCAACTCCCACCCCCACTTTATGCCACCTGATCTTTAAGAAGAGGACAGAGCCCCAATCATAGAAGAGTAAAGCAACTAAGAAGGAGGAAGGAAAACACAGATTGGGCTATCACGTGCCATGTCTCCTCCAGGGAGAAGGCTAGCATGAGGTTTGGGATTACCCAATGATTTCATTTGGTCCCAAGTCAGTATTATTGTATGGAATGAATGTTGAAGGCCTGCCCAAATTACTAGGAAGTTTTAAGGCAGAACAGGTGAAAATAGAAACACAGGAATGAAGACATAGTAGGATAAGGAAGGGAAAGGTGTGGAAAACCTAGTTTCTATACCCCATTAAGACTGTCTTATTAGTGGCAAATTCTGTCATAGTCAAGCCCCTTGTCACCATCAGCATGTATAGCTATGGAACACAATCAATTGGGAAATTTCTGCCAAACCCCACTTTCCTGCATTCAGATTGTCTCAATAATCTTATTAAAAAATCCATGCCAGGCTCTCTGAATGATAAATCAACAATTGAACAAAAGCTCAAAAGACTGAAGAACTCTTGAAAGAACAGTTCATTCAACTTTTATAAAGCTTCGATATTAATGTAAGCACTTTAGTGCCTAGGAGAAGAATATTAAAAGACAGAGCTCCTCATCTCATTGAGCTCAGTCTATTGAGGAAGACAGATGATACATCAATGGAAGAAAACAGTGACTTGTTAATTATAATAATGGGAGATATAAATAATGGTGCAGGGGGTAGCGACTGACTTTATAATTGTGGTAGATTCTACCATGATTGGTTCACCAAGAAGATCATGTGTAAACCAGTTCTTGATGACTAGTGATTTGCAAACAAATGGGTTGAGAGGACATTTTAAGTGATGGGAATATGGAGATATGGAGATTGAAAGTGAGAGTGCATAGCACGTGTAGGAAAGAGCAATATCTTGGCTGGCAAACAGGAGGAAGCATGGTATGGTGCTGGCACATAACCCAAAGGCCAGATCTGGTGAAGCCTTAGATTTGTAGGATGCTGAGTAGTTTTGGAAGGACTTTAACAATCACAGCATTAAAAGACTATAGTGGCAGTATGTGGAAAGCGCTTGGAAGGGAAAGTTAGGGAGACCAATAGGTGAGAGATGATAGGACCTGAAAAAAGGACAGTGACTTAATGGATGGAGAGGAAAGGATAGATTCCAGAGATATGTAGGAGGAGAGACCACATAACATGGTCCTCCATTTCTTAGGGGAGTATTTGAGAGGAAGAGAAACAGAACAAGGGGGTAATCAAAGATGATTTTCAGGATTCTGACTTAGACAATTGAAAGAGTGGTGGTTCTAGTGATTGAGATTGGGAATACAGGAAAAAGATCAGGTTAGGAAGCAAAATGATCAGATCAGCTTTGAAAATGTTGAGATGGAAGTGCTAGTAGATGTCCATGGAGGGATGTCCCATAGCTCATTGGATATTTAGAACTAGAGCCAAGGAAAGAAGTCTGGACTAAAAACATATGTTTTGGAGTCATTCATGTGGACGACATAAAATAGATCAGTGAATGCTTCTAAAAAGAAGAGCAAAGATATCTGTGTAGCAAAGGGCAAACTGGACATCAGCTATATTGCAATAGTGTTTGATTTGGGGTTCCTATTTCTATTACACAAAGATAATAGCGACCATCATTATGAAAAATGTTTAGTTTTCTTATATTATCACAACTGCACTCTAGCAGCTGTGAGTGGCACTTACTATTCTCACCGGACATTTAACTAGACTAAGAGACAGGACTAATATAGTATTTATGTTGCTCATTTTATATGTTGTTCATTATAAACTTTGGGTATGATGGGAAAATGCTGGGCATTGATAAAACAACTGGATTATTCACTTGTTGGATATTGGGCATTAAAGAGCATACACAGTGAGTTAGAGCAAACTTTGAGGGGACACACAGTCCACCTGTGTGAGTACTTGGCTTCATGACATTCAACATTCATCCCCTCAGATTAAATTCCACTACACAATGATCAGCCCTGAAAGGAGTAATAAATACTTTGCATGACCCAATCAGTATTCAGAAAAGTTCTTGTTGGGTCTAAATCAACAAGTTGAAATTCAAATGGAATAAATGTAAGTTCCTGCCCTTGGTTTCTGAAAAGTGACTGCATGAATAAAGGATAGTGGATAGTGGAGTTAATAGTGTAATATGGCAGGACCCAAAGCTAACCCCATTTTGGGCCACACCAATAGAACATATAAATGGACAAAGTTGGCTCTGCTCTTCCCTGGGAAGCATGCAGAGTGCTTGAGTTGCAGGTGCCACTCTAGTCAGAGAGGGAGGACACAGGTAAAAGGAGGCCATTTGAAGAATGGCTGAAGAATTGTTTAGTGACTGATGAGCCAGAAGGGTTGGAGGTGGACAGAAGGTTGAGATGGTTTTATAAATATGGGAGCATCAAACTATTTAAGAGGACTTAGATGAATTCTGTTGAACTTCAGACAGCAGAATTTCTGCAAATGGAAAGAAGATAAAAGAAGACAGTTTACAATAGGAAAGTCTTCCTAACAATTTCATTTCTTCATAAATGGAATAGGTAGCCCTGGGAAGCTGTGAGTTCCCCACAGTTGGGAGTGTTTAAGCAGAGCATTATTGCACAGAAGAGTCCTGGAAAGAAGGAAAAATCAAGATAGATGACCCTAAAGGTCATCAAATGCTGAGATTTGGCCAAGTTAAATAATCTGTGCTATTTCTTTGTTTTCTCATCCCGAAAACAACCTTGGTTCATAAGGTTTTATTTGTTTGTTTATTTGTTTGCTTTTTCTCCCCATATAGAGATAATCAGTTCTACAAATCTTATAATTCTGCTAGAGGATGAAATCTTTGCCGACTTTTTCAACACATTTCTTTCTCTTCCGGTAAGTATTCCCAGAATTAAATTCAAATGTTTGCTCAATAGCCAAATAGTGAATCACACTGAGCTGAGTTACATTTAAAAAATAAATAAATAAACTACTAACTCAAGACTATTTAAATTTGAGCAAATAAGTAGGAACCAGAATCTCCTTTAAGATCTCTGGGAGTTTCCCATTACTGATAAATCCCAAACCCTCAGCTTTCTGGGTTGCATTTGCTTGTCTGGTTATTTCCCATCACATCCTCTGCTGGCACCCAGATCTGTAGGGACAGCAACTGCACCCTCACGTAGTACACCTGGCATTTTCTCACCGCTGCACCCCTTCTTGGCTGTGTTGTTAATTTTTATAATTCCACCTACCAAAGTCTTTTTTTTTTTTTAGATTTTATTTATTTATTTGAGAGAGAGAGAGGGAGAGCATAAGAGGGGAGGGGCAGAGGGGGAAGAATAAGTAGACTTCCCACTGGGAAGGGAGCCCTATGTGGGGCTCTATCCCAGAATCATCACCTGAGCCGAAGGCAGCCGCTTAACCGACTGAGCACCCAGGCGCCCCACCACCTACCAAAGTCTTAACCATTTTTCAAATCTCTACTTAAATCCTATTCTTGAGAAATTTCTATCTCCTAATAGAAACTTATTTCTCCCTGCCTTTGAGTCCCATTGGCACTTTCCAACCCTGTTGTATTGTATGGGTGTGTCTCTCCCACTTAGTTGTGAGACTGTGAATTCCTGCAGGACAAGGACCTTGAATTACGTATTTTGCTCTATTTTTCTTACCAGGTGTTTGGCATCTAGCACTTTCTAAGCTGTTGCCTGAAACCGAACATGTATTTCCTTAACCCATGCAGCTAAAATCTGAAACGTCAGATCCAAACGTTAGATCCAAACCTAGACTGATCCCTATCTTTTTTGGTTTAAGTTTCTGTTTATATTTTAAAGTTTGTGCCGTATAATTTGTGGCTCAGTGTGTCCTTTCCCATGTAACACTACATATTAAAAGGTGAAATTTCATACAACTGGGGAAAAAACATTTTGTGCTACTTCACAAATATTTATTGGGTAGTTACTTTGTGCCAGCCAGTGGGCTTGGTACTGGGGATACAGATATTAATGATGCCATTGCTGTTCTCAAGGAATTCCCAGTCTAATGAGAATAATATTTAAGGTAAGTGCAAATGGGGTTCTAAGTGACATGATAGGAGTGTCTAGAAGGCAGCAAGAGTATAAGTGCATCAGAGCTGTAGGTCAGGAAGGGCTTCCGTGAATAGAAGACACAAGCAAGTTTTTAAAGACAACAACATATTTGACAATTGGCTGGAAAAGAAAATGGGGAGCAAAATGTGAATAAACAGGTAGGAGGAAAAGATGGGGTGGGGGAGGGGTTGAGTATTAAGAAGCAGAGACCTTACAAACAGAATGGAGTAAGTAAAGGCACCAGAGAGAACAATCTTGTGGTACTTGGGGAGAAACTCTAAGCAGCTAAGGCAGGCTGAAGAAGTTGTGACAGGCAGACCTAGCAAGACACAAAACAGCACAGATGGACTCTGAGAGCAGGCAGGCATCATTCTGAAGGTACTAGAGAGCCATCAAAGGGTTTCAAGTAAAGAAGTAACATGACCAGACTTTGATTTGGGAAAATTATTTCTGCTGAAGTCTGACCATAGTTTGGTCTATCTGGGGGATCATGGTAGAGGCAAGGAGACCAGTTAGGAGATTATTTCAGTGAGGGAGGTCTAAAGGCAAGAGAATGAAGAGAATGGAATAAATAAGAGATTTTTTAGGAAGAAAAATATTGGACTTGTCACTGTTTTAATGCAGGGAGAGTTGGTACCTAGGGGAGGAGTCAGGTGCTACTGTCTTTTTTTAAATGAAAGGTTACAGAAGTAATCGTGAGGCATTCTCGTTAATTCATCAACACAATTTATGCAGCCTATACTAATGTTCTAGAAATGGTGAGAATGGTGTGGAAAGTAGAATGCCAGCCAAGAATGTAAGAAAGTCTTGGCCATTTAGGCAGCTATGGTCTATTTAGAGAGACAGTATTAGTTCCTGTTGAATACCACTGTCAATTTATAATTTGGCCATTTAATTTCTATAATCACCCTGGGTGATGGACACCATTCCCTTCTCACAGATGAATCTCAGAAATTAAATGACTTGCCTAAGAAAATATGGCAAGTCTGGGGAAGTTCCAGGACCCAACCAGGTTTTGAGGCTCTATACCTGGCATGTTTTCCACATCAGCCTCATGGGCTCTGTGGTACCAACATCATGTGGTGAGACTGCTTCCATGTGCTACTCCCACAATAACCTCATGACTCCTTAGCCCTACCACACATCTCATAAAGGCATTTTCACGTGCCGGGCAGGGCGTGTCACGTCAAACCCCGAGTGCAGAGCAGAGAGGGGTCACTAAGGACTGAGCCTCCTTCACAGCCTGATATTTGTAAGGTACAATAGGTACCACTGCCTTCCTTTTATATCTCATAGCCAAGAACAAAGGGGAGAGAAGGAGTGGGCCTCAGACTGACAAAATACGGAGCTGATCGTCTTGGGGAGATGGTCAGGCTGAAATAAAGTGCTGAGAGTGCAGCCAGGAGTTAGGGCTTTAGACCCTCTAGTTTATCACAATTGATGTGGGGATACTTCGAGACATGTTGGTACCTATGGTGAGAATGCTAAGCTTAGATACCTGTAAACATAGAACCCCATGCCCATTAGTCTCAAAGCTGGTTGTCCCTTCTCCAGGACAGTAATATAGAATTATCTATCAATTTTGGACACTCTAATTGCCTCCACTAAGTAATTTATACCCCTAGTCCTCATATTCTTCGGCCTCTCTACTTTCTCCAGTTCAAGAGTTGAGGCAAATCCAAAGCTGTTTCTCTTTATAAAAAAGCTTCAAGTCTTTGCTCTAACTCTCTAAATCCATGCAGAAATGAATAATGCAGAGTGCCTGGGTGGCTTATCAGTTGAGTGTCCAACTCCTGGTTTCAGCTCAGGTTATGATCTCAGGGTCCTGGCATTGAGCCCTATATCAGGATCTGCTCAGAGGGAAGAGGGAAGTCTACTTGACGATTCTGTCTCTCCCTCTCCCTCTACCCTTTCCCCCACTTGTGTTTTTCTCTCTTTCTCTCTCAAATAAATAAATAAATCTTTAAAAAAAAAAGAAATGAATAATTCAATGCAAAATAATATTATGGGCTTTGGCCTTTGTACACAGACAAGATAACTCCCAGGCTGGGGAAGAACAGACCCAAAAGATCAATGAATCTTTTAGTTTAGTCTATTTTGGGTGCTTTTCTGCAAGGCAAGTTGATTTAGGGGAATGAATTTAAGAGTTAATGTCCTTTGAGATAGGAAATCAATGGAATTCCCTTACCTTGTGGCTGCAATTGGAGTGTGACATATTTGTGAAGAGAAGCTCTACCTCTTTGGCTGTTTCCTAGCTTTCTTTTGCAGGTCTTTGGTCAGACACCATTTTATACTGTTGAAAATTCACAGTGGAGCTTGTGGCCAGAAATACCTTATAACTTGGTAAGATTCTTAAATGGTAGAGCCTTTGGGATGGGGAGAGAGGGACCTAAATCTGAAGTGTGAATTGAGAGATAGAGAGATAAAAGGAAGAAGAAGTCCAGAGGGTAACTCTGGAAGAAACTATAAAGCAGGTGAGTAGGACCTTGTAAACAGCATCAAGCCACTTGAGTAGACCTTTCTCCTTTTTGTGTTTTTACCACTTGGGCAGACAATCACTGGTGAATTATCTGTTCTATATTCTAGTCTATGGTCAGCAAATGATATTCATCTTTCATGTCTACTGTTATAATTGGGTAGCAAATGTTTGGAATGCCATTTAGAAGAACTCTGGGGCAGCACTTAATCAAGAAAAAGTCTGAGAACTGATTGACAATGCCTGCCATGTGAGCAGTATAGGAAGTGTCAGCCTATTGGCCACATAGTGATTATTTGCATTATAAGTTATAGCTTAAGGTAAGGTGTCACTCTTCAATTCCTAAGACTACCCTACGATTCTCCTTCAGAAACTTTCTCCCAATCTTTTTTATCTCTTATATGTTCTCTTTGTCCATTGTCTTTCTTTTCTCCTTTTCCCCCTTCCTGTTCTCCTTTTCCACTACGTACACCTTAGACTTACCAATGACTTCTGCATGCTGTACCAGTGGCATGTGGGATCAGAAAGATCACTCTAAACCATACTCATAACAAGATTTTGTTTTTCTCTGAGACCTGGACAGCTTAGAAAGACACTCCCCTCTGATTCTTATATCTGATTTCCCTAGGAAACCCCTAAAACTTAAAAAATCTTTATTTTCTTGAAAGAGAAGAAATAACCACCAACACCACAGAAATATAAAGAATTATGAGAGACTACCATGAAAAATTATATGCCAAAAAATTGGACAGCCCAGAAGAAATGGATAGATTCATAGAAACATGCAATTTCCAAAAATGAATCAGGAAGGAATAGAAAATCTGAATAGAACAATTACTAGTAATGAAATTGAATTGGTGATCAGAAAATTTCAAATACCAGAACCGGATGGATTCACAGGGGAATGCTACCAAATGTTTAAAGAAGAATTAATACCTATTCTCCTCAAACTCTTCTAAAAAATAGGAAATGAAGGAAATTTTCCAAATACCTTCTACAAGGCCAGCATTACCCTGATACCAAAACTAGACAAAGACACTATAAAAAGGGAGAACTACAGGCCAATATCTCTGAAGAACATAAATGCAAAACTCCTCAACAAAATATTAGCAAACTGAAATCAGCAATACATTAAAAGGATCATTTACTATGATCTAGTGGGATTTATTTTATGGATACAAGGATGGTTCAGTGCTTGCAATTCAATCAACATGATATACCACATTAACAAATGAAGGATAAAAAAATCATATGATAATCTTAATAGATGCAGAAAACACATCTGACAAAATTCAACATCCATTCATGATAAAAACTTTCAACAAAGTTTGTTGAAAAGGAACATACCTCAGCATAATAAAGGCCATATATATATGACAAACCCACTAACATCATACTTGATGATGAAAAATTGAGAGCTTTTCCTCTCAGATCAGAAATAAGACACAAATGTCCACTTTATTACTTTTTTTAACATAGTACAAACCACAGCAATCAGATAAAAAAAATAAAAGGCATCCAAATTGGTAAGGAAGAAATAAAACAGTCACTATTTGCAGATATGATACGTATGAAGCACTAAAGATGCCATCAAAAAAAGTTAGAAGTAATAAATGTAATTTATGTAATTCTGTAAAGTTGTAGGATACAAAATTAATAAACAGAAGTCTGTTGTGTTTCTATATACTAATAATGAAATAGCAGAAAGAGAAACTAAGAAAACAATTGCATTTATAATTAAACCAAAAAGGATAAGATACCTAGGAATAAACCTAATCAAGGAGGTGAAAGACCTGTACTCTGAAAACTGTAAAACACTGATGAAAGAAATTGAAGATGACACAAACAAATGGAAAGACATACCATGTTCATGAATTGGAAGAGTTAATATTGTTAAAAGGTCTGTACTACCCAAAGCAATATACAGATTCAATTCAATCCCTATCAAAATACCAATAGTATTTTTCACAGAACTAGAACAGATAATCCTAACATTTTTATAGAACCACAAAAGACTCCAGACTACCAAAGCAGTCTTGCAAAAGAAGAACAAAGCTGAAGGTATCAGAATCCTAGAGTTTAAAATATACTACAAAGCTGTAAAAATCAATATTGCACTGACACAAAAATAGACACATAGATCAATTTGGCTGGATCTGTGGATAAATCTACCCATAGATCTATCCATAGTACGTAGAGTCCAGAAATAAACCCACACTTTTATGGTCAATTAATCTATGATGAAGGAGGGAAGAAAATACAATGGGAGAAAATATAGTCTCTTAAATAATGTTGAAAAAACTGGACAGTTACATGCAAATGAATGAAACCACTTTCTTTTACTATACACAAAAATCAACTCAAAATGGATTAGAGACCTAAATGTGAGACCCGAAACCATAAAAATCCTGAAAGAAAGCACAGACAATAATCTCTTTGACATCAGCCTTAACAACATATTTGTGGATATGTCTCCTCAGCAAGGGAAACAGAAGCAAAATTAAACTCTTGAGACTATACCAAAATAAATACCTTTTGCACAGCAAAGGAAACCATCAGGAAACAAAAAGGCAACCTAGTGAAAGAAGAAAATATTTGCAAGTGATATATATGTAAGAAAGGGTTACTATCCAAAAATATATAAAGAAATATACAACTCAACACCAAAAATAAATCCAACTAAAAATGGGCAGAAGACCTGAATAGAAATTTTTTCCAAAAAAGATGTACAGATGGACGTGGTTGGGTAGCTCAGTCAGTTAGACGTTGGGCTTACAATTTTGGCACAGGCCATGATCTCAGGATCATGAGCTCGAGCCCGATGTAGGGGTCTGCACTCAGCAAGGAGTCTGCTTAAGATGGTCTGCCTCCCTCTCACCCTCTGACCCTCCCCCTGCTTGTGCTCTCTCTCATTAAAATTAATACAATCTTAAAAAAAAAAAGAGGTATAGATCACCAATGTACATGTGAAAAGATGTTCAATATCATGATTCATCGAGAAAATGTAAATCAAAACTACAATGAGGTACCACCTTACACCTGTCAGAATGACAAGCAAAAACAAGTGTTGGCGAGGATGTGGAGAAAAGGGAAGCCTCATTCACTGTTGGTGAGAATGTAAATTGGTGTCACCACTGTGGAAAACAGTATGGTGATGCCTCAAAAAATTAAAAATAGAACTGCCATAAAATCCAGTAATTCCGCTACTGGGTATTTACCCAAAGAAAATGAAAATACTAATTTGAAAAGTTATATGCACACCTATGTTTATGCATTATTTATAATATCCAAAATATGGACATACCCTAAGTGTCCATCAATAGAATACTACACGGCCACAAAAAAAAAAAAAAAAAAAAAAGAGATCTTGTGATTTGTGACAACATGGATGGGACTAGAGACTATAATGCTAAATGAAATAAAGAAAAGCAAATACTGTATGATTTCACTTATATGTGGAATCTAACAAAACCCCAAAGAACAAATAAAAGCAGAAACAGACCCGTAATACAGAGAACAAACTGGTGGTTGCCAGTTAGGAAATGGATGAGGAGGGATGAAAAAAAAAAAACCAGGTGAAAAGAAGTGAGAGGTACAAGTAAAAAGAAAAATTATATTCTTCTTCCTTCTCTGGTGGCTCAGTCCTTCAGGGATCCCACCTGTTCTATAAATGATGTGAGTCTTTGTGTCTTTTTGTACATGTTGTGCATTTGATATGGGTTAGGAACTTGTGAGAAATTTTAAGTGTGCTTACAAAGAAACAAGTTGAATAGAGTTATGACAACACCACAGATCAAAATCTCTTTTGCTTCTCTTCTACCTAACAAGACTTAGATCTTTTCTTAAACAACTTCACTCAGGAATAAGGACAATTTTTTGATAAAAGACCAAGGTTTTTCTTTCCTACCAATTCATTCACTCCTTTGGGAACCTCAGCTCAAGTCTTCACTCCCCTTAGATACTATTTTTAATCAATATACCTCTTCTGCGGGCCAGATACTGCAGGAATGAAGTTGTTTCCCCTTGCTAAGCTGTATTTCTTAGCATTCAGTTCCGTTTCTCTTTTCTGTTCCCATGTTGTTTGAACCCTAGATTGCAAAGTACAAAGGATTATTGACCTGGTTGGAAAAATACCGGTTACCTTTCTTCTGTAAAACCAACTTGTGTTTCCATTACATTCTCTGTCAAGAGCTCATCGGCTTCATTAACTCCCCAGAAGGAGGTAAGCATGAGAGTGTGTGTGTGGAGAAATATGGGAAACCAGGCTGCATAATGATCCTGTGCCTGTTATTTCATAGTAAGGTACAAATACTGGCCAGCTTTGTAGCCTTAGATGGGAGGGTACCTCAGCTTGTAATGTAATGCAGCAGTGGGTGAAATCTTGGGCTGAATTGTTGGTACCTAGAGCAATAAGCAGGGATCAGATAGGTTATGTGCATTAGTTGTCAGAAATGAGAGAATTACCGGTGGACACACAACATGGAAACATTGCCTAAAATATATCCAGAATCAAACATAGCTCACCGCCTGGTCTAAGCCTCCATCATTTCTCACCTGGCTACTGAACTCATCTCTTAATTAATCTCTTGCTTCTTCTCTTGTTCTCCTGTTCTCAGCAGCCAGAGAGAGTATTTTAAAACTTAATTCAGATCATGTCACTCCTCTACTCACTGCTCCATACCCAACCAATGGCTCCTGTCTCAGTGTAAAACCCAATGCCCCTACAATGGTCTTCTGGATCCTACCGATGTGGTCCCAGTACTTTTAGGACCTCATCTGCTCCCACTCCCCCCACCTTGCTTACTCCGTTCCAGTTATACTTGATCTGCTTGCAGTTCCTCAAACATGCTGGATACATTCTCACTTCAAGGCTTTGCATTGACTGTGCACTCTGCCTGGAATGCTCATTCTCCATATATCCACACTGGCTCTCTCTCTCACCTCTTCAGATCTCTGTGGAAATCTCACCTCCTCAGTGGAGAACTACCCTGATGACCCTAGTGTCCACTCATCCAACTCTTGCCCTAGCACTCCCAACCCCCTTTACCCTCTCTTACTTGTCCATTTTTTCCTGTAGTGCTTATGACGTTCGACCTCACCAGATAATGTATTTACTATGGTTATTATTTATTATCAGTCTCCTTCACCAGAATGTAAGCTCCTTGAGGGCAGGGACTTTGTTTGCTGGTGCATCCCAAACACCTAAAATGGTATGGTACTAAGTAGTAGACATGTAATAAATATTTATTGAAAAAATGAATCAATAAAATTTCCATCTAGAGCTGAATTGATAATTTGACTCTCAGCTTCAGCCTGGGGAAAGTCAAGATTCAGGAGATACAATTGATTAAAATGTAACAAAACACCCAATATACTCCTATCCTCTTCTCCTTCATCCATCCCAGTATATATATATTGGAAGAATTGCACTGGCAAAATCACTGTCAGGTGGGGATTACAGAAGGCAAGAGGTCTTGGTCAGAGGGTATTTTTAATCTGTGGGTTGTACTGTTTGTGGGTCCTTCATATTATGCATGTCACTAAGAGGGTCTTTTCCTATGTTCAGAAGTACCACATACTTATAACAAGCTCATCCAACTGGCCACTATTTTTCCTCACTCACACTGACTGAATGGGGGTCAGCTGTGCAAGGCTGACAGAGGTGCTCCGGGAAGAGCTCATTCTCTCTCTCATCATGAACTTCTCCTGGCAGCCACGATGATGAGATGGAGAAAAGCAGACCAGTGGCTACTCCATAAGTGCATTGGTGGGGTCAGAGGGATGTGGCGCTTCTGTACCTACCTCACCAGCAGTACAGGTAGGTTCTTGAGTTGTTTCTGGAGCCTTTGCAAGTTCTCAACAGCTTCCAGGATGCCCCAGAGCACTTACTGACAGCAGGGTGTGTATATGGGAAATATGGTGTTTTATTATTGTTGTTTGCATGAAAGTCTTTGAAAATGGGCCCACGGTATAGATTAGGGCAAAAGCAATCAGAGTGCCTTTCTTTTATCCATCCATCCACCCATTCATTTAACAGTGTTTGTGGAGCACCACCTGTATGGCAGCCACTGTGAACAGAGCCATAAATCCCCACTTAATAAAGCTGCCACATGGTGGGGAAACAGACAAGGAACAAGTAGATAAACAAACATGAAGCACAAGTGTTGGGATGCATAGCTTTCTATTCTGTTGGGTCCAGTGGTTGATGAGTGCTGGGAGGTCAGCTGCCACACAAGCCAGCACTCCAGTTCAGCAGCATTAAGTTTCATCTAAGGACAAGCTCTCATTTAAGGGTGAAATCCTGTGTTTCCAGGGAGTGGAGAGGGAAGAACTAGACAGACCATCTTTAAGTTTGTCACTCAGACTCCAGCCCTGGCAAAGTTGTGAAACAGGGAATGTAGTCTTTGACACCTTTGGGCTCCATTATTCTTCTTCTGGCTGCTCTTGGTCCACGTTATAGCAAATATTCTCTTTTCTTCTCATCTTCATTTTTTTTTTTTTTTGGCTAAAACTCAAATGTCTCACGATCCATCCTTAGAGTCTTGCAGTTTTTCCCTAAAGTGACAATTTTTCTCACAACAACAACAGAAGTCACAAAAGATCCCTACCCATTAAGCCCCTTTTCTCCGTCCCTCCATCTGCCCCTACATTATGACATTACTAAAGACCATGCCTTAACCTAAAGAAGTGACTAATGGTGATATTGGAGCCCAAAGAGCAGGCTGGTGGTGAGGAGTGGTATCAGCTGCTGCCCCCAGATGCAACCACTGCAGGGGCAAGACTGGGCTGTGGCTCTGTGCTCACCCTTTCTGATCTGTAGGTAAAGAACTGGTGGACTTCTGGATCCTTGCTGAGGAGATCTTGAGCATAGATGAGATGGACCTGGAGATGAGAGACCACTACCTGTCCCTCCTCCTTGTGCTGAAGGCTACGCATCTACAGGAGGGCTCAAGAGTGATAACTCTCTGCAACATGAACATCAGTGAGAATCACAGAGAATTACATCTGAACTGAAATCACTGGGGGGTGTAACAAAGAAGTCAATTTGGTGTCTGATAATACTCAGTTTCTCATTTTGCAGACTGCTACCCCCTCCATTTTCTATGTATCAGGGATGACACTGAGAACCCTGAACAGGGAAGGGTTGCAAGAGACCCGTTATCCTTAAGCTTCTTCCTGAGATACTGATCGCCTGTAAACGTTGGCTGGAAGGAGTGAGGAGGAATTGGGACAGGGTAATTAAACAGCTCCTGCATCTTCTGAGACTGCATGGCTTGTCTTTCTTTAAACTGAGATTCCCTAGAACAATCTACAGTTCACAGGCCAAACATAGTTCACGAGCCTATGAACTAAGAATGTTTTTGTATTTGTAAAGGGTAAAGGAAGAAGACTATGCAACAGAGCCTGCATATGGCTCTCAAAGAATATTTCACTTGATCTTAGCCAAAAGGCTGAGAAACAAGCAAAGAATAATATTTTATTATCTGGTCCTTTACAGGTTTGCCAGCCTCTTCTCTAGAACATCAGATTCATCTAAATTTATTTATTTATTTGTTTGTTTATTTATTTAGTAAGTAAGGAGACATTCCTAACCCAAATATAAATGTGTTCCAGAAGATTTGCCATTTGGGATTGGTCACACTCCTCTATTCTTAGAGATAAGTTGAGAATTTATGACATTAACATCAGGGCTAGTAATGACTTCTTCAAATTACCCATCTAAACCCCTTCCTCCAGGCAGATCTGACTCAGAAATCCCATTCTTAAACGTGTTTTCGTGTACCTTTTGCTTTTCCCTACAAAATATCATCCAGTTGTCTAAAAAATAATTCAAGGAATCCATAAACTGGTTTATTGCTATGGTGAAGAAGGAGGGTAATCAGAGAAAGGGGTTACTGTTCCCTGAGAAAATCCTAAAAATGTGTTTATTATATATTTGTCCTGTCCATACCCAAAGGTTGTATGAAGAACAAATGAAATGGTATGCACAATGATATTTGGAAAAATTCAAAAAACCACCCCCAACATCATCATCATCACCACCACTACATTATTTTCATCCTTCATGTCTCTTCTCTTTCCAGAGTCCCTCCTGAACCTCTCCATCTGGCATCCCAACCAGTCAACCACCAGGAGGGAGATCTTGAGCCACATGCAGAAAGTGGCTCTGTTCAAAATTCAGAGCTATTGGCTCCCCAACTTTTACACCCATGCCAGGACAATTATGGCCAAGGAAGAATCATGCCAAGGTCTGATGCAGGAATATGAGACACGCCTGTACACTATTTGCTGTACTCATGTAGGAGGACTCCCTCTAAACATGAGCATCAAGGAGAGCCACCACCCCCAGAAGCAGTACTCGAGCAGGAAGACCAAGAGGAGGATGTGGCAATTGATAGACCATAGCACTACTCTGAAAATGGATACCAAGCCAGACACCAATATTACACAACCCCAGAAGATGTGTTCTCCAGAGAAGGACACATACAAATATAAATATATACAAATGCCTTCCCCGAAAGTGACTTCTTCAAAAGAGAGACTAATCAGTTCCCTGGAAAAGGATATTTTATGTGCCAGGAAGTCTGACATGAAGAAGAAAGCCAAGAGCCACCTCCACATGGAGGGCCTCTTTGAGACAACGTTCTCTACACACCTGAACACTGTCACCCCTATCATCAATCACTCCCCCCAGATGAAAGTCAAGAAGGCCATCAAGCAAACCATCTCCTTAGGGTACACCCACTGGGCCTTGTGTGCTGATGCCTGTGCAGGGAGTCCCTTCCGGAACCACCTGAAAAAGCAGAATTTGAAAGTGGAGACCCAACTCCTGGACCTCTGGCAAGACCTGCACCATTTTCTCAGTGTCCTGATGAATAACAGGAAGACTGGGAATGCCACCTTTCGGCACATGCTGGGCAACCGAATTTGTGAGCTCTACCTGAATGAACAGATTGGTCCATGCCTACCACTCAAATCACAAACCATTGAAGGCCTGAAGGAGATGCTGCCTTCTGGGGATATAAACCCCTGGATTCCCAGAGCCCAGAGGGAGATCTGCAAGGTAGGAATTGCAAGGTAAAAGTGTGCAGTGTAGAAATTGGTTAGTATCTGGAAGATGAGGTCAAGACTGACCAAAAATCCTATCTGGTCATTTAGACTGGTTAAGTTAATGATATAATTACCTACATAATTTTTCACATATTGAAGACTTGGATGATCTCTTAGGAAAAAGCTATACAAATTCCTAAGAAACAGCCAAAATCCAAAGTAGAATGGAAGTGGGTGATTGGTCAACATCCACTTTTTATTTCTTCTTTAATTTCCCCTTATATGGAATCTCCCAAAACCATGAACCCCAGAGTGTTCTACTGAGGAAAGTTCCAAGAATTCTGTTCCAAACATAATGTATTGAAATGCAGGGTAGACTAGACTACCAAGAAGTAGCTAACTGGTAAGAGTTTATTCTTATCCCAAAACATTAGATAAAAGCATGTGACTATCCTGAAGACGCACAGCCAATGAGGCCCATAGCTTGAATATTTACGGTTAAGATCTTGGCAGAGACAAATGGCAGAATCAAGTTGGGTAGCAGATGAAAGTCTGATACAAGAGACTGCTTACAAAGGAAAGGGCATGAGGGTAGGGAAACCAAAAGAGATAGTGTAACACCTCAGGGCCAGTAAGCGTGGGTCACTTTTTTCTCCCTCTGAGACCCGAAGAATTGAGGAGAGGGAGCAGTTACCAGAACCAGGAGAGAAAGAGCTGTTTGGGGTGCGACAGTTGGCAGGAACTCTGTCAGGAAATGTATAGCCAGTACTCGGTGATCTGGCCAGAAGGGATCATGGGGAATAGCTAATTCCACGCTTACTCTCCTCCTGCTTTCCCATCTCCTGTTAGGACTCCTAACTAGATGAACCCAACGTGAGGTCAAGGGAGCCTGTTGATGTGGTCCATACAGGTTAATTTCCCAAGGCACAAACAGAGTGAAGAAGAATAGAGAGTAGATCTGGAAGGGTGGGTGGACATAAACAAATTATTTAGTGCATTAAAATGTATATAAATGTATATAAAGTAGGTATTAAAATGTACTATAAATGTATGTATATATGTATGTATATACATGTATATACATGTATAATGTATGTATGTATATACATGTATATACATGTATCAATGTATTATAAAGTATGTTTTCACATATTACCTCTTTTAGGCTTCTTAGAACCTCAGAAGTAGTAGACAGGGTAGTGCTATTGCCACTGTTATGTAACTGAGGTAAATGAGACTGACCCTAGAAGGTAGATGGGTTAGCCCAAAGGCACATAAGAGGCTAGTGGAGTAACCAGGATCAGAACCCAGGAGGTCTTAGCATGCCTCCCCTTCCCTGTTACAACTGCTCTTGTCTAAGACCCATCCAGTGTCACCTAGATTACTGCCTCCTAACTGATGCCTATGGATTTGTACTTGGACATGACAAGCAGGCTCATTTCCACACTGGCCGTGGTGATTCTGCAAAAACATAAACTGTGTAATGAAAATTGAAAATAAGTAAAAGGAATTGAGTGGGGACCTTGAAAACAGATGGCTTTCTGTCTTCAGTAAAATCCAAAGACCTTGCCAAAACTGGCAAGGCCAAATAATTTCTATAAATTTCTATAAATTTCTCTACCTCCCTCTTTGGTTTCATCTTCCACTGCCTCTGGGTACACCACTCCAGCCATGCTAGGCATACTGCCTGCACAGTGGCAGTGCTCCCACTCTGTGTAAAGTACAGATGCTCACACAGCTTGCCCCCCTTCAGCTGTTTGCTCAAGTCCTCTCAGCAAGGCCTTCCTTACCCACTTCATATAAAATTTCATCCCATCCCCACTTTATTTTTCTCCTTAGCACATATCATCCAGATCCAACCATCCATTCTTACATACACCATTCTAACATACATATGTACATACATTCACTCTGTGTGAGTGTGTGTATAATACACATATAATCCTTACAGTGTACACATATGCATATGTGCATACATCTATTATATACACATCTATTACATTATTATATACATTATTATATACACATCTATTACACATCTATTATATACACATCTATATACACATATACTTGTATTATTTTTCAGATAGATGCATAATATGTATGTGTGTGTGTGTATATATGTACATGTGTATGTATGTATGTGTGTATATATACATATATTTATTTATTTAACTTATTTTGCTTATTTCTCCCTATGAGGGCTGAGATTTTCATCGTTTTGTCAGTACTGTCTCACTGTATAGTATAGTATAGTATAGTATTCAGTGCTTGATAGTGCTAACAGACATTCATGCTCAATAGATGTCTGTTGAACTGATCAATCCTAGTTAGCAATGGCCCCCCTTTTGGCCTTGCCCAGAGCTCTTTTCTGATTGGAAACAACTAGACTTTTTTTTCTTTTTTCTTTTTCTTCTTTTTTTTTTTTCTTTTTTGAGACAACTAGATTCTGTGAGAACTCTGATTTTCATCCATCTCTTCAATCATTCTCCAATTATTCAGTCAACCTTTGTGAATTACCTATAGTACGTCCACTGATATGTCCATTTCCTGGCTTCTGACTCACCAATGTGGAAACACATCTATGTGGAGTATGGGAAAAGTTTTTAAAGTTCTGGTTGTGTCACTGTTTGGCTATGTGATCTTGAACAAACCCAAGGTATAATTCTTGAATTTCCCTAGGTCTCTTTGCCTCATATATAAAATGAGAAATGGGACAAAATCATATTTTGTCATTGTATTTGTGGATTTAATAAGTTTATAGACACATTGAGAACACTATACCATAAAAGGAAATGGGTAGAGAGAAGTAGGTGTGAACCTGGAGGACAGCACATCAGCTTAAAAATTGCCTCGGGTTCTAAGCAAAGAGGAGTGGATTGAGAGAAGGTACTGAAGATGCAGGAGTAAGGAGCTCCACAGACACTGGAAAATATTTACTATCTGGCCTTTCATGCACCGCTTTCAGGTTAGGGCAGGAGAGTTTTCCAAGTGATGGGCAAACTGAATTCTGAAGGAAACCCTAATATATTTTAATGAAAAGCAATTATAGAGTGAAACCACATAATTGTCTTTCTCTGCTTGACTTATGTCACTTAGCATAATCCCCTCCAATTCCATCTGTGTTGATGCAAATGGTGGAAATGCATCATTTCTGATGGCTGAGTAATATTCCATTGTATATATGTACCACATCTTCTTTATCCATTCATCTGTTGGAGGGCATCTTGTCTCCTTCCACAGTTTCACTATTGTGGACATTGCTGCTATGAACATTGGAGTGCATATTCCCCTTCTTTTCACTACATCTGTATCTTTGACGTAAATACGTAGTAGTGCAATTGCTGGGCCATAGGGTAGCTCTATTTTTAACTTTTTGAGGAACCTCCATACTGTTTTCCAAAGTGGCTGTACCAACTTGAATTCCCACCAACAGTGTAAGAGGGTTCCCCTTTCTCAACATAAGGAATAGTATGGAGGACATTAGGGGAAAGAAGGGAAAACTGAAGTGGGGGAAATCAGAGGGGGAGATGAACCATGAGAGACTATGGGCTCCATGAAACAATCTGAGGGTTTCAGAGGAGAGGGGAGGTTGGGGGATATGGTAGCCCCATGACAGGTATTAAGGAGAGCACATGTTGTGATAAGCACAACATGTGCTCAAGGTGTTATAAACAAATAATGAATCACAGAACAGTACATCAAAAACTAATGATGTACTATATGGTGACTAATGTAACATAATAAAAAAATTACAGAAAAAGTACATCTATATTAAAAATAGTAGGTCAAATTTTATGTAGATTCAATTAGTCAACATATAGTACATCATTAGTTTCAGATGTAATATTCAATAATTCATCATATAAACCCCTTACTCATCACATCACATGCCCTCCTTAAATCCCATCACCCAGTTACCCCATCTCCCCCACCTTCCCTCTAGCAATGCTTAGTTTGTTTCCTATAGTTAAGAGTTTCTCACTGTTTTTCTCTCTCCCTAATGACTTCCTATTCAGTTTTTCCTCCCTTCCCCCTATGATGCTCTGCACTGTTTCTTATATTCCACATATGAGTGAAATCATATGATAATTGTCTTTCTCTGACTTACTTCACGTAGCATGATACCCTCTAATCCCATCCGTGTCAGCGTAAATATTAAGTATTCATCCTTTCTGATGGCTGAGTAATATTCCATTGTATTTATACACCACATCTTTATCCATTCATCCGTTGATGGATATCTCAGCTCTTTCCACAGTTTGGCTTTTGTGAATATTGCTGCTATAAAAACTGGGATGCAGGTACCCCTTCGGATCACTACATTTGTATCCTTTGGGTAAATACCTAGCAGTGTAATTGTTGGGTCATAGGGTAGTTCTATTTTTTTTAAGGTTTTTTTTTAGATTTTTTAATTATTATGTTTAATTATCCAACATATAGTACATCATTAGCTTTTAATGTAGTGTTCAACAAGTCATTAGTGCAAATAACACCTCCATTTTTAACTTCTTGAAGTACCTCCATACTGTTTTTCAGAGAGGCCGCACCAGCTTGTAGTCCCACCAAGAGTGTAAGAGGTTCCCCTTTTCTCTGCTTCCTCACCAACATTTGTTGTTTCCTGTCTTATTAAATGTAGCTATTCTGACTGGTGTGAGGTGGTGTCTCATTGTGGTTTTGATGTGTATTTCCCTGATGCCAAGTGATGTGGAGCATTTTCTCATGTGTCTGTTGACCATTTGTATGTTCTTCTTTGCAGAAATATCTGTTCATGTCCTCTGCCCATTTCTTGACTGGATTCTTTTTTTGGAGGGGGCGGGTGTTGAGTTTGCTAAGTTCTTTAGAGATTTTGGATACTAACTGTTCATCCAATATGTCATTTGTAAATATCTTCTCCCATTCTGTCAGTTGTCTTTTGGTTTTGTCAACTATTTTCTTTGCTGTGCAGAAGCTTTTTATCTTGATGAAGTCCCAATAGTTCATTTTTGCTTTTATTTCCCTTGCCTTTGGAGATGTCTAGCAAGAAGCTATTGTGGCCAACGTCGAAGAGGTTGCTGCTAGGATTTTGATGGATTCCTGTCTCACATTTAGGCCTTTCATCCATTTTGAGGTTTTTTTTTTGTGTGTATGGTGTAAGAAAATGGTCGTTTCATTCATCTACAGGTAGCTGTCTAATTTTCCCAGCACCCTTTATCGAAGAGACTGTCCTTTTTCCATTGGCTATTTTTTCTTTCTTCATCAAATATTAGTTGACCATAGAGTTGGAGTGTCCATTTCTGGGTTCTCTATTCTGTTACTTTGATTCATGTGTCTGTTTTTGTGCCAGTACCATACTGTCTTGATGATTGCAGCTTTGTAATATAGCTTGAAGTCCAGCATTGTGATGCCATCAGCTTTGGTTTTCTTTTTTAGCACTCCTCTGGCTATTTAGGATCTTTTCTAGTTCCATACAAATTTTAAGATTATTTGTTCCATCTCAGTTGCATTCCTATATACTAACAATGAGACATAGAAAGAGAAATTAAGGAATCAATCCCATTTACAATTGCACCAAAAACCATAAGATACCTAGGAATAAACCTAACCAAAGGAGTAAAGGATCTATACTCTAAAAACTATAGAACACTTATGAAAGAAATTGAGGAAGACACAAAGAACTGGAAAAACATTCCATGCTCGTGGATTGGAAGAATATTGTTAAAATATCTATGTTACCCAGAACAATCTACACATTCAATGAAATCCCTACAAAAATACCATTGACATTTTTCGTAAGTCAAATTTAAAAACGTAAGTTTAAGTTTAGATATTGCTTTATTATATTTATTATTTATTACTATTATTTTGCTGCAACTGTATTTCTTCTAATGGGAAATGCTTCATTAAGCATTGTTGGTTAAGATACCAATTAGATCACTTATTCACTAGTTACTAGCGTCATAAATCTTTTAAACTAGAAGGAACATTAATAGGGTACTCATGTCACACGTTTATTTATTACTCATATTTAATATATATATTCAGAGATTATCCACTGGTCAATCACATCATATTACATTATATATTGCTAATATTCAATCACTGAGCTGAATTTTCTCAGGAATATACTTCACTCCAGTTCCCTAGGAGCCCAGGAGATCTGATGAAGTTACTAAAACTCATACTCTTTAACTCACTCACCTTTTGGCAGCATGACTGAGGTGGTTTACGGAAACAATCTTACATTCCCTAAAAATGACTGTTTTTGACTCATTCCCAGCAAACTAATGCCTAGACTACATACCAAGGCATTCGAGTCCTTCATGGATAGTCCCAACCAAACTTCACTGCCTCATCTCTTGCTACTACCCCACCCCTCTGCTCTCTGCAGGATGCTATAGCTCACCTATGCTGGAGTACTCATCATTCTCAAACTGTCCTTGCCCATGTCTATGCCTTTGCTTAAGTTCTTTCTACTGCCTTTATTCAACTTCCTGCTTATCCTGCAAAATGCAGATTCTGGTTCAAATTTCCTTGCCTTTTTGAATTCTTTCTGAATTTCCTGGACTCTGCTCCCAGAGGACGTTCTTCACCCTTGTACTGTAGCATGTGTTATCCTGTGTTATTCATCATGCTAGAAGGTGTGCTCCTTGAGAACAAGGTTTGTAATAAATTATCCGTATATTCCCAGCCATTTGCATAGTGCCTGGCAGATAGGAGGCCCTCAGAAACTATTTGTCAAATAAATGAATGAACGAAGGTGAGAGTACAGACAAGTAAACCTAGCCGAGCACTAACTCTTAGGTGTTTTTGTTGTTATGGTTGGTTTTTGCTTGTTCTAATGTAGTGAAATATCCTTCACAAATGGGTAAGGTCTTCAAGTGGGAAATCTTGAGAGAAGTCACTGCAGAAACGATCTTTGGTTTTCAGGGCCATTTTGAGGCTCAAATGAGATGGCACTTTATTTAGAAAAGAACAAGGAAGTAGGTGATGCCAAGTAATTGTCCTTCAGGAAGTTGTTATTCTTTCCTTAGGTAAATATCAATTACCGTTCTCTGAGATTCAGAGAGAGACTATGCAAGCTGCCATCTTCAGGGAGACAAAGGCTGCCTCCTGGTTGGTTATACTAATGCTTGCTGTTCCACTGTATCTCCAAAGTAGAGAATCCAGAATCTGCAGCCCGCTCTTCTCCCACATGAACACTAGCACAAGAGATGCAGCAAACTGAGCATCACCTCATAGCGCTTGTATCCTGTTTGGATTTCAGATGCTCAGCTCCTGGTATGATGAATTCCTGGAGGAAGAGGACCACTGGTTTCTCATTTTCACAGTAGGAGGGACTTTGAGTTGGGGAGGAATCATGAGGTTGTGGGAAGAAAAAGGAGTAACTGCTCTCTTAGAAGACTTATTTGTCAAAGTAAATGAAATTTTTATTTTTCCTAGAGGCCAGTGAGCATGGACATGGTCCCCGATATTCTAAACACAAACCTCGAGGAAAAAGACTCAAGTGCAGTAGCTAATTGTGAAGAAGTCACATTCATATAGAACTCCTCCCTTATAGATATGGGTTTGATTAGAAGAGGGTGGGGGTTGGTGTGGAAAGGAGCAGTGGTTCTTAAGAAAAGCAACCAGCATAAGCCCATGTGACGAGGAGGCACAGGAGGACGGGGTGGTTACAAAAATCTTGCTTCTGGTCTAGTTCCTTTAGCAAATGCTCTTTGACCCCATCCCATTCTCTTAGACTCAGGCCAAGTTCATCAGCAGCAAATGGCATAAAAAGGGATCTATAAGTAAAGAAGAGAACATTCATCTTTATAAGAGGTGTGAGGAATCCCTGGAGTTAAGCCAGGGTTTGGCTAACATGGAAGAAATGGATTCTATGCAGTGGCAAAAGATAGCAACCGAGGACCTGAAACAAGGCGGGTCTCTCCAGGTAGAACTAAAGTCTCCAGTGTTCCAAGCAGGTAAGGGCAGTCACCATAATTTTTTGACCCTAACATATAGGCAACTGGGAAATATTAATATTCAACATTTAGTGATGATTTACTGTACATCAGCACTGTGCCATGCAAAGATTACCTCATTTGATCTTCAAAATAACCTATGAGGTAAATACTGAGTAACTGAGTAATAGAGAGGTTAAATGACCTTCCCAAAGTCACACAATAAGTGGCAGAACCAAGGTCGGACTGACTGGCTATTTAAGTTTGGCCAGACTCCTGCCCATCAAAGCATCACCTTAGTTACAGAATAATTCTTTGTTGTTCATCGGATAAGCCTATTCCATCTTACCACACCTCCTCCAGAGTCAGGTCCAAAGCATTCTGTGAATATATTTTTAATAGCTACTCCTCTTTCCCAGCATAACACAGCAGCTCACACAGGCAGTAGAGAGGAGTGGTTAGGAGCACAAGGCTGTGCTGTCCCAGAGGACGGGGTTATATCCTAGGTCTTCTAGTGACTATAAACTTGAGCGATGTATTCATCCTCTCTGTAAGCCCCAGTTTTCTCATTTTTAAAATGGAACTAATCATAATAGGTTGTCGCTATTGTGAAGAAGCTCCAAGGTCACCTATGAAACCTATTACCACAATGTTTGGCAATAGTTAAAGTTCAATAATGTCAGCCATTAATATCTAAATTGAACAAACTGCTTTAATTATCTGTGCTGAGGCAGTCAGAGCACTGCAGTACTGCAATCCACAATAAGCACATTAGACATTGGGGAACATGTACTTGTGTATATGTGTGTGTGTATGTGGAAAAGCATTTTCACAAAGCAATATTTACCCTCATTGTATAATGTGATTTCCTCTAGTTTCTCTATTCTATTTTATTCTATTTAATTTTGTAAAAGTGGGCAATGACAATTTTTTGACATTATTGAGTCATGACCTGCACTTTTAAAAATACGGAAGAGGAATAAGCCAAAGCTTCAAAAATTCAATTTCACTGCTCCCTTGCTCAGTGAGCCTGGGCAAGTTACTTCATCTCTTTGAGCCTCATTTCCTCAGCTGTGGAGTGGGGATAATGGCCCTACTTGGTAGGATTCTTGAGGGGATTCGAGGCAATGCCTTTACAGAGCCAGCAGGTGCTCAGTAAGTACTTGTTAGATTATACTAAAAAACATTCAGCTTTTTAAAAACTTTGATGTGCACTCCATATACGAAACAAGATGCCTTGAATGCTTGCCTCTCATAGCCATGCTTGGGCATGAGTTATTAAATCTAGCATGAACAAACCCTGTGTTTCATATCAGAATTTCACCTTCTCTCTAAATACCGAACATGCCAGAACCTGTTCCAGAAATCAAGAGAAAAGTGGAAGAAAGGATGGCTGGTAAATTTGACTGCACACATACTTGGCAATAGGCATGGCTTTGGTGGTCTTGGAGTGCCAGGGATGGCCAGGAAGAGTGGGAACCACTCTCCATGAAGATGCTTCTTCCTTCCCTCAGCACACATCATTACTTCCTCCACCACTGCTTTTTGGAAATGCAAGTATGACCTGATAAAGGTCCTCCTGTATATTTGCCCAACCCAAGGCCCTGACTCCCAGGTGGGCTGATCCAGTCAAGGTATACCATAAACTCACAGCACATCAGAGCTAGAATACCCTCAGCTTTCATATGGAGAAAACGAGTCTCTGAGAAGTGGAAAGACTTGGTCAAGGTTGCTTAGCAAGGGAGGGTTTGGTCCAGGACTAGAAAACTGGATCTATTGTAGGAATGATCTACTGCTTTTAACAACTTATAGCCAGATTCCCCTGGCTGAGAGATGATAATGATAACAATGACAATGCTGACATTTGTGGCTCCACACCCCAGCCTTCCTTCTAGACTCCCACCAGTATGATCTTCAGAAAGTACTGGACTGCCTTGGGAGAGTTTCTGAAGAACTGTGCGCAATTAGACTTACTTTAAACCCCAGAACTCACAACATGATTGAGTGTTTTCACCTAGGTAGGAGGCAAGGTGCTGCTAATCTGTTTCTATTGTTCAGTACATGACTAAAACTTCCCCTTGATGTCTCAGCCTTCCTGTCTCATCGTATTTTGGATGCAAAAATGTATTCCCTCTCAATCAAGTGTGTATAGCTAGAAATAATGTATGGCTTTTTCTAGAAAAAATAATTCACTCTCAAAGGACAATGACTTGCAATTATTAATGATATTTACATATATGAGCTGTCAATTCTGAAAGTAATTCCCAAAGACAGAGCCAAGCAAGAGAGAAAGTTCCCAGCATGTTATTTGCCATATATTATCCCTAAGTGTATCAAATTCTTTGAAGCAATAGCAGAATGTTTGAAATATATTTGCAATTCCTTCCCACAACAGATGGCTACTTTGAAGGGGTCAGTAAAATAAATTACTTCTTGTATATGTGTTAACAATTAGTACCACTTTCAAAATCATATCTCAGTTACCCTAGTATCCCTCAGGCAGAAAATCTCCATGGGTCAGGTGTACCCAAGAAGGGCAGAATCCTCCCATTCTGGAGAGGAGGGAAGGTTATATTTCCTTGCTTCTAATTTCCCTGAGGAACTTATATTTCTTGTGTAAACATTTTATTAAAACATTATTATCTTCCTTAAATAACATTTTAAAGGTAATACTGTCAATAAAAGCGTATGAATCTTTGAACCAGAGTGGACAACCAGGCTCTATACCTTTTTCCCCTACTTGATAGACATCAGGAAAATGTCCTTTGAGGAACTCTGCTATAAGTTTCCAAAGGTGGCCATACAGAAGATCAGCGATGATTACAAAATATATTGTGAAAAAGCACCTAAACTAGGTAAGTGTTTACAACTCAGAGAGACATTTGAAACAATCAGGTAAGAGTCTCCCCAACCGCAAGAGGCATAAGCCAAGACAGGAACCAAGCTTCTTTTGAAATGAGGGATGGTCAGGGGAGAATTACCACATCTTTTTTTTCCTCCTACATGGCCACAGGAGGGCATCATGAAACTGACAGGCAATTATAAATGAATGAGAATGGTGATGAAAGTTGTTCATTCCTACCTCCTCACCTAGTTATTCTGGGACTTCATAATACAGATTTGTCTTCTACCATGTTTCTTAGAATCAGAGATGTGTGGAAGGAGGTTTGTTGGTGTGTGTTCTTAGTAATAACCCCTTTCAAGAAATAAGGAAAGCAGCATTGGCAGAGGTAGATGCTGGTCAGGCAGTTACAGTAGACCTCAGCAGGGGTCCCATAGAGGAAACCCTAAAGCTAGGATGGCCTTTCCAAGTTGTGCCTCACTGAGACAAAGGGTTTTTTGGTTTTTGTTTTGTTTTGTTTTGTTTTTTACATTCACATTGACTCATAAGGGATTTGGCTGCTTGTAGGGAAGAAGTAACCTTGGGTCATGCAGCACCCTTTGGCTGAGGCAATGCCCAGAGGGGGTCTCAACTATGAGCTGTCTGTAGCCAACTTCCCAGGCAGCTGAGAATGAGTGATTTGGTCCTAAAAGGAGGATCTGAGCTATGCATCAGCTGTGCACCACAGTACCCTGTTGACTTTTTTTGTATGGAAATTTCACTCCATTTTGGAGTAGCTACCCCAGTAACTTCTGGTTAGTTTTGTTGGTTTAATTTTTTCCCCCTGGGGAACTTAGACTGGAAGAGCTGGCTCACATGCCTATAGCTTATCTAGACCCACAGAACCTAAAGTTGTAAGGATTAGAAATTTCCCTAAGTAAGTCATTGATACTAATGTTAAATGTATCACTCCTACTTTTATCCTTTGTCCCATACACATGTACTCTAGTTATTGGGGATACAACACCTTCAGTTTAACCTGAAGGATGATGTTCCATGTCCCAAGATCATAATCAAGCTGGTTTCACAGCCGCACCTTCAAGAAATGGCTCCATTGCTCTACCAGGCCAGCACCTCTCACGGTTGATAGACCTAGTGGATCCCATCATCATATGTCCATTGCCAACCTCCTGGGCTGGAAGTGTATCCCCCAAACGTTACATGGGATCTCATTCAGGGATCTTGTAAGCCTCCTGATAGCAATGCTCGCTGAGGCCTTACAGGCAGGAATCCTTGTCACTTCCAAGCAAGATGAATTGATGGCCTTTCCAGAGTAGAAGTGATCCAATGTCATCAACTTGTCACCAAGTAAGCGGTTGGTTTTCTCTGAGAGTTATTGAAGTATGTGGCCTTGGCATTTGTCCCTGTCACTGACAAGTTGAACATTTGGCAGCAGTGGTAACTAAATCAGCCTTGGTGAGTGTGGGGCCCATGCCATTGGGTACACATACAACTTCCATCCCTAGTAGTCTAATACCCATCTAGCCACTCTGTTCACGAGTTCATTGGTGTATTATGACAGAGATTTGCTGAAATCAATCATCCAAGTCATTTTGTCTACTTGGTTACTTGGTGCCCTATTTCACAGTGGTTGTTTATGAGTGAACTTTAAGATACAACGCAAAAACTTTTGTTCTTCATGCTTACTCCCATAGATTCATCCACATGTGTCTTCCTTCCTCCCAGTATTCCTTTTTTTTAAAAAAAAAAAAAGGTTTTGTTTAGAGTAGTTTTAGATTCACAAAAAAATTAAGAGGGAAGTACAGAGATTTCCTATATACCCCATGCTCCAACACTTGCACCACCTCTCCCATCATCAACATCCCCCATCAGAGTGCTACATTTGCTACAATTGATGAACCTATATTAACACATGATAATTGCCCAAACCCATAGTTTACCGTAGGGTTTCCTCTTGGTAGTGTACTTTCTTTGAGTTTGGACAAATGTATAATGATATGTACCTGTCATTATCACATCATACAAAGTATTTTCATGGCCCTAAAAAATCTCTGTGCCCTAAAAGTCCTAATAACCTCCACCTATTCATCCCTCTCCATACTGCCAACCCCTAGCAACCACTGATCTTTTCACTACCTCCATAGTTTTGCTTTTTTTTAAATATCATATAAATTGAAATCATATACTATATAGCTCTCCAGATTGTCTTCTCAGACTTTGTAGTAGACATTTAAGCTTCCTCCATGTCTAATTTTGCCTTGATAGTTTATTTCTTTTTAACACTAAATAGCATTTCATTGGTTTACCAGCATTTGTTTATCCATTCACCTACTGAAGGACATCTTGATTGCCTTCGAGTTTGGTCAGTTATGAATAGAGCTCTTATAAACAACCATGTGCAGGTTTCTGTGTGGTCATAAGTTTTTATTGGGTAATACCAAGAAGCACAATTGCTGGGTTTCATGATAATAGCAGGTTGTGTTTTGTTTTGTTTTGTTTTGTTTTAATTTTATTTGACAGAGAGACAGTGAGAGAGGGAACACAGGCAGGAGGAGTGGGAGAAGGAGAAGCAGGCCTCCCACTGTACACGGAGCCGGATGCGGGGCTCATCCCAGGACCCCGAGGTCACGACCCAAGCTGAAGGCAAACACTTAAGTGACCGAGCCTCCCAGGTGCCCCAGGTTCAGTTTTATAAAGAAGCGCCTACAATTTTGCTTTCCTACCAGTAATGAGAGAGAATTTCTGTTGCAGATTTGGGCCATTCTAACGGGTGTGTGGTAGTATCTCATTATTGCTTAATTTGCTTTTTCCTAATGATATACGGTGTGAAGGTTCTTTTTAAATGCTACTTTCACGGTACCTGGGTGGCACAGTCAGTTAGACATCCCGTTCATGGTTTCCACTCAGATTGTGATCTCTGACTCATGGGGTCAAACCCCGGGTTGAGTTTGACGCTCAGTGCAGAATCTGCTTCAGATTCTCTCTCCCTTTGCCCCTCCCAGTTGTGCACTCTATCTCTTTCTCTCTCTCAAATAAATAAATAAGTATTCTTAAAAAGGTTATTTTCTATCTGTATACTCCTTTGCTGAAGTGTCTGTTGAGGTGTTTAGTCCATTTGTTAGTCAGATTATTTGTTTTCTTATTGTTGAGACTTGAGTTCTTTGTATATTTTGGAAAAACAGTTCTTTATCACATATGTCTTTTGCAACTATTTTCTCCCTTTCTCTAATCATCTAATTGTCTTCCATAGAGCAGGGTATTTATTTTGAATAAAGTACAGCTTATCAATTCTTTTTTTCATGGATTGTGCCTTTGCTATTATATCTAAAAAGTCATTGCCAAATCCAAAATTATCTCAATTTTTCCAATGTTATCTTCCAGGAGTCTAATAGTTTTGCATTTTACATTTGGGTCTACGATCCATTTTGTGTTATTTTTTTGTAAAGGGCATAAGGTCTCTGTCCACATTGGTGTTTGTTTTTTTTTTTTCATGTGGATGTCAAATGGTTTCTGCACCATTTGTTGAAAAGATGAAAAGACTGTCTTTGGGGTACCTGGGTGGCTCAGTCGTTAAGCGTCTGCCTTCAGCTCACATCATGATCCCAGGGTCCTGGGATCAAGGCCCACATCAGGCTCTCTGTTCAGTGGGGAGTCTGCATCTCCCTCTGTGCCCTCTTTCTTTCTCCAATAAATAAATAAAAATCTAAAAAGAAAAAAGAAAGAAAGAAAAAAGCTATCTTTGTTGTATTCTATTGCCTTTGTTCTTTTGTCAAATATCAGCTGTCTGTATTCACGTGGGCCTATTTCTGGGCTCTCTATTCTGTCTCATTGATCTATTTGTTTATTCTTTCACCAAGATCATATTGTCTTGATTATTCTTGCTTTACAGTAGGTTGTTTTTCATTTTTTTGTAGTAAGTCCTGAAGTCAGTCTTCTAACTGCTTTTCTCCTTCACTATTGTGTTGGCGATTCCAGGTCTTTAGCCTACCCACAGGAACTTTAGAGTCAGTTTTTCAACACAGGTGTAACTCATTTCATTGCATTTCATTTTATTATGCTTTGCAGATGTTGCATTTTTACATATTGAAAGTTTATGGCAACCCTATCTTGAGCAAGTCTATTGGTGCCATTTTTCTAAAAACATTTGCTCACTTTGTGCATCTGTGTCACATTTTGGTAATTCCTGAAATATTTCAAACATGTTTATTATTTTATTTGTTATGATGATCTATAATCAGTGATCTTTGATGTTACTATTGTAAGTGTTTTGGGGTGCCACAAACCTCACCCATATAATTGATGAAATTTGTGTGTATTCTGACTAGGCTGACGACTGGCCACTCTCTCTCCTTGGGCCTCCCTCTTCTCTGAGGCACAACAATATTGAAATTAGGCTATTAATAACCCTACAATGGCCTCTAGGTGTTTGAGCGAAAAGAAGTATTACACATCTTTCACTTTAAATAAAAAGTTAGAAATGATTAAGCTTAGTGAGGAAGACATGTCAAAAGCTGAGATAGGATGAAAGCTAGGCCTCTTGCACCAAACAGTTACCCAAGTTGTGAATGCAAAGGAAAAATTCTTGACGGAAATTAAATGCAACACTCCAGTGAATACATGAATGGTAAGAAGGCAAAACAGCTTTATTGCTAATACAGAAAATGTTAATGGTCTGGATAGAAGATCAAACCAGACATAGCCTTTCCTTAAGCCAAAGCCTAACACAAAGCAAGGTCCTAGGTCTCTTCAATTTCTATAAAGGCTGAGAGAAGTGAAGAAGCTACAAAGACAAGTTTGAAGCTAATAGAGGTTGGTTCATGAGTTTTTAAGGGAAGAAGCCATCTCCATAACATCAAAGTACAAGGTAAAGCAGCTAGTGTTGATGTAGAAACTTCTGCAAGATATCCAGGTGTAGCCAAGATAATTCATGAAGGTGGCTACACTAAACAACAGATTTTCAGTGTAGACAAAACAGTCTCATATTGGAAGAAGATGCCATTTACAATTTTTCATGGTTGGAGAGAAGTCAAGGTGTGCCTTCTAAGCTTCAACAAACAGGCTAACTCTCTTGTTAGGGTATAAGGCAGCTGGTGACTTTAAGCTGAAACCAATGCTCATTTACCTTTCTTGCCTTTAAGTGTAGTGTCCTTAACCATTATACTAAATCTACTTGCTTATGCTCCATAAACGGAACAACAAAGCCTGGGTGATAGCACATCTGTTTATAACATGGTTTACCAAATATTTTAAGCCCACTGTTGAGACCTATTGCTTGGGAAAAGATTCCTTTCAAAATATTACTGCTCAGGGCACCTGGGTGGCTCAGTGTGTTAAGCCGCTGCCTTCAGTTCAGGTCATGATCTTGGGGTCCTGGGATCGAGTCCCGCGTCGGGCTCTCTGCTCAGTGGGGAGCCTGCTTCCTCCTCCCTCTCTCTCTCTGCCTGCTTCTCTGTCTACTTGTGATCTCTCTCTGTCAATAAATAAATAAAATCTTAAAAAAAATATATTACTGCTCATTAACAATGCACCTGGTCACCCAATAGCTCTTATGGAGATGTACAAGATTAATGCTATTTTTATGCCTGCTAACATAACATTCATTCTGCAGCCCATGGGTCAAGTAGTAATTTTGACTTTCAAGTCTTATTATTTAAGGAATACATTTCTTAAGGCTATAGCTGCCATACATCGTGATTCCTCTAATGAATTTGGGCAAAAGAAGTTGAAAAACTTCAGGAAAGGATTCCCTCTGGATGTCATTAAGAACATTCATGATTTGGGGCACCTGGGTGGCTCAGGTGGTTGAGCATCTGCCTTCGGCTCAGGTCAGGATCTCTGGGTCCTGGGATAGAACCCCAAGTTGGGCTCCCTGCTCAGTGGGGAGTCTGCTTCTCCTTCTCCCTCTGCCTCTCTCACTCACACTGTCTCTCTGTCTCCCAAATGAATATCTTTTAAAAAAATTTCATGAGAAGAGTTCCAAATATCAACATTAGCAGGAGTTTTGTAGAAGTTGACTCCAATTTCCATGGATGACTTTGAAGTGTTCAAGACTTCAGTGGAGGAAATAACTGCATATGTGGTAGAAATAGCAAAAACTAGAACTAGAAAGGGCACCTAAAGATGGGACTGAATTGTGGCAATCTCATGATAAAACTTGAGTGGATGAAGAGTTGCTTCTTATGAAGGAGGAAAGAAAGGGGTTTCTTGAGATGGAATCTACTTCTGACAAAGATGCCATGAAGATTGTTGAAATGACAACAAGGAATTTAGAATATTACATAAATTTAGAATATTACATAAATTTTAGTTGATAAAGGAGTGGCAGGGTTTGAGAGGATCGACTCCAATTTTGAAAGTAGTTCCGTGGGCAAAATGCTATCAAACAGCGTCGTATATACAGAGAAATTTTTTGTGAAAGGAAGAGTCACTTAATGTGGCAAACGTCATTGTTGTCTTATTTTAAGAAGTTTCCACAGTCACCCTAACATTAAGCAACCACCACCTTGATCAGTTACAAGCCATTAACATTAAGGCAAGATCCTCTACCAGGGTCACAACTCACTAGAAGCTTTGATGATGGTTAGCATTTTTTAGCAATTACATGTTTCTTAGTAAACTAAACAAACTACAGTTTATAACTCTTATATGCGTTAAGAAAAAACTCTTATATGCATTAAGGAAAAATGGGGCACTTGGGTGGCTCAGTGGGTTAGGTCTTTGCCTTCGGCTCAGGTCATGATCTCAGGGTTCTGGGATCGAGCCCTGCGTTGGGCTCTCTGCTCGGCGGGGAGCCTGCTTCCCCACCTTCTCTCTGCCTGCCTCTCTGCCTACTTGTGATCTCTCTCTCTCTCTGTCAAATAAATAAATAAAATCTTTAAAAAAAGAAAAATGAAACCAAAAAAAATCATTTCATTCATTTTATCATGATATATACTTTATTGTGGCAGTCTAGACCTGCACCCAAAATATCTCTAAGGTATGCCTATATCCACAAATAACTAACTGGAATTTTCATTGTAACTGCATGAATGAAGTTGGGAATAACTCACATCTTGACAATACTGAGTCTTCCTATCTACGAACAGGGAAAACCTCCCCATTTATTTCATTCTTCTTTGAATTAGTTCAATAGAGGTTTGTAATTCCTCATATAGGTTTTGTACATATTTTGTTATATGTATGCCTAAAGGAAACAAAAGTATCTCAGTGTGGTTGTGCTAACATAAATGGCATTATGTTTTTAATTTCAAATTCCATTTATTCTTTGCTAGTATATATGAAAGATTGGCACCTGCATATTAACCTTGTAGTCTGCAACTTCACTATAATTGCTTATGAGCTCCTGAAGATTTCTTGTCAATTCTTTTAGATTTTCTATATACATAGTCATACAAACAAGAAAAGTTTTAATTCTTCTTTTCCACTCTGTGTAACTTTTACTTCCTTTACTTATCTTATTGCATTTGCTAGAACTTTCAGCACAATGTTGAAAAGGAGTGGTAAAAGGACATAACTGTCTTGTATGTGATGTTAGTTAAAAAACTTTCTCACCATTAATTATGGTGTTAGCTATAAGGTTTTTTTGTATGATAGCCTATATTACACTAAAGAAATGCCTCTGTGCCAAAATCAAGAGTCAGACACTCAACCAACCGAGGTGCCCTTATCTTTCTCATTCTGTTCAAGTTTCCACACTTCATGCTGGTCTGCTCCTTTATGTCCCAATGTCAGTGCCCTTCTCACCCCAGTTGAACTCCATATGCTGGGCCCTCCTTTGTGTAGATGTCCTCCTCATCTTGCTTGAGTTCTGAATTCTCCAATCCAAGTTGCTCTTCATGGGGTTATGCTCCTCACCCAGCTTGGGCTTCAGCTCCCAGTGCAGGGCAGTAACTTCTTTGGGGAAGTCCTCTTACCCTACCTGGAAACTTGTGGCTTTTTCTCCCTTTTTGTGTTGACACCTATCTTGTCTTAACCTTAGTAATGATTTTATAACTTAATTATTTAGGATATGAAGCCATCTCTTCAGTTTTTTAAGGGTAGCATTAGTCTCTACTATTATCCTCAGAATGTGATACTGTTTTTATCATCTTGAGTAGAAACATGGAAAAGAGTTTCAGAGACTTCCACTTGATCTTTCTCACCATAATAGCTCTTACTCCTTAGACCAAGGAAATAATGTGGAGATCCTACCAACTACCAAGTAATTCCATTCCAGTATACGTGTAGGGATTGGAGAAATCACTACTGAATGGGTTTGTGAGCCCACTGGGACCACTGTGAGCTATACCTAGGCCAGGACTCCATTTACTAGCTATCTTCATAAGTGCCTTCTCTTCTGGGGATCCAGACAGTGTTAACTAGGGCACTGTGTTCAATAGTCCTTGAAATGACTAGATATTTCCCTTCCAGTTACTGGAACAAATGCTCAAATGTCCCATTGGAGAGGGACTGTGAGTATCATTAGAATTCACTTTCCATAATGTTGTAGGGTCTTCCTTCATGGAGACCTTTCCTCAGTCAGTGCATCCGGGTCTGAAAATTGACTCATGTTTAGAAACTGAGCAAGCAATTATGACTTTCTTTGGTGCAAGTGCTCTCAGTCATTTGTCTTTGGTGTCTTTTTGTTGTATATATTAAGCAGTGATTTTTTTTTGGCTGCCTAGCTATTTAACCTCCAGGAACACCATGTTATATTAACCATATCCACAGCTTTCTGAGGGTCAGGTCGTCCTAGCTCCCATCCTTGTTCTATTGCCACTTTATATGTAATATATGTATAATATGTTATATATATAATATATGTGCTATATATTAAATATGTAATGTATATATATAATATATATGTATAATACTAGCATCTTCCTTACTTTTGGCAGTAAATTGCTTCCACCTCACCTCTACGATTCTGGGATTTGATTTCCATTGCTGTCAGAGACAGCAATTTAGTAATAGTTAGCCCTGACCTACAGAGAAATATGTGCTGGAAAACCCAGAGTTTATGTGCTAAGTATATGCAGACTATGACTTGCTGAGTGAGAAGGCACAAGCCACCCCTACAAGGTTGGCAGGTAATTCCCTTAGCATCTGAGCTCATTTTGGGAAGAGAAAACCCTAGGACCATTTTGATTGAAAGCACAGTTTCAATACACTCACACAGAAGAAGTCAAGTCACAAAATTTATTATTTTCAAGACTCAAAATGGGGTGCAACAAGCCAGAGGGAAAGCATTCCTACATCCCAGGTCACCAGCGAGCAAGAGAGAGAGCACAAGCAGAGTAGCAAACACCTATTATTTATAAGGAGATTGGCACAGCTGTCACTAATTTTTCATGGATCCAACTCTGAATGACCATTATAAAAGATGTCCCAGGAAAAGCAAAACAGGAACCTGGGGTGAAAATCCTAAGCTTGGATCCTTTTCTAAATGTCCAGACTAGGTATGAGCAAAATTACCACACAGCAAAATACCTAGGCAGCTACTCAAAATGGATGTTTTGTCATCACAGAAAGTCACCAAGAAGTTTCTCAGTGATGGTAATGCTGCTCTCATCAGGGGTTCCCACTCCTTCCCCACCTCCTCACCCCCCACTCTTTGGCTTTAGTAAAAGGATTGGCCCCTCTGTGACCTGTTGTTGGCTGGTGGTTTTTTTAGGCTTAAGTAATTTATCTTCTGTAGCAGGCTCAGTTCTATGAGCCATTTGATACCTTCCTTGCCTGTTTGTTTTGGCCACTAGAATTTCTACTTAGTTATGAGCCATTGCTTTCTCCAAACTTCTAAGAATCAGCGTAGCAGTGTTGCACTACTTTCCAGGATCCTTACAAGGCTCTTAAATCCTATATCCTAGGAGAACAATCCCATATTAATCAACTCTCCCTTAACCAAGTTACTATTCTGTCCCCTTGGAGCCAGCACCCTCAGCATTATTCCCGTATATTGTCTCCTAGCTTCTGCCAATCCATGTTGGCCAGGTTCACTGTTCCTATGAAAGGTTCACTACCGTGGGTTGAGCAACAACTCTTTCAGCTGAAGTCTTCAACTGTGCACCATCACCAGGCAAAATTTATAGCAGGTTAGGAGAATGAATGCTTCAACTCAGACAGGATGGATGGGATCTGAGTTGCTACAACATCTACTGAAGTATTCTTGACCCAGAAGAAGCTTAGGATATATCAGTAGCATGGTTAAATCACTACAGTGACAGGGAGAACTTCTATGTCTACTCTGAGCGTGTTTCTCCAGGCTCTACTCCCGTGTACATGGTTTATAGAACTTTATTCTGTGCATAGCTTAATAGTCTTAACATGATCTTGTGACCTGATGCATGTAGCATGCTCCCATCCCAGTATCTCAGCTCTGTTATCCCTGAGAGAAGGGAAGGAAGAGCCAAAGCATCATGGCCTTTTTTCATTTTTCCCAATATGGCATTAAAAATTTCTACTTCAAATCATCTAGCCTTTGTTCTTTTTGTCTCTTCTTTGCCCTAATTTGCCTCTTTTCTAATAACTACTAATAATTGTGAAGAATAGGAAAAGGAAGAATATGTTTGATCCTCAAATGCCCTTTTGAACAAAGGTCACCTTTATTTTACCACCCCATTTTTAATCCTTCCCTATTTCCCAAGGATAATGGTAATTTAGTTTTATCTGGTTTTTTAAATTTACATAATTTTTTGATATTTATATAAATTGAGTCATGCAGTATGTACTCCCATGACAGCCTTCTTCAACTCCAACATTATGCTTGTGAGTTCAATCATGTTGAATGTAGCAACTGTTGATTTTTTTTAGTAATGCAGAACAGTTGCATAACACTCACCTCAATCTTTTTTATTATTGCACCCCCACAAGGAGCCTCTTTAGACATAAATTTTAATGCCATAGATATACTACATGTCTGTGGTATATAAAGGAGTAAGACTCTTCTGACCCTCGAAAACTAATTTTCACCTATTGGAAACAATAGCATCCTTTGAGAATGCATGCCGTGTAGTATTCTGATATGTGGATACACCATTTTTAATTCATTCAAAAGTGATGAATATTTGAGTTTTTTCAGTTTTTTAATGCTCTTATGAACATCTTTGTGCATATCATTTGATACACATATGAACACATTTCTGTTGAATATGGACCTAGAGTTTCTGGGTCAATAAGATACACATACATTCCACTTTGGTAACTAATTCCCAATACTTTTACAAAGTGTTTGTATATATTTATCATGTTTATCAACAGGATATGAGAATTCCAATTGCTCCGCAACCTCACCAATATTTAATGTGCCAAATCTTTATTCTTAGCTATTCTTATGGGTATGTAGTGATGTGTCACTTGTTGTTTTGACATTTATTTCTTTATTGAGTAATAACACTGAGTGCCTTTACATTTGTTTAATATTCAATTGGATATGATGTGTGTGTGTGTGTGTGTGTGAGACATTCCTATTTAAGTTTCTTGCCTACTTTTCCATTTGTATTCTCTCTTTTTTTTACCGATTTGTATGGGTTACTTATATACATGAGTCACCTATCAGTCACAAGTCTTATAAGGATAATATTCTCTCTCTCAATGGTATCTCTAACAAACAGAAACTCTTAATTATAATTCAGTTAAAACTGACTTTGTTTCTTTACTCCAAGCATCTTTATTCCATAAAGATACTCATGTTTTTAACTATAACTATAAGCTTCTTTGCATTGCCTTTAATGTAAAGATCTATAGTCTTAACTCTTTAAATGTTATACTATAGAATTCATCAGTGAAGTCATGTGGTCCTTTGTTTTTCTTTGTTGAGAGGTTTGTCATTACTGATTGTCTCTTGTTATAATATGTTCAAATTTTTTATTTCTTCTTGAGTCTGTCAGTTGTACCTTTCTTGGAATTTTTCCATTTGTCTAGATTATCTAATTTATTGGCATATAATTTATCAGCATATAATTGTTTATAATGTTCTCTTTTTATTTCTGTAATGTTAATTACTTTCATTTCTGAGCTTAGTAGTTTGAGCCTTTATTTCTTTATCAGCCTAACTAAATATTTATCAGGTTTTTCTTTTTTCTTTTCAGAGAAGAAGCTGTTGGTTTTGTTGATTTTCTATATTGGTTTTCTGTTCCCTATTTTGCTTACTTCCATTCTAATCTTTATTATTCTGTTTTTCTGCTAACTTTGGATTTAGCTTGCTATTCTTTATCTAGTTCCTAGAGGTATAAGTTTCATTTACTGATTTGGTGTCTTTTTTTCTTCAATATCTGCATTTACAAGAATCAATTTCTCCTTGAGCAATCCTTTTGCTACATCTCATATGGGCTGTTATCTGATTTTTTAATTTCATTTAGCTCAAAATTATTTTACTTTTCAGCTACAGAATTGCTATTTGATTTCTTTTTGTCATTTCTATTCTTTTATTGATACTTTTTTTGGTAAGACACCATTCTCTTGACTTCCTTTTGTTCTTTGTCCATACTTTCCTTTAGCTCTTTGAACATTTAAGACAGTTGATTTAAAGTTTTTGTCTAATAAGTACAATGACTGGACTTCTCATGAACACTTTCTATTGATTTATTTTTTTTCTGTGAGTGGGCCATACTTGGTTTTTTACATGCCTTATAGTTTTCTTGTTGAAGACTAGACATTTTGGACATTATATTGTGGCAGCTCTGAAAATGAGATTCTCCCCTCTCCTTCAAGTTTGCTGCTGCTGCTTTTGCGGGTGTTGTTTTCTTTGGTGAAATTTCTCAACAATTTTTGTAAAGTCTGTACTCTTTGTTATGTGTGACCACTAAAGTTCTTGTTCTACTTGCTTGTGGCCAACCAGTGTTTTGATAGTTTCCTTAAATGTCAAAAAGAAAAAAAGAAAAGGAAATAAACAAAACAAAAAGAAAAATTACTCTACTGGCCTTTGCAGTTTGGCTATGTGTTGGAATACTCTTTCAATGCTCAGCCAGGCTATTTACAACTCTGCCTTAGCCTTCATTTTCCATTTGCCTGGACCCTGAAGTTCAGCCAGAGGGGAAAGTTTTGGATCTTCTCATGACTTTTCTGAGCACACTTCCAGTTTCAGGCATGTGAATAGCTTTCTTAATTCCCCAGTATATGTGGGAGCTTTAAAAGCCCTTACTACCCCATGTATACACTTCTCTCCCCAACTTCGTGTTGTCTGATGTCCCAGCTGTTGGCCCAGTCTACTGTACCCAGCACTTGTGCCTATAAATGCTTTCAACAAATGTCACATGGGATGCCTCTCAGCCCTAAAAATACTCCTAAATAGGGAAAAACAAAGGCTAGTCTTTATGCCAGTTCTTCAGAGAGCCACATTGTTTGAAAATTAGATCCCTATTGCTATCTCTGGCAATAGAAGCCTGCAGCAAGAATGTAGGTTGCTGTCATATGGCCACCACTGATGTGGCATCATGAAGAAATGGGAGGTGGACAACTTAAAAATGTTGCAACTCTTTCTTAGCAGACGCAGACTCTTCTTTCTTCACTAAGCCTTTCCCTTTCAAGAACTTATTATAAGTTCTTGACCAAGTTCAGAATTCTATAAAACCCTGATTATGACCATTTTGCCACACCTTTAGTTGTTTATATGGAAGAATCCCTGGAGCACCCTACTTAATCATTTTCTGTGATGTCATTCCCTATTGTACTTTTTAATCCATGAATTTAGTGTATTCCTCCACTTATTTAAGTATTCTTTAATTGCTTTCAATAATGTTTTCTGTTGGGGCACCTGGGTGGCTCAGTGGGTTAAGCCGCTGCCTTCAGCTCAGGTCATGATCTCAGGGTCCTGGGATTGAGTCCCACATCGGGCTCTCTGCTCAGCAGGGAGTCTGCTTCTCTCTCTCTCTCTCTCTCTCTCTCTCTCTGCCTGCCTCTCTGTCTACTTGTGATCTCTCTCTGTCAAATCAATCAATAAAAAATCTTTAAAAAAAATAATAATGTTTTCTGTTTTTCCATGTAATATTATTTTATAGCTTCCATTACATTTGTGTTTAGGCCTTTGATGTTTTCTGATACACTCGTAAATGGTTATAATTTTTAAAGTTTCATTTTTAAATTGTGTCTGGCATATAAAAATATGTTGATTTTTACATATTGGCCTTGTCTTCTACTGCTTTCCTAAATTGTAAATTCTAAAAATTTGTTTGATTTTTATACACACAATTATGTCCTCTGCCAATAAAGAGTTTTATTTATCGTGCTAAAATATTTATTCATTTGATTTCTTTTCATTACCTCATTGGTCTTACTAGGTCCTCCATTACCCTTTTAGATAGAAATGGTGTTGGCCATCAGGGATGTCCATTATCACCACTGCTATTCAACACAGTACTAGAAGTCCTAGGCTCAGCAATCAGATAATAAAAAGAAATTAAAGGCATCCAAATCAGTAAAGAAGAAGTCAAACTATCACTCTTTGCAGATGATATGATACTTTATGTGGAAAACCCAAAAGACCCCACTCCAAATCTGCTAGAACATGTACAGGAATTCAGCAAAGTGTCAGGATATAAAATCAATGCACAATCAGTTGCATTTCTATACATCAACAACAAGACGGAAGAAAGAGAAATTAAGGAGTCAATCTCATTTACAGTTGCACCCAAAGCTACAAAATACCTAGGAATAAACCTAACTAAAGGGGCAAAGAATCTATATTCAGAAAACTATAAAGTACTCATGAAAGAAATTGAAAAAGACACAAAGAAATGGAAAAATATTACATGCTCATGGATTGGAAGAACAAATATTGTGAAAATGTCTATGCTACCTAAAGCAATCTATACATTTAATGCAATCCCTATCAAAATACCATCCTTTTTTTTTTATTTTTTTTCAAAGAAATGGAACAAATAATCCTAAAATTTATATGGAACCAAAAAAGACCTCGAATAGCCAGAGGAATGTTGAAAAATAAAGCCAAAGTTGGTGGCATCACCATTCCAGACTTCAAGCTCTACTACAAAGCTTGTCATCATCAAGACAGTATGGTACTGGCACAAAAACAGAAACATTGCTCAATGGAACAGAATAGAGAGGCCAGAAATAGACCCTCAACTCTATGGTCAACTAATCTTCGACAAAGCAGGAAAGAATGTCCAATGGAAAAAAAGACAGTCTTTTCAATAAATGGTGTTGGGAAAATTGGACAGCCACATTCAGAAAAATGAAACTGGACCATTTCCTTACACCACATATGAAAATAGACTCAAAATGGATGAAGGACCTCAACGTGAGAAAGGAATCCATCAAAATCCTTGAAGAGAACACAGGCAGCAACCTCTTTGACCTCAGCCTCAGCAACTTCTTCCTAGGAACATCACCAAAGGCAAGGGAAGCAAGGGCAAAAAATGAACTATTGGGACTTCATCAAGATCAGAAGCTTTTGCACAATAAAGGAAACAGTTAACAAAACCAAAAGACAACTGACAGAATGGGAGAAGATATTTACTTGCAAACAACATATCAGATAAAGGGCTAGTATCCAAAATCTATAAAGAACTTATCAAACTCAACACCCAAAGAACAAATAATCCAATCAAGAAATGGGCAGAAGACATGAACAGACATTTCTGCAAAGAAGACATCCAGATGGCCAACAGACACATGAAAAAATGCTGCACATCACTTGGCATCAGGGAAATACAAATCAAAACCACAATGAGATACCACCTCACACCAGTCAAAATGGCTAAAATTAACAAGTCAGGGAATGACAGATGCTGGCGAGGATGTGGAGAAAGGGGAACCCTCCTACACTGTTGGTGGGAATGCAAACTGGTGCAGCCACTCTGGAAAATAGCATGGAGGTTTTTCAAAAAGTTGAAAATAGAGCTACGCTATGATGCAGCAATCACACTACTGGGTATTTACCCTAGAGATACAAATGTAGTGATCCAAAGGGGCATGTGCACCTGAATGTTTATAGCAGCAAGGTCCACAATAGCCAAATTATGGAAAGAACCTAGATGTCCATCAACAGATGAATGGATAAAGCAGTGGTATATATATACAGTGGAATACTATGCAGCCATCAAAAGAAATGAAATCTTGCCATTTGTGATGATGTGGATGGAACTAGAGGGTATTATGCTTAACAAAATAAGTCAATCAGAGAAAGACAATTATCATATGATCTCCCTGATACAAGGAAGTTGAGAGGCAACATGTGGGGTTCCGGGGGGTAGGAAAGGAATAAATGAAACAAGATGGGATCAGGAGGAAGACAAACCATAAGAGACTCTTAATCCACAAAACAAACTGAGGGTTGCCGGGGGGAAGGGGGTAGAGTGGATTGTGGACATTGGGGAAGGTATGTGTTATGGTAAGTGCTGTGAAGTGTATAAACGTGGCGATTCACATACCTGTACCCCTGGGGCTAATAATACATTATATGTTAATTTAAAAATTTTTTAAATTTTTTAAAAAGAAAGAAATGGTGTTGGCAAGCACATTTGTCTCAATCTCAAGGAGAGATTTAATTACAAACTTAATTTCTTTAAAATATGTAGGATTTTTCAGACTTTCTATTTCTTCTTGTGTCATTTTAATATGTTGTATTTTCTACAAATTTGTTGATTTCATTTGAAATTTCAAATATTTTGTTAAGTTATTTATGATACCCTCTTATAATTAATTATCTATCTCTAAGCATATAATTTTGGATGTAATATTCTATATCTGCAAGTAGATGTATTTGATTAAGTATGTTCAGATTTTCTATATCTTTTTTTTTAAGATTATTTATTTATTAGTCAGAGAGAGAGAGAGAGTGAGTGCACAGGCAGACAGAATGGCAGGCAGAGGCAGAGGGAGAAGTAGGCTCCCTGCTAAGCAAGGAGCCCGATATGGGACTCGATCCCAGGATGCTGAGATCATGACCTGAGCCAAAGGCAGCCGCTTAACCAACTGAGCCACCCAGGCGTCCCTCTATATCTTTTTTTAAGGTTTCATTTATGTATTAGAGAGAGAGAGAGAGAGAAAGAGAGCATGAGTGATGGGGATGGGCAGAAGGAGAGGGAGAAGACAAATTCCTGCTGAGCAGGAAGCCCAATGCTGGGCTCAATCTCAGGACCCTTGGATCATGACCTGAGCCAAAGGCAGACATTTAACCAACTAAGACACCCAGGCCCCAGATTTTCTATCTTTGATGGTAGTTTTAGAGTACTTTTGTATCCATTATTGAAAGAGAAATTTTTTAAATCTCCCCTCTGGATTTTTACTTCTTTTTCTAAGACTTGCAGTTTTGGGGGCTCCTCGGTGGTTCAGTCAGTTAAGCATCCAACTCTTCATTTCAGCTCAGGTCATGATCTCAGCATCATGTGATTGAGCTCCACTGGGCTCCATGCTCAGCAGGAAGTCTGCTTAAGATCCTCTTTCCTCTTCCTCCACCCTTCCCTGCTCTCACTCTCTCTCTTTTTCTCTCTCTAAAATAAATAAATAATTCTTTTTGAAAAAACGACTTGCAGTTCTTCCTTTATATTATTTGAGGTTACATCTCTAGATACAAGCAAATTTGGAACTATTATAGCTTTACGGTAGAAAATTTCATTATTTCTGATGATGCTTGTTTATTGTTTACTTTGTCTGATATTATCTGATCTAATTAGATATCTAATTATATCTAATAGTCATCACCTTTCTTTCTGGCTAGTGTTTGCTTGTTATATCCTTTTCCATTCTTTTATTTTTTTAATATCTCCTTTTACACTAAGGTAAGCCTTTTTTAAGCAGAATCTCTCTTTTTTGGTATTTGCATTTTTGTTTAATCCAATTTGAGAATTACCTTCTAATTATTTAGTCTGATCACATTCACTGTAACTTCTCGTGTATTAGGTTTTAAATGCTACCTTACTATTTTCTGTTTGACCCTTCTGTTCTATATTCTCTTTTCTCTTTTTGGCTTTCTTTAAGATTGCAAATTGTTTTCTGATAATAATTCCATATATTATTTCTGTTAATGTGTTATTTTTACATGTTTTCTTCTCTTACTGGTTACTGTACAGATTTCAAAATGCATCCTTGACATTAAAGTTTAATGTAAGTTACTACTTTTACTACATATATATTACTATTTTATAAATTAATATTCAGTTATGCTTACTCACAACATATTCACTTTTTCTTTTTCATCATTTCCTGCCCCTCTAAGTTGCCTCTAAGAACACCTTTTGGCATTTCCTTTAATGTAAATTTTAGAATTATCTTTATTTTGGCTCTGTTTGATAATATGGTCTTTGGCTATAGATTTCTTGTTGGAATTACTTTCTTTTAGCACTTTGAAGATACCATTTTATTATCTCTTGGCTTCCTTAGTTCATTTTGAGGAGTCAGCCTAATGTCTTCATTGGCATTGTTTAGTAGAAGGAAATATTTCTTTTATTCATTGCCCACCCCCCCCTTCATTTTCTCTTTGTTTCTACTGTCATGCAATTTTTTAAAAAAGATTTTATTTATTTATTTGACAGAGATCACAAGTAGGCAGAGAGGCAGGCAGAGAGAGAGAGAGGAGAAAGCAGGCTCCCCACAGAGCAGAGAGCCTGATGTGGGGCTCTATCCCAGGACCCTGGGATCATGACCTGACTCGAAAGCAGAGGCTTTAATGCACTGAGCCACCCAGGTGCCCCTGTCATGCGATTTTAATAAGACATATCTAAGTATTTATACTACTTGTGGTTTCAGGGCTTCCTGTATTTCTGATTTGATGTCATTTGTCAGTTTTAGAAAATTTTCAGTTATTATCTCTTCAAATATCTGTCCTGCTCTGTTTTATTTTTTCCCTCTTTCTGATAATCTTACTTCATATATTTTTTACATTATAGCCACTTGCTTATGTTTTATATGATTTTTCTTCATTTTTCATATTTTTCTCTGTATGTTTCAGTCTGCATATTTTCTTTTGATCTAACTCCTAGTTCAGTAGTTCTCACTTTGTTGTATATAATTTGTCATTAAACCAATTTATTAGTTCTTAATTTCATTAATTTCAGTCATTAAATTTTTTATTTTCAGAATTTTTTCTTTGTATGATACTTAGTCTCTGTTGATATTTTACTCCTTTTAATTCCATATACTATATTAATAATAGTAATTTTAAAAGTCCATATTTGGATTTCCTGTATCAATTTCAACTATCAACTCCTCCTCCCCTCTTTTTTTTTGGTCAGGTCTTTTTAAATACCTTGCTATTTCTGCTTTATTTTTTTAACATGGTTGGTTAGAAAAAACTGTAGTGATAATTTGAGGCTCTAGAAATGTTATTTTCCTCAGAGAGGATTTTATCTTACATCTGACATACACTAAACTAGTAGCATCCAAATAACCTTATGGAAAACCCAAAAGACTCCACCCCCAAACTACGAGAACTCATACAGCAATTCAGTAACATGGCAGGATACAAAGTCAATGTGCAGAAATCAGTGGCTTTCTTATACACTAACAATGAAAATACAGAAAGAATTGATTCCATTTACTATAGCACCAAGAGCCATAAGATACCTGGGAATAAACCTAACCAAAGAGGTAAAGGATCTGTACTCGAGGAATTACAGAACACTCATGAAAGAAACTGAAGAATACACAAAAAGATGGAAGACCATTCCACGCTCTTGGATCGGAAGAATAAACATTGTTAAAATGTATATACTGCCTAGAGCAATCTATACTTTTAATGCCATTCCAATCAAAATTCCACCAGTATTCTTCAAAGAGCTGGAGCAAATAATCCAAAAATTTGTATGGAACCAGAAGAGACTCCGAATCGCTAAGGAAATGTTGAAAAACAAAAATCATACTGGGGGCATCACGTTACCTGATTTCAAACTTTACTACAAAGCTGTGATCACCAAGAGAGCATGGTACTGGCATAAAAACAGACACATAGACCAGTGGAACAGAGTAGAGAGCCCAGATATGGACCCTCAACTCTATGGTCAGTTAATCTTCGACAAAACAGGAAAATATATACAGTGGAAAAAAGACAGTCTCTTCAATAAATGGTGCTGGGAAAACTGGGTAGCTATATGTAGAAGAATGAAACTCAACCATTCTCTTACAAATAACCTTAATCCATTTAGGGAATGTGTTGGTTCAAAGCTGATTTTTATTCCTTTTGATGGATGAGCTATTTCTGCTTTCCTTTATTTCTTGGGATCACAATTGAAAGACTGGTACTTATCAGAGCCCCTGCTCCTGCGCTGGTTTGCAATTTGCCTTCTTCTGCCCTGAGACTCTGCCAAAAGTCTTGTTAAATTTTTCAGTAGCAACTGTCATAATTGATGAGTGTTTTGAGAATAAAAGCAGTGCCAGGGTTTGTGGTTTTTTTTCCTTTTTCTAAAGGCCAATGGTTTTGTCTTCTGACCTGTTGTGGTTTTAACACTGTGAACACCTCTAGGATGTCAACTTAAACTTTCTGGTTTCTAACATCCTCCTTGTTTCTAATTTCTATGTTTTTATTTTGTTTTATTGTAATTTTCTACAAACTTATATATGAGTTTTAAAATGTATCACTTTTTAATCCAGGATTTATAAGTGTTTATACTGGGTTTTTGAGTTTCATTTGTGTGGATTTTTTTTTTTTAATATCTAGTCTTCCATCATCGGGATTTTATTTTTTTCACCAATTCAATTGCATTTACTTAGAAGCAGTATATATATATATATATATATATATATATATATATATATATTTCTATTGCTTTTCAGTCTTTTTTCTGTGCTATCACTGCTAGTATTACCAAACCATATAAAAATATTCTGTTCTATTTAATATATATACTCTATTTAATATATATTCTATTTAATAAACATTTTAAGGCATTAACTATATAACTAGGACATGTTCCAATTTCTGGGTGTGAGATAAGTAATATATCATCCTTGCCCTTAATAAGTTGATAGTCTATATATTTTCTTATACAATACTCACCCCAAAGGGCTTTCCTAAGATACTGAGATCCTTGGAATCTATTATTCTTCAATAGCAATGTTTTAATATACTTTTTGAAATAATGTTTTTATATGGTAATAGGGAACCAGACATCCACTCTAAATTGTGTATGGTGTGATAGAATAGCTTTTAAGAGCTTGCAGTGTGGGGCACCTGGGTGGCTCAGTGGGTTGAACCTCTGCCTTCTGCTCAGGTCATGATCTCAGGGTCCTGGGATCCAACCCCGCCCGCATCGGGCTCTCTGCTCAGCAGGGAGCCTGCTTCCCTTCCTCTCTCTCTCTGCCTGCCTCTATGCCTACTAGAGATCTCTCTTTGTCAAATAAATAAAATCTTTAAAAAGAAAAAAAAAAGAGAAGCTTTCAGCGGAAGCAGTGTTCTCAGAAGAGAGAATGATTTAGTTAAATCAGTTAAAGCAAGGAGATAGAGGGAACATTTAACAAAGAGCTCCAGATTCTGTGAGAGTTTGCTGATTACAGAGCAGGAGCTCCTGAGGGCAAGTGAAAGGGCATAGGATGGGATAACAGAAGTGTCAGGCAGACTGAATGTCTTGTGGAATATAGTCCAGTCAACATGGCTGATTAGAGGAAGGATAGAAAACATTTGGTGTTAAAATGGGAAGAAATACAATAGGCTTGGTCTTAGGAAGTCTTCTGAGGAAGGTGGCTTCTTGGCCTAATGACCAACACACTTAGATAACACAATCTGGACTGAAGTCAGGGTAAAAATCATCCCCAAGTCTCTTTCCAGCAGTAATGTCCTGAGATGCTGGGCGGTTGTGGGAACTGTGGTTCTTCCACATGTACTTGATGTCTGATAAGTATCTTTTTTAATTTGTCCCTTCTTATGCTCTGGAATATTCTTTATAACATGGTGTTACCTAACTTTGTGATTTTTCATTAGATATTGCATTGGAAGTTGTCAGAGAACCAAATGTGTTTTCAACCTCACATAGGAAAATGTCCTTCTTCAGAAAGGCGGGTATAAGGAAGCCCTCGCTTAGACCCAGGTAAGACATAGGATCTGGTTACAGCAATATACTCCAGACACAAGTTCTCTTTAATCTCAACATGTTTAATGCTGAATTTATCTTTCTGTACATGGATTTTTTCCTTCTTTCCACATGTCATACACATATGCAAGGCACACATTATTATTTATTTATTTATTTATTTATTTATTTTTAAGGTTTTTATTTTAGTCAACATGCAATGCAATATTGGTTTCTGGAGTAGAAATCAGTGATTCATCACATACATACAACACCCAGTGCTCATCATAAATGCCTTCTTAAATACCCATCATCCATCTAGCACATCCCCCACTGACCTCTCTCCATCAAGCCTGTTTTGTTTTGTTTTGTTTTGTTTTAAGATTTTATTTATGGGGCACCTGGGTGGCTCAGTGGGTTAAGCCTCTGCCTTCTGCTCAGGTCATGATCTCAGGGTCCTGGGATCCAGCAGGGAGCCTCCTTCCTCCCCTCTCTCTTTCTGCCTCTCTGCCTACTTGTGATCTCTCTCTATGTGTCAAATAAATTTTAAAAAAAAAGATTTTATTTATTTATTTGACAGAGATCACAAGTAGGCAGAGAGGCAGGCAGAGAGAGGAGGAAGCAGGCTCCCAGCTGAGCAGAGAGCCTGATGTGGGACTCGATCCCAGGACCCCAGGATCATGACCTGAGCCAAAGGCAGACGCCTAACCCACTGAGCCACCCAGGCGCCCCAAGCCTCAGTTTGTTCTCTATCATTAAGAGTCTCTTATGGTTTGTCTCCCTCTGTCCTTTTTTCTTTTCTCTCTTCCCATATGTCCATGTTTTCTTTTTAATTTCCATATATGAGTGAGATCATATGGCATTTGACTTTCTCTGACTTATTTCACTTAGCATAATATACTCTAGCTCCATCCGTGTTATTGCAAATGGTGAAATTTCTTTTTTTTTTTTTGATGGCTGAGTAATAATGCACTATATATATATATATATATATATATATATATATATGGTGGAATACACACACACACACACACCCCCACACACATCTTTACCCTTCATCAGCTGATGGACATTTGGGCTCTCTCCATAGTTTGACTATTGCTGATAATGCTGCTATAAACATTGGGGTGCGTGTACCCCTTTGACTCAGTATTTTTGTATCCTTTGGGTGAATACCTAGTACTACAATTGGTGGATCATAGGGTAGTTCTATTTTTAAGTTTTTGAGGAATCTCCGTACTGTTCTCCAGAGTGACTGCACCACTTTGCATTCCCACCAACAGTGCAAGAGTGTTTTGCTTTCTCTGCATCCTCACTAACACCTGTTGTTTCTTGTGTTGTTAATTTTAGCCATTCTGACAGGTGTGAGGTGGTATCTCGTTGTAGTTTGGACTTGTATTTCCCTGATGATGAATGATGTTGAGCATCTTTCCATTTGTCTGTTAGCCATTGGATGTCTTCTTTAGAAAAGTGTCTATTCATGTCTTCTGCCCATTTCCTAACTGCATTATTTTGGGGGGAGGGCGTTGAGTTTGATAAGTTCTTCATATATTTTGGATACTAACACTTTATCAGATATGACATTTGCAAATATCTTCTTCCATTCTTTAGGCTACCTCTTATTTTTGTTGATTGTTTCCTTTGCTGTGCAAAAGTTTGTTATATTGTTGAAGTCCCAATAGTTCATTTTTGCTTTTGTTTCCCTTGTCTCGGGCAACATGTCTACTAAGATGTTGCTATGGCTGAGGTCAAAAAGGTTCCCGCCTGTGTTCTCTAGAAAAATTGATAGAGTCCTGTTTCACATTTAGATCTTTCATCCATTTTTAATTTATGTTTGTGTATGGTATAAAAAAGTGGTCCAGTTTCATTCTTCTGCATGTTGCTGTCCAGTTTTCCCAACACTATTTGTCAAAGAGACTTTTTTCCATTGAATAATCTTTCTTGCTTCATCAAATATTAGTTGACCATAGATTTGAGGGTCCATTTCTGGGTTTTCTATTCTGTTCCATTTCATCTATGTGTCCGTTTTTATGCCAGTACCATACTATGTCAATGCCTCAAGATGCCCCCAGGTTTGTTTTTCTTTTTCAGAATTGTTTTTGTTATTTGGAGTCTTTTGTGGTTCCATACAAACTTTAGGATTGTTTGTTCTAGCTCTGTGAAAAATGTTGGTGATATTTTGATAGGGATAGCATTAAATGTATAGATTGGTTTGGGTAGTATAGACATTTTAACAATGTCTGTTCTTTCAATCCATGAACACAGAATGCTTTTCCATTTCTTCGTGTCCTCTTCAATTTCTTTCATAACTGATCTATAGTTTTCAGAGTACAGATCTTTTACCTCTTTAATTAGGTTTATTCCTAGGTGTCTTATTGTTCTTGGTACAATTGCAAATGGTATCAATTCCTTGAACTCTTTTTCTACCGCTTCACTATTGGTGTATAGAAATGCAACAGATTTCTGCACATTGATTTTATACCCTGCAATTTTGCTGAATTCATGTATTAGTTCTAGCAATTTTTTTGGTGGTCTTTTGGGTTTTCTACATAGAGTATGATATTGTCTGTAAATAGTGACAGTTTTACTTCTTCCTTACCAGTTTGGATGCCTTTTATTTCTTTTTGTTGTCTAATTGCTGAGGCTAACACTTCCAGTACTGTGTTAAATAGTAATGGTTGAGAGTGGACATCCTTGTCTTGTTCCTGACCATAGGAGAAAGTTCTCAGTTTTCCCCCATTAAGAATTATATTAGCTATGGGTCTTTCATATATGGTCTTATAATGTTGAAGTATGTTCCCTTTATCTCTACTTTCTGAGGGTTTTAATCAAGAATGGATTATCAAGAATGGTTTATTAGGAAATTTTTTATTATCCATTCAATTTCTTTGCTGGTTATGGATCTGTTCAATTTTTCTATTTCTTCCTCTTTCAGTTTTGATAGTTTGTAGGTTTCTAGGAATTCTAGGAATTTGTCCATTTGTCCATATGTTTGTTGGCATATAATTTTTCATAGTATTCTCTTATAATTGTTTATATTTCTGTGGTGTTTGTTGTAATGTCTCCTCTTTCATTCATGATTTTATCTATTTGGGTCCATTTTCTTTTCTTTTTGATAGGTCTGGCTAGGAGTTTGTCAGTTTTACTAATTCTTTTGAAGAACCAGGTTGAGTTTTATTAATCCATTCCACTGGGTTTTTGTTTGTTTCTATATTGTTTGTTACTGTTCTAATCTTTTATTTCCCTTGTTCTGATGGTTTTAGGCTTTATTTGCTGTTCCTTTTCTAACTCCTTTAAGTGTAAAGTTAGGATGCACATGGGAGACTTTTCTTGCTTCTTGACATAGACCCAGCATGTTTTCCATCCTCTCAACTTGACCATGATTCTCTTGTAGACCATGCCATCCATTCAATAATTCATTTTTTATTCAGTAATTACCTCTTAATTACTAGGTATATGAAAAGTCCTTAAAGAAGATAAAGTTATAGTAACACATACAAATTTGGTAGTCAAAGTCATTGGGAGAATATTTTGCACAGAGAAAGCTTTCTGAAGTATGCTTTCAGTTATTGATAACATTCGTCGAGCATGGTAAGTCCTCTAACTCTTCTAAATACTCTAGAGAGACCTCCCTTCCCTTCAAGGAACTCAAATTATTCTCTGAGCATCAATCATTTATTCCTTTTGCTCTTCCAACTTGTACCACTCCCCACTCTCCATTATGTTTACAGAAATACCTATTTTCCAATATTTTTGAGTGTAAATATCACAGAAATCATATAGTCCAGTTTCATATCTTCAGTTAAGACCAAAAGAGAATGGCCCAGGGATACCATAGTTGCAATTCTCTTAAACTTTGTCTTAGCCCTCATTCAATATAATTAACAATTATTGACCATATACTGTGTCCCAGACACTAACATTACAAAAAATAAAATATAATCCTTGCCTTTAATCTAATAGAGAATTAAATAAAATACAAGGCTGACCTTATAATGTTACAATAAAATATTGACTAATTGCTATAAGAGTATAGGAAGGAGAAGGAAATTTTGAGTGAGGATTAGGAAAAGTCAGAGTATCAGAAGAGGCCCCAAACTACATGTACAAATTCCTGTGCATGTTCAAAGAAAAGTGAGTATTTTGGGGGTAGGGCTAAATCTTCTAAGCTAAAGAAATGACACCAACATATAAACTCACAAATATAAAAGTACTTAAAAACTTAAAAACAGCCCAGTGATGTTAAGCATAGAATGCATGAGGTAAAGGGACATAAAGCATAAGATTAGAAAGCCATATTGAGATCAAATAATAGAAAGAAGGTCTTGAATAAATTATTAAGGAATTTGTATTGTTTAACTGGAAATAATAATTCCTTGGCATTTGTTAGAACAAGAGTACCAGAAATGTCTGTTATATAGATTTAAAAAACATTACCCTGGGGCACCTGGGTGGCTCAGTTGGTTAAGCGGCTGCCTTCAGCTCGGGTAATGATCCCCAAGTCCCAGGGTCGAGTTCCAAGTTAGGCTCCCAGCTCCATGGGGAGTCTGCTTCTCCCTCTGCCTTCTCCCTTCTCATGATCTCTCTTGTTCTCTCTCTCAAATGAATAAAGAAAATCTTTAAAAACAACAACAACAACAACAACAACAACAAAAATTACCCTGGCAGAAATAATAATGATATATAAGAAGTCTGAGAATCAGAGACCAAAAACAGAAATAATAGAAGTTCACTGCAGTTGTTCAGACAAGTGATAATAAAAGTTTGAATTAAACAGTGGGAGTAGAAATGGAAGGGAAGATACAGATTTTAAAATGACTGAAGAGGAAGAATCAGATTTCTGGAATTGTGGAGTAAGAACATCACAAATAGTTGCCCCATAAAAGCAGTGATAAACCTGAACAAACCTTTCAAAAGAATTCAGAATTAATTTTATTAATAAATTAATTAATGAATTATTTTATCTAATATGTCAGTTTTAAAGAACAACAACAAAGTATGAGACATACCCCCCACCACCTCCCAAGAAAAACACACAGGAAAGTATGGTTCATACACAGAAGGAAAAAAGCAGTCAATAGAAGCTGCCTCTGAGGTGATTTAGATATCGGACTTACCAAAGTCTTCTAGGCAATATGTTTCATGAAACAAAGGAAACCATGTTTAAAGAATTAAAGGAAAGTCTAAGGATAATAACTCATCAAATAGAAAATGTTAATAAGGTAGAAATTGTAAAATAGAACCAAATAAAAATGTGGAGTTGAGAAGTACAATAACTGAAATGAAAAACTCACTAGAGAGAATCAACAGCAGACTTGGCAGAAGCAGCAGTGAACTTGAAAATAGCTCGATATACATTATCCAGTCTGAAGAAGAAAGAATAAAGAAACATAACCAGAACCTCAGAGATCTGAGAAATTCCAGTAAGCATACCAACATGCAAATAAGGGAAATCCCAGAAAAAGAGGAAAGAGAGAGAAAGAGGCAGAAAATTTTTGTATATATAATGGTTGAATATTTTCCAAATTTTATTACAACCCTAATTAAGACATACAAAAAGCTTCATGAACTCCAAGTAGGAAAAACTCAAAGGATCCACATCTAGACATATCATAGTCAAAATGTTGAATGACAAAGAGAAAAATCTTAAATGCTACAAGAGAAAAATTACTTATATTCAAGGGAACTACAAAAAGATTGAAGTTTACTTGTCATCAGAAACAATGGAGACCAAAGTTGGGATGATACATTCAAACTAAAAGCAGAAGGAAGTAAATAATAAATGTCAGAGTGGAAGTCAACAAATGTAGACAAAAAAATAGAAAAAAATCAAGGCACAAGTAGGTTTTTTGTAGAGATTTAAAAAAAAGAAGAAGAAAAGAAAAGAAAAAAAAAGAAATGATAAATCATTAGCTATAGTGGCCAAGGGGGGGGAAAAATGAGATGACACAGATCCCCAAAGTCTGGACTGAAAGAAAACATAATCACTGACTCTATAGAAATTAATAAGATTTTAAAGAAATGTAAGGAACAAATTAGACAACTTTGATGAAATTAATAAATTTCTAGAAATACCCAAGTTTCTGAAACTGACTCAAGAAGGAGAAAATGCAAATAAATCTATAACAAGAGAAAAAATTAAATTAGTAACCTAAAATATTCTCACAGAGAAAAGCCTAGATACAAATGGCTTCACTGGAAAAATCTATGCAGTAGTTAAATGACAAATAATACCAATAATAGTCCATAAACTCTTTGAGAAGATAGAAATAAGGAACACTTGCTAAATTATTCTATGAGGCCAAAAAAGTATTATCCTGATCCCAAAGTCAAACAAAGATATCACAAGACATGAAAGTTACAGACCAATTTCCCTCTCAAATCTTGATATAAAAATCCTCAATGAAACAATAGCAAACCAAGTCCAGCAAGATATAAAAAATATTATACAACATGACCAAGTGGGATTTATCCCAGGAATGCACAGTTGCTCTAACATCCAAAGATCAATTAATACAGTATGCGAGATTGATAAAGTAAAGAGGAAAACTCCACATGATTATCCCAATTGGTAAATGAAAGCATTTTATAAAATCCATCACCCGTTCATGATACAAATTCTCAATAAAATTAAAATAGAAGTGTACCATCTTATTCAAATAAAGCTCACCTATTAAAAAAAAAAAACTTAGGGCTAACATCATACTTAATGAAATAAGTATGTAAAGGAGGAAGGATAAGTTGGACAACATGTGGATGTATGTATAGAGGCTTAAATAATAAGTATGACAAAGATGAGGTTGAATGGACAGTTGAAATTTTGCGGTGGAGGTCATGAGAACTAGAGATATGGTATCAATGAAAATCAAAATGAAATGAAACCACTTCCTCATATCAATGAAAACTGAAAGCCTAGAAGATGCAGACATTACGCAGAGAGGGGGGAAATCATAGGGCAAAAGTAAAGAGGATTGAGGATAAAATATTAGGAGTATCTATATTTAAGGAAATGTGAAAAAATAAGTCAACTAAAGAAATTTAGAAATATTAATCAATAACAACTGATCACTCATGCTCTGCCTCATTGAAATGAGTGCCAATTAGAGGTTGCTTTGAATCAACAATGTAAAAAAAAAATTTATCTCCTTTAAATACCTCTCTTCCTCTTCTATTGGGGTTGTCAAATGATTGGACTAAGCTTAGGGTAGATATATAAAAGTTTAAATTTATCTCCAAGGAGATAGGCATAGCAACCAATTTATTGACTCCACTTTTCACATATGGCTAAAGTCTGGGAGATGCCCCTCCACATTCCTCAACTGGAGCTGAATCTCGGGCTACCATCCTTTTCTCTTCACCAATGATGCTTTCTTATTTTCCAGAAACTTAACAGAAGTCCTCCTCAATACACACCACTTGGAGTTCTTCAAAGAGTTCCTCAAAGAACGGAAGGCTGAAAGCCCCTTGCAATTCCTGGTAGCCGTACATAAGATCAGTATTGAGACAAACGAAAAAATGTACAAGTCTCTCTTTGAAAATATAATCAAGACTTATTTCCATGGCAAAAGTTCTGCTGGTATACACCCTCTTCTCCTGATATTGTTCCCTTCTCCCTTTAGTATGTTAGGGGTAGAGTTTGGCAGAGAAACTGTCTCATATGAGACCCCAGAAAGAGCAGAGCAGAGCAGTGGCCGCATGGGCAGTACTGAGGCAAAGATTAAAAGGGACAGTAAAAGCAGAGAGCAACAAAAATAAATCTAAAGTAAATACTACTGCAAGAAGCCAAGTGCAAGACACTTGTACTTAAATATGAAATTTAACCTCACATTTAACTCAATTCAGCACTGAAAATAGGATTTTATTTAATCTCTATAAGATAGAAAGAATAGCTCCATTTTACTAATGAGGACGATGAAACACAGAAAACTTGAATTCAAACTCGAGTTATTTTACCCTTAAATCAACTAGACAGTAATTTAGATAGAGAAGTAAGAGTCAGCCGTCTGTAAAGTTGGGGTGCTTGCCCACTGTAGATTGTAGAGAGAGTTGTCTTGGGAAGAACTGTCTCCCTGAAAATCTTTGTTTCATAAATTTTGTTTACTTGCCTGTGGAGGGAGGGCAATCTGACCCACGTAAATTCATCTTGGCCAAAAACAGAAGTTGCAGATAAAGTGTTGACCTATAATTCTAGAGGGGAGAAAAGGGAGGTAAGCATAATCCCCTCCTCAAAGTTAACAAACCTATAGCAAAGCAATGAAGATTTTGCCACAAAATGAACAAACAGGGGTGTGTGTGTGTGTGTGTGTGTGTGTATTTCCTTGTGATAACCAAGATAAGGTTATACGTTTTATGAAAGTAAAAAAGATGTAAATCTGGCAAATGTTTACTTATAAGAAATATTTACTTGTTGATTCTCAGGAAGAAGACAAAGATGAGTTTGCAGATCTTGTCGTTGATAAATTTTCAAGTCTTATTAATGAACACAGTAGTATCTGAACACCTGAGAATCATAGTGCCTTCATGATACTTATTTGTAATCTTGGATTCCCTCCCATCTGCCCCAACAATTTAACTTTAATCCTTACTGTTCTGCTCTCTTCCTAAACCAAACACTTTAACTGCAGAAATGAGTCTTTTAAATATTTCCTTCCCTTGAAGCACTTGTTTTTGAATTTGAATGGAAGTAATTGTTCTACAATTATGCTTTTGAGATTTTCAAATTGTGGAGAGCTCAGAGTCTGACCAGATTAAGAATAAGGAACTGTGAGACTCTAAGATGAAAAACACACCAGGTACCTCAGAAAAGGTAGACAAGTTGATGACTTTTTTCTCTCTCTTGGCACTTTTTTAGAAGAAATACTGCAGTGTGACGCCCCTATTGTCAAAGAAATCTCTGGAATGCGTCATGTCAGCACAACCACACTGTTAATGATACAGGGCTTTGTCATGAAATCTCTGGAAGAGAAGTGGTGAGTATTGCTCGGAAAAGGTGATAATTCTTAATTCTTTCGGGAGCAGCTCATTGGCTTCTGAAAGCCATCGTACTCAAGGAGTCTCAAATTTACTGCCCGAGCTTCCCTACAAGAGAAAAATCAAATTTATCTTGAATCCTCTACCTACATACCTGTGCACACACACATTTCAGTTCATTTACCTGAACAAGGAAAAATACAGTATTGATCAGGAAGGATAGGCTGACATTAGCAAAGGACCAAAATGGTAAGAAGAGTCCTTGGGAGTGTCCCACCATTCCCCAGTTCCCACTTTGACTTCCTCCAAAAGCTGAGGTAGGTTTGCCTTGACCGTTACCTTTTTTGTACCAGGTGTTTGCCTTCTTGATGTTCTTGGTTTCCTTCTGGCAGGTTTAAAGATTACCAAGAGCTGTTCCCACCTTATCCTGAAGGGCATGTTGAAGTACAAACTTCTAAGAAGACCTCAAAGACCGCAGCTCACCTACAAGAATCCCAGGTCAGTGAGGAAGGCAGTGAAGACCACACACTGGGGGCAAGGACATCTTACGCTTTGTCAACCGTGCAAAAAAGACTTTCCCTGTTAGCTTATTTATTCACCCAAACAACTACTCTTTGGCTATGTTTCTTTTTGTTTGTTTGTTTGTTTATTTGTTTGTTTGACAGAGAGAGATCACAAGCAGGCAGAGAGGCAGGCAGAGAGAGGAGGAAGCAGGCTCCCTGCTGAGCAGAGAGCCCGATGTGGGGCTCAATCCCAGGACCCTGAGATCATGACCCAAGCCGAAGGCAGAGGCTTTAACCCACTGAGCCACTCAGGCGCCCCTGGCTATGTTTCTTAATTCACATTTTACAATGGAGGACCCCGAGGCTCAGAGAAATTGTTACAGTGGGAATTTGAGGAAAAATCCTTGCTTTCACTCTGTGACTAGAACCAGATAAGCGAAAGACATAGGGGTCCGATACATGGAGATCAAAATGTGAGGGAGTTTTTTTACTGCTAAAAGCTGGTTTGAAGGACGTGGATTGGCCATAACGTCCGATGGGTTTAATAATCCTCTCTGCACCCAAATTAAACTTAGTCAGGTATGCAGCCACTGGCATAATGGAACAACTTGGGCCTTCTGGGTGAACCCCTTATTGAATGACAAACCCCTTATGGATACCTGACATTTCTGCAGGTATCCTGCAAACAAGCCACTCCCAAAGAGAGAATGCAGAGGGCTGAGAGCAGAATATGCCCATTTTCTTCTTCCAAACTCACCAATTATTTAGCTCATTCTTTCTCTATGCCAGCAGTGAAAAAAAAAGGAGGAGTGGGTGGGAGAAAGAAGAGACAGGATTTTTTTTTCCAGTTTACATAAAAGCATTTTAATGGACAGTATACAATTTTGCAAAATATAGTTTTGCAAGAAAATGGCAATAATTAAATATTGTCTTAAAAATAATTAAATATTATTTTTACAAAGAAGTTTCATCAGTAAATTCCAGTGTACTTCTAAGGCCTGTCAACCAAGACACATGCTCCCCTAGACAGGAATGTTATTCAGGAAACTATCTTCATATGATTTGAGAAAAAAATACATGCTCCATTTTTAAATAATCACTTGCTCATTGTGTTGTAGAGTTGGTTAGTATCAGAAAAATTTGAGCCCAGCTATGACTCCAAAAATCTTGCTAAGATATTTCTGAAAACAGACATGGACTATGCTTATATGAAAACGTCTACTCCCTCTTTTCTCTTTTTTTTCCCTCCATACATGAGTCAACTCTGTGTCGGGGTACCATGAATGCTCATGTAGGACATTAAAAGGAATATTGTACCCAGAACCAGACTTCATTTTAATTTCAGGTCTTCCATTTGCTCTTAGATAAGAAAAGATAAAAATAAACTGACACTTACTTAGTGCCTACTTTGTACCAAGCACCACATTAGAGTTTAAATACATAATCACTAACCCTCACCCCAATCCTGAAGGCTATTGTTTCTCTCTTATACATGGAGACACTGAGACACAGATTAAGTAAATTGACCCAAATTACATAGTCAGGGAAAAGCTAGGCTCTAGACTCCAAGTTTCTGAACCCAGACCCAGTGATTTTTATATATTGCTACTGGCTCTCTAAATTCATGCTTGCCTTGAAGATCCCTCTTTGTGGAATGAGACAACTGATCTAGTTGATCAATAAGATTCTTTCTGACTCCAGATATCAATTTGTCAATGGGTAAATGAATTACAGAATGGTCACTGGGCATTAAGAAACAGATAATGAACTTATAAAATGCATTTGGGTGTGTGTGTGTGTGTGTGTGTGTGTGTGGTATGCATGTGCATGTAATTATACTTTTCTCTTTTTAATGATTAGAAATGATTTTGTTCATTTCCTTATTTCTTCAACATTTCAAATTTTCCTGAGCTAATACTCTATTCTCGTGAGTTAGGCATATCTCCCACCCCTCTTTCTTCCTATTTTTAGCACTCACACTCTCTCCTAATCATGTCCTCTCAAATCTTACTGTTGAAAGACTATGGTAGAAGGAGCATTGCCAGTGGCCCCGTGCCTGGGTAAAGCCAGAATCTTCTGCTCACTAGCCACTTAATTTGGAGAAGGTTTACGATTCTGTTTTTCCTCACCTTTAAATTGGAGTTTAAGATTATTCCTTACAAAGGAGGTATTGTGAGGATAAATATAATGAATGTCAAATATCTGGAATATAGAAGACTTTTGGTGAACAGCAGCTATACTAATGAATATGGCGTACCCCTCTCTCTTCCCCCAGGGGAGAGGCTGGCGGAAAATGATTGGCTTCATTAAGAGCTTTTGCAAGTACCGCAGATTTGTGTCTGATCCCCATAAGCGCCAGGAATTTGAAGACTATCTTCACCTAGAAGTACAAAATAACAAGGAAAGTAAGTCATCTCTCTATTTACTGTCTTTCCTGTTGATATTTCAGAAACAGGGGTCAGCCCTGATAAGAGGCTGCAGAGCTCTTGCTTTTTGTCTTGCCTGTGTTAGCCTGGGGTCCGGCAAGGACTCCAGGTCCTGCGTGCAAAGCCAAGCTCAGGCCTGCCTAGAGAGGATGTGAGTCCAGTGGCTTCTTCTCCCAGAGCCAGCAAGGGTGGAAAATGACTGAAGTGCAACAAGATCTGACATTTCACAAAACTGTTGTCCATTGTATAGATTTATTCAACTACTTCATTTCTTAGTTCATTCATTCATTCATCACACTTTCTGAGAACCCACTACGTGGCAGGAACTTTACCAGGTGCTGGGGATACAGTGGTAAACATGCAGGATAGGACATGTCTTCATGGCACTTAAATTTTGAGGGCAAGACAGAAAGTAAGAGCCACAGGTGTTGGAGCCAAATATCCTGGGTTTGAATATGCCTGAAGGACCTTGTGAAAGTGGTTTTATACCTCAGTTTTTTCATCTGTAGAATGATAATAATAATGGTGCTTAACGCCTAGATTGTTGTGAGGATTAAATGAGTTAATACATGCAAAGTGTCTTTACCCATTACTATAAAAGGGTTAGCCAGTGTTACTGCTGTTATCATATGGTGAGTAATCCCAATGACAATTGTAGGGAGACCCTAGTTAGTCAGGGAGGAGGATCAGGGAAGACTGCTAGAAAATGACAAATCTGTCTTCATGAATGACAAGTTAAGCAGGCAAAATAGATGGGGAGCAATTTTAAGGTCTACATAGAATCCTAAAATAAGAAAGAGCATGGCTTATTGCAGGAACTGCAATCAGGCCAGTTGGACTGGAGATTACTGATTATGATTAATTAATTAAGATTAGTGAGATGGCCAAGGTGCCTGAGATAATACTGGAGGAATTGATAATGAAAATCTCATCTCTCCCTTTTTTTAGTTTTTTAAATTTAAATTCAATGAATTAACATCGTGTATGATCAGTTTCAGAGGTAGAGTTTAGTGATTCATTAGTTGCATGTAACACCCAGGGCTCATTCCTTCAAGGGCCCTCCTTAATGTCTATTGCCCTCATGTCTCTTGCTGACTTTTGAGTTGTTTTAATTGTCGGTATGACAAATAATGCTGCAAAACACACATATTTAGCAATCGTGTATTTCTATGAGATTAATTCCTTAAAATGGGAGAAATGGGTAAATGGTTAAAAATAGTTAAAATTTAAAAACATTACACTAATTAAACTCTCACCAACTGTATAAATAAGTGCCACGTTGTCACCAACCTCTGGGATATTAGGCACTTTTTAAAAACTGATAATCCTGGGGCACCTGGGTGGCTCACTGGGTTAAAGCCTCTGCCTTCTGATCAGGTCATGATCTCAGGGTCCTGGGATCAAGTCCTGCATTGGGCTCTCTGTCCCACATTGGGCTCTCTGCTCCATGGGGAGCCTGCTTCCTCTTCTCTCTTTGCCTGCCTCTCTGCCTACTTGTGATCTCTGTCTAAAAACAAAACAAAACAAAAAACTGACACTCCAGTAAATGAAAACTAACGTGCCATTCTTATGTATATTTTTTTAGTAATTGAGTACCTTTATTTGTTGGTCATTTGCAGTCCTTTTTGAATTGTTTACGTCCTTTGTCTATTTTTCTATTGGAATTTTAATTTTAATATTATGATATTTTCTAATTTGCAAAAGTTTTTGTATGTATGTTTTAGGAACTGCTTCACAAACATTTAGGGTTTTCGAATAGTTCTAGCTCTTTTGTTTCTTCTTTTAAATAAAATTAGTTCAAACCCTCGTGCCCCAGAATGGTTAGGAAGTCTAATTTCACCCTACTTCAACCTTCCACATCCTGAGCTTTGTATAAGACAGCCCAAGAAGAATGCTTCTATAGCTCAGTGGGAGATCTGTCTCCCAGTGGTCTGTTTTCTATCATTATCATTTAGACTTTTCTGGGATTGTTATGTCCTTCAATCAATTGACCCATTTGTCATTACAAAAAAAATATTTCTATCCTTGGTAATATTCTTTTCTCTGAAATCTACTTTGTCTGATATTAAGACAGTCACTCCAGCTTTCTTTTTATTAGTGTTAGCATGTATTATATTTTTCATTTCCTTTACTTATAACCTATTTATGTCCTACAGTTAAAGTATTCTTATAGCTAGCATAGAGTTGGGTCTTGCTTTAAAAAAATAATACAACCTGACAATCTCTACCCAATTGAGAGTCAACTATTAAATATTCGGGACATTTTGTGAACCATCAATAGCTGAAACCAGCTACAGTGGAAGTATTTATTATAGAAATCAGCAAAGACCACCAAAGCCAGTCTCCCCCTTCCCCTACCAGAGCTGGTTTACAAGTATATCACTGCTCCCAGATTTCTTGAATGGATTTAGCATACTCTTTTCCTAAAATCCCTGGCCATCATACCAACTTCCAAGTTCTATTCAAACTTTGTTTTCCCCTTTGAACTCAAGTCTAAGAGATAGAGAGATTATAAGATAGGAAGGAGGAGGCTTTGCTTTATTTGGTGCTGTAACCCTAGGACCTAGCACAAGGTCTGGGAAATAAGAGGTGCTAGCTATTTATTCAGTGTTGTAGTACCCTCCCATTTTATATGTAACACTTCTCCAAAAGGAATCCCACTTACACCATAGGAAGCACCATACCACATCAACGATTCCTGAACAGATATCCAGAATAACGGATTTTATAGGAAGAATTGTAAATTCTAGAGCTGGATTAGACAATTTTCTTAAACCCAGCCAGGCAATTAACCAGGGTCTGCTTGCCAGATACAGTCCAAAACTGTTGTCTTCTCTATCCTAAATCCCAATGAATGGATTTGTGTATATCCTACTCAAGAAACTTTCTAAAATAAATGTCTTGTTTTTCTAGACACAATCCAAACCTTCTTGAATCGTCTATTCTTCTTTACTCATTTGTGTCTGTTTTCTACTCTAGCACCCTACTCTCTATTCCATTAAACATCTTTACTCTTGATATTTTGACTTTTTTATTGTGCTGCTTTCCCAGTTTCCTTCTAAATTACTTCCTTGATAAACCTAGAATAAGCATCATCAGAATGGGTGCCTGGGTGGCTCAGTTGGTTAAGCAACTGCCTTCAGCTCAGGTCATGATCCTGGAGTCTCAGGATCAAGTCCCGCATCAGACTCCCAGCTCCATGGGGAGTCCTTCTGACCTTCTCCCTTTCATGCTCTTTCTCATTGTCTCTCTTTCAAATAAATAAAAAATCTTAAAAAAAAAAAAAAAACACAAACTCCATTTTGAAGGTCACATCTGCATATTCAATTTCTGCAGAAATGTTAAGGATTGGCATAACTACAGTGCAATTATATTTCCATGAGACATGCACCAGGAAAACACCTTTCAGTACTCAGTTGATTTTGTGTGTGTGTGTGTGTGTGTGTGTGTGTATGTGGTCATACCGTCTGAGCAGATGGCTTTTTTAGCAGTCCTTCAAGTCAAAGTAAAACATTGAGCCCAAGGGTAGGAAATCACTATTTCAACAGCCCCAAAGATAGGTCCACACTTTCCTTTCTTCATTTTAGTTATGCCCAAGTCAAAGGCTTCACGTTTAAGAGCAACTTCACCAAACTAGATTTTAATTCTTTCGTCTATCTCTCTCAGATTTCTCCACAACACCAAATGCACCAGGACGCCCAACCGCAAATACCGCCAACGTCCGGAACGCAGACCTTGAGAATGGGGATGTAATACTGATGAAGCGTCGAATACTTGGCCACAGAATTATCACCGTCAACTTCGCAATCAATGATTTGTATTTTTTTTCTGAAATAGAGAGGTAAGTTTCCCATCTCTCCCTATCACGGCTTCCCCTGGTTAGTACCTTCCTGCAAAGCCTGTAAGTGACACAGTGATTTCAGCCCTGCCAGGCAGAAATCTCCAACCGAAAATCTCACTGAATTCTGCCCGTCACCGTATCAATTTCGGCCATCCTTCCCTTTAGGTCCTAGATGCTCTTCAGTATTCTGGAGTTGCCAATATTGAAATGATTGAAATATTGAAATGATATTTATACCCAGGAAGTGGAGCGCTTTTTTCTCCTTATTATTTGCTAATATAATAGAAGTCCTCTTATGGAGCACCATAGAGCCAATAGTTCCTTAGTTAGAACAAAGAATGATAGTAGTAAAAATTGTGTGTCTGTGTGTGTGCATGACATTGAACAGAGACATATAGTTATAGATATAGATATTATTCCTTGCTTTATCCATGCATCTTATGAAAAAAGCAAGTAGTAGAAAAAAATTGGAGGTCATTCCATTACAGCTTTGGTGAAATACAGAAAGCGAAATGTCTTTCTGCCCTGGGTCAGATTATTCTTACCTGTTGTTTAGTACAGTTTCTACTTAGAAATATTTCTCTGGGCAAAGAAAAGCAGAAGGAGAGGGAGAGAAAGAAGCCTGAACAAGCTCTATATCCAGTGCAGAGCCGGACGTGGGGCTCAGTCTCACGACCTTGAGATCATGACCTAAGCTAAAATCAAAAGTCAGGTGCTTAAGTGACTGAGCCACCCAGGCACCTCTCTACTTAGAAATACTCTTAACCTAGTGTGTCTCATGTGTGCAGCTCTTCAATTTGTGAGCCCAGGATCTGAACTTGCAAAACAATCGTACTGGGGTAAAGGAGTTAGTCAGTAGTTCTCAACACTGGTGCACATCAGGGTCTCTGGGAGCTGGTGAATACCGCCAATGCCAAGGCCCAGAGATTTGGATTTCAGGGGTCCAGTGTGGAGCCTGGGAACTAGTACTGTCATAAGCTGCTCATGGGATTCTGATGGCAGCACAGTTGAGAACACAGGTCTAGCGCCTCTAAAGGAGAAAACTGACTTAAAATTTTCTTGAACATTTGCAGATAGAAACAAGTGACTCTAAGAGAAATAAGAGTTTCTGCTTCTTTCTCTGTCCTCATCAAAGGGAACATCTTTGCCACTAACAGAAAGGGTATGTTCCTGGAACACTGATCTGAAATTTGGAATACATTTCCACATAGAAATGATGTACTGCATGGTGATTTGGTATCTTATGTACTAAAGTAGAATGGCTTATGAGTCTATGTTTTAGAATGTGGTGGGCTTTTTTTTTTTTTTTTGAGAACTTTTAAAAGTTCTGAACTAATTTAGAAATAAAGATAGAGATGCATAAATGGTATTTAAGTTGATATAAGTTGGAAGTCTCCTGTACATGCATACAGGCTACTCAATCCTCTATATTACTTCACTCATTGTGTATCATTATTATTGTCATTTTTGCCTGCTTTTGGTTGATTAGCTTTTTTAAAATTTTAATTCCAATATAATTGACATACAGTGTTATATTAGTTTCATGTGTAGAATATATTGATTAAACAATTCTACACATTATTCAGTATTCATCATGATAAGTATATTCTTACAACCTATTTCACCTATCCCCTGCCTCCCTCCCCTCTGGTAACAATCAGTTTGTTCTCTATAGTTAAGACTGTTTCTTGGTTTGTCTCTTTTTTTATTTGTTTTGTTTCTTAAATCCCAAATATGAGTGAAATCATATGGTATTTGTCTTTCTCTAACATTTCACTTAGGATTATACCCTCTGTCTCCATCCATGCTGTTGAAAATGGCAAGATTTCTTTCTTTTTCGTGGTTGAGTAATATTCTATTATATAAATATACCATATTTTCTTTATCCATTAATCTGTCAATGGACACATGAACTTCTTCCATAATTATGCCATTATAAATAATGCTGCAATAAACATAGGGGGTGCATATATTTCTTTGAATTAGTATTTTCGTATTCTTTAGGTAATACCCAGTAGTGGGATTACTGGATTATATGGTAAATCTATTTTTAAATTTGTGAGGAACATCCATACTTAAATAGATATTATTATGTTAAATCATGCTAACATACTTCAACTCACCTGTCAAACTTTCAACGTAAAATCAAAGCCATTCCTCTAACTGGAGATCCATATATTTTTCTTCATAAATTATATCCAAAATGTTATCAGCTAATTCTAAAATTTCTCTCTTTAAAGTGAGTGAGAATATAAAGGCAGTTTAATCCTTCTGAATTTTTATACGTGTTTTTTCAAAGTTTTAAATTGCTTTGTCACACCTCACTCAATAGTAACCTTTTTTTTTTTTTTTTCAATAGCAACTTTTTAAAAAACAACTTGCTTTGACTGGAACATTCCAACACATTCAAATTTATTTTCTGAGAAACAACAAATATCTTTTCCTTTTATGTTCATATTTTATTAATTTTCATAAATTACAAATTATAGGAACAAGTACAACAGGCAAAAATCTTTGAGAAGAGGCATGAATAATTCTCAGTATGTATCTGCCTCAACTCATTGTGAAAATGTGAGAGTACATTACAGAAGGTACAACCAGTGTATATGATGAGCATGTCGTAGGCATCAGTCGGTGTGTTTTGAGAAATACAGAGTATCTATCTGGTCATTCAGCACACTAGTTAGGGGAATTGGTTAAGAGATCTTCTTAATCTGCACCCCAATGAGGCATTTAGTTCAGTTCCACAAATGCTTACTGATTGCTTGGGCACTGGGTTTGGCACTGAAGATTCAAAAGACAACTAAGACGTGTTCCCTATTCTCTGAGATCCTGCAAACCAATCTGGATGACAGACAAACACAAATGAGAGTTAATAAGTAGGATGATAGGTGCAGGAAGTGCATTTAGACAACTAAAAAGAAGGCAGAACTTTGTTTACCAAGTCACTGCTGAATCCCTGCTCTTGGTATGGCACCTGTCACAGAGTAAACCCTTTCAAGGGTCCACTGATTGAATAAATAAATGGATATGCAAAACAAGGTTATAATGGGAAGATCTTAGTATTCTACTCTTAGGAAAAGTTTAAATGGTTAAGATTTAAAGAGTCCGGAGAGAAATAAACTGTGTACATAAGTCAAGATAAGGTATAACTGACAGGTATTTGATGGTTAGTGAAAGAATATGTTGCTAGGAGACAGAAAGTAGTTGCCAGGGGCTGTGATATGGGGAGAATGGAGAGTTACTGTTGGATGGCTTAGAGTTTCAGCTGCGGAAGATGAAAAAAGTTCTGGAGGTGGATTGTGTTGATGGTTGCCCAGCACAGTCAATGTACTTAATGCCACTGATTGTATGTTTAAAAATGGTTAAACTGGTAAATGATATGTTGCATATATTTTACTATAATAAAAAAATTAAGAAAAGTAATATGTGGCTTCAAAGAGTGGTGGTAATTGTGAAAGCATCAGGAGGAAGGTAAAGAAAGAGCAAGATAACTCTTACCCCTTAAAGTCTTCAGAGGCAAAACTGGTACGGAGGTCAGGATGGAAGCAGGATGGGATACATAAGGGAGTTTATGGTAAAGAAATACACTTGAAGAAGCACTTAGCATATTACCTGGCGTGTGGTAGGTGCTCAATTTGCATTTGCCTGTGGAGGCATTATGATTGAATGAATTAAGTTTCAACCTGGCCCAGGATTGGCCCTGTCTTTTTTAGGCCAGAAATGGGTCTGGGCTGGCTGCCTATTTAGTTGCTGCTTTTATCCTCTCCCCACTGATTTCCTACTTACTGCTTCTTTTTAGATTTAATGATTTGGTGAGTTCAGCTCACGTGCTGCAAGCCAACCGGGCATACAAGGAGAATGATGTGGCCCTAATGAGGTCTAAAATTAACATCATCCTAAAGCTCTACCTGCATTCGGAAATCCCTCCAAGGCTGAGGGTAAAGGGGATTCCCGTTCCTCTCTGGGCATTTACCAAGAAGCATTTCTTCCTCAAGAACTCTGAAAGCTGATAGGCACCTCCTAAGTCTTGGGTCAACCAGATGTCCTTTCCCTAGCAGTTGCATGAAAAGCTTCTGGGGAGGGGGTGGTCTTATAGGTCCTGGGGGGTCAAGATAGGTTTTCTGCCTTCCCTGGAGCCTCAGCCAGTAACATGCTCCCATTCTATGGGTAGGTGAACATCTCTGAATCCCAGAAGGATGCCATCATTGCTGCCATTGCAGAGGGCCACCTAGATCGGAACATCTTCCATGGAACTATCATGTCTCTCTTCCCTGTCATTATGTACTTCTGGAAAAGGTAACTCTCCTTGCCCAAGACCACGAGGGCAAAAAAACACATTTGACTTTCTAGAGTAGCCCTCTGCTACTCTTGGGAACTACAGTTTCCAGTCTCTTGGGAACTACAATGGTGTATTCTTATGCCACATGATATACCCCATCCCTCCCACTCTCACTGAAACTGAGTCAGAGGATGGAAGGCCAAGTAAGACTGGGGATCAGAGTACCTGGCTCTCTCCCAGGTACCTCCTCCTTGCTTAGAAAAATGATGTTAATTTTCTTAGGCATAGGTTCCTCACCTAAGAGTGAGTCTGGACCTCCATACCTGGGAAGAAGACCTGTCAAGTTTAATACAACTATAATTGTGCTTGAGGAGCTTCATGAGAGAGTAAGACACAAAAGTTCTACTCTGTTATGTCCAAATCCCATAATTACCATTAGAGGCACAGTTGCTAGATATTACATTCTCAAGAGGAGCTTAGAAATTTAGGAGTTTTGTTGTTGTTGTTGTTGTTGTTATTGTAAAAGATTGATTTATTTGAGAGAGAGAGAGAGAGAGTGAAGGAAGGCAGAGAGGAAGAGAATCTTCAAGCAGACTCCCTGCTGGGCACAGACCCAGACACAGGGATCCATCTCATGACTGAGATCGTGACCTGAGCCAAAACCAAGAGTTGGTCACTCAACCAACTGAGCCACCAACGTGTCCCAGAAATTTAGGTTTTTATGTCCTATCTCCCAATGTTAAAGTGTCAAATGTGGCAACAAACTCAAAACTAAAACATGGTGAGGAAATTATGAAGGCCAAAGAGCAAAAATGAAACAAACAAAATATCTGCAGGACAAATGCAACCTGTGGCCCACTGGTTTCTAACCTAGCCTGCCAAAGTTTGGGCTGAGACACCGGTCCAGGTTCTCCCAGCTGGTTATTCATTCCTACAGTGTATAGTGCCAACCTATACACTGGACACTGGACACTGGTCCAGGTTGTCCCAGCTGGTTATTCATTCCTATAGTGTATAGTGCCAACCTGTATGTTCCACACGGGGCCCTGTATGACAGTGACCAGAGGATAACCGGCTGAAATGTTCCAAGACAGGGCTAATTAGGATATTTAGATTATTATATGATTCTGGCTCTTAGGGGACCTCCCCTCCCCCCCCCACACCCACACACATACACACACACACACACACACATACACGCTTAAGTGTTACTTTAGTGGAAGAGACGTGTAAAGGTTGCTTACCAATCTCCAACCTTTATTTTAAAATCTCTATGATACATAGAACTATCCTATGATCCAGCAATTGTACTACTAGGTATTTACCCACAGGACACAAAATACAGATTCGAAGAGTTACCTGCACCCCGATGTTTACAGCAGCATTATCAACAACAGCCAAACTATAGAAATAGCCCAAGTGTCCATCAGTTAATGAATGGATAAACAAGGTGTGGTATATAGACACAATGGAACATTCCTAAGCCATCAAAAAGAATGAAAGCTTGTCATTCGCAGTGATGTGGATGGAGCTAGAGTGTATTATGCTAAGCAAAACAAGACAGTCAGAGAAAGACAAATACCAGGTAATTTCACTTACATGTGGAATTTAGGAAATAAAACAGATGAATGCGTGGGAAGGGGGAAAAAAGAGAGAAGGAGAGAGGGGGGAGGAAAACAATAAGAGACTCTAAATGTTAGAGAACAAACTTGAGTGTTGATGGAGGGAAGAGGGTGGGGGATGGGGTAAATAGGTGATGGGTGTTAAGGAGGGCCCTTGTTCACTTGTTATGATGAGCACTGGGTATTACAAGCAAGTGATGAATCACTAAATTCTACTCCTGTAACAAATATTATACTATATGTTATACTAATTAGGATTTAAAGAAAACTTTGGAAGGAAAAAAATAAATATACTTCAGTTCAATTAAAAAAAAATAAAATCTCTATGATAATACATTATTTAATACAGGATTAAAAGAATTAAAAATTGAAGTTCAAGATAACCAGTTTATCCTTTGAACATTAGTTGTTATCTAGCACCAAGTCCAGACTTGATTCTAGTTCTGCTAAGCAGGATTAAACAGAAATTTGTCCTGAAACTTTCTGGAGGATCAGAACCCTGAGAAATGCATGCTGCTCCTGGCTTGAGTTAGTGCTCAGCACTGCCTCACACCAATTTAGGAAGTGTAGACTGCTTCAGGGAGGCTTTGGATCCCTAATCTTTATGTAGCTGGTTCTTCACTTGCTTTCCTATACACTCCTATATAAAGAGTTTTATATTGCACAAACTGTGTCTACTTATGTCATCCCAGATGAACCTCTCAACAGCCCTTTGAGATGGGTGGGGCAAAGTGTCATTATCCCTATTTTATAGATGAGTAAATTGAGGTTCAAAAGGGCTAAGAGATGCCTAAGAGCACTTGGAAATGGTAAAACCAGGATTAGAAACAAGGTCTCTCATTATTTTAAGCACCATAAAGTATGCGTTGTGGCAGACTGGGAGCTTCCCACACAGTCTCCATCGAGTGGAATGAGAGAAACCAGCTGTGATCAAATACAATGCCCCTTGGGGACATGGGAAAGAGAGCACCAGTTAAGACTATCAGAGCAAAGGTGGGATAGAAAATAAATCCAATCTTAGCCAAGACCAACCTCCAAGGGGTCCAATGCAAGAGTAGGCTGATAGACAGCAAGCATTAGGGGCCAAGGAGGAACATATGAAGAGTGTTATGAGGGACTCCAGGGAGCAACAGTTCTTAGACTGAGTTAAGTATATGAGTGCAAGTTCATGTGAGGAAGGGGTTTACTCAGACTGCTGGGAATGTCATGACAGGGTCATGACATTCAGTAAGGGACAGGATGAAATCAGGGATCAGGACCTGAGAGGAAATCAGTCAGACACTCTGGCTGTACCACGTGGGGTTAAGTGGAGAGCTCATAGTCTGAGGCTCAAGAAAGCATTGGAGGGATTGACTCTTCCTCAGATCTGGATAAAGCAGATTCTTTACAGTCTCCATTCACTGGTTCTGAAAGGGAATCCCAACATACTGTCCATACCAGGTCCTCACTGGAGCTAGGCCTGAACACAGAGAGGGCTCAGAAGAAGGGCCTCTGACAGGCAACACCCCAAGGCCAAGACTTTCCTCTTCTCTATTGCACACTTTACTCTCTGTAAGGAATGGTCCTGACCCAGTTGCCCCATGCTCAGTGTTCCAGCCTCCTCAGCGGGTAACTTTTTCCATGTGACCAGAAGCCAATCTTCTCACAGGTTTTGTTCCTGGAAGGCAGCCCGCTCTTACTTCCAGTTCAAGGGGAAGACACACAAGGATAAAAAAACTTCTCCTAAACCCACACACAAGACTTCTCCTTGGAGTGGAGGTAAGCTCTACCATGACCTATAGTCCCATTCTCTAGAAAATGAGACTCACAAAGGAAAAGCAAAGGTCCAAAGGACCAAGGTAAGACTTCATAGAGGGTATTTCCTGGAGGGGTGGGCATCTCATTAACTTGGCTCTCAGAGAAGCATTAAAGTATGTTTTGTCTGTTGATATCAGTAACAGCAAAAGGGTACCCCACCCATGTACCACAATTCTCAGCAGTACCTCCCAACAGCCTCAGGATGTAGGTCATGGTCCATGTGGTGGGTAGATAGAGGTGGTGACTTGCTTTACTGCTATTTAAGAAGCCCCTGCTCCAACTATCTCCAGAAACCCTATCATTTGAAAAGCATCTGTTTTATGGTGTTAAATGAGAAAATTAAAAAGTGGATTTAGGGTATGATTTTCATGTGGTAAATACATATATATCCTTATGCATGTATGTAATCTTTATGAGAGCATGGGAAAAATTCATAAAGTATTAATAGGCTTATCTCTGCATGGTGTGATTATGAGTGATCTACATATTTATTATTAATATACTCTTAATATGTCATTCATATATTGCATATTATTAATATATTTATAAATAAGCAAATAGGGTGCATTTGAAAACAAATACAGACATGTCTTCTTAGCAGAGCAGTTAAACTCAATCCCTTTCTTAATATCTGCACTGAGATCAGTAAGGAAATTTTAAAGAGGGGGAAGAGGGTGCACAGAGCAGTGCCTGGAGAGAGCAGGACTGGATGTCTCTGCAGTGGAAGGTTCTGAGAACCAAAGAGAACAGGTCTGTGAGTCTGAAACTGGTACCAGCATCAGAACAAAATAAGGAGATAAGACAGGAGTCTTAAAGACAGCAACAAATTGTCCTGTAAGAGAGCTGAGCATTCCAAGTTTTTAGTTTCAGCCTATGCAGTTCTCATGTCCATTTTTTCCAGATACTTAACCCTGCCCCCCTTCCAGCCTCCTCACAAACAAGCGTTCCACTCCCTTTGAGGAGTACAAATGAGACTTTTGAAACTTAACCCATCCCTAGCTTGCATGAAGAGTGAGAGAAGCAGCTCTGGCTGGTTGTGGAGCCAAGTTCCTGCCCCTCTGAGAGGAGCACCTAAGTAGGAAATAAATCACCTTTACCTCCCTGATCTCAAATATAGAGGCTTGGATTTAGATAATATCTGTCAGTAACATCCTATACTCCAAGGAATGTTGTCAAGAACTTCCTTGCTTACATATAAAGATTTATTTTATTGGGTGTTATAAGGGATTTTAATGTTCCCTGTCTTTCTTCTCCAGGAGACCATGCCATCTTAAGATTCACCTTGCTCAGAGGTATTGAGTGGTTTCGGCCTCAACAACGGGAGGTAATAGCAAGTCCAGGCCAAAATTGTGAGTTGGAGTTAGAATCCCACTGATCTAACTACTAAGATGGTGACTCTAATCCAGTTTGGCCAAGCTCCTTAATGACCACAAGGAGACTGAGGTCCCCGAAATGTGAAGCGATTTGCTCCAAACCACCCAGCATGTGAGTGGCAGAGATGGGATGAGAAGCAGGTCTCCTGACTGCCTTTCTGGGGCTCTGTGCACAGCTCTCATCTGAATAATTGTATCTTCCTAATTCTCTTATAGCCCCTTGAAGGCAGGTACCTTGGGCTTGTCTGTATCTCTGCTGGCTCCTCTGTATGTGTAGTGGTTCCAATGTGTGTGTGGACACAACTGTAACATCCCAGTTGTTATTTTCCCCTCCGTCTGAGAGCACCTGCTAACTTGAACAGAACCTCCATCCCATACCTTCTGCTTCCTGGAAGTACATGCTACAGATCATCTTATCCTAGTAATAAACACTCTTGTCCTAGCCACCCATATCTGAGCCACGCTATAACCTTTTTCTCCCCCATCTTTAGCCTCAAGGAGTTAAGCCCCTTCCAAATATTAAAGTTGCCTTGGTTTCCACATGGTCTCTCATGACAAGCTTTTTCTTTCCCCCTATACCAATTGTTCACTGCTATTTCTAGGTTGGATATACTGTTTCTTTCTGCTGCTTATGGGCATGAAACACCAGCTTGCCTTTTCTGCCCATTTGCATATGTCCCCTCATTCCCTAGTGGGGGAGGCCACTATGGAATATTGCCCATGATCCATAGGGTCCAAACAGCCTTAAGCTTTGCGATTCCAGTATTCATATGGCTTCATTTCCTTTTGTTACTTCCCTGGGTCTTTGGGGTTGTCATCATGACCTTTGTATCCAGATAAAATGTCTCCTAAGACCAAAGGTACTGCAGCACTCAGACCAGGTCTCCTTGATGTCCTTGGAGCATCACTGCTTCACCTTCCATTTCCCCACTCCTTCCCTGAAGGTGTTTCCCTGGAGGTTGTTCTGGGATGGCCTTCCTGGGCTGGAGGCCCTCAAGTGTACCCTGAGTTCTGATGCAGTTTTTCTCTACATTTGTCTTTAGCTTCTTCTAGCAACCTTACCCCATCAAGACATAGGCTCACCACAGTGCAGCTGTGTCCTGTACCAGGGTAGGCATGGGGCAGAAGTCCTCTTCTTCAGTTCAGAGCTGCTTTGTCCAAGTGTACAATGGGAGATGGGGGAGAAATTTCCCAGAGACCTAGCTCCACATCCTGACACTCCTTAGCATATGAAAACCAAGAAGTTGAGGTTGCTTCTTCCGGAGAGTCCTATAGTCAAGATAGTTAGGGAAGGGTTTCTCTGTGGGTTTCCTTACATGTCTCCAACTAAGGCACTTTTAGGAAGTTGGATACCTTGACCCACCTTCTAGGAGAACATTATTGCTAGGAGAAGAGTGTCCCAGATGATCTTTTATTACCAGCCTCCCTAATACTCAAGCTTTTCAAGGTAAGGGGCATAAAACGGAAAGAAAAAGAATTGTTCTACTTGGCAGAATATTGTCAATAAAATCATAAAGGACTTGAGCCTGTCAAAATCTGATTCAGCTTGGGGCACCTGGGTGGCTCAGTGGATTAAGCCTCTGTCTTCAGCTCAGGTCATGATCTCAGGGTCCTGGGATCGAGCCCCACATTGGGCTCTCTGCTCAGCAGGGAACCTGCTCCCCCCACCCTCTGCCTGCCTGGCTACTTGTGATCTCTGTCTGTCTTATTTATTTATAAATAAAATCTTAAAAAAAATCTGATTCAGCCTAACTCACTTCTGTACAAGCACCAAAGTGGAATTCATGCTACGTTAGAGCTCTGAGAAAATCGCTAGGGGGTCGTGGAAGACAAAACTGAGCCAAAGAGCTGCTTGAAAGTCAGGGTTATAGACACCAGCCTATGTGACTGGAAGGCCTGGTTTCCTCAGCAGCCAGCCCATCTTCTCAGACCTTCTACAAGGCCAACAGGAGTTTCGAGCTGCCCCAGTATCAACTTGCCTAGAAGAAAAGAACTTTGGAATTGTTTGTACAGAAAAGCAATACGTAGCTTCAGGGATTATTAGTTCTTGGAGAGGAAGGTAAGAAGAATTATTCAAGGAGCCCTACCCTGAGGTCAAAGGGTTTTGGTTTGGACCACTGCTATTCCTAAAGGGAATGACAGCAACAAACCAGCATAGTATGCCAGTTATCTCATTGCCATTCTAATAACTGGTCACTCTTCTCTCTTCCTTCAGACCAAAATTACCTGGCACCAAAAAGGAGAGAAAGTAGTCCAGTCAGACTCCCAACAGAGGCACATCATCTCTCAGAAGCCTCTTAACACTGACAGAAACTTTTATGGTCAGAAATGAAATGGCCCAGTGTCATCTGTCCTGGAATGATCAATGGGATGTCAGCCCAGACATGGTAGGATGGGACTTCAATGGGTAAGATGTGAGCAGAGAGCATGAACAGAAGCACCTCTGTGCTCCTTGATCCTGGGGTTTCTGTCAGAGATGCTCTTTCTACAGTGGGCATGTAACATCACCTGACTCTCAGGGTCAAGAGACCTGAGTTCTTGATTCATTCTGGAGCTGCATAGCCTTGAGCAGATCTCTGACTCATGAATGTCAACGAATCCCATGACAAATATGTAGATGGCATTAAACACTCTAGTAAACAAGGTGCTGTTTTTATCAACAGTAAACAGATGGGATCTTAATGCTGGGATCTCCAATTTGGACAATGACTCAGATCCATCCTTAGGAAATCCTCACAACCCTGTGAGTAACCATGTTAAAAATTGCTTCTTTTTCTTAATTAATTTTATTTTTTTTAAACATATATTTTTATCCCCAGGTGTACAGGTCTGTGAATCACCAGGTTTACACATTTCACAGCACTCACCATAGCACATACCCTCCCCAATGTTCATAACACCACCCCCCTCTCCCAACCCCCCTCCCCCCATCAACCCTCAGTTTGTTTTGTGAGATTGAGTCACTTATGGTTTGTCTCCCTCCCAATCCCAACTTGTTTCATTTACTCTTCTCCTACCCCTTCAACACCCCATGTTGCATCTCCTCTCCCTCATATCAGGGAGATCATATGATAGTTGTCTTTCTCCGATTGACTTATTTCGCTAAGCATGATACCCTCTAGTTCCATCCACGTCGTCGCAAATGGCAAGATTTCATTTCTTTTGATGGCTGCATTGTATTCCATTGCGTATATATACCACATCTTCTTTATCCATTCGTCTGTTGATGGACATCTAGGTTCTTTCCATAGTTTGGCTATTGTAGACATTGCTGCTATAAACATTCGGGTGCACGTGCCCCTTCGGATCACTACGTTTGTATCTTTAGGATAAATACCTAGTAGTGCAATTGCTGGGTCATAGGGTAGTTCTATTTTCAACATTTTGAGGAACCTCCATGCTGTTTTCCAGAGTGGTTGCACCAGCTTGCATTCCCACCAACGGTGTAGGAGGGTTCCCCTTTCTCTGCATCCTCGCCAGCATCTGTCATTCCCTGACTTGTTAATTTTAGCCATTCTGCCTGGTGTGAGGTGATATCTCATTGTGGTTTTGATTTGTATTTCCCTGATGCCGAGTGATATGGAGCACTTTTTCATGTGTCTGTTGGCCATCTGGGTGTCTTCTTTGCAGAAATGTCTGTTCATGTCCTCTGCCCATTTCTTGATTGGATTATTTGTTCTTTGGGTGTTGAGTTTGCTAAGTTCTTTATAGATTTTGGACACTAGCCCTTTATCTGATATGTCGTTTGCAAATATCTTCTCCCATTCTGTCAGTTGTCTTTTGGTTTTGTTAACTGTTTCCTTTGCTGTGCAAAAGCTTTTGATTTTGATGAAATCCCAATAGTTCATTTTTGCCCTTGCTTCCCTCGCCTTTGGCGATGTTCCTAGGAAGATGTTGCTGCGGCTGAGGTCGAAGAGGTTGCTGCCTGTGTTCTCTTCAAGGATTTTGATGGATTCCTTTCTCACATTGAGGTCCTTCATCCATTTTGAGTCTATTTTCGTGTGTGGTGTAAGGAAATGATCCAATTTCATTTTTCTGCATGTGGCTGTCCAATTTTCCCAACACCATTTATTGAAGAGGCTGTCTTTTTTCCATTGGACATTCTTTCCTGCTTTGTCGAAGATTAGTTGACCATAGAGTTGAGGGTCTATTTCTGGGCTCTCTATTCTGTTCCATTGATCTATGTGTCTGTTTTTGTGCCAGTACCACGCTGTCTTGATGATGACAGCTTTGTAATAGAGCTTGAAGTCCAGGATTGTGATGCCACCAACTTTGGCTTTCTTTTTCAATATTCCTTTGGTTATTCGAGGTCTTTTCTGGTTCCATATAAATTTTAGCATTATTTGTTCCATTTCTTTGAAAAAAATGGATGGTACTTTGATAGGAATTGCATTAAATGTGTAGATTGCTTTAGGTAGCATAGACATTTTCACAATATTTATTCTTCCAATCCAGGAGCATGGAACATTTTTCCATTTCTTTGTGTCTTCCTCAATTTCTTTCATGAGTACTTTATAGATTTCTGAGTATAGATTCTTAGCCTCTTTGGTTAGGTTTATTCCTAGGTATCTTATAGTTTTGGGTGCAATTGTAAATGGGATGGACTCCTTAATTTCTCTTTCTTCTGTCTTGTTGTTGGTGTAGAGAAATGCAACTGATTTCTGTGCACAGATTTTATATCCTGACACTTTACTGAATTCCTGTTTGAGTTCTAGCAGTTTTGGAGTGGAGTCTTCTGGGTTTTCCACATATAGTATCATATCATCTGCGAAGAGTGATAGTTTGACTTCTTCTTTGCTGATATGGATGCCTTTAATTTCCTTTTGTTGTCTGATTGCTGAGGCTAGGACTTCTAGTACTATGTTGAATAGCAGTGGTGGTAACAGACATCCCTGCCGTGTTCCTGACCTTAGCGGAAAAGCTTTCAGTTTTTCTCCATTGAGAATGATATTTGCGGTGGGTTTTTCATAGATGGCTTTGATAATATTGAGGTATGTGCCCTCTATCCCTACACTTTGAAGAGTTTTGATCAGGAAGGGATGCTGTACTTTGTCAAATGCTTTTTCAGCATCTATGGAGAGTATCATATGGTTCTTGTTCTTTCTTTTATTAATGTGTTGTATCACATTGATTGATTTGCGGATGTTGAACCAACCTTGCAGCCCTGGAATAAATCCCACTTGGTCGTGGTGAATAATCCTTTTAATGAACTGTTGGATCCTATTGGCTAGTATTTTGGTGAGAATTTTCGCATCTGTGTTCATCAAGGATATTGGTCTGTAGTTCTCTTTTTTGATGGGATCATTGTCTGGTTTTGGGATCAAGGTGATGCTGGCCTCATAAAATGAGTTTGGAAGTTTTCCTTCCATTTCTATTTTTTGGAACAGTTTCAGGAGAATAGGAATTAGTTCTTCTTTAAATGTTTGGTAGAATTCCCCCGGGAAGCCGTCTGGCCCTGGGCTTTTGTTTGTTTGGAGATTTTTGATGACTGTTTCAATCTCCTTACTGGTTATGGGTCTGTTCAGGCTTTCTATTTCTTCCTGGTTCAGTTGTGGTAGTTTATATGTCTCTAGGAATGCATCCATTTCTTCCAGATTGTCAAATTTGTTGGCGTAGAGTTGCTCATAGTATGTTCTTATAATTGTCTGTATTTCTTTGGTGTTAGCTGTGATCTCTCCTCTTTCATTCGTGATTTTATTTATTTGGGCCTTTTCTCTTTTCTTTTTGATAAGTCTGGCCAGGGGTTTATCAATCTTATTAATTCTTTCAAAGAACCAGCTCCTAGTTTTGTTGATTTGTTCTATTGTTTTTTTGGTTTCTATTTCATTGATTTCTGCTCTGATCTTTACGATTTCTCTTCTCCTGCTGGGTTTAGGGTTTCTTTCTTGTTCTTTCTCCAGCTCCTTTAGGTGTAGGGTTAGGTTGTGTACCTGAGACCTTTCTTGTTTCTTGAGAAAGGCTTGTACCGCTATATATGTTCCTCTCAGGACTGCCTTTGTTGTGTCCCACAGATTTTGAACCATTGTGTTTTCATTATCATTTGTTTCCATGAATTTTTTCAATTCTTCTTTAATTTCCTGGTTGACCCATTCATTCTTTAGAAGGATGCTGTTTAATCTCCATGTATTTGGGTTCTTTCCAAATTTCCTCTTGTGATTGAGTTCTAGCTTCAGAGCATTGTGGTCTGAAAATATGCAGGGAATGATCCCAATCTTTTGATACCGGTTGAGACCTGATTTAGGACCCAGGATGTGATCTATTCTGGAGAATGTTCCATGGGCACTAGAGAAGAATGTGTATTCTGTTGCTTTGGGATGAAATGTTCTGAATATATCTGTGATGTCCATCTGGTCCAGTGTGTCCTTTAAGGCCTTTATTTCCTTGTTGATCTTTTGCTTGGATGATCTGTCCATTTCAGTGAGGAGAGTGTTAAAGTCCCCTACTATTATTGTATTATTGTTGATGTGTTTCTTTGATTTTGTAATTAATTGGTTTATATAGTTGATTGCTCCCACGTTAGGGGCATAGATATTTAAAATTGTTAGATCTTCTTGTTGGACAGACCCTTTGAGTATGATATAGTGTCCTTCCTAATCTCTTATTATAGTCTTTGGCTTAAAATCTAATTGATCTGATATAAGGATTGCCACTCCTGCTTTCTTCTGATGTCCATTAGCATGGTAAATTGTTTTCCACACCCTCACTTTAAATCTGAAGGTGTCTTCGGGTCTAAAATGAGTTTCTTGTAGGCAACATATAGATGGGTTTTGTTTTTTTATCCATTCTGATACCCTGTGTCTTTTGATTGGGGCATTTAGCCCATTAACATTCAGGGTAACTATTGAGAGATATGAATTTAGTGCCATTGTATTGCCTGTAAGGTGACTGTTACTGTATATTGTCTCTGTTCCTTTCTGATCTACTACTTTTAGGGTCTCTCTTTGCTTAGAGGACCCCTTTCAATATTTCCTGTAGAGCTGGTTTGGTGTTTGCAAATTCTTTCAGTTTTTGTTTGTCCTGAAAGTTTTTAATCTCTCCTTCTATTTTCAATGATAGCCTAGCTGGATATAGTATTCTTGGCTGCATGTTTTTCTCTTTTAGTGCTCTGAATATATCATGCCAGCTCTTTCTGGCCTGCCAGGTCTCTGTAGATAAGCCTGCTGCCAATCTAATATTTTTACCATTGTATGTTACAGACTTCTTTTCCCGGGCTGCTTTCAGGATTTTCTCTTTGTCACTAAGACTTGTAAATTTCACTATTAGGTGATGGGGTGTGGACCTATTCTTATTGATTTTGAGGGGGGTTCTCTGAACCTCCTGGATTTTGATGCTTGTTCCCTTTGCCATATTGGGGAAATTCTCTCCAATAATTCTCTCCAATATACCTTCTGCTCCCCTCTCTCTTTCTTCTTCTTCTGGAATCCCAATTATTCTAATGTTGTTTCGTCTTATGGTGTCACTTATTTCTCGCATTCTCCCCTCGTGGTCCAGTAGCTGTTTGTCCCTCTTTTGCTCAGCTTCTTTATTCTCTGTCATTTGGTCTTCTATATCACTAATTCTTTCTTCTGCCTCATTTATCCTAGCAGTGAGAGCCTCCATTTTTGATTGCATCTCATTAATAGCTTTTTTTATTTCAACTTGGTTAGATTTTAGTTCTTTTATTTCTCCAGAAAGGGCTTTTATATCTCCAGAGAGGGTTTCTCTAATATCTTCCATGCCTTTTTTGAGCCCAGCTAGAACCTTGAGAATCGTCATTCTGAACTCTAGATCTGATATATTACCAATGTCTGTATTGATTAGGTCCCTAGCCTTTGGTACTGCCTCTTGTTCTTTTTTTTTTTTTTGTGGTGAATTTTTCCGCCTTGTCATTTTGTCCAGATAGGAGTATATGAAGGAGCAAGTAAAATACTAAAAGGGTGGCAACAACCCCAGGAAAATATGCTTTAACCAAATCAGAAGAGATCCCAAATCCTGAGGGGGGAGAAAGGGGATAAAAAGAGGTTCAGAAAGAAAAAAAAAAAATGAAACAAAAGAAAAAAACGAATAAAGAAAAAATATAAAAAGTAAAAAAATATATATATATTAGATAAACTAGTTAAAAAACGTTAAAAAAGAAAAGGGTAAAAGTTAAAAAAAATTTGCAGAAGAAGAGAAAAAAATTGAAAAAGAAAAAAAATTAAATTAACTGCAAGGCTAAAGAATCATGGGGAGAAAGCCATGAGCTCCGTGCTTTGTTTTCTCCTCCTCTGGAATTCCGCTGCTCTCCTTGGTATTGAAACTGCACTCCTTGGTAGGTGAACTTGGTCCCGGCTGGGTTTCTTGTTGATCATCTGGGGGAGGGGCCTGTTGTAGTGATTCTCAAGTGTCTTTGCCCCAGGCGGAGTTGCACCGCCCTTACCAGGGGCCGGGCTGAGTAATCCGCTTGGGTTTGCTTTCGGGAGCTTTTGTTCCCTGAGCACTTTCCGTAGAGTCCGGAGGACGGGAATGAAGATGGCGGCCTCCCAGTCTCCGGCCCGGAGTAGCCGAGAGCCTAGCGCCCCACTCCTCAGTGCGCCCTCAGAGAACAGCGCCCAATTGCTCCCGTCACCCTGGCCTCCGGCCGCGCTCCGAGCTGACCGAGCCTGAGACCGGTTCAAGGTAACCCCGAGCTGAGAGTCACTCCTCGGCTCTGTCTCTGTAGCCGGCTTCCCCGTTCTAATACCTGCAAGCTCTGCGACACTCAGACACCCCGATCCTTCTGTGACCCTGCGGGACCTGAGGCCACGCTGACCCCGCGTGCGCTTCTCCCCGGTTAAGCCTCTGGAACGATGTCCCTCAGCGGAACAGACTTTTAAAAGTCCTGGTTTTATGCTCCGTTGCTCTGCCGCTTGCCGGGAGCCGGCCCCTCCCCCCGCGGTCTATCTTCCCGTCCCTTTGGATTCACTTCTCCGCCAGTCCTACCTTTCAGCAAGTGGTTGATTTTCTGTTTCTAGAATTGCTGTTCTTCTCTTCGATCTCCCGTTGGATTTGTAGGTGTTTGCAATCTTTAGATAAGCTATCTAGCTGATCTCCCGCTACCTGAAGTAGTCTCAGCTGCTACTTCTCCGCCATCTTGACTCCTCCCCTAAAAATTACTTCTTTTTAAACAGTTAAGGAAAGCCACACAGACTGTAAGTGTCTTTCCCCAGATCACCAGGTAGTCAGTGGCAGAGTCTGGACTAGAACACACCACTTCCAAATCTTTGGCTAGTCCTCATTCCATGATCATATAACTCTATATAACTTTTCATGCCCAAAAGGAATAGTTCTTCCCTAGAGTTCTGTTTAGTTGTCAATTAATAGACAAAGAGACTCTTTGGGAATTTTTTAACCTAAAGGCCCAAATTATTGTCATGGTTATAGAGCACTAGGTTCATTCTGAAGAAAATCAGGAGTAAAATGACCAAATGTCCTAAATGAGCCTTCCGCTTGAGATAATTGAGAAAAGATAGGCTCAACCCTGTGAGCTGCAGAACAAGGAAAGACTAGAAAGCTTACTGGGGAAGCCTCTCAAATTTCCAGGCAGTTTCCTCCTATGTTCACATATTTTATTTCCTAGACTTTCCTCAAGAATGAAAAATGTTGTAATGTCCTCACAGGGCTCACAAATGCCTGGGACAGTGAGATCTTCTGAATGGAGCTTTGATTGTGACAGGCCAAGAAGACTCTAGGCCGATGTGACTAGAAAAGGTGTTGCCTCAGACGACGTGTGGAGAGCCTCAGGCCACTGGGAGAGGGTCCAATGAAGTAAAAATTCAGCCTAAGGAAGGCCCAGAAAAAAGGAGTGAGAATTTCCTCCCCTAATGAGGCTAAGGTTCCAAGACAGAATTTGAGTTAACAGATCGATTAGAGGGCATGAGACAGAATTACAGTTTTTAAAAATCAGGCAAGAAACTAAGGCAAGAAGAGAATGGGAAAGAACCCTATTACTGGAATTGAGCTGTCAGGAATGATCTTGGTCAAAGATAAACAAGTCAAAACCTTGCACACGGAACCAGAGAGGATGTTAGGCCACAACAAAGCAATGATGAGGATCTCGTAAAATACTGACTCAGGGTCATGTGCCTAAATATCCTCCCATTGGACTGAGGCAGAGCTGAAACTGTAGATTGGTAGTAGGTGGGTCCCACTGAAGGAAAAGAAACCTCACTCAAAGAATTCATCTGAAACTGTGATTTTTGCCCATTTCATAATTCTCTACCTATATACACTCATCCATAGGTATAGTCACACACAGAGGTGCAAGCACACATGTTATTCAGAAGACCTCATGATACTTCATAGGACCACCCTGAATTGAAAAAAGTAATTCTGTTCATTTATTGAGTCTTGCTGTTGCTTCCTTTGCTTTTGTATCCTCTCAGTTCAGAGATCCCAGATCCAGTATGTTTTCACTCTAGATTTAGGCTAGTGTCACAAAGGCAATCAGCATGCAAACAGGTAATATAAATGAGTAAACAACCCATGAGAGGTAACAAGGAATGCTAGAAACTGAACACTCATCAAAGGGGACAGTAACACTCAGATCCAGGCAGCCAGCTCAATGGGGCCAGAGCTCCTTAACTTTTTTTTTTTTAAGATTTTATTTATTTGACAGAGAGAGAGATCACAAGTAGAGAGAGAGAGAGGAGGAAGCAGGCTCCCTGCCTAGCAGAGAGCCCAATGTGGGACTCGATCCCAGGACCCCGAGATCACAGAGCTCCTTAACTTAAGGCAAAAATAAGGAAAGAAAGAAAAAGAAGAAAGGGAGGGGGGAGGGAAAACACAAAAAGGAAGAGAGACAAAGAACACAAAATTTAAAGTTTTTATAATACTATGCAAGTCAAACAAAACTTGGTGGTCGGTAACCATGACCCACAGCCCAACAAATGCAAATCTTTGCTTTAAACTTTTTCTTTCCCCCTTGTAATTATATTTGGGTCCGGGGTCTATCTTAGAAAACATTAGGAGGGAGGAGGAGAAGTCCAAACATTAGACCCATGAGGGTCACTGGCATCAAAGTCATGAGGAAACAGAAGGCTGGCTGAAGAAAGCAGCAGCGATCCCCTGCAACCCCTCCCCACCCCCCATTCCTGGGTGGGACAGTTGTGACGTTCTTCCAGGACAATCTCCCAACTATCTAATGTTAATGCCTTGCTGGAGGGGAAAGACAAGCTTAACTTCACAACTGGCAAAGAGTCTCAGTATCTTGAAGGTCCTCTTTAGCGTATGAAAGTTCTTTTTTTTTTTAATATTTATTTATTTGTTTATTTATTTATTTGACAGAAAGAGACACAGGGAGAGAAGGAACACAGGATCAGGGAGTGGGAAGGAGAAGCTGGCTTCCCGTGGAGCAGGAAGCCCGTTGTGGGGCTCGATCTCAGGACCCTGAGATCATGACCTGAGCTGAAGGCAGACGCTTAATGACTGAGCCACCCAGGCGCCATGAAAGTTCTTTTAAAACCTCCCCTTTTCCTTACCTCTCCCAACCCCACAGTATATAATCAGCCACAGCCCCACAGCCCCAGTGCAGCAGGGCTTTCTGGCCCCGGGTGCTGTTCCTGGGCTTTAATAAACCACTGTTTTGCCCCAGAGACGTCTCAAGAATTCTCTCTTGGTCACTGGCTCTGGACTTCACTCCACTGAAACCCACATATATTCCAAAGCCAAATCAAAAGGGAAAGGCCAGGGAAGGAAGGTGGCTTCCTCTAGTCCCTGTATTAGTGTTCTAGCTATCATAACAAATTACCAGACACTCACTGGCTTAAAACACCACAATGTTACTATGTTACGGTGCTGTAGGTCAGAAGTCAGAGCTGGGACTCAACGGGTTAATGTCAGGTGTGCAGAACTGCATTCCTTCCTGGAGGCTCCAGGGATGAACCCATCCTCCCGCTCATTCAGGTGGTTGGCAGAGTTCAGGCCCTGCAGGTGTAGCACTGAGGTTTGATTCCTTGCTGGCTGTCAACCCTTCTTTGCCTGACTGAAAAAGCCCCAACTCCTTAGTAACATAGAAGACCACTGTCGATTTGACCCCAGTCTGGGTTTCCATATTCATCTCTTGCCTCTCTTCCTCACGCATTTCATTCCCCAGCAACATTGTGTAAAATGTCCTTCCTCTTCCCCTCCACCTGGTGTTGAGACATCACAACAGTGACACCTCCTGGTTGTCTCCTCTCTCTTCCCACCCTTCTCTTTCTGCAACACTTTTTCCCCTTCTTGAGATTCTTGTTTATATATATTCCTCACCTGCTAAACTATAAGCCTTTGTAAGACAGAGACCAGACCATGTCATGTTTTTCTTTATGCCTCTAATAGATAGCAGAGTGACATGCAGATAACAGTTGCCCCATAAATACATGTTGAATGCATGAGTCAATGAACTGTGCTAGGTTTAGGAATGTAGTGGAAAAAACAGAACGTGCACTTTATGCCTGTCTGACCTTAAAGTTAATTAGGCTCACTTCACAATTAGTGTAGACCACGATATTCACCAGGAAAATAAAATAAGTCATCAAATCTGATTGCAACTAGCCCATTAAAGAAGAAATATATAATTTTCCTTACGAATTTTTTTTTTATGTTCAATGACTCTTAATGCTTTAAGGGCTCTGTATTTTTTTTAGGAAGTTCTTACAGCCCATTCAGACTAAACAGTAATGAAAGCGGCAGGGAAAACGGCAGGAGAGACAGAGGTCCACCTTCCACCTTCAGAAACCTTCCAGTTGCACGTCTGGAAATGACATAAAATCTTCCCTCTTTTTACAAAAGCGGAAAAGATATCTGTCCTTCATTCTGAAAGCTTCCAGTTGATCCAAGTGTTGCTGCAGAGGAAGGGGCAGCTTGTGTGCAGCACTTCGGGGTGCCAGTCCCCACCCCTATACTTCAATCAGAGCTGAATCATTAACCAGAATAAAGGACATCCATATTCACAATCGGAGGGCCTCCCATACTCTTCTTAAAGGAAAGGACACAGGAAAACAATATGTCACTCCCCAGAGGCTCTTAAGGTCATTTTCAATTCAAGAAATTAATGGAAATATTACTACCCCTTCTGGATTAAGACCATGGACCAGCCAGGCTCATCCAGAAGCTCTGACGCATGGGCCCACCCCTGACCAAGAGTCCAGGCCAGGAGCCCTGGCTGCCATTCCTATGAGCTCATGTTTTTCCACGAGGCAGGCTGGTTTTAAATCCCATCTCCACTCCTTCGTACCTTGGCAATCATCAGCAAATTACTTAATCTTGTTGAGTCCCAGCAAGTGTAAAATAAAGATAGTAATGTCTGCCTCCTTGGTTTGTTTATAAACCATTTGGGATAATGTAGGCCAAGTGCATTGCATGGTGCCAGGCACAGAGCTGGCATTAAGGACATTAGTTGCTCCCCCTCTTTCTACCTTTTCCCTAAATTTCCTGAAACATGAAGGAAATGATTGACCCAGAGTGACATAGTTGAAAAGTTAAATCCTGAAAAAATTCCGAATGCTCTTCTTCATGTTGTTTATTAGCATTGAATAGCCGGGACTTCCACAAACCCATTAATTTCTAATGCGTAATTTCTACATAGTCATTTGGAGGATTTCTTTATGTTCTATAAATCTACTATTTATAGGAGGCTTAAAAAAATTTTTGTTGTTGTTCCTCCCGAGCCCCTAACAGATACTTCAAAATATTCAAGACCCTTCATTGAGCATTTACTATGTGACAGGTAGGATAGGAATCACAAGATTTATTTTACAGGTGAGCTGATGGAGGTCTGCAGAGAAGTCTCTTTTGCCTCTTGCTTGTGTGGTTACTGAGAAGTAAGATGTAACTCTTATCTTTGTTCCTTTATAGAGTAAGTGTTTTATTCCTCTCGTTTTTTTCAAGATTTTTTCCTTTATCTTCAATATTTTATAGTTTGGGTAAAATATGCTTAAGTGTAGTTTCTTTTTGCAGTTATTCTTCTTGGCATTCTTTAAACTTCCTGGATCTGTGGCTTGGCATCTAGCATTAATTTGGGGAAATTCTAATCATTATTGCTTCAAATATTTATTTTTTTCCTTTCTTCTTTTTCTGGTTTTCCCATTACATGAGTGTTACACTTTTTGTAATTGCCCCACAGTTATTGGATGTTCTCTTCCCTTTTTCCAGGGTTTTTCTCTTTTTAACTTTCAGTTTTGGAGGTTTCAACTGACAAAACCTCAAGCTCAGATTTTTTTCTCAGCCATGTGCAAACTGCTAAGGTAGGTATCAAGGACATTCTTCATTTCTGTTAGCTTTTTTTTTAAATCTCTAGCATTTCCTTTTAATTTTTTTCTTAGGATTTTCATCTCTCTGCTTACATTAGCCATCTGTTCTTGCCTGTTGGCCACTTTCTGCATTTAATCCCTTAGCATATTAAGCATAATCATTTTAAATTTGTGGTCTGATGATTCTAACATCTCTGCCATATCTTGGTCTGTTTCTGATACTTGCTCTGTCTTCAGACTGAGTTTTTTTGCCTTTTAGTATGCCTTGTAATTTTTTGTTGAAAGCCAGACATGATGTACTTAGTAAAAAAACAAAACAAAATAAAACAAAACAAAAAACACCTGTGGTTGACAGGCCTTTTATAAGGTAGTGGTGTGGTGTAAAAGAAGAACATTCTACAGACACACCTTGTTTTATTGCCCTTCACTTTACCGTACTTTGTAGACATTGCACTTTTTAGAAGTTGAGGTTTATAGCAACCTTGTGTTAAGTCTATTGGCACCATTTTTTCTGACAACATTTGTTCACTTCAGGTCTCTGTGTCATATTTTGGAATTCTTGAAATTCTTACACTATTTCAAATTATTCTGTTACTATTATATTTATTATGGTGCTCTGTGATCAAGTGATCTTACTGTTCTGGGGAGCCACAAACTGTGCCCATATATGACAGCAAACTTAATACTAAGTATCATGTGTATTTTGATAGAACAGCTCTACCAATTGGCTGTTCCCCTGCCTCTCTATCCTCAGGTCTCCCCATTCCCTGAGACACAACAATATTGAAATTAGGCCAATTAACAACCCTACAATGGCCTCTAAATATTCAAGTGGGAGGAGGAGTCACATGTCACTCACTGTAAATCAAAAGCTAGAAATGATTAACCTTACTGAGGAAGGCGTGTCAAAAGCTGAGGCAGTCTGAAAGCTAGGCCTCTTGTGGCAAAAGGTTACTCAGGTAGGTTGTGAACAAGAAGGAAAAGTTCTTGTAGGAAATTAAAAGTACTATCCCAGTGAATACACAAATGGCATTTTTACTGATATGGGGAAAGACTCAGTAGTCTGGAGAGAAGATCAAACCAGCCCCAACATTCCATTAAGCCAAAGTCTAATCAGAGCACAGCCCTGACTGTCTTCAATTTTATGAAGGCTGAGAAGGGTGAGGTGACTGCAGAAGAAAAGTGTGAACCCAGCAGAGGTTGGTTCATGAGGTTTAAGGAAAGAAGCCATCTCCATAACACACCAGTGCAAAGTGAGCCTGCAAATGCTGATGTAAAAGCTGCCGCAAATCATCCAGAAAATCTAGCTATGATAATCAATGAAAGTACCCACACTAAACAGATTTTTATTATAGATAAAACAGTCTTACATTAAAAGATGCCATCTAAAACTTCCATAGCTAGAGAGAAGTCAAAGCCTAGCTACAAAGCTCATTTGTTAGAGACTAAGTTGAAATCAATATTCATTTCCACTCCAAAAATTCTAGGGCCTTCAAGAATTATGCTAAGTTTTCTCTGCCTATGCTCCATAAATGGAACAACAAAGCATGGATGATAGTATCTTTTTATAACATAGTTTACTGAATATTAAACCGACTGAGACCTACTGCTCGGGGTGGGGGGGGCGGGGGCGGGGAGATTCCTTTTAAAAGATTCCTGTTCACTGACAATACACCTGGCCACCCAAGAGTCCATGGAGATGTATAATGACATTAATGTTGTTGTCATGCCTCTTAACACAACATTCTGCAGCCCATAGATTAAAGACTAGTTTTGACTTTCAAGTCTTATTATTTAAGAAATACATTTCTTAAGGCTATAGCTGCCATACATAGTGATTGCACTGCTGGATCTGAGCAAAGTAAATTGAAAACCCTCAGGAAATTGTTGACAAATGAACTTTAAGAACAGTCGTGATTCATGGGAAGAAGTCCAAATATCAACCTTAGCAGGAGTTTGGAAGAAGTTGATTTCAACCGTCATGGATGACTTTGAAGTTCAAGACTTCAGTGGAGGAGATAACTGCAGGTGTGGTAGAAATAGCAAGAGAACTAGAATTGGAAGTGGAGCCCAAAGATGTAACTGAATTACTTAAATCTCATGGTCAAACTTGAATGGATGAGGAGATCTTTCTTATGGGCAAACAAAGAAAGTAGTTTCTTGAGATAGAAACTACTCCCAGGGAAGATGCTGTGAAGGTTGTTGAAATGTCATCCCAGGATTTAGAATATTATATAAACTTAGTTGAAAAAGCAAGAGCACATTTTTGAGAGGATCAACTCCAATTTTGAAAGAAGTTCTCCTGTGGGTAAAATGCTATCCAACAGTATTGATGCTACAGAGAAATCATGTGTGAAATAGTCAATCGATGTGACAAACCTCATTTTTGTCTTATTTCAAGAAATTGCTTCAGCCACTCCAGCCTTCAGCAGCCACCACCATGATCAGTCAGCAGCCATCAACATGGAGGCAAGACCCTCTATCGGCAAAAAAGATTATGAATCTATGAAGGTTTCAATCACGGTTAGCATTTTTAGCAATAATTTATTTTTTAAATTAAGGTATGGATATTTGTTATTTAGACACAATGTTACTGCGTACTTACAGACTACAGTATAGTGAAAACATAAATTGTATATGCACTGGGAACAAAAAATTCCCTTGACTCACTTTATTCACTTTATTATGGTGGTCTAGCACTAAATCTACAGTATAGCCAAGGTATGCTTGCACAGTCTTACCATTCCATCCTAGGCTTTTAAGTGAGGCTGTGCTGCTAAGATGTCAAAAATTTTGCAAATGCTTCGCAGTTTTTCTTTCTTCTTCTTCTTCTTCTTTTTTTCTTTAACCATTTACATGGTCCAGGATGGCCAGAGGGGGTCGGATTTGTGTATTGCCTTCCACTTGGAAGGCTTGAGTAGCTGGAGTTGGCTATTTGCCTTTCACCTGGGTTGGTTAGACTCTGATAAAAGCCCAATATGTTAGGTCTGGTAAAATAGTTTCTCTTGTGGGCCTGCCTTTCTCAGAATGCGCTGGTGTGTTTCAAAATGCTTACTTTTTGCCTCCCTTTCCTTAAAGCCCAAAGGTATTTTTCTCTGATCTTTACTGTGAGAACCTGGTAAACTTCCTGGAGGTAAAATGCACAAAGTGTGAATCTTGCCCCTGTGATTGAGTCTTCCTGAGTTTTGCTTTGTTTTGTTTTGTTTTATCTCCCCGACTTATCCATACAGAACCCCCAGCAATTTTTCAGTTACAGCTTAGATTTCTTCCCCCATTTTTGGTCTCACTGAGGTGGGTTTCTGCTCTGGTAAGCTGAAATTCTCTCTAGTTCAAGGAGCAGCAGTTTGCCCTGTGATCTTGCTCCTTTGATAGATCTAAGAAAGTTTATTGATTTTTTTTTAAGTTTGTTCATTTTTTTCCTTATTGATAGAATGGGATGATGGCTTCTAAGTTCCTTACATGCTGGATCAGAAACCTGAAGTCCTGGGGGAGATTTTTTAAAAGATTGAACCTGGGGCCCAGACCTAATTGGTCTGGGATGGGGCCCAAGTGATTCTAACACAGAGCCAGGGTTGAGAACTACTGACAGGTGCCACATACACTTTTCTACTGAAGGAGAGAAATGAGCAGTGAGAATGCGAACAGACAGCTTTGTCTTCTCTGTCACTCTAGTCAGTCTTCTCTGGGCTAGATCCAGTTCTTTGGGTATTATCAAAGGAAATAGCTACATGACATTTGTGGAATTTTACACTTTTTAAAATATATTCACAGGGTCGGGCAGTCATCAACACAAACTAATTTTAGGACATCTTTTGTTGATCTGCAGTTCAACTTGGGGAGTACTGCCATCTTAATATTAAGTCATCCAATCCATGAACATGAAGTATCTTTCCATTTAGCATAATAAGACTGAGACTTATATAATCCTAAAAATCAGCATTGTAGGTATGTCTTGCTTTCTATAACAGCTGAATTTGGTAATAGTTGAATAAAAATCCATCTTTATATCAAATTACTTTCTTAATTAGGACTATTTTTAGAGCAGTTTTAACTTCATAGTAAAATTGAGGGAAAGGTACAAAGATTTCTCATATACCCCTAACCCACACACATGCATAACTTCTCTATTATCAGCACCCCTCCCCACCAGAGTGGTACATTTGTTACAACTGATGAACCTACATTAACACATAACTGCCCAAAGTCCATAGTTTAGAGTTCACTCTTGGTGTTGTACATCTAAAGGGTTTGAACTAATGTATAATGACATGCCATCATTATGGTATCATACAGAGTATTCTTACTGCCCTAAAAAGCCTCTGCTCTGCCTGTGTATCTCTTCTCCCCTGATAGCCCCTGGCAACCAATGATTTTTTTTACTGTCTCCATAGTTTTGCCTTTTCCAGAATGTCATATAATTGAAATCATGCAGTATGTAGCCTTTTTATATTGGCTTCTTTCACTTAGTAATATGCATTTGAGGATCCTCCTTGTCTTTTCATGACTTGATAAATCATTTAATTCTAGCATTGAATAATAGTTAATTGTCTGGATGTCCCAGTTTGTTTATCCATTCACCTACTGAAAGACGTCTTGGCTATTTCTAAGTTTTTGTAATTATGAGTAAAGCTGATGTAAATATCCATGTGCAGGTTTTTGGGTAGCCATGTTTTCAGTTCCTTTGGGCAAATACCAAACAGCGTGACTGCTGGATCATATGGTAAGAATATGTTTGGTTTTGTCATCCAAAATGGCTGTACCAGTTTGCATTGCAGGCAGCAATGAATGAGAATTCCTGTTGCAACATACCCTCCCTCACCAGCATTTAGTGTCATCAGTGATCTAGATTTTAACCATTCTAGTAGGTGTGTAGTGATACCTTGTTCTTGTTTTAATTTTTATTTCCCTGATGACATATAATATGGAACATCTATTCATATGCTTTTTGTCTATCTGTCTATCTTCTTTGATAAGGTACCCATTAAAGTTTTTGCCTATTTTTAATTAAATTATTTGTTTTCTTTTCTTTTTTTGTTTTTTTAAGATTTTATTTATTAGTTTGACAGAGACACAACGAGAGAGGGGACACAAGAAGGGGGAGTGGGGGGGGTGCCTGGGTGGCTCAGAGGATTAAGCCTCTGCCTTCAGCTTGGGTCATGATCTCAGGGTCCTGGGATCAAGCCCTGCGTCAGGCTCTTTGCTCGGCAGGGAGCCTGCTTCCCTTTCTCTCTCTGCCTGCCTCTCTGCCTACTTGTGATCTCTCCCTGTGTCAAATAAATAAATAAAATTTAAAAAAAAAAAAAAAGAAGGGGGGCTGGGAGCGGAAGAAGCAGGCTTCTCGCGGAGCAGGGAGCCTGATTCAGGCCTTGATCCAGGACCCTGGGATAATGACCTGAGCTTAAGGCAGATGCTTAACCACTGAGCCACCCAGGAGCCCCAAATTATTTGTTTTCTTATTTTTGAATCAAGAGTTCTTTGTACAATTTTAGAGAACATCCTTTATCATGTATGTCTTTTCCAAATATTTTTTTTTTCTGGTCTGTGACTTCTCTTCCCATTCTCGTGATACTGTCTTTCCCAGAGCAGAAGTGTTTAATTTGAATGATGACCAGCTTATCAATTTTTCTTTCATGGTTGATATCTTTGGTTTTATATCTAAAATATCTAAAAAGTTATTGCCATACCCAAGGTCATCTAGGTTTTCCCCTGTGTTTTTCTTCTAGGATTTTTATCTTTTTTAACTTTAAATTTAGATCTGTGGTATATTCCAAGTTAATTTTTGTGAAGGGTGAAAGGTCTGTGCTTACATTCATTTTTTTTTTTTTTTTGCATGTGGATTCCAGTTGTTCCGGCACCGTTTATTGAAAAGACTACCTTTGCTCTATTTTATTACCTTTGCTCCTTTGTCCTTCATGGGGGTCTAATTTTGGGCTCTCTATTCTAAAAATTTATCTATTTGTCTGCTTTAGCTACTGATAACTTTGTCTGTTCTGCTGATCTATTTGTTCTTTGCCAATATCACATTGTCTTGATTAGTGTTGCTTTATTATAAGTCTTGAAGTTAGGTTCTCTGACTTTATTCTTCTCCTTATATATTATATTGCCAATTCTGGGTCTTTTACTGTCTGTGTATAAACTTTAGAATAAGTTTGTTGGTATCCACAAAATAACTTGCTGGAATTTTTAATGAGTTTATATTTAACACAGAGGTCAAGTTGGGAATTGACATCTTGATAATATTGAGTATTCCACTACAGAAACATAGAATATCTCTCTACTTACTTTCTTCTTTGATTTAATTCAACAGATATTCGTAGTTTTCCTGATATAGATCCTGCACGTATTTTGTTAGATTTATATCTAAGCATTTCATTTTGGATGGTGCTAATGTAAATGATATTGTGCTTTTAATTTCAAATTCCACTTGTTCATTGCTGGTATATAGGAAAATAATTGGTGCTTGTATATTAACTTTGTACCCTGCAACTTTGCTATAACTATTATTTCCAGTAGATTTTTTGTTGATTCTTTCAGTCGTCCACATAGATAATTATGTCATCTGCAAACAAAACAGCTTTATTTCTTCTTTCCCAAAATGTATATATTTTTAATTTTTTATTAACATATGATGTATTATTAGCCTCAGGGGTACAGGAGTCGATTCACAGGAATCACCAGGTTTACACACTTCACAGCACTCACCATAGCACATACCCTCCCCAGTGTCCATAACTCAACCACCCTCTCCCTACGCCCTTCCCCCCAGCAACCCTCAGTTTGTTTTGTGAGATTAAGAGTCTCTTATGGTTTGTCTCCTTCCTGATCCCATCTTGTTTCATTATTTCCTTCCCTATGCCCCAAACTCCCCATGTTGCCTCTCGAATTCTTCATATCAAGGAGATCATATGATAATTGTCTTTCTCTGATTGACTTATTTTGCTCAGCATAATACCCTCTAGTTCCATCCACATCGTTGCAAATGGCAAGATTTCATTTCTTTTGATGGCTGCATAGTATTCCGTTGTATACATCTTCTTTATCCATTCATCTGTTGATGGACATTTAGGTTCTTTCCATAGTTTGGCTATTGTGGACATTGTTGCTATAAACATTGGGGTGCACATGCCCCTTCAGATCACTACATTTGTATCTTTAGGGTAAATACCCAGTAGTGCGATTGCTGGGTTGTAGGGTAGCTCTATTTTCAACTTTTTGAGGAAACTCCATGCTGTTCTCCAGAGTGGCTGCACCAGCTTGCATTCCCACCAACAGTGTAAGAGGGTTCCCCCAAAATGTATACTTTTTATTTCTTGTTCTTCTCTTACTGTGTTAGCTAGAACTTATAGTATGGTGCTGAAAAGGACTGGTGAGAGGAAACATCCTTGCTTTGTTTCTAATCCTAGTGAGAAAGCTTAAGTTTCTCACTACTAAGTAAGATGTGAGCTATAGCATTTTTGTGGATATTAAGTTGAAAAAGTTCTCTATTCCTAGTTTACTGAGGATTTTTATCATGAATGGTACTGGACTTTTAAAATAGTTTTGATATTATTGATCTTTTCAAAGAATCAGCTTTTGATTTTATTGATTTTCCCTATTAATCTCCTGTTTTCAATTTCATTGATTCTGTTCTGGTTCTTGTTTCTTTTTTTTCCATGCCTACTTTGGATTTAATTTGTTTTTCTTTTTCCAGTTTCCTAATGTGGAAACTTAGATTATTAATTTTAGGTCTTTCTTATTTTTTAACATATCCACTCAATGGTATAAACTTCCCTCTAAGTGGTACTTTTTACAGTACCTCATAGGTTTAAAAAGTTGTATTTTTTATTTAGTTAAAAATATCTTAAAATATTTTCTGATATATCTTCTTTGACCTGTGTCTTGTTAGAAGTATGTTGTTTAATCTCCAAGTATTGGGGGATGTTCCAGATACCTTTCCATTACTGGTCTCTAGTTTCAATGCACTGTGGCCTGAAAGCAGATATTGTATGATTTCTATTCTTTTAAATTTGTTAAGGTGTATTTTATGACCCAAAATGTGGTCTATATTGCTAAATGTTCCATGTAAACTTGGGCATAAGAAGTGTTCTGCCACTGTTGGATGAAGTAGTCTACAGATGTCAATTATACCCAGTTGATTAATAGTATTACTGAGTTCAACGATGCTCTTTTTTTTCCCCCATTCATTCATTTATTCATTCAGCAACTTTCTATAGGGTTGCTCTCATATAGATTGGGCTTTGTCTAAGCACAACGTGAGGTAGAAGAAGAAGAAAGATATTATTATATCCTGGCCTTCTGTTCTTCTCAACTCCTACTATCCTTGGTACTTCCCTTGATTTCCAGTGGTTACTCGAAAATCCTCAGCTGAAAACAACTTCCAAGGGTTCATGCATTCAGTCCAACCCCTTCTCTCCTGCCTCCATGCAGAATGTCATTTGATGCAAGTTTGTGTGAATACACATTATTAATTAATGTTAAGTTACAACAATGACCGTCTTTCAACAAGTTTGGCGCTCAGACCACAAAAAAGCTGTATCTTCTGCCTCAAAGTGAGAAACATCTCTATGGTGATCTCTGACATCAGAAAGGCAGGAATACTTCTTTAGATTTTGTTCCCCAATGTGAACAGCCCTGGGAATACTTGCTTCGTTTCTTAGAAAGAACCTAGAGCTGTGGATGCCTAAGGGAGTCATTCCAACAGAGACTAGAATTTCAAGAGAGAGAAAATGTATCCAGCTGCCTTGTCTGGTGCTTTGTCTTTTTTTTTTTTTTCACTGTTCCCAAATTCATTGTTTATGCACCACACCCAGTGCTCCATGCAATAGTGCCCTCCTTAATACCCAACACCAGGCTCACCCAATCCCCACCCCTCTCCCTTCCAAAACCCTCAGTTTGTTTCTCAGAGTCCACAGTCTCTCATGGTTTGTCTCCCCCTCCAATTTCCTCCAACTCACTTCTCCTCTCCCATCTCCCAATGTCCTCCATGTTATTCCTTATGCTCCACAGGTAAAACTATATGATAATTGACTCTCTCTGCTTGACTTATTTCATTCAGCATAATCTCTTCCAGTCCCATCCATGCTGAAACAAAAGTTGGGTATTCATCCTTTCTGATGGAGGCATCATACTCCATTGTATATATGGACCATATCTTCTTAATTCATTCCTCTGTTGAAGGGCATCTTGGTTCTTTCCACAGTTTGGCGACTGTCACCATTGCCACTATGAACACTGGGGAGAGGAGAAGTGAGTTGGAGGAAATTGGAGGGGGAGACAAACCATGAGGGACTGTGATGGCCCTTCTTTTCACTACATCAGTATCTTTGGGGTAAATACCCAGTACTGCAATTGCAGGGTCATAGGGTAGCTAGATAAGGAATCTCCACACTGTTTTCCAAAGTGGCTGCACCAGCTTGCATTCCCACCAACAGTGTAAGAGGGTTCCCCTTTCTCCACATCCTCTCCAACATTTGTTTCCTGTCTTATTGATTTTGGCCATTCTAACTGGTATAAGGTGGTATCTCAATGTGGTTTTGATTTGAATCTCCCTGATGGCTAATGATTATGAACATTTTTTTCATGTGTCTGTTAGCCATCTGTATGTCTTCTTTGTAGAATTGTCTGTTAATGTCTTCTGCCCTTTTTTTAATGTGATTACCTGTTTTGTGTATGTTGAGTTTGAGGAGTTCTTTATAGATCTTGGATATCAGCCGTTTGTAGTGCCATTTGCGAATATCTTCTCCCATTCCATGGGTTGCCTTTTTGTTTTGTTGACTGTTTCCTGAAATCCAAAATTATACAGGAGAGTGTATTTTTTAACTAACAAATTAACAGGGCAATGGGGGTCGGGGGGAGCGTTTCTTCTTTTTTTTAAATGAAGAAACTGCTGCTTGCCAGCATGAGGGAAAAAAGAAACCCTCATATACAGAAAGGAGAAGTTTACCTGATAAAACTCTTCTGGAAAGCAATATGGTAATGTAAAACAAAAATATGAAAATACTTAAATCAGTTATTCCAATTCTAGAAGTTTAATTCTAAGGAACCAATGATAAATGTTTACAAAGGCTAATTTCAAAATAATTGTAGTATCAGTAACTATACAGAATTAAAATAAAACTACTAGGTGTCCAACAAGAAGGATGCAATTAAATAAATCATGATGCAAGATACAAACAAATATTTAATAAAATGAGAAAACATTCATGAATGGAAGCAGATGCAGAAGCAGTTATGACTCAAGCTGTTACTGATTTTATATATCTATATCTATATATATCCCAGATATTATTTGATAACTATATAAAGAATGTGCATCTTTATAATACCAGAAGTTTCTATGTGTTGGGATTACAAGGTGGTATCTATTGTGTTCTTTCTTCTTTCCTAAAATTAACTTTCCTGGAACTCCGGGGTGGCTTAGTCCATTAAGCATCAGATCATGGATCCTGGGATTGAGTCCCACATCCAGCTCCTTGCTCAGCAGGGAGCCTGTTTCTCCCTCTGCCTGCAGCTCCCCCTGCTTATTCTCTCTCTCTCTCTGACAAATAAATAGATAACATCTTTTTAAAAAAATAAAATTAATTTAACTTTCCTTCAATTAACTAAAATTAAACATATACATTTAGACACATATTTCATATATTTCAAGCGACAATTACAGTTTTTTTATTTGCAAAAGGATGAAGTTATGTGCTTAGAGTAGCTTCTTGCAGTGTTATTCATATTAATAAGAGGAAGCAAATAAAAATAAGTCAAAAAGATGATGTTTAAACAATCTTTGATAACATAATTGATAGAATATTATCACCATTTTAAGTAATTATTATAAATCAATGTAATGTGCTTGTAGTATATTAAGTTTTTTTTAAAAGCAGCATCACAGTGGAGCAATACAATAGAATATCAATTATGCAAAACTCTCTTATGCATGTAAATAAAGTCTGAAGTAGAATATGGAATATTAAAATAGTTTGTTACCCATAATGAGAGTGGTTTTTTTTAATTGCTGATGTTCTTGTGGTATTATTTATCAAATAATATGAATTATAATATAAATTTGACTTATCATAAGATACAGCTATTAACCTTTTTATAATAAACTTGACTACTCTTTTTAAAAATTAATTTGTTTCTTAAAACTCAAGTTTATTTCCATTCTGGTTTGTTTTTTTTTTTTTAAGATTTTATTTATTTATTTGACACAGAGAGATCACAAGTAGACAGAGAGGCAGGCAGAGAGAGAGAGGGAAGCAGGCTCCCTGCCGAGCAGAGAGCCCGATGCGGGACTCGATCCCAGGACCCTGAGATCATGACCTGAGCCGAAGGCAGCAGCTTAACCCACTGAGCCACCCAGGCGCCCCATTCTGGTTATTTTTGACTCACCTTAGTTATTTAAAAAAGAAAAGAAACCTTACACCCAACAAGTCTTGTCTTGCTTTTAATTCCCTTCCCATCCAAGAACATCCAAGGAACTGAGCTGAAGTCTGGAAGGACCCTGGCCTTGACCTGCCTTGGCACTGGCTGTGTGGCATTGGGCAAATTATTGAGCATATCTGAATCTGTGTTACATCCACTGAATGGGCATTATACCACCTAACTTGGGAAAGAGGCAGGATGGTTGCTATTCATACCTTGGGGCCAGTAGAACTTTACCATGGAGGACCATGATTTATTCCTTACCTTGGGTCACCAAAGTGGAGAAGCAAACTGAAGACACAGTCCAGGGGCAATGGCAAATAAGCTCTGCTCTCTTGAGGCTCTTTTCCACCATGCGTAAAAGACACACCAGCGTATAAGACCAATGTTTTTTTGGCGGGGGGTGGGGGGGTGTGGAGGGGTGGGGGGGGAGGGGTGGTTTGCATTATTTCCCACTCGCTAGTCTTTCATGTTGCTCTAAATGGCATAGGAGAAACACCAGTCAGTCAAGAAGACTGATTTGTAATTCTGGAGTGGGGAAAGAAGCTGCTTTTAAGGACACTGGCCTGCCAAGACATACATAGAGGAGACCTTGGGAAGGTGGCATCCAGTCTAGAGCAGAAGTGAAGAGAAGTGTAATACTGTGAAACAATATATTCCATATATCAGTGACTTCAGAACCGTGGGGTACAGCCACCATCTTCAAGTGGACGGGGTGGTGATGTCACACACCCCTTTGGAATTGCTGTCTTCTTTATAGACTAATTCAAACCTTCTAATAAATACCTTTATACTTCTAAGTGGGGTCACTTAATTAAAGTCAATAAACAAAATCTTATAAGAACTAAAGGAGGGAGCCAGCTTGGCATTATGTTGAAAAGGATGATTCCATGAAAGAATGCAAGTATTCTAGGCTGGAAAGCATTATGCAAAAATAATTCTCAGTCAGATAATTACTTTATATAACTTCTAATCTAGTGAGAGGGGGACATGTATACAGAGGAAAGACCATAGGCGTCTGAGCCAGATAGAGTTCCATTTCTGTGTCTTAATAGCCATGTGATCCTGGTCAGATCATTTACTCTCTCTGCACCTCATTTCCTCCCCCGTAGAATGGAGAAATAAAACGATCTTTCAGGATGATCATATCAACATAGAAAATATGTAACAGCCTAATAAAATAGGAGACTTACAGCATATGTTGAATAAATGTTTATCCCAGCCCACCACCACACCACCCGGCACCACCATTCTTGTGGGTTGTCTCCTTATTTTAGCAAGACCAGAAGGAGACATGATAAAGCATGTCACTCAGCCATGTCTTGGGATCTCTGGGAGGGAAAATTAAGTTCTTAACGAGGTCCTGAGTCATACACAACACAAAAAAGACATTTCCTTTGGACATTCTGAGGCCATGTCATGCTCAATTTTAGCTGAGATTTCTACAAAATGAATCTTTGCATTTGTAACCATATACAGGACAAGCTTTGCCCATGCCTGCCTGACTAAATGAGATGTCCTTACAGCATTTCCAGACTCACCATTTTCTATGCCAACACTCCCTTTATTTATCCATGTTAGGACTTTGTGGTCAAAAGTCATTCTCCTCTGTCAAGGGTCTCCTTTATTTGTTTCAGAATAGGCTGTTGAGTTTAAGTGTAATTAGCTTATTTTATGTTAGTGGCTCTGTATTTTGTAGGACCTTACTGAGTGCCCAGGGCAGACTTTGAAATGACTGGTATCTGTTCTTAGACCATGGGTACTTAGCCCAAAAGTGTCCTGCGTGTTTTTATACTCAGACACCATTTGCAATCCTCTGTGAATATAGGTTATTTCATTTATATTAGGAGTCCTCATTAGCTGGTACCAACGTATTAAAATTTCTGACAGCATTTCTAAGTTAAGTTTGCCTCTTGAGTTTCTGTCCTTCTGAATTCCCTACTTAAACAATAGCACCCCCTACTTTTCCTAGTTATTTTATAAATGTGTTTTGATATGGTCTTCTTATGTGGTATGTGCTCTTTCCAATATTGAAATAGTCCTATCAGTTTGTGACCTGCTGCTTTTGTGATAGGAGTTTATACACTATCTTCTTTATAGTTGGGTCAGTTCTTTCTCTGCCTTCAGAGGACCAAATTATACTTAGAAATTCTACTGTAGTGTGGGGTCCTTGGACATTACTTGAGTCATTTGTCCACCTTCTGAGTGTAAGGGATTCCATTAACTATAATGGGTCTCTAGTCTGTTGTTCAAGTTATCTCCATAAATAGGGATGTCATGGGTAGAAGAAATGATGGTTTGTGTACGTGTTGTGGTTTCCTGGAAGACCTGGATGTCTTGTGTTAGAATGTTGTGGGCTATTACTTGGTTGTTAATGTATGTTGTTGATCAGACCTAATGTATTTGGTATCACGGGAATGTAGTCATGGGTTGGCTCTCCTTATCAACCGGAAAAGCAAAAAACATGTCAGATAAGCCTATCCCCATGTGATCAGTTTCAGATCCAGTGGTGGTGTTGCTGATGATAGCACCTATATCTAGGTTCCCCACCACCACCAATCTGGGGAGGTTGTTTAAATTCCTATAATCTATAACACTCATCCAGCTTTTTAATAGGCTGGATTGGATTATTATATGAAACAGTAAGCACAATAATTTATTCCTTTAGGAATTCCTGAATGTGTTTCCCTCAAATTTTGTGTTATTACCTCCATTCCAAGAATGTTTTCTAAATCGGGATTTATAAGGCATGTAGCCATAATGCACAGTCTATCCTCAATTGTTAGACTCTATAGACCCATGTGCCCCTGGTGTTAATTTTCATCCTAATCATTCAATTAGTCCATTTGTTTGTTTGTTTGTTTAAATTTCCTAAATAGGGAACCCTGTGTGGCTCAGTCAGTTGATGGGCCGACTTTTGGTTTTAGCTCAGGTTGTGATCTCAGGGCCCTGGGATTGAGCCCTGCATGGGGCTTCTCTCTCCCTCTCCCTCCCTCTTCACCCCTCTCCCTTTGCTCCTCCCCTGGCACAGGTGCTAACCACCCCCTCAAATAAATAAATAAATAAAATCTTTAAAATTTTCTAAACAAGTAGGATAGCCCTGTATCATTGTTACTTGGGCCTCTGTATCTAACAACATAGTGGTATATGCAGTATTTCTGCTTGCAAAATAGGTTTCTATTGATATGGCCTATGTAATATATGGGCAATTATCTCTGGCTTAGGCCAAGAGACAGTGACCACAGAGTCTCGGGGGGCAGGGGTGGCTCATGGGGTTTACTTTCCTTTGACTATCAGCGGCTTGTCTATTAATGGAATTAGGTTTGATAAAGCAGTTAGTATTTATAGTAAATGGGGTAGTGGATATATGTGGGCTTATTTTCTGTAGGTCTATTTACCATAAAAGTGTGGCTGTACATGCTTTCTTGGGTTCTTATTTGAGTTTCTGTTTTTAAAATTTGTGTTCAAGGGTGGTGGTCTAAATGGTTTAGGAAGCCCAAACCGCCAAAACAAAAAAGCCAGAAACTTAAGTCTAGATAGTCTGTTTTGACTTGGTTTATTTTCATTAGGTATAAGCCTGTTTTGTGTATAGACAGGAAGTTTAACCTTTATCTTCAGTTAATTCCTCAGTTGGTCTTATCAAGTCTATCAGTTCTGTTTTTCTGGCTTATGCAAATACTGTAAATAATGATATTCTATCCTGCAGGGTACAAATTTTTTTTAAAGATTTTATTTATTTATTTGGCAGAGAGAGCACAAACTGAGGGAGTGGCAGGCAGAGGGAGAGGGAGAAGCAGTCTCCCTGATCAGCAGGGAGCCCACTGCTGGCTCCATCCCAGGACCCTGGGATCATGACCTGAACAGAAGGCAGACACTTAACCAACTGAGTCACCCAGGCCCCCCTAGGGTACAGCTTTTAAGCTGACTTTTTAATTTGTTCTGTTGCTGCCACACGTATCAGTGAGGATCTATGTTCTCTATCACAGATCAGAGTTAATAGTCCTAATTTCATAATATGAAATATAATAGTGAAATGAAATATATTAGTAGTTTCCTCTGCAGTTTTCCATGGAGATGTTTTAAGGGATAATATATCAGGAGTTGGTCATCTTAATCTCCAGTTTGCCGCTACCCAAAGATCTTTGTAAGTTAATATTATTTTTTCCAGATGTTCTGGGGTATTGATTGATTTTAGCATCAGTGGTAATGGGTTTGAAGTGCATGATCTCTATTCTGGCAGGATCAGGTTTTGTTCTCCTTGGACCATCTGTGTCCAAATGAGGTTGTTGTAATTCCATTCTAATTTTTGTCATTTCTTGTCCAGTATTAGCGTTCTCGTCATTGACTCTGATTTGGTTTCATATTAATCATTTGTTGTAGTTTTGTCTATTATAATGGGCTTTTAGCTTCTAGTTAATGTTACTGTTGCAGACTTCTTTTCCTTTGGTGCCCACTGTTCTTGGTCACGCCATTTTGGGGAATGAAGAGGTAGACCAGAGAAAGAGTGGTGGGCAACAAAGCAAAGTTTATTGAGTGGTAGCACCACACTCCTAAAAAGGGATGGGACCAGAGAGGGTTGCCAATTTGGCATTTATATGTAGAAATTTTTATGGGCTCTTTATTATGGGCTGTTTTAATCTGATTAACCCTCCCTGCACCTGTCACCAATCAAGTTTTTGACCTTGAGCTCATCTACCTCCCAGGCAGTTGTTCCTGTGGGAAAGGGTGGAGGGCTCCTTCCAGTGTGGGGTTTCCTAGCCTCAGGGATCAAGAGGGTGGCCCCAAGGCAGGCCAGCCCACTCAGGCCACCAGATCAAGCTCTTTATTTAAATATCCCACTGGCTGCTGAGCTGGCCCCCAGGCCTGAGTTAGGACACCCAAGGCCATTCATTTCCTTTCTTCCTACCCTGGGGATAACTTTTTGTGATTGCACTTTTCTATTCTGCCTGTTGGCATCTGTGTTAACGAATGGTTGTTACAGTAGCATTGGATTATCTTCCTTGGTTGCTCTTTTAGGGACTGGATTGGGTGACCAGGCCAACATCTGGAGGTTTCTTGATTTTAAGTTTTTCCCAAAGTCTTCAATAGGTCTCTAGGGATCCTCAGACATTAATAAATAATCCATTCTACCCATAAACCATCTCTTGAATAATTTTGGTAAGGTTATTAAGTGAAGTGTATATTTGCTATTATTCTTCTGCCTTTAACAACTGTGTTCAATGTATGTTTCATCATAGAGATTACGTAATAGGATTCCAGATCATTTATAATATGGTAAAGCAGAGTCAGATAATTGTTGTGGCAACCACTAGCATCCAAATTGTAGTAGCTCTATCAATTTTATCTATTCAAAGGCTGGTTATAATCTCAGTAGGATGACATAGATAGTAAACTGTATATTAAGTTTAAATTTTGTTTATCAGATTCTGGCTAATTATACATGTATTATAATTTATCACCTGTTTTTAATTTACACGGAATACGACATTTCACAGCAATGGCCAATGTTCATTACTATTACTTTGGTTCCAATTGCAGATTATACCATTTATTTTGTTTGAGGATGTGAGTTAAAGCTCAGATACTGAGTTTGTCTTTGCCAAAAATTTACTCGATGTAGGTGATGTGGGAAGCAAAGGCAGAAGAAAAATTGTTAAATTTCCTTACTACCTACAGACCATTAACAAGTCCTTGAAATGGGCAGAGTGACTTTCTCTAGGGACTCAACTGCTTTGATGTTGATATTTTGCAAAAGACAATCTTAACCCAACCTCCAGGCCCCTGTGAATCTACTTAACAGATAAAAATTCTTTTGGAAACTTCCTTTATTTCTAACCATCCCCCCCCAACTGCAAGATGCATGTTGGCATTCATCCCCCAAGCATATCGGCCACCAGTATACATTGGAAGGAAGGGTCTCAAGACTAAGGTTTTATTAGATGGTAAAAAATGACTTTTTCCCAACAATAGCTAGCCCCTTCAAGGTCCTGGAAACCTTGCTTCCAAAATCCCTTTAGAGACTTACTCTATCCCTAACCCTCTCCCAACTTGAGAAGTGTAGAATCAACCAGTCCTCACAACCCTGGAGCAGCAGCTTTTTCTGTGCATGGGTCCTGTCCCTGTGCTTTAATAAAATCACCTTTTTGCACCAAAGACGTCTCAAGAATTCCTTCTTGGCCATCAGCTTCAAACCCTAATGTCTTTCCTACATCTGTGAAATTTTCCACTGAAATTTTACAAGTCAACTGCACACAGGATAATGTGGTTTACTAAACCAATAAAGAAATACCGTAGTCCAAACCAATGATAGATGAATCACACTATTGTTCCAGGAAAGGGGAGATGAAAGGAATAAAGTCCAAATTTAGTTTTGTACTTTTGTTTAAAAAAAATTATTTTTTTAAAGATTTTATTTATTTATTTGACAGACCACAAGCAGGCAGAGAAGCAGGCAGAGAGAGAGAGGGAAGCAGGCTCCCTGCTGAGCAGAGAGCCCAATGTGGGGCTCGATCCCAGGACCCTGGGATCATGACCCAAGCTGAAGGCAGAGGCTTTAACCCACTGAGCCACCTAGGTGCCCCCCCCAAAAAAATTATTTTTTTAAAGATTTTATTTATTTATTTGAGAGAGAGAGAGAGAGATCACAAGTAGGCAGAGAGGCAGTGGCAGGGGGCGGGGTGGGGGGGAAGCAGGCTCCCTGCTGAGCAGAGAGCCCGATTCGGGGCTTGATCCCAGGACCCTGGGATCATGACCTGAGCCGAAGGCAGAGGCTTAACCCACTGAGCCACCCAGGTGCCCCTGTTAAAAAAAATATTTAACCTAGTGAATATCTAATTGACTTTATTAAGCAATTTATGAATCAACTGATGAAGCAAGTAGATGTTCTGAGGAGTTGTACAAAATGGACGGGTTTTAATCGGAAGGAGGGTGGGGCAACAAAGCTATAAGCAAAAGAAAAGAAAGGATTGTTTCAGGCCAGGGCATCTTCTTTTAAGGGGACAGGGACCAGCAGGGTTTGTTATCATGCAGATGACCTCACCTGAAGCTGATCAGGATATTTCAGATTGACTTCTTTTTAAAAAAAAAAAAAGATTTTATTTATTTATTTGTCAGAGAGAGAGAGAGAGCACACAAGCAGGTGGAGTGGCAGGCAGAGGCAGAGAGAGAAGCAGACTCCCCACTGAGCAAGGAGCCCGATGCGGGACTCGATCCAATGACCCAGGGATCATGACCTGAGCTGAAGGCAGTGGCTTAACCGACGGAGCCATCCAGGTGTCCCTCAGATTGACTTCAAAGGTCACACTGTGGGGCACCTGGGTGGCTCAGGTTAAGCATCTGCCTTCAGCTCAAGTCATTGAGGTCAATCCCTGAATTGGGCTCCCTGCTCAGCAGGGACCCTGCTTCTCACTCTACCTCTGCCGGCCACTCCACCTGCTTGTGCACTCTCTCTCTCTCTGTCAAGTACATTAAAAATTTTTTTAAATAATAAATAAAAGGTCACATTGCTGGGCGCCTGGGTGGCTCAGTGGAAGAATGTGCAACTCTTGGTCTCAGGATCCTGAGTTAAAGCAAAGGACTCCATTTTGGATTTCTCTTTAAAATAACAATTTAAAAAACAAACAAACTTACTTTTAGAGAGAGAGAGAATGTGCCCAAGTGGGAGGGGCAGAGAGAGCAGAAGAGAGAAAATCCCAAGCATACTCCATGCAGACCTCAAATCTCTGCAGCCCTGGCTTGATCTCACCACCCTGAGATCATGGCCTGAACGGAAACAAGACCCACACACTTGAGGGTGCCACCCAGGCACCCTGGATTTCTCTTTCTAAACACTTCAGAAGAGTTGAAATCAAGAGAGTCATAGCCAAGTGAGAGCTGACATCTTGCAGCCAGCACCAAAAAAAAAAAAAAAAAAAAAAAAAGTCCTCTGTTGCTATAGTGTGTTGCTAGGCAACAAGGGCACAGGTATTGTTTGGCAAGACGGTCTTCACAAGGAGGATACCTGGCTGTGCCCCTGCTTAAAAGAGACTTGCCTTTACTGGGGCAGAAGCTAATTGTCCTAAGGTCTTTGAGAGCTATTTTTAAATCAGCCCAGGTTTTGATTGCTCAGAGCAAGCATTCTCCAGGAGCCCCTACAGCTCTCATTTGTATCTGTATTCTGACGTCTCCATGCCAGTTCTGTCACGTTTGCACCCATAAGCCGCCAGCCAGGTGCCGCCAGCTGCTGAGTTCTCATGGGCGAGAACAGATGAGATGATGATGATGATGTCCTGAAACAACTTACTTCATTGTCGTACCGAAAAAAACTCTACCTCTAAAAACAGTTTGTCTTTGTCATAAACAAGTGGACTTGAAATCATATCAAACCAATAGTCGACATAGGCTGAGCTGGAGGAATGTGGACTGCCTGGCCATCCGCGCGGGGAGGGTTGTCATTGTGTTCTTGGATAAGAGACACCTGGGAGGCCCCACTGCTGGAGAAGCCCAGGATCCCCACCAGGCAGCCAATCCAAATGAGGACAACCTGTCACCAGTTTAAAGCTGCTCTGCCCCCGCCCCCCCCAACCAAAGATTCTCTAGTAGTGGTTTCCCTACAGCCCGCGGCAATTTTGGCCACTGGGTTCTGACCAGAATTTCAGGGGCTTGGAGTGTCCCCTGCAGCCCTAGTCCCGCTAACAAGGCGTGGACTGCACGTCCCCACTGCGCAGGTTAGGCTAGCCAGGGCCCTGGAGCAAAGCGACAGTTGAAGGAGGCCAGGTCACAGGGCGGGGCTGTTAGGAGGACAAGTCAACAGCCTACATGTGCAAGGTCTACCTACCCATTGTGGAGTTCTCCCCAAAAGGCAAAGCTGGAGGTTTCCTGCTTTGCCAGGGAGGGGCCACGCTGGCAGAACAGGGGAGCCTCCATTTAGACCCATTTGGAAGTCCTGGTCCCTAGAAAAGCCTAGGACTCCACTGACTGCAAGTTCACATGGTGGCTATCCCCGATTTGCAGCTTTCAGGGCAGAGTGATTTTTAGATGGGCTCCCTCCACTGCTGAAGGCTACTTAGGTGATTAGAGCCCGTCAGGAGGTTGACAAGTTTAAAGGGCGGGGTCTGCCCAAGTCCGGGTTCTGGGTGCATACTGCGCATGTGCAGGCCACACTGGTCAGGGCGATGTTTGACAAGGCCCTGAGGGGGCATTCGGAGGTACCCAACATCTGTCTAATCCCAGACCTTCACCTACGCAAATAAACATATTCCCACTGCAAGCGGACCTGGAGTAATCTGGAGTGAGTGCCTTGCCAGAGTTAGATCGGCGGGCTGGCTGGGGCTTCCTCCAATAAGGACATCTGGGAACCTTGAATGCTGTAGAAGTTCCGGGCCCAGCTGACGGTAAGTCTCCGTGGGGTCTGAACGGTTCGTAGCAGTGGTTGTTTCACAGTGATTTTCAGAGTGTTGGGTCCCTGCAGCCTTGAGGCTGTGCAGGTGTTTGGGGTTGACTTCTACCTCTGAAGGCATGGTGGCCTCAGCTGCCAAAAGGATGGCTAACGGGGCACATACCTCTGGCACGCGCCGTGGACCTGAGAAAAGGTGTCCTGTGAGGCCAGGTCACAAGAGCAGGCTACTGGAAGTACCAGGCATCTGCCTAATTCTAAGGCTTAACCTACCCAAAAGTGTGTCTTCCCCCTCAAGCAGAGTCGGAGAAATCTGGACTGCCTTGCTAAAACCAGGTGGGATGCCCTCTTATAGGACACACCTGGAATCCTTAATCACTGGAGGAGCTGGGACACTATCAGAGCCTGTTCAAATTCGAACTAACAGGTCCCAATGTAACCTAGAGCCTCAGAAAAATTTTGGGGATTTTGGCTCTCTCTCCTCTTGTTAGGTCCGTAATCAAAAGAGTGAGGCTGATACAAAGCGAAGGTCAAGCAAAGCTTTATTTTGCGCCAAGCATCGAAAATCAAACCAACCAGCCAGGGTCCCCTCTTACAGAGAGGGCAACCCCACCTGCCTTGCCGACTAACTTTTAAAGGGCAAAAGCCATGTGGTTGGGCCTGGCCACACACAGGTGGCCAATGAGATTGTAACACACAGAAAGCTTGCACAGTCCTGCTAGGTCACAACCGGGTGGTCAATTGAATTACAATTTACCCTAGTAGCTATTTGAACTAGCCTATCACCTTGGTCAGAATTGGTGCCCAAAAGGCGGGGCCCACACTCCTTGGTAGCTAGGGGAGACAGTATTCGGGCCCCACTGATCAGATGTCTTCACCTGGCCTGACCCGCCCTTGTATTTGGGCTTTGTTACCTGGGACTAGTTTCCCAGACTTGCTTTTAAGTAAGTCCCCTGGGGGTGGGTGGGGCAGGGTCAGTTTAAATTTTACTGCCTAAACAACAAAATCACTGTTTAACCAGATGAAATCGCTCTGGTTAAATAGGACCTTACACTCTGAGGTCTAGCAGGTAATGGGCAACTGTGCTGCTCTTCACAGGCCTGAGGGACTCCCACGGCCATAAGCTGGCAGGGTGCAGAACGCCCATTGCAGGTCGCCGGTCACGATTGCTAGGATCCTGGAACAGGCAAGTGTGACCGGGTTCCAGGACGGGTATCGGGGCTACAAGACATTGACCGAATGCACAAGGCCTGCCTATGCACTGTGGGAATATTTCCCTCTGGAAGGTAGAACTGGATGTTTTTCAACTGCTTTGCCAGGGCGGGCACCTGCCTGCAAGACAGCTTATCCTCCATTTGGGGGCCCCTAGAGGTCCTGGTCCCCTAGAGAAGCCCAGGATCCCATCAGGCAGCCAGCCCACAAAGGAACTGATTGTGACCCATTTGCAACTTTCGGCTCAGAGCAATTTTGGGGAGATGGGCTCCCTTCATGCCAAAGGCCATGTAGGTGATAGGGGCCTGGCCAGAATTTCACAAGCTGGGAGGGTCTCATCTGCTCAGAGCTAGATTAGGGTAGGGACTGTGCCTGTGTGGGTCACCGGGTGAGGGTAGCCAGAGACCTGTAAAGGGGTGAGTGTCACGTGAAAGTGGCCTGGTCACAAGAGCAAGCTATGGCAGGTACCTGGCATGCGCCTCATACAAACCTTAACCCACACAAATGCACATTTCCCAGCCAAAGACGGAGCTAGAGGAACTAGGACTGCCTTGCCAGGGTGGGACCCAGGGGGATGGCTAAGGTAGCCTCCAGTAAGTGACACCTAGGAGCCTTGATTCCTAGAGAAGCCCAGGACCCCAGCAGGCAGCCAGTTCAAATGGGGACCGTCACTACTTTAAGCTGGAGCCTCAGAAAGAATTTTCTGGAGGTGGGCACCATCCACCAGGAAGCCACTCAGGTGGTTGCAGTTTGGCGGGAGCTCGCCAGGCCTGGAGGGCCCCTTGCAGCACATTCCCAGCCTACGGCGCGCAGACTACACGTGAGCAGGCAGTCGGGTCCATGGAGCCAGAGATCTGGGATGGGGCAATGTCAGGGGAGGTCTGTTCACAGGAGGGGGTATTGGGGATACAGGGTATTGCCGGGTGATTTTCACAAGGCCAGCTCCTCCACACTGGAGCCTGTGCAGGTGTTCGGGGCCTGGCCAGACTCCCGTAAGCTTGGAGCATTGGGTCTGCTCAAGGCCAGTTTCAGGGGGTGTACGGCCTGTGCAGACCACACAGGTCAGGACAGCCAGAGTCACGGGGCATGCCAATGTTGGGCAAATTCCAGACACCCAGGGAGGCTTCTGAGGGTGCCTGGCATCTGACTGATTCCAGGACTTTGCCCACCCAAACACACATGCCCCACTAAAGGCAGACCTGGAGAAATCTGGACTGCCTTGCCAGGCTTGGAGCGGTGGGCTGACTGCGATAGCTTCCTGCCAGACACCTGGGAGCTGAGGCTGCTGCGGGAGCCCAGCACCCAAGCTGGTAGGAAGTCTGTGTGGAGTTTGACTCCCCTATTTCCAAGGGCCGGCTGCCTAAAGCTGGCTTAGGAGGTGGGTCCTGCCACGGGCGGGCCTCCGCAGTCAGGGTAGCCAGTACTTGGAACAGGGCAAGCACCTGGAGAGGCCCCGGCACAGGACACGGATGATGTGGTACCTGGCATCTGTCTCGTTTCAAGGCTTAACCTATGGAAGGGCTCGTTGTCCCCCTGAGGGCAGAGCTGGAGGAATCTGGACTGCCTTGGCACAGAGGGCTTGGGCGGGATGGCCTGAGTACCATTCAGTAAGAGTTACTTTGAGCTTTGATCAGGGGAGAAGCCCCAGACCCCAGTAGCCAGCCGGTTCAAATGCAGATGGACGGTTGCTGGCTTAAGCAAGAGTCTCTGAAAAACATTCAGTTGTGGGGTCTCCCCACCTGGAAGTGACCGACAGGAGCTCCTGCAGCCCAGGCAGCCGGACAGGGTGGCTACTGTGCACATGTGGGCTGTGCAGCTCGGGCTAGCCAGGAACCTGGAACAGGGCAACGTCAGGGGAGGCCGAGTCACAGGTAGGCCTTATTGGGGGGACCTGGCATCTGCCTAATTCCACAGCTGAACCTACAAGAATGCGTATAGTCTCCAGGGAAGCAGAGCAGGAGGAATCCTGAAAGCCTTGCTGGGGCAGGACCTGGAGGCCTGGCCCCCCCAGTCTCCTATAGGAGCATTGGGCAGCCCGTCCACCTGGAGACTGACTGTGGTCAGATGAAAGCTGTTGCCTCAGAAAGAATTTTGGGTTGGGTTCCCTTTACCCTGAGGCCATTCAAGTATTTTCGGCTTAGCCCGCACTCTGTAGGCCTGGAGGGCACTGTGTAGTTCAGGGTCAGGGGACCCTGTGCAGACTATGCATGCCAAAAACAGCCAGATGCCTTGATTGCTAGGGAATCCCGGGACCCCATCACGCCGACAGTCCAGGTGGGGCAGACTGTTGAGAGATAAAGCTGTTGCCTCAGCTGGGAAGGGGGGGTAGGGTGTGGAAGGCTCTGGGAGGTGTTGGGCTCCTTCACCCTGAGTCCATTCAGTTGTTTTGCTCAGGCCAGAGCTCCAGAGGCCTGGAGTGCCCTCTGCAGTCCAAGACGGGTGACAGGGTGGGAACTGAGCGTGCACGGGGTGAGAGCAGCCCAGGACCTGGAACAGGGCGATATCCAACACAGCGGGGCTTACAGGAGAAGGCTGTTCAGGGTGTCGACCTAAAAATAAAACTGCCAGTTATTTTTACTAACGAAGTGAGGTTTTGGGGGGAATAGCAGAGGAATTGTGAGTCAGGGCAAGCAAACCACGGCAAATCATAGGCAAGCTGGAAGAAAGAAAGGGAAGGTTGGCTTTTATCAGGTTTCAGGAGGAAACTGGGGAGGGTTTCTGTACCAAAGTCCATTGGAGGAAAGTGTGAGGTTGTGGTGGTTTCTCACTGGCTGTGAGGCGTGGTCAGTGAGTGGTCCTGTGGCAGGGAGAGCTCCTCCTTCCTTAAAAGCGGGGGTGGGGGGGTAGATTCCTGTATGAAAAGGGTCTTCCCTTGTCAAGATAAGAATTCTCTTCCTTCCGCTGGCGGGATACGCAGGCTGCCAGGAGCATAGGAGCATGACCACTCCCTCTTCGGGGCTTCCCCCCTTCAATTTTTTATTTTATTTTTTTAGATTTTATTTATTTGACAGAGATCACAAGTAGGCAGAGAGGCAGGCAGAGAGAGAGGAGGAAGCAGGCTGGCCGCCCAGCAGACAGCCCGATGCGGGACTTGATCCCAGGACCCTGAGATCACGACCTGAGCTGAAGGCAGAGGCTTAACCCACTAAGCCACCCAGGCAGCACCCCCCCTTCAATTTTTAATAAGGCTGCCGGTACTCTGTTTCATGGGGGAAGCTGGATTCTGCCTAATTCCAAGCCTTAACTTCCTCAAATGCAAATAATCCTCCAAAGGCAGAGCTGGAGGAATCTTGAGTGTTGTGCCAGGTTGGATGGGGGTCGAGGGGCTGCTGGCTGGGGTGTCCTCCCATAAGACTAGGCGGTCTCGTTGCTGCAGAAGCCCAGGATCCCAGCAGACATTAAGTCTGTGCAGGGTCTGACTGTCGCCCATTTGAGCCGTCGCCTCAGAGTGATTTGGGAGTGGTGGGCCGCCTCCTCCCGAGAGCAGTGCAGGTGGTGAGGGATGGCTCCAAGCTCCACAGGCCTGGAGAGCCCTGGTTGCACAAAGGGGACATTCTGGGCTTATGGCACGTGTGGAACCCCCCAGCCAGGGACATGTCACTGGGCAAGTGTCAGGGGGAGTCTGGGTCCCATGAGCTGGGTGGGGGTACCTGGATTCCACCTTATTCCTGCAAGGGCCTGTTCAGCCAGAGCGGCCCCACCCCAGTTGCACAGCCATTTTGTTGTTGATGCAGTAAAACTTAAACTGACCTGCCCCCCCCCCCCAAGGGGAATTTACTTAAAAGCATGTCCGGGGCCAGTCCCAGGTAACAGAGCCCAAATACAAGGGCGGGTCAGGTCAGGTGGAGATAACAGCCCGGATGCAGGGATGAGTCGGGTCAGGGGGAGACGTCCAATCAGTAAAGCGTGCATGCTGTCTCCCCAGCTGCCAAGGAGTGTGGGCGGCACCTTTTGGGCGGCACCTTTTGGGCGCCAATTCTGACCAAGGTGATAGGCTAGTTCAAATAGCTACTACGGGGTGAATTGTAATTCAATTGGCCACCCGTGTGGGACCTAGCATGACTGTGCAGCTTTCTCCGTGTGTTACAATCTCATTGGCCACCTGCGTGTGGCCAGGCCCAACCACATGGCCTTTGCTCTATAGAAGTTAGTCTGTGAAGCAGGGAGCGGTCGCCCTCTCTGTAGGAGGTGCGGCCCCAGCCGGTCAGTTTGATTCTTGATGCTTGGCGCGAAATAAAGCTTTGCTTGACCTTCGCTTTGTATCAGTCTCGCGCCTTTGACCGCGGACCCATTATTGGGGGACCCAACAATTCCAAAGTTCAACCAACACAGATGTACACAGTGGCCCTGAAGGCACAGCTGGAGAAATCTGGACTGCCTCGCCAGGGCATGGCTGGTTGGGATGGCCTGGAGTCTTGGTTGCTGGAGAAGCCTGGGACTTCATCAGGAAGCCAGTCCAAATAGGGACAGACTGTGGCATAGCTTAAACCACACCCAAGCCATTCAGGTAGTTGAGTCATGGCAGAAGCTCCACAGGCCTGGGGTACTTCCTGCATGCCAAGGCCAGGAGATGAGGTATGAAGTGCACTGACCCGAGCCCCACAAACTAAAATAGCCAGAGACCTGGAACTAGGCAGAAACAGCAAGGCTGGCTCAAAGGAGGGGTACTATTGGGGGTACAAGGCTAATGCACCAGGCCCACCTACCCCATTGTTTCCTAGTCCTCCTGAAGGCAGAGCCGGGGCTTTTCTAGCTACTTTGCTGGGGAAGGGCCATGCCTGCAGGAAAGGGTAGCCTCTATTGGGAGCCAGCTGGGAGTCCTACTTCCTAGAGAAGCATCCCCAGGTTAAAGCTGCCACTTCTGGCAGATTTCCAAGGCTCCCTCCATCCTGAGGCCCTTCGGGTGGTTGCATTCCAGCCAGAGTTCCCTAGGCCTGGAGAGCCCTTTACAGCCCAAAGTTCACGGACAGGGTATGAAGGTCACTGGCTGTGCAAGTCAGGGTAGCCAGCTACCCGAACTGGGCAGTGTCAGGAGAGGCTGGGTCACCAGAGGAGGCATTGAGGGTGACAAGGAGTAGGCCTGATGAGCAATGACAACCTGCGCATTCTGGAATACTCCCCCTGAAGGCAGGGCTGGAAGTTTTCCAGCTGCCTTGCCACCAGGACAGGGTCCCCTCCTTTGGGAGACACCTGGGAGTCCCGCTTCCTAGAGAAGCCCTGAATCCAACAGGCAGCAAGTCAGCACGGGGACTGACTGCCACCCATTTGCAGCTTTCTAATTAAAGTGATTTTTTGAAAGGTGGGTTCCCTCCAGGCTGCATAGGTGGCTGGGGATGGCCAGAGTTTCACAAGCTTGGAGAGTCCGGTGTGCCCAAGGCTGACTTACAGGGCACAACTGTGCGTGTGTGCATCTCCAGGTAAGGGTAGTCAGGTATCTGGAACAGGGTGAGAATCCAGAGAGGGCAGCTTGTGAGTTCAGACTCTTGGGTTACGTGGCACCTGCCGAGTTACCAGCCCTAACCCACGTGCTCCCACTGCGGGCCAGGCTGGAGTCCTCTGGATCCCCTTCCCAAGGCTGGATAGGGCTAGCTAGCTGGGGTATCCTCCGATAAGACCCCTCTGAGAGGCATGATTGCTGTAAACATCTGGGACCTCAGCCGACAGTAAGGCTAAATGGGGACTGAACTCACTGTTGCAATGTTTGGAAATGAACTTTAGTTCCACAGGCCCGGAGGGCCAGGACCAACCAAGGGTGATTTTCAGGGCATGTACTGTGCATGCGTGAACCAGGAAGGTCATGGCAGCCAGGAACCTGAAGGAGGGCAAGATTTGGGACAGGGCAGGTCACAAGAGCATGCTGCTGGGTCTGGTATCTGCCTAATTCTAAACCCCAGCCTACTCAAATATGCGTATTCACACTGAAGACAGATGAGGAATCTAGCCTGCCTTGCCAGGGGAGAACCAAGTCGGGTTACTGTAGGGTACCCGCCGGTGAGAGATACCCAGGAGCCTTGTCCATGCAGAAACCTGGGACCCCTGCAGACATTAAGTCCACATGGGAAATCACCACCTCTTATTTTAGCAGCCACCTCGGTGATTTTCATGAAATGGGTCCCCTCCAGTACTGAGGCTATGGAGACAGTGGGGGGGGGGTCCCTACCTCCGCAGGTCTGGAGGGCCTGGCTTGCCTATGGGTAGCTGACAGGATGCATACTGCACATGCCTGGGACACACAGGTCAGGCTTGTCAAGGACCTGAAACAGGGCAAGGGTCTGGGGACACGGGGTCATGAGAGTGGGTCACTAGGAATTCCTGGCATCTCTCTAATGCCAAGCATTAAGCTACACGAAAGTGCATCTTGACACTGAAGGCAGAGCTGGAGGAATCAGGTGGGATTTCTGGGGTGCCGTCTGGAAAGATATACTTGGGAGCCTTGATTGTTGGAGCCGCTCAGGATCCCATCCAGTAGCCAGTCCAAAAGGGATGACAATTTCCAGGTTAGGACGGAGCCTCAGAAATACTTTTGGCGGGGTGGCCATCTGCCTAATTGCTAATATGACCCTACACAGGTTTGTCTGTCTTCCTTGAAGATAAAACCGTTAACCTGGACTTCCAAGACTGAGCCAGGTGGCCTGGCTGGGAAACCTTTACGAACGACACTTGAGCCTGGGTTATCGGTAACCCAGGTTCCCATCAGGTAGCTGGTCCAAATGGGAGCTCTTTTTACCCTGAAGCAAATGCCTTAGAAATATTTGGGGGGATTCTGCCCCCCTGATCCCTGCGGGTATGCGGGTGGAGGAGGGCTGGATAGAGCTGCAGAGGCCTGCAGTGGTCTAGCTGCCCAAGACTGGTGGGTGCACGGTGCGCACGTGCAGACTATACGTGTCAGGTTAGACAGGAGCTGTGACGGGAAGAATGTCAGCAGAAGCCTGGTCACATGACGGGGCTGCTCCGGGTACAAGGCATCTGGCTGTTTCTGAGCCCTTAACTGAAACAGACGTTCCTATTTCCCATGAAGGCAGATCAGAAGAAAGATGTACTGCCTTGCCAGGGTGGGGTCTGGCAGATGGCCTGATAGCCTCTAGTAGGAGACACTTGTTAGCTTAGATTGCCAGAGAAACCCGGAACCTCATCAGGCAGCCAGCCCAAGTGTGGACTGACTGGTCTGTCTAAAGCGGCCTCCTCAGAAAGATTTTTGGGTAAGGGATCCTCCTACCCAGGAAGCTAGGCAGGTGGCTGGAGACTAGCCTGAGCTCCACATGCCTGGAGGGCCCTGGCCGCCTGTGGCTGGATGTTGGGGGGCATACAGCATATGTGTAGGCCGTGCAGGTCAGGGTAGCCAGAGACCTGGAACAGACCATCGCCTGGAAGATGCCATGTTACTGGTATGCGTTTCTGTGGGTCAGAAGCATCTGCCTAAGTCCAAGACCAGACTGTCGTTAATGTGCATATTTCGCCTGAAGTTATGCTTGGAGGAAACTGGATGCCTTTCCAGGGGAAGCTGGGCAGTCTACAGGGTATCCCTCAGTAAGAGACACCTGGTACCATGACTCCTGGAAAACCTGGGTCCTCATCAGGCCACTAGTCAGAGGTAGAATGACCGTTTAAAGTTGATGCCTCAGAAAGAGTGTGACGGTAGGTTTCCTCTGCCCTGGAGGCTATGCCAGTGGGTGTAGACTAGTCCCAGCTCCCAAAGGATGGCTGTTAAAGGGCATATTCTGCACACGCGTGCTGCACAGGTCTGAGAAGCCAAAAACCCGGGCAAGGTCTGGAATATCCTGGTTTCAAGAGACTGCTCTCGAGGGTTCGTGGCATCTGCCTCATTCCAAGCCCTAACCTCCACAAATGTGCATGTGGGGTCATGTAGTCTGCCCCAAAATGTGACAATTCAGCATACTGACTATTTTGAATTAGAAACTATTTAGTAAATAGCCAATGCAAGAACACCACCCAGACCCCCATTTGCCTTGAGAAAGCAGGAAATAGATCTCTCCTACGAAAGGTACCCTTTCCGTACAGCAGTTTGAAAGACCTCTTTATCGCCAGAAAGAGAATTCAGTGCAGAGAAGGCTATTTAAATAAATATGGTTATTTTTTACTAATTTACTACCCTAGTGCAGATTCCATTTAGAATTCTTTTTTTTTTCTATTACTTTTATTTTTTTTATAAATATGTAATGTCTTATTAGCCCCAGGGGTACAGGTCTGTGAATTGCCAGGTTTACACACTTCACAGCACTCACCATAGCACATACCCTCCCCAATGTCCATAACCCCACCACCCTCTCCTTACCCCCCTCCCCCCATAGAATTCGCTATTAATTGAAGCTCTCAAACATTAGTTTTCTTTTTACTGTCAATTCCTTACAAGTTTATGGTTTCATTGTCTAAAAAGTATGAAAGTTTCCTGCCCTGATCATTTCTTTGGGTCTCAATTTTAACATTGGGCCTATCACAGTTAAATTTTGTTTTTCTCCTTTTAATAGGTGTCATGTCCATTTACTACTTAGGCCAGCTAGAAGAATTTTGAATGAGAGAGAAAAATTTTTCCTCCCTGACAGCTGGCATAGTTAGCAGGATAAACTTCTCTGGCTGGACATGGCTGCGGCTGAGAGATCCTGGGACAGCTGACAAAAGCCAGCACACGGAGTTCTTACCACATCAGCCCTGGGGAGAGTCCTCTTTCTCTAAATTTAGATCAGTAGGAGAAAATATTTGTGAACTCGTTTCTTGGGTTTAGCAATTCTGGTAACTTTGGTGGCATACTCTTGGTCTGACTGATCCATTTTCTCCCAGCGATGGTCACGGTTTTTCTTTTTCCATTTGTGTCATTTGCCATAAAGAGAAATTGCCGTAGAGAAAGGCAGGTGTAGGATTCATCAGCCTGCTGTTTGAGTCCGCTTCACAAAGTACAGAGTTCTTGATTCTCATGAAACTGGCTGGAGTCTGCTTAGAAAAATTTTGCTGTGGGTCCTGTATGTAAAAACTGGATGAGGTTTTTCATTTCACCTTGTTCTATGTCCTAAGAGCCTGGATATCTGACCAGTGACATAATCTCTCTGGTCTCTACCATGTGGAGTGGTTACTTACTTGCATAGACCTTACCAGCCAGTGAAATTGACTAGCGTTTGAAGACACAGAGTTGCAAGCAGTACTATTTGCCATCTGGCTATTTCCGAGCCCTAACTCAGAAGAGTTTGTTATAGGAAGTTCCAGCCCCTAAGGGACCTTTATCTTAATCTGTGTTGCTTGTCGATGCTGGAAAAGTCTCATTTCAGTAGCATGTGCCCAGTGCCACAAGTTAGCAGGTCTGCGATTAGAGGTGTCTCAAGTTTTCCTGGGACCAGAAATACCATGTTTACTATACTACCCTTACTGCCTGTGCAGCAAAGGCTTTTGCTTTCTTAAACTATTTTTGAGAGCAAACTTCTGGATCATTGGGCTACATCATCTCTGCCCTCTCTAGGGATGCCTCTTGCGTCTATGATCTAAGCCTGGAAAATTGTCTCCAGGTCATTCCATAGAAAGGCTTATTGGTTTGATTGGCTGTTGAGGATTAGCAAGATTCTACTTGTCAATGGCCAGACATGGATCCTTAAAAATGGCTATATTTGAAAGAAAAAAGAAAAAAAAAAAAAAACAAAAACCTTACAGAGCTCTTGAAATTGTCTTATGAGTATTAACAGCTAGCTTTTTAGGGACTCCCTTGATAAGATGACAGAACAGAAATTAGTCTTAAGACCAAATCTAATGTCCATATCCAACTTAAATTCCCCTTTTCACAATCTGGCACATCTATCTGTTTTAACATTCTTTTCCCTATATGATTTACAGAGAGCACTCTGGCCTAATCTCTAGGTTCAAAGTACACAGATTACTCATGTACGTGCTGAGAGCTAGGAAATGAATTTCATACATGCTCCGGAGACTGGCAGTAAGTAGGGCTGTGCTCCTACTCTCCAGGGCTCTGTAATCAGGCTCTGCCAGCTTCGGGCTTTCCTATGCAGTGTCCTTTGCAGATGGATCCTAGATCCCCAACCAAAATGAAATTCATGTCCCCTGAACAGCAGCAGATCTTTTAAATTATAAAGGCCTTTTACCTCCACTTTCAGAAGATCCTACCAAATCAGAGAGGGACTAGAAAAGTTAGTGGCCATTCACAACATTCTGCTCACAGATAAAACAGGTGACCAGAATCTCTCCTAGGCCTTCCTACAAAAGATCGGCAGAAGGAATGTTTAGGGACTAATAGAAGCCAATGTTGAATTATGTACTCAGAAACAAGGCTTTTGTTAAAATGCTTTATACAGATTTCCTATTTTAGTTAAAAATCTTTCTGATATTAAGTGGAAAATTTGAAAAAGTAGTCAGTCCTTAACACTTAGGCTGTAATCCAGTTCTTTTGGGGGAGTTAAAAATAATTTTATCTTTCAAATACCTACAAAACCAGAAATGCAAGTCTAGAAACAAGTCAAAGCCCACCTATCTTTACCAACCTTCAAAGCTTGCCTATTTCTGTAAAAATGGTGAAGTTTTAGAATATAAGTGAGGTTTGGTGCGATGAGGTCTGGAGCCGATGACCAAGAAAGAATTCTTGAGACATCTTTGGTGCAAAATGGTGGTTTTTAATTTTTTTAAATATTTTATTTATTTATTTGACAGAGCTAGAGATCACAAGTAGGCAGAGAGGCAGGCAGAGAGAGAAGGAAAAGCAGGCTCCCAGCCAAGCAGGGAGCCCAATGCGGGACTTGATCCCAGGACCCTGAGATCATGACCTGAGCCGAAGGCAGAGGCTTTAACCACTGGGCCACCCAGGTGCCCCCAGAATGGTGGTTTTTTAAAGCCCGGGGATAGGACCCATGAGCAGGAAGAGCTGCTGCCCCGTGATTCCGAGGATTGGCTGATTAGATATTCAGGAGCTGGGGAGGTGAGGGCAGAGGGGGTGTTCAGAAGGGCTGACATATGGTAAAGAAGACTTTCAGAATATTGGAGGCCTAGTTATTGTCAAGCCAAGCTGTGTTTTGTTTGTTTTCTCTAATGAGGTACCAATTGGGAGCTTCCTGGTGGGATGTCACATTTCTCACATCACACATCCTTGTCAGTGAGTTTTTAGGTTTAGAAGAAATTCAGCTTGATTTACATTTCCTTTCACCTCGGCCTCCTTCAGTTTCATGGAGGGGAGGGCAATGTTAGGGCTTCCAGAACTGCCTTGTGGGTCTTTGGAAGTTAGGCTCTTGGTAAGAAAGCCTCTTCCTTGTAAATCACTGGGACATTTGTAAACAGAGGGAGGGAGACTCAGCTCTGCAGGATTGTGGTCTCTGGAAGCTGTTTGTTTTTCCTTGAGGGAATGTTTTTCCTGAGGAATGTCACACATGTCACAAGGTTGGGGGAGGTAGGGTGTAGGGTGCCAGCTCCTGCTTTGTCCTTAGCTAGCCTTTTGCTCCCTCATCAAAAATGCTTATAGATAAAGACCAGGATCTTGAAGCAAAATTGCCCTATATTTCAAAAAGATATATTACATATTACCCTGGAACTCTTAGGAAAAAAAAATTGCATTTCTTCTCTGTTCCTTAAAGTTGCAAATCTTACGTCTTTCAAATGTAAACACAGGCCACCATTTTGTGAGACTGAAGGAGGAAAAAAAGGAAAGAGGCCTTTTTAAAATAGACACCTAACTGCCCCTTGGGCCCAAACTCAACCACAGCTTAAGATCATTTCCAGGGACAAATACAAATCTTAAAAGTCATCTCCATATGTGTATGTATGTCCACTAAATATATGATATTTTTTTACCTTCCGTTTGTAAACCAACTATTGAACTGGCTTAAATTTAAGCACATAAAATTCTCAGAAATAAAACACTACAGATGAATTTCAGGTTTATATGATCTGGGGAAATATTTGGTATTAAAACTATTTAAGTTTGTTGGTTTAATTAAAATAGACCATCTCAAAAAAAAAGGGGGGGTGTGTTGGGTGTAAGGTTTTACAGGCGAGATAAACACGACACCAGGCGAAGTGGGCGCAAGGCAAGATTTATTAAAGGCACTCTCCTGCAAAGTTTCAAGGCCCAGGAGAAGGGGAGCCAGGAAAGTTGCACCAGGAGGAGGTGGGCACCCTCAGGCGAGGTTCCGAGACTCTGGAAAGCAGAGTGGGGGATATCGCACTGGGAGGGAGTTGGCAGGGGTCTTTTATCAGGCCAAGGCAGGGCATGGGCTCACATCCATATATGGTAGGGTATTTGGTGATAGGAGGGTCTGGGGTGGGGGGTCCTGATACTTCTGTTTCCTGCATAGGTATCAGGTTACCTATGGAGACGTGACCTGGGCATACATCCTTTTGGCAGGAGAGTCAAGGGTTAAGGAAAGGTGGGGGAGGAGGCTGGAAGATGGTGGAGGTGGGGGGTCATTTCTATTGTTCCTCCTGCATTCCCAGGAGCCACCGACCCAACACTGGGGTGCCTGGGTGGCTCAGTCCCTTAAGCTCTGACTCCTAATGTCAGCTCCCGTCTTGATCTCAGGCTCTTGAGTTCACAGCCCACTTTTGGGTGTGGAGCCTATTGGGAAAAAAGGTAGACATGTCTTTAGAGTTACCAGCATTAATATACTTCTGTCTAGATGTATTAATCAAATAAGTTCATGCTATCCCTGTTACAAAATTTGTGAGCAAATATCTGAGACTAGTAATGAACTTTATCTAATGTCTCATGAATTTTTTTGTGGGTAATCTAAATGTAATTCTTTTTTTTTTTTTAAGATTTTATTTATTTAACGGAGAGAGAGAGAGATCACAAGTAGGCAGAGAGGCAGGCAGAGAGAGGAAGAAGCAGGCTTACTGCTGAGCAGAGAGCCCGATGTAGGGCTCGATCCCAGGACCCTGAGATCATGACCTGAGCTGAAAGGCAGAGGCTTAACCCATTGAGCCACCCAGGTGCCCCTCTAAACGTAATTCTTGAGAGCAAAGGCTAAAGATAGATGAAAGTAAAATATTTATAGATTAACTTTTAGCAATAACAGTTAAATTTGATTGTATGCGTATTTAAAAATCGCTTCCAAAAATTTTTGGTTACCTAAAACTTCACAATTTTGCTAAGTTAGGTGATGAGTTCATTTAAATTCACTGAATATCTATATTATTTCCAAATAAGACAAAATAATGAAACATTAATGACTGAATATATGTTTATCTACTTTTGCTTCCAGTTAAACTAATGATACAGTTTGGGTTTGTGAGTAGACATGTTTTGTGTTTATTTAAACAGTTGTACTATGAAGACACAGACACACGTATGTCCAGAAAACATGTATTGACAAATTTATCTTAAAAAAACCAGGTCTAACAGTTCACAGTTGCTTACTACTTAGATCTCAGTAGACATTAGTTTCTAAGGGTTAAAAATGCTAATTAACCTATATGTTTAAAGCTACTAGAAATAAGAAAGGAAACATCTCCATATTTAAAAAAAAAAAAAAAAAGAATGTATGCTTTCTGTTAAAAGAAGGTATGAGAAATGGGAATGCATTTTTGTTAAGGGAAAAAGAAAATAATTTTGTTCAAACAGAGGCTGGGAAAGAGGGACAGCATAAGATAAAATCTGAGTGTAAAAAAGTTTTAAAAGGTGTACAGAGGGGCACCTGGTAGCTCAGTCTCTCGAGCATCCGATTCTTGGTTTCCACTCAGGTCATGATCTCACGGATTGTGGCATGGAGCCCACACCTGTGTCTGTCTGTCTCTCTCAAATCAATCTTGAAAGGTTCATGGAAAAAGAATCTTTAAAAAGGAAATTGATCTCCGGCCTATACTGGCTAAGATGGGAGTAAATTTAAATGAATTTTAATATCAAACGTATACTGTTATAAAATAAAATTGGAGTTTCTCTGTTAAAGACCAAGTTTTCTTGGTCTTTCAGTCTAGCAGACTATCAGTCTGCTCTTGATAAGAGATTATGAAAGGTTTTTTTTTCCTTTTATTTTTTATTACTGGAGTGTAATTGACATACAATGCTATATTGGTTTCAGGTGTACAACATAATGATTCATTAATTCTGTACCCTGCTCCCCGTAATGAGTATAGTCACCATCTCTCACATGCAACATTATTACAGTGTTACTGACTATATTCCCTGTGTTGTATTTTTCATCTCCATGACTTATTTATTTTATAACTACAAGTTTGTACCTCTTAATTCCCCTTATTTTATCCTCCTCCTCCATTGCCACCTCTCTGGTAACCATGAGTTTGTTTCTTGTATCTAAGAGTCTGTTTTGTTTTAGATTTTTTTTTAAGATTTTATTTACTTATTTGACAGAGATCACAAGTAAGCAGAGAGGCAGGCAGAGAGCAAGAGGGAAACAGGCTCCCTGATGCAGGGCTCGATCCCAGGACCCTGAGATCATGACCTGAGCTGAAAGGCAGAGGCTTAACCCACTGAGCCACCCAGGTGCCCTGTTTTTTAGATTCTATGTATAAATGAAATCCTATGATATTTGTCTTTCTCTATCCGACTTCTTTCACTTGCTTTTTTTTTTTTTTTTTAAGATTTTATTTATTTATTTGACAGCGAGAGAAGGAGTACAAGCAGGGGGAGTGGGAGAGGGAGAAGCAGACTTCCCACAGAGCAGGGAACCTGATGGATGCGGGACTGGATCCCAGGACTCTGGGATCATGACCTGAGCCAAAGGCAGACGCTTAACAACTGAGCACCCAGGCGCTCCCAACTTATTTCACTTAGCATAATATCCTCTAGGTCCATCCATGTTGTCACAAATAGCAAGATCTCATTTTTTTATGGCTGAGTAACACTGTAATACTCATACACACACACACATGCACACACATATCTTCTTTATCCATTCATCTATGGATGGACACTTGGACTTCCATATCCTGACTATTGTGGATAATGCTGCAACAAACATAGGAGTGCATATATCTTTTTGAATTAGTGTTTTTGCTTTCTTTGGGGAAAATACTTAGAAATGAAATTATTGGATCGTATGGTATTTCTTTCTGTCTTTTAATTTCTTGAAGAAACTCCATACTGTTTTCCATAGTGGCTGTACCAATTTACATTCCCTTTGCTTCACATCCTTGCCAACACTTGATATTTTTTTGGTTTTTTTTTTGTTGTTGTTATTCGCCATCCTGACTAATATGAGGTAGTATCTCATTATGGTTTTGATTTATAGTTCCCTGATAATGAGTAATGTTGAGCATATTTTCAAGTGTTTGTTGCCCATTTATATGTCCATCTTTGGAAAAATATCTATTCAGGTCTTCTGCCCATTTTTTAATTGTATTGGTTTTTGGTTGTTGACTTATATAATTTCTTTATACATTTTGGATATTACCCTTATTATCATATATGTCATTAGCAAGTATCTTCTATTTAGTAGGTGGCCTTTTCATTTTGTTAGTGGTTTTCTTCACTGTGCAAAATCTTTTTATTTTGGTACAGTCCCAATAGTTTGTTTTTGCTTCCCTTGCCTAAGGAGACCTAGCCATAAATATGTTGCTAAGGCTAATGTCAGAGATTACTGCCTATGTTTTCTTTTAGGATTTTTATGGTTTTAAGTCTTACCTTTAGATCTTTATTCGATTTTCAATTTATTTTTGTGTATGGTATAAGAAAGTAGTCCAGTTTCACTCTTTTGCATGTAGCTGTCCAGTTTTATCAACATTTATTGAAAAGACTATAAGCTTCTAGGAATTTATCCATTTTTTTCTAGTTCAGTTTATTTGCATATGATTTTTTCATTGGTGGCCTCTCATAATCCTTTGTGTTTCTGTGGTGTCGGTTATTATCTCTCCTCTTTTATCTCTGATTTTGAGTCCTCTCTTTTTTTCTTGGTGAGTAAAACTAACATTTATCAATTTTGTTTATCTTTTCAAAGAGCTAGCTCTTGATCTTTTCTGTTGATTTTTTTTTCTATCATTTCCTTTGTCTCTATCTCATTTATTTCTGCTCTAATTTTTATTATTTCCTTATTCTACTAGCCTTGGGTTTAATTTGTTCTTTTTGAGTTCCTTTAGGTGTAAGATTAGGCTGTTCGTTTGAGATTTTTCTTATTTCTTGAGGTGGGCCTGTATATCATAAACTTCCCTATCGGCACTATTTTTGCTACATATTAAAGATTTTGGACCATTTTGTCTCCACGTATCTCTTAATTTCCTTTGATTTTTTTCACTGACTGTTTGGTTATTTGGTAGCATGTTGTTTCCCCTCCACATGTTTGTGGGTTTTTTTCTGTTGTTTTTTTTTTTCCTCTCATAATTGTTTTCTAATTTCATACTATTGTGGTTGGAAAGGGTAGTTGATAGGATTCCAGTCTTCTTCAATTTATTGAAAACTTTATGTTCTAACATGTGGTAAATGTGGTCTGACCCTGGAGAATGTTCAATGTGCACTTGAAAAGAATGTGTATCCAGCTGTTTTTGGATGGAAAGTTCTTCATACACCTCTTAGTTTCATTGGTCTAATGTGTTGTTCAAAGCCAATATTTCCTTGGTGACTTTCTTTTTATTTTAATTAACATATAATGTATTATTTGCTTCGGGGGTACAGGTCTGTGAATCATCAGCCTTACACAATTCACAGCACTCACCATAGCACATACCATCACCCAGCCACCCTATCCCCTCCACCCCCAGAAATCCACAGTTTGTTTCCTGAGATTAAGAGTCTCTTATGGTTTGTCTCCCTCCCCAGTCCCATCTTGTTTCGTTTTTCCCTCCCTTACCCCCATGAGCCCCTATCCTTCCTCTCAAATTCCTTATATCAGAGAGATCATATGATAATTATCTTTCCCTGATTGACTTATTTTGCTTAGCATAATACCCTCTAGTTCCATCTATATCACTGCAAATGGCAAGATTTTGGCTTTTTGATGGCTGCATAGTATTCCATTGTATATATACACCACATCTTCTTTATCCATTCATCTGTTGATGGACATCTAGGCTTTATCCATAATTTGGCTGTTGTGAGCATTGCTACTATAAACATACAGGTGCACATGGCCCTTCGGATCACTTCGTTTGCATCTTTAGGGTAAATACCCAGTAGCGCAATTGCTTGGTCATAGGGTAGCTCTGTTTTCAACTTTTTGAGGAGCCTCCATACTGTTTTCCAGAGTGGCTGCACCAGCTTGCATTCCCTCCTCAGTGACTTTGTCTGGATGATCTATTCATTGGCATAAGAAGGGTGTTAAAATTCCCTACTGTTGTATTACTGTCAATTTCTCCCTTTATGAATATTAATATTTGCTTTATGTATTTAGATGCTCCTGTGTTGGGTAGATATATATATTTACAAATATTTACAACTGTTCTATTCTCTTACTGGATTGATCTCTTTATCATTTTGTAGTGCCCTTCTTTGTGTCTTGCTACAGTCTTGGTTTTAAAATCTATTTGTCTTGGTTTTAAAATCTATATTATCTACTATTGAGTATTGCTATCCTGGCTTTTTTTTTTTTTTTTTTTTTTTTTTTAAATTTCCGTTTGCATGGAATATCTTTTTCTATCCCTTTTCTTTCAGCCTGTATACATCTTTAGGTCTGAAGTGAGTCTCTTGTAGGCAAGAAATAGATGGGTCTTGTTGGTTTATATATTTATCCACCCTGTGTCTTTTGATTATTTAGTCCATTTATACTTAATGTAATTATTGATAGATATGTATTTACTGTCATTTTATTGTTTCGTAGTTTTTCTTATAGTTTTTCTCTGTCCCTTTCTTCTCTTGCTCTCTTCTCTTGTGGTTTCATTGCTTTCTTTAGTGTTAGGCTTAGATTTTTATTTTTTGTGTATCTGTTACAGGAGTTTGACTTGTGGTGACCATTGGGTTCATATATAATATCTTATGTATATCGAAGTCTACATTAAGTTGGTGGTTACTTAAGTTTGAACACATTCTTTTTTTTTTTTTAAGATTTTTTTTTAATTTATTTGTTAGAGAGAACACGCACACAAGCAGGGGAAGTAGCAGGCAGAGGGAGAAACAGGCTCCCTGTTGAGCAAGGAGCCTGATGTATTGTGCCCTAGAGCACAATCCTCCCCATCTCTCCCAGGACTCTGGGATCATGACCTGAGCCAAAGGCAGAAGCTTAACCCACTGAGCCACCCAGGTGTCCCAAGTTTGGACACATTCTAAAAGCACTACATTTTTAGTTCCTGCTCCATGTTTTATGTATATAATGTCATATTTCACATCTTTTTTATGTGTTTTCCTTGATTAATCTTTGTAAATATAATTGATTTTATTATTTTTGTGTTTTAACCTTCATACTGACTTTATAAGTGATTAATCTGTATTTACCATATGTATGTTTTTTTAAAATTTTTTTAATATGTATTCTTTTAAAGGTAACTTTTCCTTTCATAATTTTCTTCTAGTTGTGGCCTTTTCTTTCCATTTAAGAATTCCCTTTAAGAGTTCTTAAAAGATTGCATTAGGAGTGATGAACTCCTTTAACTTGTTTGTTTAGGAAACTTGTTTTCTCTTTTTTCATTCTGAGTGATAATCTTTCTGATTGTCTCCAATAATGTACTCTTGGTTATATTTTCTCTTTTTTAGCACTTTAAATATATCATGCCACTCTTTTCTGGTCTGCAAAGTTTATGCTGAAAAGTCAGCTAACAGCCTTCTGGGGTTTCCATTGTGTGTAACTGTTTTCTTTTCTCTTGATACTTAAAAAAATTTTTTTTTTAATTTTATTTATTTATTTATTTGAGAGAGAGAGTGAAAGAGAGCGAGCATGAGAGGGGGAAGGTCAAGGGAGAAGCAGACTCCTTGCTGAGCAGGGAGCCCAAAGTGGGACTCGATACCAGGACTCCAGGATCATACCTGAGCTGAAGGCAGTCACTCAACTAATTGAGCCACCCAGGTGCCCTAAATTTCATTATCTTTACATTTTTGTTATCTTAATTATTATGTGTCTTGGTGTGGTCCTCCTTGGGTTCCTTTTGTTAGAAACTTTCTGACTTCTGGACCTGGGTGTCTGTTTCATCCCACAGATTAGAAAAATTTTCAGCTATTACTTCTTCAAATAAGTTTTATGTCCCATTCTCTCTTCTACTTCTAGTATCCCTATAATGTGAATTTATTATGTTTGATGATGTCACCAAGTTCCCTTAACCTATTCTCATTTTTATTATTGTTTTCCTTCTGCTGTTTGGCTTATTTTCTTTCCACTACCCTGTCTTCCAGATCTGTTCTTCTGTTCTTCTGCATCACCTAATCTACTGCTGATTCCCTCTAATAGATTTTTCATTTCCGTTATTGAGTTCTTCAGCTCTGACTGGTCTTTTTTTTCCCCTCTGTCTCTTTGTTGAAGTTCTTACTGAGTCATGCACTTTTTTTCTCAATCAAGTGAGTATCTTTTTGATAATTACTTCGAATTCTTTCTCAGACATATTATCTCCATTTCATTTAGTTCTTTTTCTATGATCTTGCCTTGTTCATTCATTTTGGACCTATTAATCTGTCTCCTCACTTGTCTAGTTCTCTGTGTTTGTTCCTGTGATTTAGATAGATCAGCTATGTCTTCTAGTCTTGAAAATACTGGCCTTATGTAGAAGAACTCCTGTGGTGCCCTAGAGCACAATCCTCCCCATCTCTCGCTCACCAGCTCCAGGCACACCAGGGTGTCCCCGGTTTGGGGTGGGTAAGTCTTCTTGTTGTGAATGAGCCTCAATTTCCTTCAGTCCAGCAAGCTGTAATAACCCACTCTGCCTTCTGTGGGCACACTGGACAGGGTTTACTCCCCATTCCATTAGGAAGCCTGGCTGTGGCCATTGCAAGCTTATTGGTGGATGGGGCCAGCAGTCAGCCTAGCTGTCTTGCAGTTAGCCTGTCTGCCACAGCTGTAGGCACACCAAAGGGGAGGGCTTGCTCCCTGTGCAGCCACCTAAGACATCTGGCCACAGACACTGTGTGTATGCTGGCATGTGTGGTTACTTCCCACCACCACTCTAACCCCAGGGCAAGAGTCACTTTGCAGTGCTACCTATCCAGGCAGTAGGGCTGCCTGCCAGGGATGGGGCAGGAGCCACTTTGTAGGGCCATATATTGATTTACATAAGATTAAAAAGAATATAATCTCCTTGTAACAGGATATAATTGGAAGCATTGTTTATATCTCCAAGGCTTTGACTAGAATATCATACTTGAGAAAAAAGCAATGCAGACTCCGATAATAACAGACACTTATAAGTATAAGGAACCAAGGTTGACTTTAGGGAGCCAATAAAGACCTGTAGAAAACAGCTGATAATTTTACATGGTTCTTAGCAGCCTTACTAGGTAAGTAAATAAGATAACTTCCAAGCAAGTGCAAAAATATTTATCTCTGGATATTTTGAGAACCTTGAGAAGAGAGGAAGTAACCCAAATCTGTGTGTATTACAGGCGAATCTGATGGCAAATATTTGGCTTTTTATCCTTGAGAGGTAGTTAAAAGTTCAATCTGCATATTGCTTATGAAAAGTTCCAGCAAAGCAGATATAAAAGAGCCTACATCATCAATTGTTACTTTGTACTTCTGTGATGGATCAGTTGTGGTTTAGTAAAACTAAATTTATTTTACAAACAAATTAAGGCTAATTTGGCCCACTTTAAAAATGTGGTCTCGGGGCACCTGGGTGGCTCAATGGGTTAAAGCCTCTGCCTTTGGCTCAGGTCATGATCCCAGGGTCCTGGGATCGAGCCCCACATCAGGCTCTCTGCTCAGCAGGGAGCCTGCTTCCTCCTCCTCTCTCTCTCTGCCTGCTTCTCTGCCTACTTGTGATCTCTGTCTGTCAAATAAATCAATAAATAATCTTTAAAAAAAATGTGGTCTCTTCAGAGAAAAAATACATATTTCAGTAACACACCTTTGTGGATATTAGATTCTGTTTCTACTAATCATCTTTGAAGTTTTGTTTTTCATCTGTAAATCAGGCTAGATTCTGAATTCTGTTTTCCTCCTGTGTCTGGCTACACCTCTCAGAAATCACATTTTCAATTTTCTCCATCCTCTCAGCAAGTTTCTCTATCAATGAGAACGAAAACAGCCTTTTTCTCTGAAGCCCTGCAAATGGAGTATGAATGTCTTGATATAAACTTCAGGGACGTCTCCCCAGTAGCTCATATATAGATCATCTTCATACCTGTTGTTCTGTGAGCCACTCAAAGAGAGCGCCAGAGACATTGAAACTACAGGACAATCTCTAAGATTGAAATCATCTGCCCTCACTCTATCTGGAGCTGCTTTGAGCCTGACTTCTATGCTGTTATTTCTGGAGAAGCCCAAGTCCCACAGGCCTAGAGGGCCCTGGCCAGCGAGGGGCACAGTGCACACATGCAGGCCATGCCGGTCAGGCTTGGCAGAGACCTGGAATAGGGCAAGTGTCAGGCAACTTCCACATCCTCTACTAACAGACCCCTTGAAGCTGTGACTGCTGGAGACGTTCTGGACCTCATCATGCAGCCAGAACAAAAGGGGACTAATTGCCTCCAGTGTAAAGCTCCTGCCTCAGAAAGACGTTGAGGTTACCCTGAGGTCATGTAGGAGCCTGGAGTTCAGCCAGAGCCCAACAGGCCTGGTGTTCCCCTTGAATCCCAGAGCCAGGGGACATGGGAATGACTGTGCATGTGCACAGCGTGCATGTTGGGGCAACTGGGGCCCAGGAACAGGGCAGCATTGGGTGAGGTCAGGTCACAGAGCATGCTAGCGGGGCAACTTGGCACCTCCCTTCCAAGCTCGCATCTGCACAAATGTGTATATTCACACTAAAGCAGAGCTGGAGGAGGACTGCTTTGCAAGGTATCCCCCCAGTAACAGACTCTGAGGAAACTTGATGTCTTGAGAAATCTGGACCCTATCAGGAAAGCAGTCCAAAACGGAGATTGACGGTCCTGAATTTAAGCCTGCTCCCTCAGATCTGGGGGGTTGGGTTCTTCCTACTGTGGAGGGCAAGTAGGTAGTCGTCCCACAGGCCTGCTGGGCTCCTGCAACCACAAGCCTCCTGACAAGGTGTGAACTGTCCGTGCATGGAAGGCACAAGTCAGGGTGGACAGGGATCCGGAACAGGGCGACGCATGGTGAAGCCAGGTCATAGGGGGAGGATTTGGGGGATTAACTCCAGCCCTAACCTATTCAAATGTATCTATGCCCTCTGAAGGCAGAGCAGAGGAATCTGGACCACCTTGCTGGGGCTGGATTAGGTAGGCTGCCTGCATACTTTCCAGTGAGAGACTGCCGGGAGCCTGCATTGCTGCGGGAGGCTGGGACCCAGGAAATGGTGACGTACACATGGGGACTGACTGTTGGCCATTCAGTGGGCACCCGAGTGATTTTCAGGAGATGGATTTTCCCCACCCTTGAGGCAGTGCAGTTGGTTGGGGACTTCTCTGAGCTCCACTTTCCTGGATGGCCCCAGCTGGCTCTGGGCAGCTGACAGGGTGTGGACTGCTCCTGCAGGGTGAGGCGGGTCAGGGTGGCCAGGGACCAGGGACAGGGCAATGCTGGTTGAGGCTGTGGCACAGAAGTAGGCTTTGAGGGTACCAAGCATCTGCCTAATCTCAAGCCCCAACCTACAGAAATGCACATAATTTCTCCAAAGGCTATTTTGTTTACGGAAGCAAATAATGCTCTAAAGACTGATTTTTGTCTTTGCCAACAAAGTATTTAACACTGATCCACTGCAGATCTCACATGCCAATAGCATACAGAATAATGTCTTAATAAGCTAATCAAGAGGGCAGCTGGGTGGCTCTGTTGGTTGGGCGTCTGCCTTCAGCTCGGGTCATGATCCTGGGGTCCTGGGATTGAGTCCCATGTCAGACTGCCTGCTCCGTGGGGAGTCTCCTTCTCTCTCTGCCCCTCCCCCTGCTCAGGCTCTCCTCTCTTTCTCTTCTCCCCCCCAAAATAAATAAAAAATAAATAAGCCAATAAAGAAATGCATTCCAAACCAAGGTTAGATGAATCACACTATTGTTCTAGGCAAGGAGAGATCATAATTACTATTATTACTTCCACTTTACTAAGTGGAAGTTTAGTTGAGGTGTATCTTTATCAGAGTTGGTATCTGGGAGAGATGGCTGAGCCCCCGAGAGCTGAAGTCCGGCCGCCAGTACAAAAGTAAGATTTCCTGTGTTGCTAGAGCAGACTGCTGGCCAACCACCACAATGGTGTTAATAGGCAAGGTGATCTTCTTTGTGAGTTGTGGAACTTTCTCCACTGCCTGTGAGAGCGGCTTTCACTGCTGGAGCTAATTGACCCGAGGTCTTTAAGAGCTGTCAGTTCAGCAAAGTGTCGCCCTGCACTGACCAGGCACTCCGAGATCATACTCACAAACTCTCCGTGTTTATAGTCTTCGTGCCCCCTTGCCATAATTGCTGCTTTATATGTTTTTAGAAACTCTGGGCACCTCAGCAGCTGAACTATTGAGCTCATCAGTGAGAACAGATGAGATGATGACATCTTGACACAACATGCTTTATTCTTTTGTTTTTTTTTAAGATTTTATTTATTTGACAGAGAAATCACAAGTAGGCAGAGAGGCAGGCAGAGAGAGAGAGAGAGCAAGTAGGATCCCTGCTGAGTGGAGAGCCCGATGTGGGGCTCAATCCCAGGACCCTGATACTGTGACCTGAGCTGAAGGCAGAGGCTTAACCCACTGAGCCACCCAGGTGCCCCAACATACTTTATTCTTCTATGGAAACAACTTTGCTTCTAAAAAGAACTTTTTTTTGGTCTTTGTCATAAAGTGTATATGAAGTCATATACACAACACTGCATCCTGTGATTCCAAATCACTCCACACTAATTAATACTAGGGGTTTAATGCCCAGTACAAGTCTAAGCTCAGAAAAATACCAATCCACCCTGTGATTCTGCACCACTTATAATCTTAATCACAATAATATTTTGGGAGTATTTTTCCTTTGATGCACATTCTTTTAGATCATAGTTTAATGACCAGTTTAAGCAACCATATTCCTAATACTATCAATATAAACATCATAAAGAACTCTTTAGCATGGTACCATATTGAAAGACCAAAGAACAAAAACTTAACCTTCTTTTGGGTGCCTGGGTGGCTCAATCATTAAGCATCTGCCTTTGGTTCAGGTCATGATCCCAGGGTCCTGGGATCAAGCCCCACATAGGGCTCCCCACTCTGCGGGAAGACTGCTTCTTCTCCCACTCCCCCTGCTTGTGTTCCCTCTTTTGCTGTGTCTCTGCCAAATAAATAAATAAAATCTTAAAAAAAAAAGGACCCATACTTATGGGAAGACCATTTCTTAAAACAACAACAAAACAAACCAAAAAAAAAAAACCTTTCTTAAACCACTCAGTTGAACTTCCTTGACAAATATGTACCCAGATGAAGACCATTTTTACTAAGTTCCAGGGATAAAGCATGCAGAGCACTACGGAACACGTCTTCAGTTGTCACAACGTCAGGATTCAAGCCCATCCTTATTTTAGGGATGTATGTTTTTGTTCCCTCTTCAAGTCCTGCAAAGTTATTTTGACTTTATTAGTCTCCTCTTCTAAATGTGCCTTTCCTTATCCTAAGTTTTCTAATATATTTACATTTATTAGATTAACATGAGGTCTAATGTGAACTATTTCTCCAGTTATTTTAATAGTTGTTTCATCTTCTACTGATCTGGAATAACTTCTTTTTCTTTCTGTTGTAGGGTTCATTACCTGTTACAGCTTTACGTATCCCAACATGTTGTGTTCCTTATTTTTCCCCTTGAACTCCAGTGGGTTATGGCGAGGGCTGGCTTAGAGCTTACTGTCCTGGTCCAGTTTTCCATATTATACATAACTGGTTGAGAAAGCTTCAAGGCCATAGTCCTAGGTGACTTATACCATAGGTATATCCACAGTCTAGCAGTAATAAAGGTACTCTGGTTCCCTTCCAACAACATGTACTTAGGAACTTGTTTTCCCTTTACCATAAGGGAGCTTTCTGTGCCCTGTAGGCTCTATTGTCCCTGTTGATATTGGGGAATGGCAAAACTGTAGACCCCAATATCATGTCTTTTTCTTTAAGTGCCAATATTTTAATTTTCAGTTCCCCGAAAAATCACAGCCATTAGGGTATGTGGTATCGTGGGACTTCTGGTTGGGTTGTCTATTATGTCAGACAACCAGTACTGCCCCAAGATTATAGCTGTTCCAAGAGTATTCCACACCTCAACATGTCTTAATTGTAACAACTGATAATCTATAGTTAAACCTATTTTATGTCTTTATTGAAGTATGGTTGGCATACAATTTTATATTAACTTCAGGTATACAACAGTGATTTAAGAATCCTATAGGTTATGTTACAGTGTAGCTGTAATCTGTTATATAATGTTGTTACAATATTATTGACTATATTCCCTATCCTGCACTTTCCATCTCTATGCCTTATTTAATAACTGGAAGTTTGTACCTATTAATTTCCTTCACCTATTTTTTTCCATCCCCAGTTTATTCTCTGTATTTATGATTCTATTTATTTTGTTTGTTCATTTGTTTTTTTATTCCAAATAAAAGTGAAATCAAATGGTATATTTCTTTTTCAATTTTCCTTAGCATCATACCCTCTAGGTCCCTCCATGTTGTCACAAATGGCAAGATCTCATTTTTTATAGCTGAGTAGTAGTCCATCATTATGTACATTTAACAACTCTTTTTTTAAGATTTTATTTATTTGACAAAGAAAACATAAGTAGGCAGAGCATCAGACAGAGGGAGACAGAGAAGCAGGCTCTCTACTGAGCAGGGAGCCCAGTATGGGGCTTGATCCCAGGACCCTGGGATCATGACCTGAGCCGAAGGCAGCCGCTTAACCGACTGAGCCACTCAGATGGCTCTTATATGAACCTTTTTATACATTCATCTATCAACAGACCCTTAGGTTACTTCCATATTTGGTTATTATAAATAATGCTGCAATATAGATAGGGGCGTGTATATCTTCTCAAATTATTGTTTTTATGTTCTTTGGGTAAATACCCACTAGTGAAATTACCATTTGGTATTTCTATTTTCAATTTTTTAGGAAACTATATACTGTTTTCCATAGTGGTTATACCAATTTATATCCTACCAATAGTGCACATGTTCCCTTTTTTCCATATCCTTACTAATTCTTGTTGTTTCTTGTCTTTTGCATATTAGACATTCTGACCAGTATAAGGTGATACCTCATTGTGGTTTTGATTTGCATTTTTTTTAATTGGCTCTATGCCCAGCATGGGTCTTCAACTCATGACCCTGAGGTCAAGAATCACATGCTGTATTGACTGAGCCAGCCAGGCACCACTGATTTGCATTTTCTAGATGATTAGTGATGTTGAACACATTTTCATGTGTCTGTTGATCATCTGTATGACTTAAAAATTTTTTTAAGACTTTATTTATTTGACAGAGAGCACAAGTAGGCAGAGTGGCAGGCAGAGGGAGAGGGAGAAGCAGGCTCCCCTCTGAGCAGACAGGCCGATGCGGGACACTATCCCAGGACCCTGGAATCATGACCTGAGCCAAAGGCAGAGGCTTAACCGACTGGGACACCCAGGCACCCTGACTTAAGATTTTTTAATGAAAATAATAATAATAATTTTTTATATAGGGTTGCCTAAGTTCTTTATTTATTTTGGCTACTAAGCCCTTATTAGATATATCACTAGCAAATATCTTCTCCCACTCAGTAAGTTGCTTTTAGTTTTGTTGATGTTTTCCTTTGCTATGCAGAGATTTTATTCTTGTATAGTTCTAATAGTTTATTTTTGTTTTGTTTCCATTGCCTGAGGAGACATACCTAGAAAAATGTTGCTAAGGCTGATGCCCAAGAAATTACTGCTTATGTTTTCTCTTAGGATTTTTATGGTTTCAGGTCTCACATTTAAGTCTTTAATCCATTTTTAGTTTATTTTCATGTATACTGTAAGAAAGCAGCGTCATTCTTTTGCATGTAGCTGCCCAGTGTTCCCAACACCATTTATTAAAGAAACTATATTTACCCATTGTGTATTCTTGCCTTCTTTCTAATAGATTAATTAATCATACAGCATGGGTTTATTTCTCAAGTCTCCATCCTGTTCCACCGATGTGTCTGTTTTTGTGCCAAGACCACACTGTTTTGATTACCATAGCTTTGTAGTGTATCTTGAAATCTGGGATTGCGATACCTTCAGTTTTGTCATTTCTCGAGATTGCTTTGGCTATTTGAGTATTTTGTGGTTCCATACAAATTTTTAAGATTATTTATAAAAAATGCAATTGGTATTTTGATAGGTCAGTATTGAATCTATAGATTTTGCCTTGGGTAATACAGACATTTTAACAAGTGGATGGAACTAGAGGGTATCATGCTTAGCAAAATAAGTCAATCGGAGAAAGACAACTATCATATGATCTCCCTGATATGAGGGAGAGGAGATGCAACATGGGGGTTAAGGGGGCAGGAGAAGAGTAAATGAAGCAAGATGGGATTGGGAGGGAGATAAATCATAAGTGACTCTTAATCTCACAAAACAAACTGAGGGTTGCTGGGGGGGGAGGGGGGTTGGGGGGGTGGGGCTATTATGGACATCGGGGAGGGTATGTGCTATGGTGAGTGCTGTGAAGTGTGTAAACCTGGCGATTCACAGACTTGTACCCCTGGGGAAAAAAATATATGTTTATAAAAAATAAAATTAAAAAAAAAAAAAACCTTTTAACAAAATTAATTCTTCCAGGATGTGAACATGGTATACCTTTCCATTTGTCTGCAGCTTCAATTTTTTTTGTCAGTGTTTTATAGTTTTAGACTGTAGGTCTTTTATCTTCTTGGTTAAATTTATTTCTAGGTATTTTATTCTTTTTGGCATAATTGTAAACAAAATTGTTTTCTTAATTTCTGTCTCTTCTACCTTGCTTTTGGTGCATAGAAATGTAACAGGTTTCCACGTGTTCGTTTTTTATCTTGCAACTTTAGAGAATTCATTCTAATAATTTTTTGTTGGACTCTTTAGGATTTTCTATATATAGAACCATGTCATTTGCAAATATTGACAGTTTTCTTTTCCCTTACCAATGTGTGTGCCCTTTATTTCTTTTCCATGCCTGGTTGGTGCAGCAGGACTTCCAGCACTATGTTGAGTAAAATTAGAGTGGACCTCCTTGTCTTACTCCTGATCTTAACAGAAAAGTATTCAGCTTCTCACCATTAAATGTGATGTTAGTAAAACCTAGTTAAACGTCCTACAAGTCCAACAAGGAACTGCAGGAGTTTCCGTCCTTTAGTGAATTTGTTTCTGGCAAAGGTTATAAATCAGGCATAATCAAATACGGATAAAACTGAACAAAATTTGAGGATCTATATCTGGCTTAAAAGTTCTGGCTTAAAATAGCAAAACATAGCCTACTATGTTCCCATAGCCTACTAGGTTCCAATATGACCAGGATAGGTTTTACTAACCTCGTTTCCATGTTCTTGAGGGCAGAAACCTGGTGGTATGAGAAAGAAGCCTGATGTACACCATGAAGGATAATGATGTGTGTTAAATGCTATGTTGTCTATGTGTTGCTATACATGTGACAGGTTGTCCCTATTCTTAAAAAAGACTGAACTCGGTATCCATGGATTGATTGTTTATTTTCTAATAGGTGAATATGTATTGAGTTGAGTACAGTAATTGATCAGTTTCTGACCTTTTAATATAGATACAGTTGCCCAATCTGCATATTCAGCAGCTGCTCTTGTACAAAATATGAGCACACAAAGTATCTCAGAAATGAAACTGAGGTTTTTTTCACAGTCTGCCATGTGTCTAATGCAACACTCCATTCAGTAAGATATTATAATGAAGGTAGAAAAGTCTATACCTGTTTGTCTCGGTATATAAGCTGGGTTAGAACAAGGACCAGTTAGTGGTTTAGGCCAGTCTCCATCCTTCAAGACCTCATCTAGTAGAGGAGATCATTTAAGAGATTCTTTGAAGGCTTCCTCTGCTTCATCAGATTCCCTGAGTCTTTGGTTTTTCCATTGATTCAAGTTTTCTCAGTGAACACATACGGATACTGTGCTGACACTGATACCAACAGGTGAGCTGGAGAGGTTGGGCTTAGAGGTATAGATGATGCCGGTGATGCTGTTGAGTCCTCAGTTACAACAAGGTGACCCAGGATGGTGATCTGTGAAGGAGGTAGAGGATATCACAGACAGTGGAATTGTATCTGGATCAGCAGGTGCATACAACTTTGGAATGGTAGCATAGCCACTCTTGCTGAAACTGTTAGATGAGAAACCCATACATATAGTAAGTGTGATATCTGCTAGTAAGAAATAGGTAAAATAGTATGTCCAGCAAGCAGCATGCTGCACTGATCGACTTCATAATAGAGTTAGAGTTGAAGATGTATAGTGGCTTTTATTTTGTAGGCATAAAGTTCTAAGGAATGTGTGTGTAATATAAATCTATTTACATTTGGTAGTTTTTCCATTCTTCCTATATCTGTGCTTTAGAGATCTTGTCACCTCCCAGATTGTTTTAGTCCAGGCTTTCATATCCAGAGTGTTAGGAAGCAATGTAAGCTTTTGCTTGAACAAATCATTGTATTTTTCAGTTCACCCAAAGGCAGTAGGGGTATAGGGCAAGTGGAAGTTCCACATATACCTTCTTTGCCCAGACTTATATTCACATTCCTACAAAGTGGTGCTCTGATCTGAGTTCATGATGGTTGGGATACCATAGCAAGTATCCATATTTCAAATGCTTAGATTATAGTATTTAGTTTTCCTGCAAGAATAGGGTAATCCTATTCCTGACCATGTGTCTACAATGATGCATGCATACAGTTTATTCTCTAATATAGGCAGGTGTTCTGTATAATCATTTGTATAATTTTGAATGGTCTGTCTGCTTTGATTTATCTGAACTATTCACTAATGACCTCCATGCTTTATTTTTTTATTATGTTATGTTAGTCACCATACAGTACATCATTAGTTTTTGATGTAGTGTTCCAGGATTCACTGTTTGCATATAACACCCAGTGCTCCATGCAATACGTGCCCGTCTTAATAGCCACCACTAGGCTCACCCACCCCCCACCCTCACCTCCCTTCTAAAACCCTCAGTTTGTTTCCCAGAGTCCATGGTCTCTCATGGTTTGTCTCCCAATCTGATTTCCACCCACCTCCTTCATTTTTTCCTTCCTTCTCCTAATGTCCTCCATGCTATTCCTTATGTTCCACAAATAAGTGAAACCACATTAACTGACTTTCTCTGCTTGACTTATTTCCCTTAGCATAATCTCCTCCAGTCCCATCCATATCGATGCAAAAGTTGGGTATTCATCCTTTCTGATGGCTAAGTGATATTACATTGTATATATGGACCACATCTTCTTTATCCATTCATCTGTTGAAGGGCATCTTGGCTCTTTCCACAGTTTGGCTCTTGTGGACATTGATGCTATGAACATTGGGGTACATATGTCCCTTCTTTTCACTACATCTGCATCTTTGGGGTAAATACCCACTAAGGCAATTGCTGGGTCATAGGGTAGCGCCATTCTCGAAATTTTCAGTAATTCTCATAATTCATTTGAAATTGGAGGTATTTAATGGGTACATACATGTCTTTTCATCTAATGTGTGCCGGCATGACCTGTTTGATGCTGTGCCCATAGCATGATTCTGTTATTTGGCCTCTCTGTGTGTTCAGGTTGTAAGCTCACTGTCCTTCTTGTTTATATATAGTTATGCTTTGGTTTCCTCACTAGCCATAAATTATTGGGTTAATTAAGTTAAATTTTATATATTTCCACCTCTTTAGTTTACTTACTAAGTTTGTCTACCTTGTTATTAAGTTTCGTTACTTCAGAGTTCTCCTGAGGTGCAGGGACATCTGTAGAAAGTATAGAGAGAGATGTCAGTCAGCGCTATTTTCTTCCCTATGTCCTTAACTCATTATGTTCTTATTTGGTATTTTTCAGTAATTCCCGCCATGTTCATGTCCAAAACTCCTATTCCATCAGTTACTGTCCATGAGTCTGAGAAAAGATATACCTCATTCTCACTTCCCTTAACTGATTATTCACTCACCAGTTTATGGCTGTTTGTTCATCATCTTGTGTCCTCCAGAACCGGATTCTGCAAGTTAAGACCGTCATAGTTCTCAAAGCCCCCATGTGCCAGCATTCTCTAGATGGTGTCACAGAAACTGATCCACCTAAAAACCATGCACTGTTGAGTGCCATGCACCAGAGTGGCCCCCACTGCCTAACTGCGTGAGCTTAAGTAGCTTCATCCCTCAGAAAGTGTAAAGTCCACTTTGGCACTGTGGAGATTTCCTCAGTTCAAGTGGAGACGGACCCTTCATCATTCAGTCCTGCTTGGAAAAAGACATTCTCCATGTTAGGACTTTATGGTCAGGAATAACTCTCCTCTGTTTGTCAGGGCTCTGCTTTACTCTAGATTAGGCTACTGGAATTTAGGTATAATTAGCTTATTTTCAATTAGTGGCTCTGTAGTTTTTAGGGCCTAATACTGTGCCCAGTTGATTCTTGCCATATGTTGGTATCTGTTCTTGGACCATGGGAAAATCTCAGTCCAAAATGCCATCTGGTGAAAGTCAAGTTCCCACACTGTTTTAGTCCACAGATACCATGTTGCCAACCCTTACGAATATAGGCACTTTAGTTCGGGGTTTTTTTTTTTTTAAGATTTTATTTCTTTATTTGAGAGACCATGAGCGAGCATGAGCTGGGGGGAGGGAGGAAGAAGGAGAAGCAGACTACCCACTAAGCAGGGAGCCCAAGAGGGGGCTCCATCCCAGGACTGAGATCATGACTTGAGCCAAATTCAGACGCTCACTGAGCTACCCAGGAACCCCTAGGCACTTTAGTTTATATTAGGAGTCCTCAATAGTTGATAACCAATATATTAAAAGTTTGAGAGCGCATTGAAATAAGTTAAGGCTGCCTCTTGAGTCTGTCCCTCTGAATTCCCTGTCTTCTTCGCTATTTTATAAATGTGTTTTGATATTCTCCCCATTTAGTGGCATGTGCTATTTCTAGCATGCAAACAGTCCTATCAGTTTCTGAGCTGCTGCTTTTGTGGTAGGAATTGGGATGCAATGTATCTTGTTTATGACTAGGTCTGTTATTTTTCTGCCTTCAGAGGACCAAATTATACCTGGAAATTTTCCTACAGTTTGGGGTCTTTCAACATTACTTAGGTCAGTTATCCATCCTCTGAGTGTAAAGAATTAACTGTCTTGTAACTCAGGTGTTTCAAGTTATCACCATAAATAAGCACATCATCAGGACAAGAAATGCTGGTTGCTATGTTTGTTGTGTTTTCCTGAAAGGCTTGGAGTTCTTACGTTAGAAGGTTGTGGGCTATTGCTGGGTTGCTAAGGTATCCTGTTGGTAACCTAGAAAACCAGTATCACCTGCCTTCCCATGTGAATGCGGTGGTGGGCTGGCCCTCCTTATCAGCTGGAATAGCAGAGAACATGCCAAATAAGTCTCCTCTGCCATCAGTTCCAGATCCAATGGTGGTGGTGCTGATGATAGCACCTAGATTTGGGGGTGCTCCCTCAGCTTGGGGAGATTATCTGTTTCAATTTTTAGGAACTGAATCTCTATGAACTGTCTGGCTTTTTGATGGGCCAGATTAAGTTATTTATATGGTGAAAGAGTAGGCACAAGAATTTGTTCCTTTAGAAGTTCCTGAATGTTTCCTTATTATTTTTGTGTCTATTCTATCCATTCAAGAATGTTTTCTAAATTGGGACTTACAAGGTATTTAGGTTTGTTTTGTTTTTAAAGATTTTATTTATTTGACAGAGATCACAAGTAGGCAGGTAGAGAGAGGGGGAAGCAGGCTCCCCGCTGAGCAACGAGCCTGATGCAGAGCTCGATCCCAGGACCCTGAGACCACCGCCTGAGCCAAAGGCAGAGGCTTAACCCCCTGAGCCACCCAGGCGCCCCAAGGCCTTTAAAGTCTGTCCTCATTACTAGGAATCTATGTACCCATGTGTGTGGGATTAATTTTCCTTCTCATCCTCCAATCAGTCCCTTTTTATTGCTTAAGTTTTCTAAATTAGTAGGATATCCTTGTGTCTTTGTTATTAGGATCCTGTATCTGATGACATAGTGGTTTATGTAGTGTTTTATTTGCAAAACAGGTTTCTGTTGATATAAGCGATGGTCTCTGGCTTGAGCTAAGAGGAGAGACTGCTGAATCCCTAGGGAGAGCTCAGAGGGTTTGCTCTCTGGCTAGCAGTGATTTGTCTACTAATGGGGTTAGGTTTTATAAAGGGACAGTATTTGCAGCAAATGGATGAGTGGGTTTATTTTCTGTAGGTCTGCTTACTGTACCAGGTGGTGGTTTCTGTTTGTCTGCTGCTCCTATGTAGTTTTTGGGATATCTGTTTGAGCTTCTACTTTTATGATTTGTTTTCAAGCGTGGTGGTCTAAATGGTGTAGGTGGCCAGAAAGGCCTTGTAGATTTGGGTCTCGATGGTCTATTGTGGTTTGGTCTATTTTTATTAGGTGTAGGTCTGTTTTGTCTACGTACATGAATGTTAAAGCTACAGCCCTTATTTTTTGCTTTAATGTTTATTTTTCTTAGCAATCTCTACATCCAAAGTGGGGCTCAAACTCCCAACCCCGAGATCAAAAGTTGCACACTCTTCCAACTGAGCCAGCCAGGTGCCCCTCTGGCCTTTATCTTGATCTTCTTCCTAAGCTATTCTGTCCTATAGGGGTGTGGCTTAGAAGATGACCTCTTAATCTGTTCTGTTGCTTTGACCTATAGCAGTGTAGGTGTCTGTCCCTTAACATAAGTCATAGTTAATAGTCCTAATTTCATTATTATATTAGCTTCCCCTGCTGTTTTCCATAGAGATGTTTTAAGGGATCATAGGTATAGGCCATCCTAATCTCCAGGTTGCTGCTACTCCATCAAATGAAGATATTTGTAGATTAATATTATCTTCTCTAGATGCTCTAAGGGATTCAGTGTAGCATCAGTGGTAATGGGCTTGAGGTATGCAACCTCTATTTCCGGGAGGCTCAAGTTTTGTCCTCCTTTATAACATAAGTCCAATAGCCACTGGATTTCTATGACCAAATCATCTTGTTGGAATTGTTTGTCATCATTTCTTGCCTGGTGTAAGCTCTCCAGTGACTCTGATTGGTTCCATATTATCACATTTGTCATTTTGTGTATTACCATGGGCTTAGCTTCTAGTTCGTTAATGTCCTGGTGTCAAAAGAGTTAAAATGATTATCATCCTCACCATGTGGATCAGTGCCCTTAGAGGCAAAAGGATCTGTGTTTCTACTCTGGAGATGACTTTTTTGTGCCAGTGATGGCTGCACACAGGATAGAATTAAAATGTGAGCCACAGGAGGTGAAAACAGAGTAAACCAAAGGCATATACAGAAATAAAGATACAGGCAGAATATCTGGGATTCTGAGGTTTTTACCAAGGATTGTGGGTTTGTTGTATGTGTCCTCTCAGGCATCCAGGAACTGGTGAGAACAAAGGCGAGGGCATAGGTGTTATTCCTTGGAGCCAGGTCTTGGCATTGAGATGTCTAGTGCTGGTGTTCTAGAATGTGCATACCGGGCTTTATCTGGTCCTTCCTTAGATGTCATCTGTTATAGAGAAATCATTAACTGCTTATCCCTTAGAAAGAAGACATATAGTAACTGCATTATGCAGGCAGGTGTTAAGTGGGGGTACATGTTCTAGCAAAAACAGAAGCAGGAGAAGGAGAAAAACAGATTTTTATAGCATTCTTCAGTTTCCCCATCTCCCTAGCACTCTTCTGCCTGTAGGCCTCTGTGTATCTGAGCTCTGTACTGTCTTCCTTAGTTGCTCTTTTTAATACAGGATATAACTGACTGGGCTGGATCATCAGACCAACACCTGGAGTTTCCTTAATTTTAAGTTTTGCCCAGACTAAGTCTTCAGTAGCTCTTTAGGGATCTTCAGAAGTTAATACACAACCCATTCTACCCCTAAACCACCTCTTGAGTAATTTTGTCATGGTTTTTAAGTATGACACATTTATTATTTCCTCCTGCCAGTCACAAAGATCTATGATATTTTATCATCAAGATGCTTACTAGAGCATCCCAAATGGTTTATAATATGGTTAATCAGTAGTAAGATAACTGTTGCATGGCGGTGCCTGAGTGGCTAGTTGGTTAAGGGGCCAAACCTTGATTTCAGCTCAGGTCATGATCTCAGGGTCCTGGGATCCAGCCTCATGTCAAGCTCTGTGCTCAGGGGAGTCTCCCTGAGGATTCTCTCTCTTCTTCCTCTGTCCCTCCCCAACTCTCTCTCTCTCTCTCAGATAAATAAATCTTTTTTTTTTTTTAAAGGAACTATTGTGGGCAACATTAGCACCAAGTTATCAGAGTTCTATATTTCAATGTGGAATTTTATAAGCCAATAGCATATACAGTAATGCCTTTTAATAAACCAACAAAGAAACCTCATAGATTAATCATAATATTGTTTCCAGCAAATGGCAATGAAAGGAATAAAGTCTAAATTTTAGGTGAGGTGACCATTTTGTTAAAAAATGAAATTCACCCTAACAAGTTAGAATAGCTAATTAGCTTTATTAAGCAATTCATGAATAAGGTATCATCTCATCTAGCAAAGACCCGCTCTAAGGAGTTGTACAGAATGAAGAGGGAGGTAGAGCAAGTAAATTATTAGCAAAAGAAAGGATTGTGTTTCAGGCCAGGACATCTTCTTTTAAGGGGAAAGGGACCAGTACAGTTTGTGATCATGTCACCTCATTGGTGCTGATCAGAAAATTTCAGATTGAAGATCACACTCCTGGGATAGGGTGAAACTTCATTAAGTCTTGGTTTGCTGTAGTTGAGGGCTAAGGACTCCATTTTGGACGACTTGTTTCTTTTTCTTTTTCTTTTTTTTAACATATAGCGTATTATTTGCCCCAGGGGTACAGGTCTGTGAATCGCCAGGTTTACACACTTCACAGCACTCACCGTAGCACATACCTTCCCCAGTGTCCATAACCCCACCACCCTCTCCCTACCTCCCTCACCCTGGCAACCCTCAGTTTGTTTTGTGAGATTAAGAATCTCTTATGGTTTGTCTCCCTCCTGATCCCATCTTGTTTCATTTTTTCCTTCTCTACTCCCCCACATCCCCCTGCCCTGCCTCTCATATTCCTCATATCAGGGAGATCATATGATAATTGTCTTTCTCTGATTGATTTATTTCGCTTAGCATAATACCCTCTAGTTCCATCCACATGGTTGCAAATGGCAAGATTTCAGTGGGTTTTGATGGCTGCATAGTATTCCATTGTATATATATACCACTTCTTCTTTATCAATTCATCTGTTGATGGTCATCTAGGTTCTTTCCATGGTTTGGTTATTGTGGACATTGCTGGTATAAACATTGGAGTGCACGTGCCCCTTTGGATCACTATGTTTGTATCTTTAGGGTAAATACCCAGTAGTGCGATTGCTGGGTCATAGGGTAGCTCTATTTTCAACTTTTTGAGGAACCTCCATACTGTTTTCCAGAGAGGCTATACCAGCTTGCATTCCCAATAACAGTGTAGGAGGGTTCCCCTTTCTCCTCATCCTCTCCCAACATTTGTCACTTCCTGACTTGTTAATTTTCGCCATTCGGACTGGTGTGAGGTGGTCTCTCATTGTAGTTTTGATTTGTATTTCCCTGATGCCAAGCGATGTGGAGCCCTTTTTTATGTGTCTGTTGACCATCTGGATGTCTTCTTTGCAGAAATGTCTGTTCATGTCTTCTGCCCATTTCTTGATTGGATTATTTGTTCTTTGGGTGTTGAGTTTGATAAGTTCTTTATAGATTCTGGATACTAGCCCTTTATCTGATATGTCATTTGCCAATATCTTCTCCCATTCTGTCAGTTGTCTTTTGGGTTTGTTGACTGTTTCCTTTGCTGTGCAAAAGCTTTTTATCTTTTTTTTTTTAAAGAATTTATTTATTTATTTGACAGAGATAGAGATTACAAGTAGGCAGAGAGGCAGGCAGACAGAGAGGAGGAAGCAGGCTCCCTGCCGAGCAGAGATCCCAATGCAGGACTTGATCCCAGGACCCTGAGATCATGACCTGAGCCGAAGGCAGAGGCTTAACCCACTGAGCCACCCAGGTACCCCAAAAGCTTTTTATCTTGATGAAGTCCCAATAGTTCATTTTTGCCCTTGCTTCCCTTGCCTTTGACAATGTTTCTAGGAAGAAGTTGCTGCGGCTGAGGTTGAAGAGGTTGCCTCAAGGATTTTGAAGGATTCCTGTCTTACATTGAGGTCTTTCATCTATTTTGAGACTATTTTTGTATGTGGTATGAGGAAATGGTCCAATTTCATTCTTCTGCATCTGGCTGTCCAATTTTCCCAACACCATTTGTTGGAAAGACAGTCTTTTGTCCATTGGACATTCTTTCCTGCTTTGTTGAAGATGAGTTGACCATAGAGTTGAGGGTCTATTTCTGGGCTCTATTCTGTTCCATTGAGCTATGTGTCTGTTTTTGTGCCAGTACCATATCTTGATGATGACAGCTTTGTAATAGAGCTTGAAGTCTGGAATGGTGATGCCACCAGCTTTGGCTTTCTTCTTCAGCATTCCTCTGGCTATTGGGGATCTTTTCTGGTTCCATATGAATTTTAGGATTATTTCTTCCATTTCTTTGAAAAAAATTGATGGTATTTTGATAGGGATTGCGTTAAATGTGTAGATTGCTTTAGGTAGCATAGACATTTTCACAATATTTGTTCTTCCAATCCATGAGCATAGAACACTTTTCCACTTCTTTGTGTCTTCCTCAATTTCTTTCATGAGTACTTTATAGTTTTCTGAGTACAGATGCTTTGCCTCTTTGGTTAGGTTTATTCCTAGGTATCTTGTGGTTTTCAGTGCAACTGTAAATGGGATTGACTCTTTTTAATTTCTCTTTCTTCTGTCTTGCTGTTGGTGTATAGAAATGCAACTGATTTCTGTGCACTGATTTTATATCCTGACACTTTACTGAATTCCTGTGTGAGTTCTAGCAGTTTTGGAGTGGAGTCTTTTAGGTTTTCCACATAAAGTATTATATCATCTCCAAAGAGCGACAGTTTGATGACTTCTTTGCCGATTCGGATGCCTTTTATATCTTTTTGCTGTCTGATTGCTGAGGCTAGGACTTCTAGTACTATGTTGAATAGCAGCAGTGATAGTGGACATCCCTGCCATGTTCCTGATCTTAGGGAAAAAGTTCTGTTTTTCCCCATTGAGAATGATATTCACTGTGGGTGTTTCATAGATGTCTTTTATGATACTGAGGTACGTACCCTCTATCCCTACACTTTGAAGAGGACTTGTTTCTTTTTTTAACACTTTATATGAGTTGATACTGGGAAGAGACAGGTTAGCCAACAGAGAGCTGACGTCCAGTGGCCAGTGCAACAGTGGGAGTCCTGTGTTACAAGAGCAGGTTGCTAGGGATTGATGGCCAGAGTGTTGATAGGCAAGATGGTGGTCTTAGCCAGGCCTCTGCATGGTTTTTGCCACCATCACTAGAGGAAGCACCTTCATCATGGTGAGAATTAATTGCCCCAATGTTTTCTGAAAGAAATTTTAGATCAGTGAAGTGTAGCCTTGTGCAGATCAACCTCACAAACTCTCAGTATTCATGGTCTAATGCACCCTTGCGGTACTTACTTCTTCATGTGTTTTTTTGATAAGCACTCAGGGGGGCCCCTCAGGTGCTGAGCTACTGGTTCTTATCAGTGAGAACAGATAAGATGTTGACTTCCTGACACAAGTTTTTCTTACAACAAAACAACTTATCTCTGCAAACACTTGTTGTCTGTTGTAAGTAGATTTGAAATCCTATCAGACCAATACACAGCAACAGAAGAATCTGACTGCCTTTCTAGGATGAGGCCAGATTGGCTCGCTGGCCAGGGGATCATTCACCTCAGTGGTAAACGCAGAACTTCATTGGGTAACCAATCCAAATGGGAATTGGTTGCTCTCTCAAAAAAGATTTATGAGCAGGGGATTTCCTCTGCCCTGGAGACTACAGGTGGCCAGGTACGGGCCTCAGCTTCCTAAGTCTGGCCAGTAGGCTATGCATTGAGATGTGGTGCAGCTCACTTCAGGGTAGACAATGAAGTGGAACAGGGCACAGGACTTGAGAGGCCAGGTCACTGAAGAGGGCTTTTGGGGTAAAAGGGATCACCTCAGGAATTCCCCTAAAAACAGAACCAATGAAAACTGGACTGCCTTGCCAGGATGAGGCTGAGCAGACCGGACCAGGTACCCTCCAGTAAAAGACACCTGGGACCCTGTCAGGCAACCAGTCCAAATATGTACTGATTGTAGCCGTTTTAAAGCTGCCACCTCCAAAAGATTTTTCTGGAAGCTATGGAAGTAGTAGGATACCGGCCCCTGCTCCACAGGCCTGGGGGCCTGGCTACCCATGGCTGGCTGGCAGGGTACATACTGCACACATCCTAGCCACATAGGCCAGGGAAGCCAGGGACCTGGAACTGGGCAAGTGTTGAGATAGTCTAGTTGTCAGGAGCAGGCCCTTGGAGGACCACGGCATCTGCCTGATTCCAAGTTCTGACCTGAGCAAATGCCCGTATTCCTCCTGAAAGCACCACTGAGGAGACCAGACTGCCTGGCCAGAATGAAACCAGTTACCAAGGTTCCCCGTAATCTCTTGTTGGCAGATACTCCAGCAGTCTGCCAGGCCACTGGCAAGGTGGGCCAGTTTCCCACAGCTCTGCTGTTGAGAGAATATGCGTCTTTGTGTAGCTCAGAGTTTGGAATGAGGAAGATTCTTTATACCCCCTGTGGTTGCCATTGCTTGACACCTTGACGGATCCATGCAGCCAATGCTCGCCAAGTACCTACCTCTTAGCTGGCACTGGGCAGCCTCGGGGCTCTGTAGCTGCAGCCTTCCCAAACCCCTGCAGAGCCTCCAGCGTAGAGAAAATCCACACCCAGAAAATCTTTCTGGGAAGGCAGCTTTAAACTAGACAGTCTTCATTTGATCTGCTGCCTGGCGGGGTCACAGGTTTGCCAGTGCAGGGTTCCAAGGCAGCCCACCCCAAAATGTTCACCAACTGCGTATAACAGTTTTGATTTAAAGTGACTTAAGAAATAGGGGCACCTGGGTGGCTCAGTGGTTAAATCCTCTGCCTTTGGCTCAGGTCATGATCTCAGAGTCCTGGGATCGAACCCCGCATCGGGCTCTCTGCTCAGCGGGGAGCCTGCTTCCTCCTCTCTCTCTGCCTGCCTACGTGTAATCTGTCTGTCAAATAAATAAATAAAATCTTTAAAAATAAATAAAGTTACTTAAGAAATAGCCAGTACTGTAGGAAGAACCCTGATTCTCCTTTTCTCCAGAAACCAATGAGTAAATCTCTCACAATCGGCACCATCTACCTGTTTTAATGTCCTTTTCCCTATATGACTTACAGAGAGCACTCTGGCCTGATCTCTAGGTTCGTACACAGATTACTCATGAAAGCGCAGAGAGCTAGGAAGTGAATTTCATACACGCTCTGGAGACTGGCAGTAAGTGGGGCTATGCTCCTACTCTCCAGGGCTCTGTAATCAGGCACTGCCAGCTTCGGGCTTTCCTATGCAGTGTCCTTTGCAGACGGATCCTAGATCCCCAACCAAAAAGAAATGCACGTCCCCTGGGTAACAGCAGGGTAACCGCAGAGCTTTCCAATCATAAAGACTTTCTACCTCCATCCACCTCCTTCCCGAATTTAGAGAAGAATTAGAAAGGTAAGTGCCCATTCACAACACTACCTCTGCACACACACACAGCAAACAGGGGACCAGAATATCTCCTAGGTCTGCCTACAAATGAACAGCAGAATATGGATGTTCAGGGACTAATAGAAGCCAAAGTCGAACCGTGTACTCAGAAGGCTTTTGTTAAAATACTTTATACACACCTTACAAAGTCCTAAGTCTTTTGATTCCCATTTTAGGTAAAATCTCCCTGATACAAAGTAGCTAGTTGAATTTAAAAAGGTGACTCAGTATCTTAGTATTCAGGCTGTACTCCAGGTCTTCGGAGGGAATTAAAAACAACTGCCTTGCCTTGCAAATCTCCACACCAGAAATACAGCTCTAGAAACAAGTCAAAGCCCCCCGGTCTTTACTAATCCCCAGACTCTGTCTATTTCTCTCAAAATGCTTGCAGATGTTCAAAACATCAGGATATCAGAATAAAATTACGCTGTGCTTCAAAAAGATAAATAACAATTACACTGAATCTCTTTAAAACGACAACTCGCATTCTTTCTCTATCCCTTGAAGTTATGAACCTTAGGTCTTTGAAATGTAAACACAGCCCCCAGTCACCTGAGACTGAAGGGAAAAAAAGGGAAGAGGACTTTTTAAAATACAAGCTGCTGAAATAGCTTGTGTGCCCAACTCCAGCACATCTCTGTAAGATTAATTCCAAGGATAAATACAAATCTTAAAAGCCTTTTCCACAAATAGTAAAACATCTGAGCAAGTAAACTTTATTGCAACTGTTTATGAACTAGTGAGTTTTAAATTGTGTATGTATGTGCATTATAAATACGGTGTTTTTCTATCTCTCAATGTTATTTCCAGAGTTCATTTGTAAAGAGCTCTGTTTAATTGGCTTAAAAATCAAATGCTTATAAAAATTTGGTATTATGAAAATTCTCAAAATAGAAACAGTCCAAATGAATTTCAGGTTCACATGATCGAGGAAAATATTCATACGAAAACTAATTTATCAGGTTTAAAACGAAAACTCTTATTCTGCTTGGGTTTACTGGAAGTCAGATAAGTTCATATTATGTAGGTTACAAAATTTTTCAACAAGAACAGAATAGCTTGGAAGGATGGCTGATTTTGTGTGGTTTCTCATGAAGCATTTGTGGGTAATCTAACCATAATTGCTAAAAACAAATTGGGACGCCTGTGTGGCTCAGTGGCTTAAGGTCTGCCTTCTGCTCAGGTCATGATCCCAGGGTCCTAGGATCAAGCCCCGCATTGGGCTCTCTGCTCAGCAGGGAGCCTGCTTCCTCCTCTCTCTGTCTGCCTCTCCTCCTACTTGTGATCTCTGTCTGTCAAATAAATAAAATCTTTAAAAAAAAAAAAATTTTTTTGAACACAGTTGTGAAGGGCAAGAGGAAACAAACTATGCCTTGCACACTAACCCCACCAAAATTACCCAAGAGGCGGTTTAGAGGTAGAATAGATTAGATATAAACTTCAGAGGATTTCTAGAGACCTATTGAAAACAGGCTGGAAAAAACTTAAGGAGACTCCACATGTTGGCTCGATCATCCAACCCAATGAGTATCGTATATTAGAACAACTAAAGCCATTACCGTACTCTTATGAGGAGCATTAAGTCACACAGATGTCTATAGGCAGAAAGGAGAAGTGTTGGCACAAAAAGTGATCTCCAGGGGAGGGAGAAATCCGGACCCTTTTGCTCCTTAGGGCACCAGCTTAGACGCGAGCTAACAATTATTTTAACCCCTTTGACCCTGTTGACCCTGTTTAACTAACTAGAAGCTAGGCTCATGAAAACAGATAAAACAAATGATAATATAGAACCAATCATTCACTGAAGAGAAAGCTTATACCAGAGAAGAAATAATAAAAATTAAAATGGGATCCCAACATACTGATTGTGACACATAACCTCAGTGACTGTTAGATTTATGGCCCAAAGGAGAACAAAACCTGCTCACAGGAGCAGACACCGCACCTCAAACCCATTACTGGTGATGCTAACACCGCATCGGCCCCTTCGAGCATCTGGAGAAAATAGTAATTTACAAAATCTTTGGTAGCAGCAACCTGGAGATTAAGATGGCCTATTCCAGATGTATCATCCCTTCCAACATCTCCATGAAAAACAGCAGGGGAACTAGATGTGGAAGCAACAAATTAAAAAGTGTAAAAGCTGCACCCTCACAAGACAGAACAACATTATTTACGTTCTTTGCCGGCATCAGAAACACGGGAGAACTGATTGATAAGAACAGCTGAGGAAGTCAGATAACGGGCTGGAGGGGTGCCTGGTGGGCTCAGTTGGGAGAGTGTCCAACTCTTGATCTCAGGGTTGGGAGTCTGAGACCCACTTTGGGTGTAGAGATTGCAAATAAATAAATAAACTTTAAAAGCAAAAGATAAAGGCTGTAGCTTTACCATTCATGTATGTAGACAAAACAGACCTACATCCAATGAAAATAGACCAAACCAAAATAGACTATCTAGACCCAAATCTACAAGGCCTTTCTGGCCACCTACACCATTTAGACCACCACCCTTGAAAACATCATAAAAGTAGAAGCTCAAACAGATATCCTAGAAACTAAATAGGAGAGGCAGAGAAACAGAAACCACCACCTGGTACAGTAAACAGACCTACAGAAAATAAACCCACATAATACCACTCATCCATTTGCTGTAAATACTGTCCCTTTATAAAACCTAACCCCATTAATAGACAAATCACTGCTAACCAGACAGCAAACCCTCTGAGCTCCCCCTAGGGATTCAGCAGTCTCTCCTCTTGACTCAAGCCAGAGACCATCGCTCATATCAACAGAAATCTGTTTTGCAAATAAAAACACTCAGTAAACCACTATGTCATCAGATACAGGATCCAATAACAATGACACAAGGATATCCTACTAGTTTAGAAAACTTAAGCAATAAAAAGGGACTGATTGAAGGATAAGAAAGAATATTAACCCCACACACATGAGTACCTAGATTCCTAATAATGAGGACAGACTTTAAAACGAAATGCCTTATAAGTCCCAATTTAGAAAACATTCTTGAATGGATGGAATAGGACACACAAATAATATGGAAACATTCAGGAACTTCTAAAGGAACAAATTCCTGTGTCTACTCTTTCACCATATAAATAACTTAATCTGGCCCATCAAAAAGCCGGTCAGTTCATAGAGATTTACAGATTTTTAGGAATTAAAACATAATCTCCCCAAGCTAAGGGAGCACCCCCAAATCTAGGTGCTATCATCAGCAACACCACCATTGGATCTGGAACTGACGGCAGGGGGACAGACTTATCTGGCATGTTCTTTGCTATTCCAGCTGCTAAGGAGAGCCAGCCCACCACCGCATTCACCTGGGAAGGCAGATACATTTACCAGGTTAGCAAGAGGATCCCGGAACAACTCGTTCATATGGGTGGATGCCTCCGTGATTTGTCCTGCATAATTGATCATCTGAACTTGCAGGCATGCTAGCAGGCTAAGAAGTGTTTGTGACCTTCACGCTATGTGAATAACCTTGGCAGCCTGGTTATTTAAAATATATTATCGGGCCTCCAGGTCAGAACTGTCCCTTCTATTCTGGATGCCTAAAGTCAGACATCTTGCCTCACCTCCCCTCCTGCTCCAGGCTGGGCTGTCCCCTTCCCCACCCACCCCCACCCCCACCCCGGAATGGAATCTGGGAGGGGAGGCAGACACACAGCAGAGGCTCTTTAAAAATATAATGACATGATAACTAAGAAATGCAGCTCGCTCCATACTGCACTTAAGCAAATGAATGTTTAACTTCAAATCCTGCTGTTTGGCCTATGAATATGGCCCTATGGGGAGGGACAGCTGGAAGTGTCACCTGAGGGGAGGACACTGCCCAGGCCACCCAGGGACTCCAGCCTGGCTGTTTCTACCAGGCTTTCCCAGCTGAGGAGACCAGATATTCTAAGTACCTGATTTGATGTGACTTTGCCTTCTTCTCATTGCTTGCCTACTATTACCTTCATCTGCGGCAGATTCCTTTCCTCTTTTTCTATTAGGTTTCTATAATAAATATAATATAATAATATATAATAAATATAATAAATAACACAGCTGTTGTGAATCTTTTCAGAGAACAACCTCGTACTAGCCCACAACCTTCTAACACAAGAATTCCAGGCCTTTCAGGAAAACACAACAGACATACAAACCAGCATTTCTTGTATTGATGAAATGCTTATTTCATCAGAAAGAGCGGACTAGTGTTACAACAGAGTAAGTATTGTCCAAGTAATGTTCAAGGCCCCCACACTATAGGAGAATTTCTAGGTACAGGTTAGTCCTCTGAAGGCAGAAAATTAACAGACGAGGTCATAAAATAGATTGCATCCCAATCCCTACCACGAAAGTGGCTCAGATATTAGAAACAGTTCAGATATTAGAAACAGTCCATGCCACTAAATGAGGATATCAAAACACTTGTAAAAAAACAGGAAGAAATATATTTTACAATTCCTTATAAAATAACAAGGAATTCAGAAGGACAGAGACTCACTCAAGAGGCAGCCTTAACTTACTTCAAAAAGTTCTCAAACTTTTAACACGTTGGCATCAGCCAGTGAGGACTCCTTCTATAAGCTCAATGGCCCATAATCACACGGGTTTGCATCATGGTGTCTGTGGACTAAAACATTGCAAGACCTCACATCCTACCAGATTGCATTTAGGACTAAAAAGTTCCCACAGTCCAAGACCAGATACCAATCAATTGAAATGCTCACTCAGACAACCTATGAGAGACCCTACAAAACACAGAGCCACTAACAGAAAATAAATTATCCTGAAATCCAACAGCCTATTCTGGAGTGGATGAAGCAGACCTCTGACAGAGGGGAACCGCTCCTGACCATAAAATCCTAACATGGGAATTGGGTATTTCCAAACAGGACTAACGGATGGAGTTTTGACCACCTGCATGAACTGAAGAAAAATCTACAACGCCAGTAGTAGAATTGCTGGAATTTCCAAGGGGTGAGCTTAGCCAAGCTTGAGCACTTGGACGATGGGGAGTGCCCTGATCCTTGGCACTCAACAATGTGCGCTTTACAGACGGATCAGCCTCTTGATGTTGTCTGAATTATTCTAGCAGGCTGTTACCTTGAGGATGGTCATGGTCTAATCCTGGCACAATCAGGCTTTGGAAAATCAGCACAAAACACTGAATGAATCATCAAATCGATGACTGGACACTCAGGGAAAATTAGAATGAGACATGTTTTATCAGACCCATGGGCAGTAGCTAACAGAGCTAACGGTAGCTCTTTGGTCAAGAACATGGCAGGAAAATGACTAGAAAATGGGAAGTAAGATATGTGGTAAGGACAGATGGCAGAAAATACACCGGCTGCCATCTCCCTATTCATCATTCATGTCTCTGCACAGCGGAAAACTCTGAAGTAGTGAGATTTAATAACCAGGCAGACAAACTCTCCCAGACAATAATAAAGAAGTTTAAATGTATCTTAAAGCAGAAAAACAATGCCTCGTGGCTACGGAGGTAACCAATTCAAAACATAACCATATATAAACAGGAGAGACATTGGAATGCAAAATACAAATGAAGGGGTCCTTGCATGGGCACATCACCAAAGAAGTCGTGCTGGCACACATGGCGTTAGAACGTGGTTAGAGAAAAGAAACCTACTACTACGTATCTCCCATTTCAAATTAAGAAATACGAGACTTGCTGAAAGTTTAAAGCTTGGGGTCATTAATGAATCCTCCAGATAAGGTTAAAGCAGACAGACCCTTCAAAATCATACAACTGGATTATATAGGACTCTCGCCTACGTCAAAGAGTAAACTATATGCATACACCATTGTAGATAGATACGTGGTCCTGAACAGAAACATCCTATCCTTGCAGGAAAATTATTTCTTAAAAATTCACCATCAGGTATTAAGGAGGGCATGTGTTGCATGGAGCACTGGGTGTGGTGCATAAACAATGAATTTTGGAACACTGAGAAAAAATATAACTTGAAAAAAATCCACCATCAGGATAGAAATATCAATCCTTTCTATGGTGTTCCAACCATCATAAAATCTGATTACAGCATCACTTCACAGGAAAGTGAGTACAAGAATGAGTTAAGGAAGTTGGAACTTCAACTTACCCTACAATTATCTCGGGATCAACTGACACGTATAATGGCTTATTCAAGCAAAAGCTTACAGAGTGCTTACTAACAATCCAGACACGAAAGCTTGGACTAAAACAATGTGGCAGCGGCCAGATCTCTAAATCATAATCATAGAAAGGATGGAAAAACTATTGAATGAATATGGCTGTTATCCACGGAGGTAAGAGTTAGCAAGAACACCCCAGAATCTGAATTAAAAGTATTCATTAAAGGGGCACCCGGGTGGCTCAGTGGGTTAAAGCCTCTGCCTTCGGCCCAGGTCATGATCGAGCCCCGCATCGGGCTCTCTGCTCAGCAGGGAGCTTGCTTCCCCCCCACTGTCTCTCTCTGCCTGCCTCTCTGCCTACTTGTGATCTCTGTCTGTCAAATAAATAAATAAAAATCTTTTAAAAAAGGTATAACAAACCATTGCCTAAACCAAAAACAAACAAAAAAACCCCAAAAATAAACAAAAAAAACCTCACATTTTACTGGAAAACAAATATACTAGGAAACAAATGTCAATCCTCACGCTTTAACAGAGCAATCTTTTCATGGCATGCTCCAGGAAGATGAAGATCTTAAACACCTCGCCTTGCAACCCCAGGACTTCATCTGTTGGAAAAGACGTCTCCAGAAAGACTCTCCTCAACCCCACTGGCAAGACCTTCATCAGGTACTGTTAAACCAGCCCTTGTGCCACCAAACCCACCAAGACTAGACTCTTGGATTCATGTGCCACATCTAAAGAAAGCACCAAACTCTGACTAGACCTGCACACCAGCTGGTGACCTCAAAGTAAAGATCTCCAGGAACTGAAGCAGAGAGCTTTCCCAGGATGATCAGAACAAGCCTGTATGCACTCTTTTTTTTTTTTTTAAGAGTTTATTTATTTTAGAGAGAGCGAAAGCCACCACAGAGGGAGAGGGATCACAGAGGCAGAGGGAGAAGCAGACTCGCTGCTAAGCAGACAACCTGATGCGGGGCTCGATCCCAGAACACTGAGATGGTGACCTGAGCCAAAGGCAGCTACTTAACTAACTGAGCCACCCAGGCGCCCCAGTATGTTCTCTTCTTATCACTCCTTCTTACCCGGTTTTTCCCTCCTCTTTCACTTTGAGAGATAATACCCTTCTCTGCATTTCTCAGTCTGTTGCAAAAAGGAAAAAATCTGAGTGCTAGATCTATCACCAGAAACTCCAATTTATTCACAATGTCAGAGAACCCTTGGGCTTGTAACTAATTTCTCTGTAGTCCCAAATGCCATGGCTGAAAAAAAAAAATATATATATATATATATATATATCGGTGTATATGTGTGTGTGTGTGTATATTTACATTTTTATATATATATGTATTTATATATGCCTATGGATGTTACCTATCAGGTTAGGTTGTTATGAGCAGGTATTCCCATAACTTATTTCGACCTTCCCCCTGTCACCTTACTGGCTCAACTAGACACCTCCAGCTTTGTCAGCTGTATGACCCTTGTTCCCACATGTTCTTTTTCTTCCCTGAATACCGTCTGCTCCCCTGCACCCAAGGGAAACAGAAATGGGTTTATAGCTCTTTACAAGGACTTTAGGAAAGACCCTCTAGGAAGGGATAGCTTCTCAGAGAATGTCCTACCAACTCTTCTGACCCGTGGCTTGAATGGGTCAACAGAAAATTCCAGCTCATTTCAGCATCGATCCAATATCAGTATCAGACCATCTACCAGCTAATGTCAACAAGCAGACTTTAGTGGTAGTCTGTGCTCCACCTGCTTTAATTTTTGTCTGCAGTGGATGGCATACCCCATGGATATGTGACTATTTAGACAGCTGCTAACTTAGGGGGCAATGCCTATAGGGATGTTTAACTACCCCTATCAATATCCATAATAAATCAGGAGCCACCTCATGATCCCCATTATTGAGTCTCTGTTGATGCCTTACACGGGAACTTCCAGGAGACATACATGATTCTGGGTTTGCCTCCATGGGGAGAGCATTTCTCTCATGGACTGGAGTAAATGCCAACAAACCAGAAATGGGCGATCCGAAATCTCCAACATTCCAAGAGCTAGCCAGCTCCACAACTGAAGCAAAACAGCCCAAAAATGATTACTTGATTCACTGGCTAAATAATAATTGTATAGCCCTTGATTATCTACTTGCTGGACTATAAGGCATTTATGTGATACCGAACACCACCTGTTACACACGGTGTGAATTCCTCTGGATAAGCAGAAACCCAATTACATAAAATTAGAGAAAAAGCATGTTGCCTACAGAAATTCTACCCAGCGATTCATGATCTGTTGATCTATTTGCTGGTTGCTTTCAGGTAGGGGCTCTTGGTTGAGGACTATTATACAAACTGAGGTCATTATTCTGCTCCTTGTCTTATTTTGTATAATCAATTTTAAACTTCATACTTGTTCATTGCCTGTTACATCTCCGCAGAAGGGACTCACCAAATAGGATGAGGCAGGCTCATGATTCCAAGATGGTGTCCAATGCTTACAACCCAGAGAAGGCATAGATGTTGGGTGGAAGATGTCAGAGAGTTCTCCCTCCTACCCTTCCTTTTTACTCAAACGTGGCTTTGATGGTTTCCTATCTGGTACACGTTCTCTCCAACATGGAACATGACAACAGGAAAGAACCCTCTTGGCACTGAGGGACAAAACCACCGAATGTAGAAAGCCTGACTCTTGATCAAGAATGCTTTTGAGGAACATTCTAGATGAAAGGGGATAATGTGGAAATGAGTAAAGAAAACCTCATTTAAAATGGAGTCAGAAGGGGCGCCTGAGTGGCTGGGTAAGGGTCTGCCTTCAACTCAGGTCATAATCCTAGAGTCCCAGATGGAGTCCCAGGATCCAGCCCCTTATCAGGCTCCCTGCTTCTCCCCCTCCCTGTGCTCCTCCCCCACTAGTGCACTCTCTCTCTCTCAGATAAATAAAATCTTTAAAAAATAAAAAAATAAAATGGAGTCAGAGCCCCGAAAGGGAAGCACTTGCTACTCATTTGGCCCACATAACCCAGACAGAGAAGGAAGTTAATTCTTGAAAAGGGACCCTTTTCACATAAAATTGATCCCCCACCCTTAAGGAAAAGGAGGAGGCTCTCTCCCTGACCCAGCAACAATGCCACCAGCCACCAAGGAGACATTGCCGTAACCTCAAACTCCTTTTCTATTCTAACAAACTTCTGTTCAATGCCTCCCCATTTCCTATTAAAAACCTAATAAAAGCTAACCTTCCCTTTGTCTCTTTAGACTTACCTAGGTATTTCCATGGTTGATTTGTCCTGAATCACAGTTCTGCTGCTATTCCCAAATAAACTCATTTTGCTGATAAAATAACTAACCATTTTTAAGGTCGACACCTGTAATGTACATATATACACATATATAGGACAAACACAGAGGTCTTACAGCTTCTGTTTTTTTTTTTTTTAAAGATTTTATTTATTTATTTGACAGACAGAGATGACAAGTAGGCAGAGCAACAGGCAGAGAGAGAGGGGGAAGCAGGCTCCCTGCTGTGCAGAGAGCCTGATGTGGGGCTAGATCCCAGGACCCTGGGATCATGACCCGAGCCGAAGGCAGAGGCTTAACCCACTGAGCCACCCAGGCGCCCCACAGCTTCTGTTTTAAAACACCATAAAACTCACTAGTTTATACATAATAGCTGGAATAAATTGTTTACTCAGATGACTAAAGTCTTTTACTACCTGTGGGGAAGATATCTGCGATTTGCCTCTTTCCCTAGCAGCAACCTTAAGGAGGCTATGCTGGCGTGTGGGCACAAGACTCATTTTAGCAGTTTGTATTTTTAAAATGCCTCTTTCCTTTTTTCTTTAGTCTCAGGTTACTGTGGGCTGTGTTTATATTTCAAAGACATGATAAGATTTATAACTTTGGGTTTTTTTTTTTTTAAAGATCTACTTATTTGAGAGAGAGAGAGTATGGGTGTGTCCACGCACACTAGTTTGAGCAGGGACAGGAACAGGGGGAGGGAATCCCCAAAGAGACACCCCCGCTGGGCACAGAGCCTGATGACAACACAGGGCTGGATCCCAGGACCCCCAGATCATGACCTAAGCCAAAACCAAGAGTTGGTGCTTAACCAACTAGGCCATTCAGGCGCCCCAGATTTATAACTTTATGGAACAGGGGAAAAAATGCAAATTTTTTCCCTAAGAGATATGGGGTAATTGTAATGAACCCTTTTTAAGTACAGGACAATTCTTTCCCAATATCCTGATCTTTACCTATAAGTATTCTGAGAGGAACAGCGGAGCTTTGGAGGTAGTGAAGATAGTTGGGCTTTAACTTCTTTTTGGAGTTGCATTTCTGGAGATTTTTGCAAGGCAAAGGCAGTTGTTTTTAATGCCCCCCAATGAACTGGATAACTGGATTACAGCCTAAGTATTAAGGGACTGACCCACCTTTTTAATTAAACTTGCTACTTTATATCCGGGAGATTTTAACTTGAGTAAGAATCAAACGACTTAGGCCTTTGTAAAGTCTGTTTAAAGCATTTTAACAAAGTCTCGTTTCTGAATATGCAATTCAACACTGGCTTCTGTTAGTCTCTAAACATCAGTCTTCTGCTGATCATTTGTAGGCAGGTCTTGGAGATATGTTGGCCACCTGTTTTCTCTGTGAGGTGGTGTTGTGAATGGCCGCTGATCTAATTTCTCCCTAAATTTGGGAAGATCTTCTGAAAAGGAATGTAAAATAGCTTTATGATTGAAGAGACCTGCTAGTGTTCAGGGGACAAGAATTTCCTTTTGGTGGTGGTGGTCTAGGATCCATCTGCAAAGGACACTGCATAGGAAAGCCCGAAGCTGGCAGAGCCTGATTACAGAGCCCTGGAGAGTAGGAGCACAGCCCTACTTACTACCAGTCTCAGGAGCTTGTTTGAAATTCATTTCCTAGCTCTCAGCCCTTACATGAGTAATCTGTGTACTTTGAACCTAGAGATTAGGCCAGAGTGCTCTCTGTAAGTCATATAGAGAAAAGGACATTAAAACAGGTAGATGGTGCCAGATTGTGAGAAGAGGTATTTAAGTTGGATGTGGACATCAGATTTGGTCTTTTTTTTTTTTTTTAAGATTTTATTTATTTATTTGACAGAGAGAGATCACAAGAAGGCAGAGAGGCAGGCAGAGAGAGGGGGGAAGCAGGCTCCCTGCCAAGGAGAGAGCCCAATGCGGGGCTCAATCCCAGGACCCTGAGATCATGACCTGAGCCAAAGGCAGAGGCTTAATCTGCTAAGCCACCCAGGTGCCCCCAGATTTGGTCTTAAGAATAGTTTCTGTTCTGTCGTCTTATCAAGGGAGTCCCTAAGGCTAGCTGTTAATACTAATAAGACAATTGAGAGCTCTCTACAAAGAATTTTCTTTTCTTTCAAATATAACATATTTAAAGGATCCATTGTCTAGCCATGAACAAGTAGGAGGTTATTAATTTCCATGGCTACTCAAAATAACACAAGTTTTAATGGAAAGATCCAAAGTCAACGTTCCAGGCTTAGACCATGTGTGCAAGAGGCATGCTTAGAGAGGGTATCTATGGTGTAACCCCATGATCCAAAAGTTTACTCCCAAAGCAAAGGTGTTCACTGCGCAGGCAGTAAGGATGGTGTGGTGAAGACAGTGTCTCTGTTCTCTCATGAAAATGTGAGACACCTCCAGTCACAGACCTCTCATCTGTGATACCAGGCAGGCACTACTAGAATGGGACTTTCCAGTTTTAATAAGCAAGGAAGGTTGAGAGACAAATGTCCCTTACGGGCTGGGACCTCTTCTGACAAACTCCACTGACAACTGGCATGGCTGGACAGAGGGTGCTGCTGGTAGACTTGTGTTCCAGAACCACACTCTATTCCACTGGTCACCTGGCGCACCCCCGTAAGTATATCAGAGAAGACAGAGACCAGAGAGGATATTCTCACTGGTCACAAAGCCAACCTCTTAGGACACAGAACAAGATGAAAGGGAAAACTTCATCTTGTTTTTAGAGAGAGAACCCACAGCTAAATTAATCTAGACACTAGTGTTCTGAGAACTATGAACTCCCCTGTCCATGAGGCTGGCTTGGATAGCAGGCTTATAAGGGCTCTGACCTGTGTTCTTTCCCTGCAGTAATTCCTTTTTATGACAAATGACACGAAAGACAAAGAAAAATAGTAACCATCTATGGAAATGGACCAGTCACACCAGGAGTACTCTACCAAATTTAATAGTCATTAAGCCCAAGAAACTAGTTCCACAAATGATTTATCTTACTAATCTAGATTTAGAAAATGAGAGAAAATGGACTCCTCCCCCTCTCACTCCATTAGACCCAGCAGGCAGAGAGCCAGGGGCTACCTCTGCCAGCGACTTCTCAGATGTTCCAGAATTTCTCAGCTGTGCAACCTCAAAACAAACAACGTCCAGCCACGGAAGTTTATCCCGCTGACTATGTCAGCTGTTGAGGAGGAAAAATTTTCCTCCACCCTCAAAGTTCCTCTAAGTTACCTAATAATTAAAGTGACAGGAGGCAGGTTCATAGGAGAAGAAAACAAATTTTCACGGCACACAATAAAATTGAGACCCAAAGAAATAACCAAGGCAGGCAGCTTTTATACTTTTTAGACAAAACCATAGATCTGTGAGAAGTTGACAGAACAAAGAATACTTATGTTTGGGACCTTCAATTAGCAAAGAATTCTAAACAGAATTTGAGCTGAAGTAGTAAATTTGTAAAAGTAACAAGATTTGTGTATACAGCCTTCTCAACTCTGAATTCCCCACCTCTGGTGATAAGGATGTTCTCTTAGATCTTGGTTCAGGGAGGGTACCTTTCACACGTGAGACTTATTTCCTGCCTTCTGGAGACAAAGGGCGGTCTGGGTGACCTTGTACTGGCTGCTTCTTAAGTAATGTTCAATTCAAAATGATATACCGAAGTGGCACATGTTAGGGTAACCTCTCCCTGTGCCCCATGGGTGCATCTTTTATCAGTTAGGACTTGGAATAAGGCAGATGCCATGAGCCCCAGGAGACTACACTTGAGACCTGGATTCTCCAGACACTGCGCAGTTCCAGGTCCCTGATTTCCCAGAGCTGGGCAGCCCACACCAGGACAGCCAGACTTTGGCAGCTAGGGCCCTCCAGACCTGTGCACCTTAAGCCAGTGGGCAACATGATGTACCTTCCAGGGTAGAAGGAGCCCACTCCCAAAATCTGAGGCATCAACTTTAAACTTGGAATTTTCAGTCCCCATGTGACTGGCTGCCTGATGGGGTCCTGGACTTCCTAAGCAACCAAGTGTCCCAGGTGTCCTGTACTTAAAGACACCCCTGCCCACCTGTGCAGCCCCCCCCTGGCAAAGCATCCCATTTCCTCCAGCCCTGACTTCAGGGGAAATGTGTGTATTTGTAAAGGTTAGGCTTGGAATTAGGCAGATTTTTTTTTTCTGGGTTAAATGCCTCTTTCTTTTTTTCCCCCATTTTATTTTATTTTATTTCTTTTTAGTGTTCCAGGATTCATTGTTTATGCGCCACACCCAGTGCTCCATGCAATATGTGCCCTCCACAATACCCACCACCAGGCTCACCCAAACCCCCATTCCCCTGCCCTCCAAAACCCTCAGTTTGTTTCTCAAAGTCCACAGTCTCTCATGGTTTGTCTCCCCCTCCAATTCCCCCAATTCACTTCTTGTGGAGCATAAGGAATAACACGAAGGACATTGGGAGATGGAGAGGAGAAATGAGGCAGATACTTTTGACCCACAAAAGCCTTCACCAAGGATACAGCCTCTCTGGACACTCACCCTGTTCCTTGGCTACACTGACCCACATGGCCCACACAAGCACCATGTGCACCCCATCAGCTGGCCACAGGCAGCTAGGGCCCTCCAGTTCAAGCCAGTACCTAAGTACTTGCATAGCCTCTTTCGGGGAAGGATTCCTTCCCTTTCCCAAGGTGGCAGCTTCGCACAGGTCAGAGTCAGACCACACTTGGACTGGCTGGCCCTGTGATATCCTGGGCTTCTCCAGCAATCAAGGCTCCCAAGTGTCTCTTACAGGAGGCCACCCTACCACTCTGCCTAGCACCACCCTGCCAGCTTCTGCTGACATTTTTCCTATAATAGTCCCAGGTTATGCTGCCTATGTGGACTGCACGTGTACGTACCCAAAAGCCATCCCTGGGCAGGCCCATCCCTCCAAACTTAGGGATCTCTAGCCAGGCCCCAACCACCTACAGATCCTCTGGGGTAGAGGGAGCCCACCTACTGGAAAGAGCTCTGAGGAATGTGCAACAGTTCGTCATCTTGTGGGTTTGCTACCGGAGCAGATCGTACCCTGAACAAGGAATCAGGACTCCCAGGTGTCTCCTCATGGAGGGATAACCCTGTCCTCACCCTACCTCTCCTTGGCAAAGCAGCTGAAAAACCTTCAGCTGTGCCTTTAGGGAGAGTATTACATAATGGGTCCATATGTGTACCACCAGGAGCCTGCACCACTGACTGACATGGCCTCTCCCAATCCTTGCCCTGTTCCAGGTCCCTGACTAACTGGACCTCACTGCCCAGGTATGGGCAGTAAGTACTGCCCCAGCCATCTTGGGCTGCCCTCCCAACCTGTGGAGCTAGAGCCTGTCCCTAGTCACCTGCATTGCCTCAAAGTTAGAGGGAGCCCACACTCCAAAAATCACAATGAGGCAACAATTGAAAGAGGTGACAGTCAGTCCCCATGTGGACTTACTGTGGCTGATTTCACAGACTTACTTGAAGGATACCCTGGCCAGTAGGTCCCGATTCCTCCAGCTCTGCCTTCAGAAGACAGGAGTGCATTTGCATAGGTTAGGCCTTGAACTTGAGCACATGCTGGGCTCCCCGAATATTCCATTGTTGAGATCTAGTTTCTCCCATGTCCTGAGCAGTCCCAACTTCCTGTCCATCCAGAACTGCACTGCCAGGGTTCGTACAGTTGGAAGCCCTGCATGGGCTAGAGCGTACCACCAAAAATCATGCGCCTACGCCTGCAAATTGGCTACTTTTGTCCCGATTTGGACTTGCTGCCTGACAGAGTTTGGGGCTTCTCTAGCAACCAGGTTCCCAAATGTCACTTACTGGATGACCCCAGCCAGCATGCCCGTCCCGTCCCAGCAAAGCAGACCAGTATCCTCCCATTCTGTTGTCAAAGCGAGTATGTACAAATGCATAGGTTAGAGCTTGAATTGAGGCAGATGCCTTTTGTCCCAAAGATCTTGTTCCAGGACTCAACCTCCTAGATTTGTGCCTTCTTCCAGATTCCTACTACCCTGAACTGCTCCGACCAGCCATGGTTAGCACCCCTTCAGCTGGCCTGAGGCCTCACAGTCCCTCACAGCTGATGGAGCAGGGCCTGGCCCCAAAAGCCTACATGAACTGTGGTGTGGAGGAGGACCACTCCCCAAAATCACACTGAAGCTACAAGTTGGCCACCATCAGTCCTGGTTTGGACTTACTGCCTAAAGGAGTCCTGGAATTCTGCATCAACCAGACTTATTAGATACGTTCATAAGCACCCCAGTAGGCCCTCTTGGCCCTGCTCTGGCAAAAGAGATGTACGACTCCTCTCCTTCCTTTTTCTTTTTTTTTAAAGATTTGATTTATTTACCTGACAGAGATATCACAAGTAGGCAGAGAGGCAGGCGGTGGGGGGGGGGGCGGTGTTGGGGAGCAAGCTCCCCGCCTAGGAGAGAGCCCAATTCGGAGCTTGATCCCAGGACCCTGAGACCACAACCTGAGCCCAAGGCAGAGGCTCAACCCACTGAGCCACCCAGGTGCCCCCCCCTTCTCCTCTTTTGAGTGATCACTCTAGTCTAATCTTTTGTCCACTCTGAAAGACTACACAGCCATAAACAAATGTCTTCCAAGTTAATGCCCTTACAGAGAACCCCATATTTACCTTCAAGGAGAGTCCTCATATGGCCAGAATTGATGACACTGAGGGATTTTTTGGTAAACTATTACATGATTCCTTAAATAGCCAAGGGGCAACTCTGGTAGATACCAGAGCCTACAGTGGGGATCTAGAAAAACGGACGGAAGCCAGCAAAGGGTAGAAATTCTTACCAGAATCAATTCTTCTGAATCCTGTCTGTAGCCCCCAGGCAAGAGGTAAAAATAAAAGTTTGCACTGCCCTTTCCTTTCTAAATCCAAACCCACTGGTTATTTATAATCCTTTCTCAGAGATACACATTGCCTTCTTGCTTGTCTCATTCTATATAACTGGGCTTGGCTTTCTGCCTGTATATAAAAGTTGTTGGTTCTTTCTTTTGGCTGGCATTGGGAGTGACTCTGGAGCTTGGAAGGTAATATCTTTTGCACCTTTGGTAGGGACCCATCCTAACCCAAGGTAGGGGTAGTTATTCAATATTGTCAAAAATTTTTTAGAAAGAAGTACATTAAGAATAATGTAGTTAGGAAAACAGTATGGAGGTTCCTCAGAAAGTTGAAAATAGAGCTAACCCACGACCCAGCAATCGCACTACTGGGTATTTACCCTAAAGATACAAATGTAGTAAACCAAAGGGTCACCTGCACCCCAATGTTTATAGCAGCAATGTCCACAATAGCCAAACTATGGAAAGAGCCTAGATGTCCATCAACAGATCAATGGATAAAGAAAATGTGGTATATATATAGAGTGGAATACTATGCAGCTATCAAAAAACAACGAAATCTTGCTACTTGCAACTACTTGGATGGAACTAGAGGGTATTATGCTAAGCGAAATAAATCAATCAGAGAAAGACAATTATCATATGATCCCTCTGATATGAGGAATTTGAGAAGCAGAGTCGGGGGGTTGTTGGGGGAAGGGAGGGGAAAAATGAAACAAGATGGGACCGGGGATGGAGACAAACTATAAGAGACTTAATCTCAGGAAACAAACTGAGGTTTGCTGGAGGGTAGATGGGGGAGGAATAGGGTGGCTGGGTTATGGACATTGGGGAGGGTATGTGCTATGGTGAGTGCTTGAATTTTGTAAAGCTGTTGATTCACAGACCTGTACCCCTGAAGCAAATAATACATTACATGTTAATAAAATAAAAAAAAATTTAAAAGACTGTAAAAGAAAAAAACAATAATGTAGCTAGATAGGGGGATCAACTTATGATATAATTTAAGTTACAACTCAAGTTTGAGAAATTGAGAGCAACTGTCCTTTTCGTACAAATCTTTTGCAAAACAAAAGTCAGTTCTGGAGCCAATTCAAACTTCACCTATTCCCTTACCAATCACAAAACTTCCACTGTTTATCTCAAAAGGCTTGTAAATTTTTGGCCTTAGAAAACCAAAGTCCTTCTTAGAACTTACATTCTTTCCCTCTCTGTTGAAGTTATACATCTTATCATGCCACTGGAATGTAAACACAGCCCACAGTCACCTGAGACTAAAAGGGTAAAAAAGAAAAGAAGCCTCTTTAAAATACAAACTGCTAGACAGGAACAAGTTCCATTGCTGAAGTCAGCATGGACACCCTGGGTAAAGGGGAAAAAAAAAAAAAAATGAACAGCTAGAATATAAAAAGACCCAACCCTAGAACTTCACCAAGTGGCAGGGGAGCTACTGGAATGATTTCCAGGTCAGAGAGCCTGGTGGGCACAATTTGTGTTCCCCCTCCACCTTGACAGCATGGATAGGAGCAGAGTCCTATTCTAGCTGACCTACTGCCACCATGAGCTCTTGGCCCCTAGGTTACACCCACCCAAGCTCTCCCACCAAGGAAGCCCCAACACAGCACACAAGGAGACACCCCTGTTCAGCATTCACTACAGCTCCAGGCATGTCAACAAGGTGACACAGGTGCAAAGCACCCCAGTATACTCTAGGCCTATACCACTTCAGCCCCAAACAGCTTACTAGGGCACCCCAGCAGAGAGCACTCTGGTACCTCTCAGCTCATGCCCACTTTGGCTCCCGTCACCCCTCCAAAGCAACTGGAACACCTGGCCCGTGACTGCCTTGGCTTCAACCTCCCCACCCAGTTACCTCCTCTATGGAGTACCCAGGACGCACTGGCTTACACCCACTTCAGCTTTAGCTGTACTGCTTGGGAGCCCTCTGTATAGAAAGCCACAGGATGACCCCAGCCCACACCCATTTCAGATTCAGCTGTCCAGCCAGTGTACCCTATGCATGGAGAGTCCCAAGATCATCCCAGCCCATGCTCACTTTAGCTCTGGCCATTGCATCAGAGCAACTCCAGCATGTAGTACCCCAGGACCCCCAGCCTACCCCCAAACACAGTTCCAGCCAGCCAGCCAAAGCACCAGCCAAACACAGACTACACAGGAAATGAACATACACAAGACCATTCTTTCAGGTTTAGGAGAAGCAAGTGTTCTGCCGGATTCTTAGAAATAAACACAGAAAGTAAAGCTAAATTAGGAGATAGAGAAATATGATCCAAGCAAAAGAACAAGCCAAAAATCTCAGAAAAAGAACTAAATGAAACAGAAATAACCAATCTTCCTGATAAAGAGTTCAAATTAATGGTCATAAAGATATTTACTACACTGGAGAGAGGAAGAGATGAATTTAGGACTTTGACGAAGAGAAAATTTAAAGAAATTTAAATTGAAGAAAACAATAACTGAAATGAAAAATACACTAGTAGGAATCAACAGCAGATTAGAGGATGCCAAACAGATCAGTGATCTGGAGGACAGGTAATGTGAACACCCAAGCTGAAGAGCAGGGAAAAAACAAACAATAAAAAAAAAAAGAATAAAACAAAAGGAAGATAGGTTAAGGGATCCTTGGTCAACATTAAGCAGACAACCATTGGCATTATAAGGGTCCCAAAAGGAGAAGTGAGAGAGAGAAAGGAGCAGAAAACTTAGCTGAAGAAATAATATCTGAAAATTTCCCTAACCTGGAAAAGGAAACAGATATCAAGGCTCAGGAAGCACAGAGAGTTCCAAACAACATGAATGCAGGGAGAGCCACACCACAGACACATAATAAAAATGTCAAAGATTAAAGATAAGGACAGAATTTTTAAAAGCAGCAAGAAGCAGCTAGTAATGTACAGAAGAAACCCCATAAGTCTATCAGCTGATTTTTCAGCAGGAAGTTTGCAGGTCAGAAGGGAGTGGCATGATATATTCAAAGTATTGGAAATAAAAAACCTACAACAAAAAATACTCTACCCATGGGGCGCCTGGGTGGCTCAGTGGGTTGAAGCCTCTGCCTTCGGCTCAGGTCATGATCCCAGGGTCCTGGGATCGAGCCCCACGTCGGGCTCTCTGCTCAGCAGGGAGCCTGCTTTCTCCTCTCTCTCTCTCTGCCTGCCTCTCTGCCTACTTGTGATCTCTGTCTTTCAAATAGATGGATGAAATCTTAAAAAAAAAAAAAAATACTCTATCCACAAGATTATCATTCAGAATAGGAGAAATAGTTTCCCAGACAAACAAGAGTTAGAGTTCATCATCATTAAACTGGCCTTACAAGAAATGTTAAAAGAATTTTTCCAAGTGGAAAAGAAAAGTCCATAATTAGAAGGAAATTATAAAAGGAAAAAAAAAATCATGAGTAAAAGCAAACATCTAGTAAAGGTAGTAGAGCAATTATGTATTCAACTATTATGAAGGTTAAAAGGCATAAGTAGTAAAATCAATTATATCTTTAAATTAGGTTAGGGGACTCAAAAAAAGATATAAAATATGAAAACATACACATCAAACATGGAGTAAAAATGAAGTTCTTCTAGAATGTATTTGAAATTAGGTGATCATCAACTTAATATGGACTGCCATATACTGAGGATGTTATATATAACTTCATGGTAACCACAAACAAAAAACCTACAATACCTACAATAGATACACAAAAAAGAAAAAGAAATTCAAGCATAACAGTAAAGAAAGTCTTCAACCACAAGGAAGGAGATTACAAGAAGAAGAAAGGAACAGAGAACTACAAACACAAATGGAAAACAATTAAAATGGCACTACATACATACTTACCAATAACTGCTTTAAATGTAAATGGTCTAAATGTTCTGATCAAAAGACACAGGGTGGTTGAATGGATTAAAAGATTAAAGCAAAAGACTCACTTCAGACCTAAAGATACATACTAAAAGTGAAATATCCCACATAAGTGAAAGCAAAAAAACAAACTGGGGTAGCAATACTTATATCAGACAAAATAAATTTTAAAGCAAAGACTGTAATAAAAGACAAAGAAGGGCATTACATAATGAGAAAAGTGTCAATCCAACAAGAGAATGTAAAAATTGTAAATATCTATGCACCCAACATTAGAGGACCTAAATACATAAAGCAAATATTAACTTACATAAAGGGAGAACTTGACAGTAACACAATAATAATAGGAGACTTTAACACTTCACATACATTAATGTAAAAATCTCCAGGCAGAAAATCAACAAGCAAACAGTGTCTTTGAATCACACATTAGACCAGATGGACTTAACAGATATATACAGAGCATTCCATTCAAACACAGCAAAATACACATTCTTTTCAAGAGCACATAAAACATTCTCCAGGGTAGATTGCCTATTAAGCCTTAAAACAAGTCTTGATAAATTTAAGAAGACTGAAGATCATATCATGCATCTTTTCTGGCCACAATAGTATAAAACTAGAAATCAATTACAAAAAAAAAAAAAAAAAACCTGAATAAAACACAGATGCACAGAGGCTAAACTACATGCTACTAAACAACAAATGAGTCAACCGAGAAATCAAAAAGGAAGTTAAAAAAAAAAAAAGACAAACAAAAATGAAAACACAATGGTCCAAAATCTGGAGATATGCAAAAGTAGTTCAAAGAAGGAAGTTTATAGGGATATAGGTCTACCTCAAAAAAAAACAAGAAAAATCTCAAGTAAGCAATTTAACCTTACAGCTAATGGAACTAGAAAAAGAAGAACAAAACCTAAAGCTCATAGAATGGAGGAAATAATAAAGGCCAGAGTAGAAATAAATGAAATAGAGACTTAAAAAAAAACAAAACAAAACACAAGGAAACTAAGAGCTAATTCTTTAAAAAGATAAACAAAATAGGTAAAACTTTAGCCAGACTTAGATCATCTGGCTGGCTCAGTAGGAAGAATGTGCAACTCTTCAGGGTTATAAGTTCAAGCCCCACATTGGGTGTAGAGATTACTTTAAAATAAATAAATAAAATAAAATAAACTTTAGCAAGACTCATAAAAAAAAAAAAAAACAATACAGAGGAGCCAAATAAATAACATCAGAAATGAAAGGAGAAATAACAGATACCACAGAAATACAAAGTAGTATAACATACTACTGTGAAAAATTATATCCCAACAAATGGTCAACACAGAAGAAACAGAAGAATTCCTAGAAACATACAATCTTCCAAAAATGAATCCAGAATAGAAAACCTCAACAGACTAATTACTAGTAACAAAACTGAATCTGTAATCAAAAACTCCCAACAAACAAAAGGCCAGGACCAGGTGAATTCTACCAAATATATAAAGAAGAGTTAACACTTATTCTCAAACTATTCCAAAAAACAGAAGAGGAAGAAAAACTTCTACATACATTCTATGAAGCTTGTATTTCCTTGATACCTAAACCAAAGACTGTACAAAAAAAAAATAAATAAATAAATAAAAATAAAAAAATAAAAACCTACAGCTCAATAGCCTTGAGAAACATAGAGGTAAGAATCCTCACAAAATATTAGCAAACCTCATTCAACAATATACTAAAAGCCTCATTCACCATGATCAAGTTAGGAATTTATTCCAGGGATGCAAGGATGGTTTGATATTCACAAATCAATCCATGTGATACATTAACAAAAGGAAAGATAAAAATCATAAGATCATCTTAATACATGCAGAAAAAGCATTTGACATAATTTAACAACCATTTATGATTAAAAACTCTCCTCAAAGGAGTTTAGAGGGAACATACTTCAACATAATAAATTCCATATATAGCAAACCCACACATAACATTATATTCGGTGGTGACAAACTCGGAGCTTTCCCTCTAAGTTGAGAAACAGGAAAGGAAGATCCACTCTCTTCCCTTTTATTCAACATAGTGCTGGAAATCCTAGCCATAGCAATCAGACTAACTAAATAAATGGTATCCAAATTTGTGAGGAAGTAGTAAAACTGTCACTATTTGCATATGACATAATATTATACATAGAAAACCCTTAAGATTCCACCAAAAACTATTAGAAGTAATAAATGAATTCAGTAAAGTTCCAGGATCTAAAATTAATACGCAAAAATCTGTTGTGATCCTATAAACTAATAACAAAGTACCAGAAAGAGAAATTAGGAAAGCAGTGTCATTTACAATGGCATCAAAATGAATAAAATACCTAGAAATAAATGAAAGAGGTAAAAGATCTGTACTCTGAAAACAAACTATTGATGAAAGATACTGAAGATGATACAGATGGAAAGACATACCATGTTCATGGATTGGAAGAATTAATATTGTTAGAAGGGCAAAGGATATACAGATTCAGTGTAATCCTTCTCAAAATACCAACAGTATTATTCACAGAGCTAGAACAAATAATCCTAACATTTGTATGAAACCCAAAAAACACAAATAGCCAAAGAAATCTTGAGAAAGAACAACAAAGCTAGCAGTATCACAATCCCAGATTTCAAGACATACTACAAAGCTACAGCATGGTACTTGCACAAAAATTAAAACATAGATCAATGGAGGGGCACCTGGGCAGCTCAGTTGGTTAAATGTCTGACTTCTGCTTAGGTTATGATCTCAGGGTCCTGGGATTGAGCCCTGCATTGGGCTCCCCACTCAGCAGGGAGTCTGCTTGTCCCTCCATCCCTCCCTCCACTCATGCTCACACTCTGTCACATGCACATTCTCTCAAATAAATAGATAAAATATTTCTTTTAAAAAACATAGAGCAATGGGATAGGACAGCCCAGAATAAACCCAGACTTACATGGTCAATTAATAAATGACAAAGGAGGCAAGAATATACAGTGGGGGGAAAAATCTCTTCAATAAATGGTGTTAGGAAAACTGGACAGCTACAAATGTTTTTCAAGTATACTTTGGGAAAATATTTGATATTAAGGCTAATTTAATGTTGTTGGCTTAATTAAACAGGTCTTTAGATTTATCAATATTAAATCTGACACTCTTATTCTTGAGCTTACTAGCCAAATAAGTTTATGTTACCTCTTATAAGATCTGTCAACAAAAAAAGAATAGCTTGAAAGAATGGTTGACATTGTCTGATAGCTCATAAAATTTTCATGGGTAATTGAAACATAATTATTGAGAGCAAAATGATTTACACATAAGTAAAATAAGAGTTTAATGGATACATGTTTTTAAGATTTTATTTATTTATTTGGCAGAGAGAGAGAGACAGCAAGAGAGGGAACACAAGCAGGGGGAGTGGGAGAGGGAGAAGCAGTCCTTCCGCCTAGGAGGGAGCCCAACATGGGGCTCAATCCCAGAACCCCGGGATCATGACCTGAGCCCAAGGCAGCCCTTAATGACTGAGCCACCCAGGCACCACTATGGATATATTTTTTCAACTATTACATCTAGGTTTCAACTATTACATTTAGGTTTCCCTAAATCTTTGTGGTAACCTGAATCGAAGTTTTACTAAATCAACTGATGAGTTAAATTCACTAAATAACTAGATTATTTCCACATAAGATAAGCTACTAAACATTAATTAATGAACATAGGTTTATGTACTTTTGGCTTCCATTACAGAGAAACTAAAAATAAATTAAAAAAATTAGAAAACATATTTTGTGACTTATTGAAAGATTGTACTATGAAGAAGGATGTTTCTAGAAATTATAAAATGTGTACATAAATTTATGAATCTAAAGAATACTGGTGTAACAGTTCACAATTGCTTACTACTGAGTTTTACTGAGTTAAGGCTTCTAACAGTTAAAAATTCCAATTAATGTACATAACTAGAACTACTAAAAATAAGGGAAACATCTCCATATGCCAAGAAAGTACCATGTGTTTTCAGTACCAGAAAGTATAAGAAATGGAGATGCAAAACAAAGAGGCAACGCATGGAATGGGAGAAGTTATTTGCAAATGACACTACAGATAAAGGGCTGGTATCCAAGATCTATAAAGAACTCTCAAACTCGATACCCCAAAAAACAATTAATCAAGTCAAAAAATGGGCAGAAGACATAAGCAGACACTTCTACAAAGAAGATATACAAATGGCTAAAAGACACATAAAAAAATGTTCATCATTATTAGCCATCAGGGAAATTTAAATCAAAACTACATTGAGATACCATCTCACACCAGTCAGAATGGCAAAAATTGACAAGGCAAGAAACAACAAATGCTGGAGAGTTTGTGGAGAAAGGGGAACCCTCTTGCACTGTTGGTGGGAATGCAAGCTGGTGCAGCCACTTTGGAAAACAGTGTGGAGTTTCCTCAAAATGTTAAAAATAGAGCTACTCTATGACCCAGAAATTGTACTACTGGGCATTTACCCCAAAGATACAGATGTAGTGAAAAAAGGAGCCACATGCACCTCAATGTTCATAGCATCAATGTCCACAAGAGCCAAACTCTGGAAAGAGCCAAGATGCCCTTCAACAGATGAATGGATAAAGAAGATGTGGTCCATATATACAATGGAATATTACTCAGCCATCAGAAAGGATGAATACCCAAATTTTGCATCAACATGGACAGAACTGGAAGAGATTAGGCTGAGTGAAATAAGTCAAGCAGAGAAATTCAGTTATATGGTTTCACTTATGCGTAGAATATAAGGAATATCATGGAGGATATTAGAAAAATGAAGCAGGGAAAATCAGAGTGGGGAGATGAACCATGAGAGACTATGGACTCTGGAAATCAAAATGAGATTTTAGAGGGGAGTGGGGTATAGGGATGGGTTAGCCCAGTGATGGGTATTAAGGAGGGCACGGATTGCATGGAGCACTGGGTGTTAAACACAAACAATGAATCATGGAACACTACATCAAAAACTAATGATGTACTGTATGGTGTCTAATATAATATCATCATCATCATTATCATAATAAAAAGAAATGGAGATGCATTTTTTTGTAAGCATAAGAGTGGAATTTTGTTCCAGGGGGAGGCTTGTCATTTTTAAAAAAAGAACAAAATCAGCATGTAAAAAAGAAAGTTATAAAAGTTTTGTGGAAAATAAATCTTTAAAAAGTTAATATGTCATCAGCTGGTTTTCACGTAACGACAGCAAAAACAGCATCTATAAAGATTGTGGCATATTTAAAGTCCACTCTGCGTCTAGAAAAAAAAAACGGCCCCTCACTGCCAGACTTTTGCCATCCTTATAATATAGCAACACTGTGCTCCTGAATCAGAGAAATTAAGGTGCATTAAAAATGGCCGTAAATTAAATAAAAGTCAGGCCTATGGAAAAACCAAAACAGTCACCTGGTTCTTCCCAGCTCCCTAACAAACCCCATTGTTTGATGTTTACATCCCTTCACCCCTTTAAGTGCGCTTAAGAGGACTCAAATTATAAATACACATTAGTGGAGAAACTTCTATAAAACACAAAAACATTCTACAAACAACATCTGACTGCTCATGTCCATAATCCTGGAAAAAACAGCTTTTGTCCCCAGGAAGCATCAGACCTCCTCCCTCTGGGCCCTTTGTACATCTACATCGAGACTTCTTTCAACTGCCATTTGGTTTGCATTACTAATATATTTTTATTATTGTGTGTATGTTTTTCCGGAGGGGTTAAAGCCTTTCCTGGCCATAAGGCTGATGCCTTATGTGGGGCGGGGGGGTGGTTAGGGGTGGTAAACTGTTCAAAAATATGTTTCCCATTTCGGATATATGTATCTTTAATCTCCAGTAACTGAGGCAGCAACTTCGCTGGGCAAATCACACAAGCCTTAACAAAACCTTACAAACTTAGAATTGTCCCATGCTGGTATGACCAGCTCGTTAAGTCTCTCACGTGTTATGTTCACACCCATCATCCGCAGGCTAAAGAAACCTTGCAGATTACAATTCAGTGGATCCCGTTGGCCACAGTTTAGAGCCTGGTGATTTTGATATTTTATAAAGTTCAACAGAAGAAAAAAGAGCTCTTGAGCCCCATAGGAAGGGACTTTACCAAGTGCTCCTGATCGCTGACACTGTGGCCAAATTAGATGGTATTGAGCCTTGGTTACACATCACATGCCCCAAAAAGGCTCCAACTACCTCCTGGTCCTGTACAGACACTAAAGGCCTCCAGATCAAATTAATGAGGAAGAAATGTCGCTGACATTGAGGCAGACTATTTCTACCCAAGACAACGAATCAAAATTTCATACTTTAACTGAACATAAAACCCCTTCTCCTCCTCCTTCTTTCCTTAAGTCTGGCATTAGCCTCATCTTTATCCCCCAGGCCCATGCTAACGGGGGTAACCTCTGGAATTTAATAAAACCTTTTATTTCAAGCTAGGAAAAAAGCAAAATAAGACTTCTCGTTGGCCAACTCCCCTGACTTTACCTTGTTGAGTTACAAAGACCAAGCAGGAGGTTTTCACAGGATTCACTCCTTTGGGCAGGTTCCCACCTTCCTGGTTAGGGACAAATATAAATGAGGCTAAAATTTAAAAAAAAAACTTCTCAATTCTTAAAATTATTGCAGAAACTGCAAAGAAATAAAGCTGCTCAACAAAGATCTTTAGATTGGCCAAAGTTGTTCTTGATAATAGGATGGATCTTGATTATTTTCTAACGAGCAAGCAGGTGTCTGTGTTGTGGCCAACAGCACCTGCTAGGCCTGCCTGCATTAACACTGCTGGGGAAGTGAAAACCCAATGACATCAGGTCACAAAACAAGCCACTTGGCTTCAGGAGGGGACTCCTTCCACAAGGGGTTTTACTTTGACTTGTTTAATTTTAATTGGTTTGGGTCTTGGGTTCCATGGCTTCAAACTGCTCTCCAAACATTGGGAATTATGGTTATAGTAACCCTAATAACCCATCAAAAGCTTTAAATACATCTGTAGAGCCACTAACCACCAAGCAAACGATCACCCTAAACCTGGAATGTCAAAAAAAAAAAAAAGGAAGAAGAGGGTGGCCAAATTAAAGAAAGTAAACCTCAAGTCTTAACCTGTAAATATCACAGAGTTTAAGCCAGAAAGTCATGACCTATGCATACCATGCAAAGGAACCACAGAAACATCAAGAACTGTAAGGCTGAGAGCGGCGCTAATGCCTGAAAGTTTGATCACAGCTTTCAGTTAACCTGGGGCTGATCAAAAGGGGAAATTTTTTAAAAAGAAAACCGCAGGCCCAAAATACCATCACCTGGGTCAAGGCACCAAGTCAGTAAACCAAGACTTAATAGGCAACCTAATTGCGGCTCCAACCCCCCACCCCCACCCCCACCCCAGGAATGTGACCTTAAACCAGCCAGCATGGAATTTCCTTGTCAATATCAGGAAACGGACCCATAAACCTCTTCCACTCCCTACAGAAAAGCAACCTTACCTAAACATAGCATTCCTTGCTAATAAATTCCTTTCTCTCTCTTTTTTTAATGCCTTCTCTCTGCCTTTAAAAGCCTTTTTCTTGTTTAGCTCAATGGAGATTTCCTCCGCTTGCTAGACGGGTTGCTGCCCAATTCACAAATCATTTAATAAGGCCAAGTGGAGCTTCAGATTTACCAAAAAACATTTGACACTGGCAAGGCAGTGTGGTTTCCTGCAGCCTTGCCTTCTGTGGGTACACGCACATTTGTGTAGGTTAGAGCTTTGACTAAGCAGGTGCTTTATACCCCACCAACCATCCCTTGTGACCAGGCTTCTCCTGACACTTCCCCTGCAGCGAGGTCCCGGCTATCCTAAATGCTCAATCCCAGCATGCACAGAAGGCACTCCATCATCCCTCAATCAGCCCTGGGCAGCCAGTAGACTTCAGGCCTCTGCACCTCCGGCTGGTCCTCAGCCACCTGCATATCCTCTAGGGTGGAGGGTGCACGCCCCCTGAGAATAACTTCTGAGGCATTCTAGAAAGAACCAGCCCCCGTTTGGACCGGCTGCCTGATGGGGTCCCAGGCTTATCAATAATCAAGACTCCCAGGTGTTTCAGTGGAGGATAGCCCCGGACAGGCCACCTGCCCCCCTTTTGGCAAGGCTATCCAGATGATTCCAGCTTTTACTAACTTCGTGTGAATTTGTGTACATTAAGGCTTAAAATTAGGTCGATGCCATGGACCCCCCCAAAGAGCCCACTCATGAGACCTGAATCCCCCAGTTTTGCTGAGGTGCATGTCCCTGGCTGTTACGAGATGTAAATCCCTTGCATGAACATTATGCACCCTGTGCCCCAGACTTGTTGAGCTGTGGTTCTCCTGGCCTATGGAGCTCAGGGTAAAGAGCCCACATGGAGAAATCATTCTGAAGTGGCAGCTTTAAACTGGTGACTGTCAGTCCAGGTGTGGACCAACTGACCAGCTTTCTGCTGGTGTCCTGGGCTTTTAAGGCTTCAGCTGTCCCTTACTGGAGCATACCCTGTGCAAGGCAGTCCAGAGTCCTCCAGCTCTGCCTTCAGCATGAATATGTCCATTTGTGTAGGCACCTGCTTACAATTAGGCAGAAGCCTTGTAAGTACAAGAGCCCAATCCTGCCACCTTCCTTCTTACAGGTTTCTGACTAACCTGACCTGGGAGGCCCGCACATGCCCGCAGACAGGCTTTGGGGAGTCATGGCCATCCAAGTCTTTGAAACCAGCAGGGCCCCAACCACCTGCATGCAGGCTTCCGAAAATCACTCTGAGCCCAGAGCTGCATATGGGTGATAGTTAGTCCCCATGTGGACCGGTAGCCAATAGCCCCCTACAGTGACCCGGCCTTACCTGCTCCAGAAGCCTGGCTGCCCAAACCTGCACAGTCGGCCCACTGTCAGCCAAACTCGGGCTGCAGGGGCGCTCCAAGTCTGGGTACTGTCGGCCAGAAGCTGACCACCTTAATGGCCTCAGGATGGAGGGAGCCCACTGCCCCAAATCCTTCTGAGGTGGCAGGTTGAAACTGGCAATAGGCAGTCCCCACTGGGACTCGAGGCCTGATGGAGTCCCCGGCTTCTCCAGCAGTCAAGTCTCCCAGGGGTCTCTTACTGAAGGATGCACCAGATAGCCTTCCCAGCCCATAATGGCAAAGCAGTCCAGATCCTCCCGCTCTGCGCTCAGCGGGAACGTGCCCATTCGTGCGGGTGAAGGCTTAGAATCAGGCAGATGCCTGGTACTTCCAAGAGTCTGTCCTTCTCACCTAGTCTCTCTCCCTCTCTCCAGGCTCCCTGAGCAACGCATCTCACACCTGTGTATTTCATAGCCCATCAGCCATCCTCGGGAGGCGGAGGCCCTCCAGGCCTGTGCAGCTAGGGCCCATCCCTAGTCCCGTGTGGTCTTACTGCGTGCTGGGGTCCCAGGCTTCTGCAGCAATCAGGGCTCCCAGGTGTCTCTTATTCACGATACCCAGCCAGCCCATGGGATCCAGCCCTGGCGAGGCAGTCCTGATGATTCTGGCTTGGCCTTTGGCAGGAATATACACACTTAGGTAGGTGAAGCTCATCACCAGGCCGTTGCCTTGTAACCCCGAAAGCGCGCTCCGGGGACCCAGCGGCTCTGGAGGCTGGCGCTCCAGAGGCTTGGCTACCCGAGCCAGCACAGCCCACACATGCGCAGTAGACACCCATAAGCCAGCCTCAGGCCAATCCGAAGCTCCAGCCTGGCCGTAACCACCAGCAGAGCCTCAGGCATGGAGGGAACCAACATTCTGAAAATCGCCCTGAGACTGCAGCTGCAAATGGGTGACTGACTCCGTGTTTGTCGGATGGGGTCCAGGGCTTCTCCGGGAACGAGGACTCCCAGGTGTCTCCAAAACCAGGATGCCCTTTCATGCCTGCCTGGCCCCTCCCTCACAAGGCCGTTGAAAAACCTCCCGCTTTGCATTAGAGTAAATATTCCACATTGTTAGACTGGCCTTGAGATTAGGCCCACGTTTCGGACCTCCAGCAGCTCTCTGCTGGTCCCGAGCCTGTCCTGATGCTTGCCCTGTTCCCGGTCCCTGGCGAGCCTCACTGCGCCTCCCACGTGCCATATATAAATACATATATGTACATATATGTACACACACACACGTCTGTGTGTGTGTGTATTTTTTCCCCCCATCAGCTGCACTTGGGCCGCTGGGACCCTCAGGCCTTTGAAACTGGGGCTCATCCCCCAAACACCTGCATTGTCTTGAGGGTGGAGGGAGCCCACCCCTCTGGCCTTCCCCCACCAAACTGCTCTGAGGCAGCCGCTGAAGTAGGCAACAATCAGGCCCCAGGTGAACTGTTTACCTGATAGGGTCCCAGCTTCTGCAGCCATCAATTCTCCCAGGAGTCTCTTATTGGATGTTACCCCAGCCAGCCCGCCAGATCTAGCCCTGGTAAAGCAGTGAGGCCTCCGCCTTCAGGGTACGATGCGCGTGTGTGTAGGTTAAGGCTTAGAATTAGGCAGATGCTTTGTACTCCTAATAGGCCCCTCCTGTGACCGCGCCTCTCGGACCGTGCCCGGATCCGGGTGCCGGGTTATTCCCCATCCGCAAAGCCAAGGCCTGTGCAGTCGCGGGCTGTCAGCCAGTTTTGGCCTGCAGGGGGCACTCCAGGCCTGTGAAACTCAGGACTCACCCCAAGCACTTGATTGGCCTCAGGGTAGAGAGCCCTGCCCCTGGAAATCATTCCAAGGTGCTGACTTTTAACGGGTGAACTAGTACACCAACTCCCAACCTTCGTTTGGACTTCCTACCTGATGCAGTCCCAGGCTTCAGCAACCAGGGCTCCCTGGTATCTCCTACCTGCTTGCACGTAGCCCAGCAACCCAACCCTGCCCACCTTGGTAAGAAGTCCAAACACGCCCAGCTCTCCCTTTCAGGGGAAATATGTCCACTTGTGTAGGTTAAGCTATGGAATTAAGTAGATGCCAGGTTATTTCCTGATAAGATTTTCCTGATTTCCTTCACGATGTGGAAGAAGTTGTTTTCTAAGTGTGAACAAATATGTTTGATAATTTCCGGTAATGATTAGTGCTATGTCTTAAAAAAATAATGACAGTTGTGAACAACTCTGGAGAAGGAAGTCCTGTTAGAGGACAGTAGCTGAGGCCTAGCATATGAAAAGGAATTACCACGCCAAGATCAGCAGGATAAAACTCCAGGCAGAGGGGACCACAAAAGCCACGGCCTTTGAGAAGGCAATGGTGTCAGCATTCTTGAGGAACAGAGATAAAGTCAGGATGGGAGGAGGTGCGCCTGCAGGACAGGAGAATGAAAGCAATGAGCCGTGCATGTGATGGTGACCGTTTGGTTTTATCCTAACTGCAATGAAAAGTCATTGAAGGATTTTAAGCAGGAAAGTAACCTGATCTGATTTCCTTCTTTTTTCTTTCTTTCTTTTTTTTTTTTTTTTAGAGGAAATACTTGTTAGGGAACAAGTATGGAAACCCAATAATCAGTTTGAGGCTTATGCTTCAGTCCAATTTAAAAAAATCATGGCGGCTTGACCCAGCCAGTGGACACTAAATGTTGTGAGCAGATTTGGGATTTATTGTAGATGGGGAACCAACTTGGACTTAATAGATTGGATGTTCAGAGGTTGGAAAAAAGAAACAAAACTAATAATTTGGGGGCAATTAGGCAGAGGATGGTAGGAACAGTCATAGATAAACCTGCATTTCCAAACATGGATATCATCTGCCAGTTTGTGATGATATCAGTCAGTCATGGTATTTGAAGAGGTCATCTAAGGAGAAAAGGAAAAAGGTGAGTTGTTCAGAGATTAAGTCAGGGACACTCAATGTTTAGGGATGAGCAGAGAAGGAGCTGGCAAAAAAGGACACTGTGGAGGAGCAATCAATGGAGAGAAAAAGCAGGGGAGCATGGTGCTAAGGACAGGTGACAACGCAGAAGAGTACCCAGCTGTTAGATGAAAACAGAGACGTGCCTTTGGATTTGGTGCTATGAAGATCATGGGTAACTTTGACCATCTCGGCTTCACTGGGGGAACAGATAAAATCCCCAATAACCACTACTCACAGTGATCATCCAACCCGTCCGAACTCATTGTGTCTGGCACTCCAGTAAGCCCACACCCTATGGGCTTGCAGACCTGGGTTTTGCATCCTGGCTCTTCCATTTACCACTTACATGAACTTGGGCAACTTAATTCTTTCTGCACAGTAGTTGCCTATTCTGTAAAATGGGAATAATTGCATCTCATAGCATTGCCCTCGGTGTTGCCAGATGTCATGTATGAAAGCAGAGCATTCGGCACTGGAAACCAGCAGGTGCTCAAGAAGTGGAGATTGTGACCTTACTGTAATTTTCTCTCCTATGGGGCTTGTCCAGTACATTCCAGGCAGGCAGCCTCCCCTCAACTCTATGTAACTGATGCTTCTGCCTGACAAGCTCAGGCATAGAATCACCTTGCCTAACACAGCACCTAACACGAGCCACATACTCAATTAAATGTTTGTGATAATGACGACTGCATGAGAAATATTTGCAGAGTGTCCACAGAAACCTCCAGAGAATTAAAGCAGAGGTTAAAACGTTGAGTTCCTTCCTTCCCTCTCGGCAAAGACACCCAAGCTGCCTCTTGTTACAGAATTACTGGAGGGCTGAAAATAGGCTCCTTTTCCCATTACTAAAGAGCAAAATGCCCTTTCTTAAAACTTACCCAGGCATTACTCATTGAACATTTCCTATTATAGCTATCACTACTCTTTCTAGTGAAAATATCACGTTGAGAAAATCAGACTTAATTAGATGATTCCAAGTTTTATTGAATATGCTTTACAAATGGGCATTTTGATTGACGTATCCAGAGATTTACAACAAATTGGAAAACCAAAATGTAATTTTAAAACCCAAAGCAATATTCCTGCTCCTAAAACCTTACAGAACAGCCTAAAATTTCTTTCTTCTAGTACTTCCCTTTTTTTAAGCAAGGAGAGAATGACCCATGCAGTTACGGATGAGCGGAAGACATCAACGTCAATTTTGTTTACTTTAACTCCAGCACTTCTCGACTTTAAATGAAGTCAATGAAGTCTGGTTCAGGCCACCATCTCTTCAGAAAGAACCTATGATACCGTGTTTGTTTCGTTTTGTTTTCCTTGATCTTCCCATTACAAAGCTCCACCTTGACCACCACCACAAGAATGAGTGGAAAATACATCAGACTTAATGCCAAAAATATGCTCAAATCAAGACACTGGTACTTCCTAGCTATGTATTAGAGTAAATCAACATGTCTCTATCCTTACCTGCAAAACGAGGATAACAGGACCTACCTCACAGGATTGTTTTGAAAACTAAGAGAGAAAATATGTGGGTGTAATTTATAAATTATCAAGCACCATTACAATGGAAGGTAGCATTATTATTCATGTATGAAGATGATTCATTCATTTTTCAATGAATATGTATGTGGCAGACTTTTGCTAGGCATTAATGATACAAATAAATTATAGATATCTGTCTCATTTTCTATATATCTATATAGCTATCAATATATCTATATATCTATATATCTGCTGTATCAGCCCTTAAGATCTTACATTCCAGTAGGGAAGAAGCATGCGAAGGTGGAGAGAAGCATGCTCTGGTGTGGCTATGGGTGCTAGGGAGCCAGAGAGAGCCCCTGGACTGGGGTGTGGAAAGTGAGGGTGTTCAGGGGACTTCTTGGGAGGTGACACTGGAATTGTTTAAGAAGCAAGAAAACAAATCCAAGTAACTCCCCTGTGAGGTGGTCCACATAATCCATGGTCCTGGGCCCCAAGTCAGTTCCAAGGTGTTCCAATCCCTTAAGGCAGAGTTTCTCAGTCTTGGCACCACTGATATTTTAGGCTTCCGGATAATTCCATGCTGTGGGGGGCTATCCTGCGCATCGTAGAATACTTGGCATTATCCCTGACCTCCACCTGCCAGATGCCAGTAACACCCGCTTATCTCCCAGATTTGAAACCAAAAGCATCCCCGGACACTGCCAAATGGCCCCTCAGGGACAAAACTGCCCCCAGTTGAGAACTACTGCCATAAGGTCATGGAAAACCAGTGTAGGTGGTTCTAGAAGGAATGCAGTTCATACAATGCAGTTCATACAGTTCCTAGGCTTATTCTTGGTGATCAAGAAAGAGTGAATGGGGGCACCTGGGTGGCTCAGTGGGTTAAAGCCTCTGCCTTCGGCTCAGGTCATGATCTCAGAGTCCTGGGATCGAGCCCCACATCGGGCTCTCTGTTCAGCAGGGAGCCTGCTTCCTCCTCTCTCTCTGCCTGCCTCTCTGCCTACTTGTGATCTCTGTCTGTCAAATAAATAAATAAAATATTAAAAAAAAAAAAAGAAGTGTCTTTTAAAAAAAAAAAATAAAGAAAGAGTGAATGAATGAATAAGTGGACTCAGTGAATGAATGAGCTTCCTGGAAGCCCCCTGACATATTCCTTTTGGGATCCATCCAGAAGATCCCTGGGCTAGTAATTAAGTTCAAAAGTACCCACGTGAGAGATAACAATAACACGACATGCATTTATATAGGGCTCTGTGCACGTTGTATGATCTTGGGCGAGTAGGTCCGATTCTCTGAGTCTCAGGTCTGCCAGTTCTTGTGGGTTTTTTGGTTTTTTGGTTTTTTTAAAGATTTTATGTTTTAAGTAATCTCCACACCCAACATGGGGCTCAAACTCACAACCCCAAGACCAAGAGTCGCATGCTCTACCGAATGAGCCAGCCAGGTGCCCCAGGTGTGCTAGTTCTTCAGTAGAGATGACAAACTCTAGCTTGCAAGGTCATTGGGAGAACCGAATGAGATAATCCAGCCCTAGAGGTCTAGGCACTGGTTCCTTTGGTGCCACTGACAAAAGAAGTCTTAGCAGGGTACCCCACCCCCCAGCTCATGCCCGTAAGCTTTACCTGTGAGAAGGTCCCGGAGGGTAGTTTGAGCGTATTCTTGTCTGGTCATAAACATGTGGGGAATACTGAACACTGTGCCAGGACCTGTCACATCCTCACCAGCAATCAGGTTAACTAAGAGGCCCAGAGAATGGTGACGTGCCCAGGATCACACAGCTAAATAAGGGCCTCCCTGAACTCGAAAACCTCAACCACCACTTGGGGCTGACCTGCATCACACCAGTGCTTTTTCGGATTGTGAGTTTTGGGGGAAATGCTTTCTGTATTCTGTGTTCTGTAGTTTTTTATAGACATACATGACCAGATCGGGAAATCTCTTTTGCAAATACTGGAAAGGTTCTCCAATTCTCAACTTCATGCTGAAATGAAACATAAATATATTCACGTGATTGCCCCCCAGATCGTCTTCCCCCTTTATAGCATCTGGGCCCGGAGATTCTTTGCTCCCTCCATTTCTAGAGCAGAGCAAGTAAGGATTTTGGAATCCAACAGAACAAGATTCATGTCCTAACAACTCTTCAGCTAACTAGCAACTTAATTTTTGTGAACCCCAGTTTTATCATCCAGAACATGAAGATGATACGGTTCCACAATCTCTTACCTACAGTTCCAAAATCCAAAAGAGCCATAAAAACTGCAAGCTTTTTTTGTGAGTTTGCAGCTACCATTTTGGGTCACAAAATCTGATTTCACTAACACAGGTCTACTTTTTAGATGTTTACAGCACTACATTCACCTTACCCAGCTGCCCGGTCCCCAACATTGCTCCCCACAAGGGAGTTACCACCCTTCTGTTCAAGAGGGCTCAGCAAAAGCTAAGAAGGAAGAGGAGAGCTTGCTGGGCACGTCCATTCATTGTAAGACCCTTGTGTTGGCCCTTTTCCAAATAGGGGAAAGGAATTACTTTTCATTTCATCAAAATAAATTTTCTTCCTTCTAACAAATAGCAGATATCAATTTAGAATGGGATTTTTTAATCATCCTCGTGTCATATATGACTTCCAGGAACAGAAATAATACTCACTCTTTATTTCTGTCTTCATTAATATGTTCTCCCAAATTCCGGATGAACTTTAACAGATCACTCAGAGTGTTCTTATAAGTAGGCTTTTTGTTAATTCTATAAAACTCATTCATTTTATGCATAACATATCTGTCAATCTGAAAAACAAAACATTACACAAAAATGTGGTAGCACTACAGAATAAATCCTCATGGGACGTTAATACAAAGAGGCAAATTGCAAATTTGGATATATGCCCAAATTACCACTAACTAATAATGCAAATTAATAGAAAGAAACAAATGGAAGTAAATACCATACACCAAAATGCTATCCATAGTTCTGTCTGGATGAAGGATCATAAGTAACTCTACATTCCAGTCTCTATTTTCCAAGCGAACTATTTTCCATGAGAAATTAAATGTATTGAAACATGGTTTAGGAATTCTTTGGCTACTATACTGAGAAATTTGTTCATCAAACCACACAGTATTTTTATCCTTGTGGCCACCCACCCGAGTTGGTAATTGGTTACATTTCCCCTTTGAAGAGGATTCATTCAGACTAACATCAGACCTGGCAGCCATTGCCAAAACGAGTGTCCTTGTTTTTGTTTGGCTTTGTTTTGAATTCTATTTCCAAAGGTGTCATGTTTCTCCTTGCCTCTAAGTGTCTCAGAGCAGCTTCTCTCAAGTCAATGCCTCTCTCTTTGTGCATGCACCCGTGTCGATAGCTGTCATACTTAGAAAGCGTGTCTGTGTGGCAGGACGGGGCGGCCCGTGGAGAGGAGGCAGCAGCAAACACGGGAAAACTTGGCTTCTCCATGCAGTCGCAAAACTGAACCACCAACCATGAAAATGGGCAAGTCACAAAAAGCAACAGAAAATCAAAATCTCACAGGGGAACTAAGAGATAAGACTTGAAGTCCTCAGAATTCAACGTAAATCAGTGAAGCTTAGGGGAAAAAACTGATGAATTGGGAAAAGAAAGAATGGGTTTTCCATCCCGATTGTGCCAACCTCCACCTCTCCAGCCCTGCCTATTTCAGGTCACACGTCTGAGTCTCCATGAGCTCAGCCGTGAAATGCACTGGTGGACTTGATGGCATCACAGCGTCCTGCAGTGAGCAGCTTCAGCACACAGCCTCAGCAGCCAGACTGCCTGGCAGCAGATCCTGGGGCTGGTTCTGGACCTTTGGAAAAATGCTTTGTCTGTGCCTCCGTGGACCCACCTGTGACATGAAGGTAATTAGCGCAAAGGCTGTTATAAGGATTAACTGCGGAAACTCTCAGAAAGTCCTGGGAACTATAACCACCGTCTAGTCAGCACCACAGAATTGTCAGCTGTTACTGTTACCTGCTTTGGTTTCCAACATCTCTGTTCCTACAAGTTTACATTCCAGCTGAAGTTTTTCTTTAAAAAAAATATTTATTTATTTATTTATTTGAGAGAGAGAGAGAGAAAGCAGGAGGAAGGGGCAGAGGGAGAGGGTGAAGCAGACTCCCCGCTGAGCAGGGAGCCCCCATATGGGGCTCGATCCCAGGACTCTGGGATCTGGAACTAAGCTGAAAGCAGATGCTTAACTGACTGAGCCACTTAGTCATCCCTTTGCTGAAGTTTTATAGACATTCATTAGCAGAGTTATGGCACTCTTACTCCATGCCAGGAATTCAGCAGTGGACAAGACAATGGACAGTCTCTTCCCTTGTGGAATTTAGAAGGGAGCAGGAAAGATGGACACCAAAGCAGCAATTATGAGTGTGATGTATCATCTAGAGGTAAGTGAGGGAAGGAAAGCAAAATGAGACCCAGAAACAAAGAGATGTGGGAGAAGCCGTCCTAGATCAGGCATAGGATAGAGCTGTGGGTCTCAGTCAAAGACCTGAGGATTATGGATTTTCCCACAGTGCTTTGCACAGTCTCTGAGCTCCCCAGCGTGCATCACACAGGCAGTGCTTCTGTGGGTCTCTCAGCCCCCCATGGACCATGCTGTATTCTGCTTCACATGCCCATGGGCTCGCATAGGTTCAGCAAGTAACCAGTACTTGATAGATGTCTGCTAAGTAATAATAATGAAAGTTCTGGGGGGCACCTGGGTGACACAGTTGGTTAAGCATCCAACTCTTGGTTTTGGCTCAGGTCCTGATCTCAGAGATGCAGCCCTGCCTTGGGCTCCATGCTCAGCATACAGTCTGCTTAAGATTCTCTCTCTCTCTCTCTCTCTCTCTCTCTCCATCTCCCTCTCCCTCTCCCCCTCCTACCTCCCTGCTCGCTCGCTCTCTCTCTCTCTCTCACACACACACACTCTCTCTCTCTCTGAAAATAAGTAAATCTTTAAAAAAAAAAAAAAAATGAGGGGCGCCTGGGTGGCTCAGTGGGTTGGGGCCTCTGCCTTCGGCTCAGGTCATGGTCCCAGGGTCCTGGGATCCAGCCCCGCATCAGGCTCTCTGCTCCACCGGGAGCGTGCTCCCCCCGCCCCTCTCTCTGGCTGCCTCTCTGCCTGCTTGTGATCTCTGCCTGACAAGTAAATAAATAAATAAATTTTTTTTTTAATGAAAGTTCTGATAGCACTGACTAGATCGAGATGATGACTGATTTTTTATGTTTTACTATATTTAGTTCATTAGATGGACCCTTTCCTGAAGAGGAGGAATTTGAAAGATCCTCTTTTCTTCATGGTGTGTTTTCTCAGGCGGAAGGGAGGTGTGTGCAGGTGCTCAGAACTGGGTTGTGTATAGTAGCGGCCGCCAGGCTCTCCCTGAATGAGAAGCCTCATGGTGGGGCAGCTCCTTGGGGATAACCTCATTTAATCAGCTACTCTTGTCCCAACGGTAATAGGATCATTAGCCAGGCCTCTCTCAGAACCAGCGCTGGAGGGAAAGAGCCCTAAGAAAGGAAAAAGTCTCCTGGCCTGGGATAAGGGAATCCTAAGGAGGAGTCTAGGTGAGAGTCTGTCTGTCAGGAAGCCTGGCCTCTGACCCAACAGGGCAGAGGGGGACTGGGCTGGGGAGGAAGGCAGGGAAATCACCTTTTCCACCCCTTGGTTGAGCCAGGCCTACAATATAAAAAAAAAGTTATAAAAACTAACATAACACATTACATAGATCCTTATTCCTGGAATAATTTCCAGACCATAGGAACGGTTCATACCTTAGAAGTCCACTTGGCAAAACTTCTGGAACATTCAGATTCTTCAGGTTGTAGTAGTTGGACAATCTTGCTTTTAACCACACCCTTTTTAATGTCAGATTCATTTCCCACATCTCTCAGGGTCCTATAGCGGCTGAGGATGACAGAATTATCATGGTCATTCCATTCTGCCCTCTCTTTTCAGAAAGAAAACAATGTTACATTTTGGTGTTTGATGAAAGTAGTAAAACCATTCTCTAAAAATTCTGCGTGATGGGAGAGGCAGGCGGGCGTCTTTCTCCCTCTTTCTCTCTCTCCCTCTCTTTTTCTCTTCTTCAGAAAACAAAACCAGAATTCAGAGAGGTTAAGTCTCTGTTCCAAAGATACACAGCTAGGAAAGGCCAAGTTGAGAGGACAGCCTGGGTCTGTTGACTCCCAGCCTGACTCCTTCCCATACCACCCTACCACTACAGTTAATATTAGGTGTTAAATTGTCTGGCCACAGGGGACCCAGATTAAATACTATTCTAGGTGCATCTGTGAGCTGTTTCTAGACGAGATTCACATCTGAACTGCTGAACTCAGTAAGGCAGATCACCATCCCCAATGTGAATGGGCCTCATCCAACCCACAAAAGATGGAATTGACCCCTGCTTATCTGATTTCTTCAGCTGGGCCATTAGTCTTCTCCTGGCCTCAGCCCTTCCAGCTCTCAGGCCTTCAAACTCTTACTGGAACCCACATTCAGTGCCCCTGACCCTCAGGCCTTTGGATTTGGACTCAGTTACACTGTGGGCTCTCCTGGGTCTCCAGCTTACAGAGGCAGATGGTGAGAATTCTCAGCCTTCATACTGCATGAGCCATTTCCTTATTTAAAAAAAAAAAAAATATATATATATATAGGCACCTGAGTGGCTCAGTTGATTAAAGGGCCTGACTCTTGATTTCAGCTCAGGTCATGATCTCAGGGTCCTGAGACAGCACCCCACATCAGGCTCCCTCCTCAGCACAGCATCTACTTATGACTTTCTAAATAAGTAAATAAATAAAATATTTTTAAATAAATCTATACTTATATTTATCATTTGGATATAGATAGATATCATGACTAATACACTCACTGTCTCCCTTCTGGAGGAGGCCTGGAATATGCAATAAACTTTTACTTACTTCTCCCAACTCCAAAAGAAGGGATGACCCAGCAGGCCGTTCAGGTGCCCCTCCACGTTGTCTCCTGCGTTAAACAGGCAACGAATGAGGTCCTGAGTTTCCTCATCTGGAGAAAGTCGAATCACCTCTTCATTACTTTTAGTCTTCAGTGTCTCAAAAGGGAGTTCTCCCTTCCTTACCACATACAGGACCAGCCATCCAAGGGCCTGCAGGAAAACCACAAATCAAGTCAAAGTTATCTGTGAATCATCACTTTGTATGGAGGTGTAATGCAGGTTATGACCAAATGGAAAGTGAGAGAAACCTCAAGGAGTCCACAGGCTTGGTAGGGACAGAAGACACAGGTTCAGCATGGAGAACCCTTCAAGACAGTATATAGTCCCCATGGTTTAGGATTATAAGGAGCAAAAGATAATCCTAGGTCAGAGTAGTCAGGGAAAACTGCTTAGAGGAAGAGGAATTTGAGCTGGACCTTAAAGTTTGGATCGAATGTCAATAAACAGAGGAGAGGAAAACTATTTTCAACAAGGCAAATGCCAGGACTCTGGCTGGAAACTGGGACTTTGGGTTGGGACTATGTCAAGTGGCAGAAAAAGGAGCCAGTCCAGGTCCATGGGACAGGATGACAGCCCCAAGAGTTAGGCCATGACAGGGAAAAAAGGCCAAGGAGGGGGCCAGCATAGGCACTTCCTATAGCAGAGAAGGCACCACTCAAGGAAGGAGCTAGAATCCTTTTAGCAGCAAGGGCCAGAGGTGGCTGGAGAGCTCTTGCCCCAGGGTCAAGCGTTCTGCATCCTGGACAAGCCCCCAGGACCAAGTTGCCTGGACAGTGTCAGAGTCAATCTGGGAGCTGTGGTCCCCAGGGGTCAGGCTGTTTCTGCTGTCTCCTCCCAGGAAAAACAGCTCTTTCAGGCTCTTCACGTCTGTGGCCAAGATTAGTCTCTTTCCAGCGGGGGATCAATCCCATCCCTCCCATGGGTTTCAGAAGGCCTTCGTATCTGGCCCTCCTAGGAGTTCAGCATACGAGTTCGAAGGAGTGGGGAGGAAAAATCCCATTTGCTTTGTCTTCAGGCAGGAAATACCTCCTGCAGGAACTCTGGAGGTCATCTGGACATATCTCCTGGAGGTAATTTTAGAAGCGGTGTGGCATGCTCGATTCATTGACTATCTCGCCCGTGAAGGAGGAGAGGGAACCAAAGAGATACAGAAAGGAGCCTCTGCAGCCCAGAGAGATGCCATTGTCTGCAAAGGTGTGAAGGCAGTGAGCCCCGGGGGAACGCCTTGAAAGTCAGAAGAGTTAAAGTAGAAATGATGTCCGATTGACCATAGGAAATAAGGGAAGGAATGAAACAAATAAGGAAGCGGAGAGATGGGAAAGTAAACCAATCGTAGAAATTACCTGTAGATCTCTCCTGATTTCCTGCGGCTCTCCAGCCCACTTGACGCTTTCATCAAAATCTGCCAGGCAAGTAGCATTCTTGGAATCTGAGGGACAGTTTGTATATGAATATCCTCTCTCTTCACCTTGTAATTAACTTAAATAAATATGTACCACGATGAGCTATCCTCTCTGAAGAAGGCAATAATAAAGCTTATATCTGCATGGCTGTTTACTCCTCAAAAGAGTCATGTACACTGTGTCATTTGGCCTGTTAGGTATCTGCCACGGGCAGGATTTAAATTTCATTTTTTTCTAGACCTGGGGGTGGGGAAGGTTGAGGATAAATTTAACCAGTTCCCCGCTCGGGCAATTCCTGGGGGCAGTGAGCACAGAATTATAAAGGAACTGCTGGCAGGAGATATGGCTGACTTCCTGAAGCTAAATAACAACTAACCAACGAGACTCCAAATCCAAGAGCAGCTCGCCACAGCCCCCCACTCAGTCGAGCCCACCAACCACAGCCCCTGTGACACTGTCATCAGTTATCACGGATTAACCATGTGCTTGGAATGAGCCACTGCTTATTTGCCCTCTTCGGAATCGTTCTCCCTTGAAGGAAGCCACTGAGTCCTCCAGAAGAAGGATGCATGGATGGGCGAGGTCGGGAACAAGATGAGAGGAGAGCAAGTCAGTGATCTGTCCTTGAAGGAGGGGCTCCTGCTTCTGGCTTGAAGGTGTCTAAGAAAGCCGCTGGGTAACTCTGGGCCGTAGGATGGTCAGCACAGTTGTGTGCTTCTCAAACCCCTTTGGTTCTGAACTTAGATATCAAAGTTGGGTGGAAACTCACAGTCTAGCGAAAACAAACCCATTAAATTATCCAACAAGGGTCCAGAGAGGGGAAGAATGACAGTGAAGGAGGAGAACACAGCACAGGCCCTTTGGAGTTCTGAGTCTCTGAGCAAGGAGACAAATGCCAAGTGAATGTAAAATTACTTGCAACTTTATTTTTTTTTTTAAAGATTTATTTATTGACTTCCGAAAGAGAGAGAGCAAGGAGGGAGAGGGGCAGAGAGAGACAAGCAGACTCTGCATGAGAAGCATAGAGCCCCATGTAGTGCTCGATCCCAGGACCAGGGGATCATGACCTGAGCCAAAGGCAGACCCTTAACTGGCAGAGCCACCCAGGTGCCCCAGTTGCAACTTTAAAAATGCTCGCCAAGGCGCCTGGGTGGCTCAGTGGGTTAAAGCCACTGCCTTCAGCTCAGGTCATGATCCCAGGGTCCTGGATCGAGCCCCGCATCGGGCTCTCTGCTCAGCGGGGAGCCTGTTTCTTACTCTCTCTCTGTCTGCCTCCCTGCCTACTTGTGATGTCTGTCTGTCAAATAAATAAATAAAATATTTTTAAAAAATAAATAAATAATTTAAAAAATAATAAAAATACTAGCCAAAAGTGCAGAATGCTCGGAAACTGTATAACAAGAGCCACATGGCTGTGTGTGGGAGAGAAGTTTCCTTAAGGAATGACGCTCAGATGGAGATCAGTAGAATTCACATGGATGAGTGGAACAGGGAAGAGAGAATTCTAGATAGCATTTCCCAAGGCAGAAAGGAACCTGAGGAATTCCACTCTGACAGAAAGGAGGCCCAAGAGCCTGGAGAGGAGGGATGAAGTTGGAAGTGGCCTGCAATGAAGTTCAAGCGGTAGAGGGTGCACCTTGGAAACCTGGGACTGGTTTCAGCTACTGGAACTGATAAATCCCCTTCACTATTTAAGCCACTTTGAGTTCTCTTACTTAAATTTCAAGTGTCTAATGGAACACTTCACATCTCTTCTAACACTTAATTTTTTTTAACAAGCCCCAGGTTTGTTTTTTTTTTAATTTTTAGATTCAATCAACTATTAGAGTGCTATAAAAATTTTTAACTCTTACACTTAGTTTCTGCACTTACAGAATCACAGACTGCTAGGAGTTGATGGGCAGAGTTAGAATAAGATTTACACACCCCACCCCGCTGTCAGTGAATCAAGAACCCCTTCCTCCTCACTCCCACCCGAGGGATACCATCTAAGATGATATTTTTTCATCAAAAATGTTAATTAAAAAAATAATTTTTATTAAAATAATTTTTAAATAACACATAATTAGGTTACTTAAACAATTTTTTTGTTTGTTTGTTTATTCTGTGCTGCTTATAAGTCACTGTTTTCTTCCAGGCTCTTTCTCTCCTTCCTTATGCGTATCCTCTAGCAGTTCTTTCATATATAGTCTGTGGGTAGAAAGTCTTCCTGGATCCTTAAATGTTTAAAAAAAAAATGTATTTCAACAAATGGTGCTTAGGAAAACTGGACAGCTACAGGCAAAAGAATGAAACTGGACCACTTTCTTACACCATACACAAAAATAAACTCAAAATGGATTAAAGACCTAAATGTGAGACCTGAAACCATAAAACCCCCAGGGAAAAAAAACCAGGTAGTAATTCTTTTGACATTGGCCATAGGAACATTTTTCCAGATATGTCTTCTTAGGCAAGGAAACAAAAGCAAAACTGAACCAAAATAAAAAGCTTCTACAGGGGCACCTGGGTGGCTCAGTGGGTTAAGCCACTGCCTTCAACTCGGGTCATGATTCCAGAGTCCTGGGATCGAGCCCCACATAGGACTCCCTGTTCAGCAGGAAGCCTGCTTCTCCCTCTCCCACTCCTCCTACTTGTGTTCCCTTTCTCACTGTGTCTTTCTCTCTGTCAAATAAATATATAAAATCTTAAAAAAAAAAAAATTAAAAAAAAAAAAAGCTTCTACACAGCAAAGGAAAACTATCAGCAAAATGACAAGACAGCCTACTGAATGGGAGAAGATATTTGTGAATGACATATCCAATAACAGGTTAATATCAAAAATGTATAAAGAACACATGCAACTCAACACCAAAACAAACAAACATTTGATTAAAAATGGGCAGAAGTCCTGAATAGACATTTTTCCAAAGAAGACATACAAACAGCCAATAGACACATGAAAAGATTCTCGACATCATTCATCATCAGGGAAATGCAAATCAAAACCAGGAAGAGATATCACCTTACACTTGTCAGAAAGGCTAGAATCAAAAAGACAAGAAATAATAAGTGTTGGCAATAATGTGGAGAGAAAGGAACCTTTATGCACACTGTTGGTGGGAATGTAAATTGGTGTAGCCACCGTGGAAAACAGTATAGATGTTCCCCAAAGAGTTAAAAATAGAGCTACCCTATGATCCAGCCATCCCACCACTGGGTATTTACCCAAAGAAAACAAAACCACTAATTTCAGTTAACCACTAAGGTTAAGAAAACCCTTATGTGCTGCAGCATTATTTACAATAACCAAGATATGGAAGTATCCCAAGTGTGTATTAATAGATGAGTGGGTAAAAGAGATGTGGCATATATATATATATATATATATATAAGGGTGTCAACAGCATTGGCTTCATGGTGAAGGCCCTCATACTGGTGTACAGACAGCCACCTTCTTTGCTGTATCCTCATATGGTAAAAAGACAACTAGCTAGCTCTTTTTATAATGGCACTAATCCATCCAAAGCAATTTTGAGAAAGAACAAAACTGGAGGCATCACACTTCCTGATTTTAAACTACATTACAAAGACCTAGTAATCAAAATAGTACAGTACTGGTATAAAACCAGACAGACAGATGAGTGAAACAGAGTAAAGAGCCCAAAAATAAACCCACCACACATATGCAGTCAACTAATATTTGACAAGGGAGCCAAGAATGCTCAATGCGGAGAAGAAAATCTCTTCAAATAATGATGTAGGATAAACTGGATAGTTACATGCAAAAGAATGAAAGTAGACCCCTATCTTATGCCACTCACAAAAACTAATTTGAAATGGATTAAAGACTTACATGTAAAACCTGAAACCATAAAACTCCTAGAAGAAAACATAGGGAAAAAGCATCTTGATATTGTTCTTGGCAATGATATTTTAGATATGACACCAAAAGCACAAGCAACAAAGGCAAAAACAAACCAGTAAGACTACATCACACTAAAAGCTTCTGCACAACAAAAGAAACCATCAACAAAATGAAAAGACAATGTATAAAATGGAAAAAAAATGTATGAATCATGTATCTGATATGGAGAATAAATTCCTACTGTTTTAAGCCACCACGTTTGTGATAATCTATTCCAGCAGCCATAGGAAACTAACATACTCAGTTAGCTTTGTTTCTTTGGGTCTAAGTTCTTCTTTTTCATGCACCTCTTTTATGGTATCAGCACATCATAAATATCTTCAGTGATTTTTGACCGTAAGCCTTACTTTGCAGTTGAGAATCCCTGATGCCCTTTGAACTGCTTCTGTTAATGCCACCCAACACAGCGCAGAGATGGAGGCAGTTGTCAGAACTTCTGCTTTGCGTTTTACTCAGTGAAACTTGGAGGTAAGCAGGATGTGCCACTTAGTAGGGTATTTTGGCAGAAATCTTGTGGATTTAACTGCTCTTTGTTTCTCTTGAGATCATCAACCTCTAGTGTCTCAAGTAGTAGCCCAGTCTGCAGACAGACAGGCCGGGCACAGATGCTTGGTCTGTGGGGAATGCACAGGGTGTGATCTTCCTAATTTTTATTGATGCAGCAATCTGCCTGTTAGCTGGTCTTGTGTCCTCTCCTGCTTCTGGCTTCCATTACTCCTGAGTGGCATTTCTTTGCAGTACTCCCACTTTCATGAGTAATATTTAGTTGTGGCATCCTGCATCTGTCCTGGGCTCCTGTGTCCTTCTCTCATCCCATCCTATCATGTTCAGTCTCTTTACAATTCCTCAAAGATTTTGTCCTGTAAAACTTCTTTCGTTATTTTGACCCCAGCTAGGAATTCATTTAACAATCTTCTCCTGTCGTTTTAGGGATTTAATACAAGGAATAGATTGTGGTATGTGTTAGGTTCACCACCTGGAGGCAGAAATATAATCAATTCTCAATTCTCTATTGTTCAAGGTTAAGAATAGAAGAGGTGGGGGTGCCTGGGTGACTCAGTGGTTTAAAGCCTCTGCCTTTGGCTCAGGTCATGAACCCAGGGTCCTGGGATCGAGCCCGGCATCGGGCTCTCTGCTCAGCGGGAAGCCTGCTTCCTCCTCTCTCTCTCTGCCTGCCTCTCTGCCTACTTGTGATCTCTGTCAAATAAATTAATAAAATCTTTAAAAAAAAAGAAAGAAAGAAAGAAAGAAAGAACAGAAGACATGGTATCAGAAATGCCAAAGAAGAGGTAGTGATATGTGGCTGTGAACTTGATATGTGAACATATGTGACTCTTCTGTATCAAGATCAGCGGTTAGAACTGAAAAGGACCCTGCCCTTGGCTTCGTCTTGAGGACTCTGCCTCACTTTGTAGAGCTGCACATATTTCTGGCCTTTGTCAGTCTCCCCAGAAAAGTTGCTTAAAACCAGGAAGGAATACCGCTAGCCCTTGTCCTCAAACTAAAAGCCAGATTCCAGTTGTATTCTGATGTCCACATACTTCTTTCCAAGTCTCATCCAGGACCTTAAATACTGTTCTCTGCTCTCAATACCTGAACCCTCTTTTTGTCTTGTTCCCTTACACCTACCTTAAATCTCAGTGCATGCCTGTAGATTAGGTATCTGTTTCTGCTTAGCCCTCTGGGCAAGTACCTGGCCTGTGCTGAGCACCTACAACATACAGGTAACTTGTCTAACACGCTGCACCTCATAGCGACCTTATGATGGACGTATGGTCCATCTTACGTGAGGAAACTAAGGCTCACAGAACTAAGTGACTTGTTGGAGGGTGCAAAGCTACAAAGCGGCAGGACTAGGCTGCAAGCCTCCCTACACATGACCAGACTCTTTCTGCTGCATCACATGGTGCAGGAAGCCAAGACTCTTTCGGCTGCACCACATGGCCTAGGACTGGACACTCAGCTCCGCTTCTTTCCGTTAATGTTGCTTTCATTGATTTTGGTTTTGGCTGAGGCCAGTGGGTGCTGACTCGTCTGCCCACTTGCTGTATCTTATCCTGGCACGCCCAATTTTGACCTTGGTTTTGCCATTAAATGTGCCTGTGTGGCTTAATTAGTTAAGCATCTGCCTTCAGCTCCGGTCATAATCCCAGGGTCCTGGGATCGAGTCCCATGTTGGGCTCCTTGCTCAGTGGGGAGCCTGCTTCTCCCTTTGCCTGCTCTGCCTGCCACTTCCCCTGCTTATGTGCCCTCTCTCACTCTCTCTGACAAATAAATAAAGAAAATCTTAAAAAAAAAAAAAAAGTTCACAGTGGCTACCATCTTAGCTGAAGGAATACACCTTCAAGAATCTCTGATTTGCAGGCTACTTTAGGAACTCAAAATTCTGGAGCTGACTCCATCCAAGACATAACCTTCATACTTGTATTTGCCAAAGGAAATCTGAAGTTAGCCTCGTATCATTGGCATCTGCAACCTCCATGTGGGGTAAGGTTCTACCTGGTAGCAGGAGAGACAGCACATAATCCTGAATCTGTTGCGTTAAACCTCACACTGAATGATCCACATTTACTCTACTCCTTTCTGACCTGTAATGAATATCCTTTCTTTCTGTAAATAAAGACCCCACGATTTGTAGGTGAAGACTGGGGACTCACCTATTAAGATGTTTTGTGGGCGTAGATCCTGGTGTGTGTATCCACACAGCAGATGGAGATTCTCAACAGCCTTAAATACAGATGAGAGGACGTTTCGGGCAAACACGTCTTCCTCATTTTCCACAGCCTCCCCACTGCATGTAGCAAAGTGTTCCTCCAGGGTCTGCTCACAGAGGGCAAGACACACATACAGACAGTCCTTGTAGTTCTCACTCCCATAGAATGTCACCAAGTCACTATTTGTTCGGCTGCTCTGTAGACAGGACACTTCCTGTTGTCCGCGTGTGCTGCCTTCAGAGAATCGTTTCACAGCTACTTCCTGCCCTTCGTAGAACCCAAGGTAGATGCCCCCTTCAGAAGTGTCAGCGATTTTATATTCTTCGTCAATAAAGATCTTGAGATTGCCAATCATAGGGCGGTATATTCTGCGGAGATGTTCCAAGGCCTCCCCCCAGCGTGAGCTCTGAGGCTTCCAGTCTTCCACAGGAGGGCGACCATCTTCTCTGGCCCCATGAGAGAGAAGAAGCTTTACAAGGGGAGCATCATAATTGCGTCTCGCTATCATCACAAGATCCCCACAGTCCGTGCTGGCTCCTTTGGTGCATAAGAGTTGAGCAATTTTCCTCAGTTTGAGTTCAACAGCCAACAGAAGCGCTGTTTTGCCCTCACTGTCTGTGTCATCAATCTCTATATGTTCTTGTTCCAAAAGCATCTGCACTAAATCCAAGTGCCTCCTTTCCACTGCCAGGATCAAGGGTGTCTTCCCTTTCTCTCCCCTCACATTGACATCAGCCCCGTGGTACAGCAGAAGGCGAGTGATGTCCTCCAAGTTTCTATCATCAGAGTTCCTAAATGCATAGATCAAAGCATTTCTGCCCATATTGTCACGGGCTTTGACATCTGCCCCCATCTCATCAAGGAGGATCTTCAAGATGTCTGCATGTCCATTTTCAGCAGCATCCATTAGAGCTGTGGCCCCTCCTTTTCTAAGCCTCTTCTGATTCTCCTTTGTCTTTCGACTCAGATTCACCTCTGCCCCATTCTCATACAGGAATTTTAAGGCTTCCTCCTCACCATGCACGGCAGCTTCCATGAAAGCTGTGAAGCCATTAGCATCACACTCATTGACATCTGCTCCTTTAGAAAGGAAAAGTTTGAGCAGCTCCACATTTCCCACAATCCCAGCAATGATGAAGGGAGTGGCCTCATTCTTCTTCTTTAGAAAAGGGTCTGCACCATAGTGAAGCAGAAGATTCACCATGTCCTCCCGGCAACATTGTACCGCGTTATGCAAAGCTGACCAGCCCCATTCATCCTGGAAGTTGACCTCAGCCCCTCCTTCCAGCAATTGCTGGAGAAGCTCGATGTTTCCTTCTTTAACAGCTTTGAGTAACTGAATGCCATCCTCTAATGTCCTCTCAGTGTTGGAGGGTGTGGGACTCTCCTGAAGGCTGTTAGGGCTCTTGGTCTCCATGACGATGGTAATTACCACTGGCTACAATTCTGTGCCTTTTCTTTGAGAAAATGAAAACTTCTCTCCTTGGGACTTGATCAAAGAGACATGGAGCTCTTTGAACCATCAGGATAAATAGGGACTATCTGGCTGTGGACCAGCAATATGAGGAAGGAAATATTCTTGGAAGTCTTCTGACATTCCACCAGGAGATGAGCCGTTTTGTAATTTTATAAAAGTGAGAAAGCATTTGAATCAGAAAAGTTAATTTTACTAGCGACTTCTTCAAAATACATCTAATGATTTATATATAACTTTTTACTATAGAATATTATGAACATATATAAATTAAAAACAAGAAAATTATGACACTGTAGTCCCACCACCCAGAAATAGGTGTTAAGATTTCAGAGGATGCCTGGGTGGCTCAGTAAGTTAAGTGTCTACCTTTGGCTCATGTCATGGTTTCAGAGTCCTGGGATTGAGTCTTGTGTCAGGGGTCCTTGGTCTGTGGGGAGCCTGCTTCTCCCTCTGCCTGCTGCTCCCCCTGCTTGTGCTCTGACAAATAAAAAAAAAAAAAAATTAAGACTTTAGTATATTTCTTTATTTTTTAAGATTTTTTAAAATTTATTTAAAGAGAGAGAGTGTGCAAGCAGGGGAGGAACAGAGGGAGAGGGGGGGAATCTCAAATAGACTCTGCACTATGCATAGAGCCCATCACAGGGCTCAGTCTCAGAACCCTGAGATCATGACCTGAACCGATATCTAAAGTTGGGTACCCAACCAACTGAACCACCCTATTTTAGTATATTTCTATAAATTTTTAGAAAAATAGTTGAGATCGGGGCACCTGGGTGGCTCAGTGGGTTAAAGCCTCTGCCTTCAGCTTGGGTCATGATCCCAGGGACCTGGGATCGAGCCCCACATTGGGCTCTCTGCTCAGCGGGGAGCCTGCTTCCTCTTCTCTCTCTCTCTGCCTGCCTCTCCACCTACTTGTCCACCTAATCTCTGTCTGTCAACTAAATAAACAAATAAATCTTTAAAAAAAAAATAGTTGAGATCATGTTATGTGAGGCTACTGTATAAATACCCTGCTTTCTTTCATTTAATGCCATTGTATAAATAATTTCCTATTTATCACAAAGTCTTTGCAAACACTTTTAATGGCTCTGCAATATGCCACCAATCACTTGTTTCATTTCCCTATTACTGAACAGTTTTTAAAAACAATTTTTGAACAAGATTTTTAAAGTTAGGATTTTTTAACAATTGTAAATAACGTTGCAGTAAATTTCATGTTTTAAAGCTTGTTTTCTTATGCTAAATCTTATCATAGATTCATTTCTTATGATAGATTTCCAAGAACTGAATGACTGGTCAAAGTGTAACAGCACGCCAACAGGTCTGAAGTGTTAATTGACTTCAAGCTTATCCGCTCTTTGCTTGCCGACCTAAGTTCCCTGACCTGTAGCAGAACTAACGTACTTTCCTTGAGATTTGCAGACCACTGGCCTTGAGGAGTGAAGGACCAGAATTTCCCAGAAGATAAGTCCTGACTACATTCCGGAACTGCTGCCAGAGATGCCAGACTGCCTGTTTAGGGTCATACTGACAGGACTGACTGGCCACCTGCCACTCCTGCTCACAGCTTCCACCCACCCCCACCATCTTTCCCATCCCTTGCCCCCTAAAGCCCTCTTGCTTCCCCTAGGATGGCCTTTTTTTTTTTTAAATAAGATTTTATTTATTTATTTGGCAGAGAGAAAGAGAGATCACAAGTAGGCAGAAAGACAGTGGGCGGGGGGGAAATAGGCTCCCCACTGAGCAGAGAACCCGATGTGGGGCTCCATCCCAGGACACTGGGATCATGACCTGAGTGGAAGGCAGAGGCCCAGCCCACTGAGCCACCCAGGTGCCCAGGGAGGGTGGCCTTTGAGACAGGAATCTGCCATCTTCCCAGGCTGCCAGTAACCTGAATAAAGCCTTTCCTTTCCCACCATCACCAGCCTCTTCGGTACAGATTCGTGGGCAGCCAACAGCCAAACCTGAGTCTAGAACCCATTCTCTGTCCGGTAACAAAACAATATCATTGTTTTAAAAATGCTCAGGCTATGTTAATAAATATCTTCCATATTAACATACTCTCACTAGAAATAGATGGTCTCTTAAAAGAAAAAGTACCCTCATATATGGGGGAAAAATGTGTTTTGTGTCAATTTGCATTTCTTACACCTATTTGCGTGTCTTAGAACTCTCGGTGCATTTGCTGGCTCTGGGCCTGTCTCCTTCAGGCATGCGCGCTTCCTTTCAAAGTAGTAGAGAGACCTGGAAAGAGCTTAGACTCCAACCTCCCAAGATTGAAGTTTGAACCGCCGCTCATTTAACTTCAGACCGTTACTTCCTAATTGTGTAACATTAGGTTATTCTCAATTTTCCGCACCCTCTTGCTGTAACGTATGGCGAAAATTAGGCATTCAATAAATGATAGACTGAATCACGTCCCTTCAGGAAAAACAAAATTCAGCGATTCCTACTCTCGCCCTCCGAGCGCGCAGATGGAGGGGCTGGTGGCGCGGAGTCCAGCTGCCCTCGGTCCCCTGGGGGCAACAGGGCGGCCGTTCAGCCATCGCTCAGCACCCACCCCCTGCTGCCCGCCGATCTGTAAGACTCCACCGGCTCCGGAGCCCGGAAGCGCCGCGTTCCTGCCGCCCGGCCGCGGGGACAGTCGCCAAGCCCTCGCCGGCAGAGACCGAGATCGATGGTGCCGCCATCACCCGGCAATGAAAACTCGGAGACGCGGGTTTGCGCTCCAAGGTCCGGCTACCACAGGCGTGAGGCAGGCAGGTGGGAATAAGCGAGCAGCGCAGGGGAGGAAGCCGAGGACCCCCGCTTCCCCCCCGCGCCCTGCGGGAGCGAGGAGACCCCGCCTCGAGGAAGCGGTCGCTTCCGGTTCCGTTTTCTCGCTTCCGCAGCGGGGATTCCCGGAGGGGTGGGGCTGATGGGGCGCCGCGGGGCTGCCGCCGACCCCGCACTCCCCGGGGTGCTCCGTCAGTGAAGCGTCTACGTTTGGCTCAAGTCATGGTTTCAGGGTCCTGGGATCCAGTCTTGTGTCGGGGTCCTTGCTCTGTGGGGAGCCGCACACCCGCTGCCCGCCCCAGAGCCCAGGGAATCTCTCCGAGGAAACCACCTCGCGAGCCGCCCCGCTGCCCTCCTGGGGCGCCTCTTACCTCCTGAACTCGGTCGCCGGGCCCTCGGCTCTTCCGTGGAGAGCCCTCGGTCGCCGAAGGCGGAGACCCGCAGAAAGCACCTCCTCTGGCTGTCGCTGGGCCGGCGGGGCGGGGCTGAGAGAGAGAGTGAGGGAGGGAGGATCTGGGGCGCATTTAACCCTTGGCAGGACGGCGGAGGGCCCATCTGCGGGTCCGACTCCCAGCCCATCGCCTTCCCGCCCTTGAGGCTTCCAGGCCACATCTTCCCGCGTCATCTGGACCTTATTCCAAGTCCCCTACCTGCTTGAGGGAAATGAGTGGTAAAGAAACATTTCCTGCCCATTGCTTTGCAAGGGACATGACCCCCGTTAACCCCTGACAATCCTGATCACGACACACCTGAGGCTCAGAGAAGCTCAATAAACTCACTTATCTGGGCACACGCAACGCTCTCACGGCCCAGAAGGCCACCAGCCTGGCAGGCTAGAGAGCTGGTCCTGTAGCCAGCACTTCTAGGGGAGTGACTTCAGGCGGGTGGATGGCTTTCTTGCCACTTTCCTAGCACGGAGATGCGTACTGTGTACTGAAGGCCGCCGTGGGAAATATTCCGGTCCTCAAGGAATAGCCAGTCTCGATGGGGAGACCAACTCCTGACCATCTTGAGCCAGGAGAATCCAGGAGGGGTGGCCCAAGAGACATGTGGGGAGTGACACCTGTTCTGGTAGGAGGAGACTTGAGAATGCCCAGAGACCCCAGCCACAGGGCTGGGTCCAGAGCTCCAGACCGAAGAAGGAGCCACCTCCAAGAGCAGACGCAAGCAGGCCCAGGAGCCGGTGGGAAACCAAGGGGGAGAACATGCAGAGAAGCCTAGGCTAAGGCTATAAATGTAAGGCTGTCCCCCGCCATCCCTTTGGCGTCCCCTTTCCACACACAACATGTTGATATGTGGACACAGTGTCCTCACCCTCCCCTTCTTTGGTCCAGAAAGATCCCTCAGGCTGCAAGGATGTGCTCTAAGAGTGAGAGAAAACTGCATTTGGCTCACCAGAAGCTCTTCTTCAATCTTGGCCAGGAGACAATGGGGTCAAATTGAATCAGAAATATTACTGACATTCTCACAGCTTCATCATAATTTTGCTAATTAAATCCAGATTTTCCCACTTCCCTGTGACTGCAGTAAACATTCATCTTACGTATTCTGTGACGTGTTCAAAATAAAAAGATGAGGAAGTAGAGGTGCAGCTAAGATAGGAAACTGACAATTGTAAGCAAAACAAAACAAACAAAACCAGAATTGCTCAGGACCCAAGTGATCATAAAGCAGAACTCCAAAGGAATAAACAAATAAAGGAGTAGCAAGAAATGTAGGCAAAGCAAAACAGCTGGCACAGCTAGAAACTCTCTAGCACTTGCCGGTGCATGGAGGCTGTTGACAGGGCATTCCAGGCCCATGGGCAGGAGCAGGAAATGGCTAGACTCTTGCTAGCAGAGGTCAAGGCATTAAGTCTCCAGAATGCTTAAGAGCAAGGACTCTGGCACCAGACTACCCCGCTTCAAATCCAGACTCTCCTACTATGATAGAATAGTTACAAAAAATAGCCACATTTTTTTCAACCCTCTCTATACCCATGCCCTCCACAATTTAACTTCATGCTTTTTCTCACTAAGTACTCTCATTACTCCCCCTCTTTGAATCTGAGCTGGGGACCCTGCCACCATAGAATGAAGCCTGGTCTAGCCTGCTGGGTGATAGGAAATACATGGCCCAGACACCACCACTGCCCAAGCCAACAACCAGCCAATCCTTAGATATATGACGAAGGCCATCCTAGACCAGCCCACTCCCGTCAACTCTCACCAGCCATCCAGTGGGTCACAGACACAAGAACAAGCCAGTAGAAATCAGCTGAGCCTGGCCCAGATAAGCAGAGGTGCCTAGCTGACCCACAGAGTCACGAGAATAATAAATGCTTATTATTTGAAGCCACAGAGTTGTGGAAGGGCTTGTCATGCAGCAATAGCTCACCAATACAGCCACCGACTAACTATTTGAATTTGGGCAATTTTCTTAAACCTTCCAGGACTTGATTTCTACATCTGCAATATGGTGATATTAAACAATATTAAACAATAACATAATTTACCCCACGGGACTATGGTACAGATTGCAGAAATGGACCTACATGAGGCACTTGGAATAGTGCCCATCACACATACATAGCTACAATTTGTGCTGAGTATTTTCCGTAAATTTCCTCCTTCTGTCATCACAAAAGTCCTATGAAGCCAGTCCTGTTCTTATTCACAGGTTACAGGAAAAAGTGAGTCTCTGAGAAATCCAATAATGTGCTGAGATCATTTGGCTAATAAGGAGCAGATATGGGACTGAATTCAGGGCCTGCTGTCTAAAGCTTGATACTACCTTGTCTGTGGAACCACCTCTGGGAACTGGCAAGATGGAGTAAGTTAAAGCAATGATACCGCCCAGCACAGAACTCTCTCTTAAGTGGGGGCCCAAATTATAATCCAAATAAAGGATTAATCCACACATTATTGCTTTTCTTGAAGTTTAAATCAAATCCTTGTCTAGGTTGGTGACCAAAGCTTGGGAATCACCAAAACTGTAAGTCAAGAGGTATCGTTTCTAAATGATGGAGATTCAAACTTCATTATCTAGCCGCTAACCCTCACCCTTGGGATTTCTTCTCTGTTATTTAAATTTCAAATCTTTCTTTTCTTCCCTAAAGCAATTTGAAAAGCTGGACCAATTTAAAAGTTTCAGTGAAAGGGAATTACCTTGAGATCAGCCCTTAGTATGCCCCAAACACCTTTCTCTCTTTACCTAAAAGCTTCAGTTTCTAAAGTTAATTTTGCCCTATTGACTAAAGAACTCTTGTTTTAAACCTTGTACCCACTGGTTCTTAACAGTTATTCTAATTATTCGCATTTATGTTAAACGTTCACATATTTACTAAAATGCGTCAGTAAACAAAACTATAAATTATATCTCTTGTATATCAATCCAGAGGAAGGAGCCAAACAAAATAGGACAAAAGTCAAGCAATACCAAGGAAAACGTTTGCATTGCCTGATATGGCCACAGGGAGGCAGAAGAGGGCTGAGGGATGGGCCAGAGTTGGGGGCCCTTCCCGTCAGGCGGGAGCCACAGCCTGAATTTGGAGAGTGCTGGCTGACCCGGGTTTGAAGGGGCTGATGAATGGCTCAACCCTTGATTTCCTCATTTGAAAAATCTGCTGTGATGCTCTGCATGTCAGATGATCTACGATATGAAACAGCTGTACTATTCTTGAAAGAAACGTAGACTTGGAATCTGGTTCTTCCATTCTACTCAAAAAGTCAATAAAAGATGACTGTCAGGTGCCTATGTGTACAAGGCACTGTGCTGAGTACTAGGGATCAGATGATAATAATAATAATAATAATAACTAATATTCATGGGACAACATTGTGCCAAACACTTACTTCATTCAATGTCCCCTCGGAGGGGTTCACTTTTCTATCTTCATTTTATTGATGAGGGAATGACCCTAGTAACTTCCCAAGGTCATAGAGCAAATGAGCCAGGATTCCAACCATTTTGATTCCACGGCCAGGCCTGTGAACTGCTTTGCTGCAGTCTGTTCTGTGTCATCTTATCTAGGTGAATAATACGGCTTCTGGTCTTAAAGAGACCAGTTTAGGGGAAGGAAAACATGTGAAGTGCTCCGTGCAGAATGGGCAGCAAAGTCAAGAGTGTGTCCTAGAATCACAGATGTGGGGGAGATTAACTTGGTGCAGTAGACATCTGGGAGGGCTTCACAGAGGAGGTGATGCTTTTGTTGCATTTAGAGGTGGGCATTCCCCTCCACATCACTCCCAGTTAAAAAAAATAAGAGAGGAAGAGGGCATTCCAAGCAGAGAGAACAGGATGTGCATAGAGGCCATCTGGGCAGGAGACAGATCAGGAGAGGGACTTGGGTCAGCTCAGGGTGAGCCTCAGATGCTGTGGTCAGATCCGGACTTTCTTTTGGAGTCAAAGAGGAGCCATTGAAGGGGTTTGAGTGCAGCCACGATGTGGTCAGATCTGTGCTTTAGGGATAAAGACTGGTAGCATGGGCATAGGTGGGAGAGGCCAGGGGCGGGAGACCAGGTGGAAAGCTGTCTTTATGGCTCAGACTGGAGAGGACAAAATGCTCCTCTAACGAAGTCTTGGTGAGCCCGGAGAGGAGAAGCTGGACACGACCCGTTTCCAAAAACGGGATGAGCTGACGTGCAGAAGAGATGGTGCAGCCTGAATTTGGGTGGCCAGTACCTCTGTGTACGTGTCAGGGTTAGAGAAATGGAAGGCAGTGCGCATCTGCGGGGGACGACAGTGACCTTGGTTTCAAATGTGTTATGTGTAAAGAACCTGTGGGACATCCAGGGACAGGTCTGAAGCTCAAAGTTGTAATCTGAACTTTCCTCCTGCTGGATTTAAAACCAATCAGTAACTTAAGAGACATTTGCTGAATGCTTATTTGCGAGGCCCTGGGGAGAAAGAGACCTGCCTCGTCCCAGGAGCTCACCACAGGGACAGAAAGGCAGAAAGGCAGAAAGGCAGAAAGCAGGGATATAAGTGCTCCAGTTCAGGTGAGCGTTGGCAGCAGTGGGACATGGAGAAGCATCCGTAATCAGACCCAAAGGCTCAGGCAAGTCTCCCCAGAAAGACCCTTGAGATGGCTTTTGGAAGATGCCTCCTTAGCTGATTAAGGAGGTAGAGGACAGCAATGAGGAAATGAGGGGACCCAGCAGCGGGGTGGTCCAGGATAAGAAAGCCAAGAAATGTGAGACAGTAACAGCAAATCTGGGAACTGGGACAGATTTGTTTTCAAGGGACAGGGTCGAGAGTAGCAAGTGAGGTCTCAGAGGCCAGCCACAGCCTCCTTAGGAAATGCTTTCCCTGCTGAGCCAAAGCCTAGAGGGGGCAGAGGTCGAATGACATCAGAGCCACTTGCTAACAGTTTGATCTTCAGGAAATCCCTTAAACCCTCAGTGAAGCATTACAGCCTGGGACTGCTTTGAACCTGGCACCTGGGACATGTAAAAGGTCAACAAAGGAATGTTCTCCTCTCTAATGTGGACCTACCACCTTCAGCCACAGCATGGAAGCCAAGACCACTTTTTATGTGAGAGGGAGGGCTAGGGGGATGCGGCCCTTGAGGATGGTCTCACTGAACTGTGTGGCCCGCTAGCACACACACACCCCGCCCCCGCCACTGGTTGTCCATCATCCCCGTTCTTTTCTCTATGACTCACTGACTACACCTGCCTTTTCCTCCTGGCTGACCACATTGTTTCAAAAAGCACACATCTGTGCCCTTGTCTCACCATATTCAGGATCCCTACCCACTACTGAATAAAAGTAGTTACTGCTTTTGGTTTTCTGCCAGGCACGTGGGATGCACTCGAAGGCATGTAAAATGGCGAAAAGATGGAAGGAAAAGAAGACATGTGAATGCCTCCCTGCCTCCCTGGGTCCCCAGCTTTCTTCTTCCCCCATCAGTCACCTTCCCACACCCATCTCTTGCACACCGGATGACCCCTGATGTTGTAACTGGGTTTCCATCGCTCCCATCCAACCCCACTGCTCTCTCCAGCCAGCTGCCCGGGGTCCGTTCCTTGCCCCATGAGCCCCAGTTCCTCGAATCACAGGCTAACAAACCTCACGGAGCTGGTGGAAAGACTCCCTGAGATCGGGGCCCATCCATAGCCTCTGACCGTATCTTCCTTCTCGGGCCCCTCAATTCTGAGTCCCTCCTGGAGATGCCCACAGAAACATTCCTTAGACCTGGTTTTCCAGCCGACATTCCTGGAGTCTGGTCACTTACTCAGACAAACAATAGGGGAGAAATAAAAGCCAAGAGAAGGTCCAGATCTGTGGATAAACAGGTAATTCAAGAAAAGGGCTTGGGAGGATTACAGTAGGAAGACCCTGGGCTCACCCCATCCCACATGGTCAACTAGATATCATCCACCTGCAAGTGGATAAACTAGAGAGTACAGATAATTCGATAGAAAAGGAATTTCTAAACAGTGGTAATGGGGTGGGGGAGAGGATCAGTGGGGTAAGGAGAGAACAAATAGGCTATTGGCGAAGGAAGAGCTGATACGATCCTTGCAAACCCACCCCAGATCCTTTCAAGCCCAGCTCAACCCGCTGGCATCCTCAGCCCATGGGATGGAACAGTGTCATGTACAGAGTGGCTTCCCACAGTACATCTCAGAGCCGTCTGTGAAATTATTTGCAAAATACTAATGCTTTGAATTTCTATGAAATCCTAATGCAAATTAAAAATGGGCAAAAGTGAGTATGCCCTGAAAGCTACCTTGTTTAACTTGTCACCTGCGGCTACTGGACCAAGGGGAGCCTCCCCTCGTGTTGTGAGAGGCCAAGTTGGGAATGGTTAGCTCTGGGTGAAGGACATGGGCTCTCCAATGACAGCAGGCTGACTGGGTCCCTTTGACACAACACAACAGCCTGACGCAAGTTGGGACTATCATCGGCTAAAGGAAGTTACCAATCTCGGGGGCCACCCTTAGCACCTGGGCCCTTCTCATCAACTCTGCCAGTCACCAGACAAACATGGGTCTTCCCCTTGGGCCTCTGCCTATGACCCGAGAGCTCTGGCATGTGCGGGGAGGGCTCTCCGGAGGCCAGCTCCTGCCCCAGGCTTCCTCTCCCTCTTCCCACCTGCACAGAACTTGCAGCCAGGATCTCATATTTGGGTTTTATTTTTATTTTACAAGAATATAACATGCTAAAACAGGGAAACAAGGGTAAAGTACATCCTTCTTATCTAGGAAACCAGCTCCATTGTCAACAATAAATAAATAGTTAAGCAGTGAGGAGTCCCTGACAGGCGCTAAGAGGTTCCCAGCACGTTCAGAGGTAGAGTCTGGTGGAGAGGGAGACAGGCTGCCAGCTCCCGCTGAGATTCTCCAGCAGAGGCAAACTGAAATTACAATAATAAATAACAATACCAACAACACAACAGTAATAAAAATAATATGCTATGACAATTGTCACAAAACCAACAACACATTATACTTAAATAATTTTCTCCTGGAGGAGCTCAGAGCGTAGAGAGAACAGTGTTGCTTTTCCTGGGGTCGAAGGGGGCCGCCTGGTTCATTCAGTTCCTGGGCCTGGGCTCCACCAGGAAAATGCGTGTTTGGGGTTGCCCTGAGGTGACAAGCAGGTCCTGATTCCCCGCCCCCACCCCAGTCGGGTTCTTCTAAGCAGCCTCTCTCTCCAGCTGCACCCCTGGCTTCTATCTTCCAAGGGCCACCGTGGTCCCTGGTCCAACTTCCCCCAACACTCCAGTAAGTGCACCTCACATCCACAGGAAGGAAACATAAGGTTCCCCTTCCATTCTGGGCATCTCTCTTTCCCTGTTCTCACACCCAGAAAAAATGCTGGCTTGATTTCAACGGAACTTTTGGGAACTGCCAAGAGATTTCTTAGGATCCTTTTCTTCCTCATTCCATACTGCAGAGCCCAAGAGCTGAACTAGCCGCTCACTGAGAGGCCCCACACCTTCCGCCTCATGGGCCCTATGGTCTAGGGCCGCATGGGGCCAGGGGAGGGCACACTGCCCCCCCCACACACACACATCAGGCCCTACTCACAGATGGACCTTGCTTCAAGCACAGGGCCGGGGGCCGCCTGCAAAGGTCACCAAGAGCACCAAGATTAATTTCACAGGAGCACAATGGCCCCTCTTCCAGGCTCTCTACTGATGTGGAAAGGGGCTCAAATGGCCAGTTTTCGAGGTATTAAAAAAAAAAAAATCTCATTTTGGGCAAGCATCAAATTGTTCTGTGGCCTTGCAAAGACCATGAGGCTGGACACAAATGTGGGGAAGGGCAAGCTAAGGGAGCCCCAGGCAGCCTGGAGGCAGGTGAGGAGGGCAGAGTGGGAAGGCACCACATCCGCACCTCCCTCCTGGGCCCGGGCACCCGGCAACTAGGAAAACAGGATGTAGCCAGAGTCATCTCCTCCCCGGAGGAAGAGCTGGTCTGGCTGTCCTGCTCTCCTTTTCAAGTTTCCTTTACCCATGTTTCCCAGTCCACCCTGGAATAATTCTTGCCCCGTGGAGAACAACAAGAGCAAGGATAACTCCTAGGCCGCCTTTCCTTTCCCCAGAGAGCCCCACGCGACCCTCATCTTCGGCCCTTATCCGCCGGTCCTGGAAGTGGGGGTGGAGGGGACCCTCTCATGCACGGAGCCCAGTCCCACAGTATCTGGAGGAGAGGCCGCTTCCAAAACAGGCTGCCAATGGGCTTTTTTCTTCACTGTCCTCTCGTGCTTGCTTGGTGGAATCTGCCTTAGGGACCGGTGACTCCACCTCTCCCCCCGGGGCTGGCTCCCTCCCCGCCACGAGGCTCAGGTGTGCAGGGGCTCTGCGTGGCTGCTGCTGGCCAGAGAGGCAGAGGCTTGGGCCACCAGGTCCCGGTAAGCAGGGGACTTCAGGAAGCGTGGATAGGAGTCCTTCTCCATCAGGGTGCGAGTCTTCCCCTGAGCCACGTCAAAGCACGTGGCCGTGGCAGTCTGCAAGTTCATCCTGGTCAGCTCCCTGGTCTCGTGGTCTATGTTCACCTGTGGGAAGGAAGGCAAGCATGTGGGTGAGGGGAGCGTGGGCCAGGCAAGGGGTCCAGAGGGCCACGGGGTTGAGGGTGGCGGGGAGGCTGACGGGCCTGAACCAGGAACCTGGGGTCTCCTGAGTTGACCATTAACTGGCTTTTCAACTCTGGGCCCGTCCGTGCAATTGGACGCAGGATCTTTTCTCCAATCTCCCAAAGTTATCAAGGATGTATGAAGAATGTATACAGAGCTAACGCCTTTTCCTCCCTGCCTTCGGACAGTCCTGGTTCAGTTCTCCGTCGCCTCTCTCCTCAGGTTAACGCCAGAGCCTGCTAACTGGTCTCTCTCCTCCACCCTCATGCCTGTAGCCGGTTCCCTAGCCAGCGATTAGAGTGAGCCTCGGAAAACTCAAGTCAGGTTGCCAGCAGCAGTGCTGTCCTCCTGTGTCACTCAGAGGAAAAGCCAGCGTTTGTGCTGGGCCCACACAGCCACCTGGGCCCACAGCTGGCCCCCTGCCCCCTGGTCTGACCTCTCCTACTCTGTCTCCCTCACTCTCTGAGCTCCACTCTGGCCCCCTTCCTGCTGGCTTTTGCACTTGCCATTTCCTGTGTTGCAATGTTCTTTCCCTCCCTTCTTATGTGCATCTGTTCATTTGTCACCTAATGGGGTGGCCCACCCCTCACTTCCCTTTGTAAAACAAAAAGACCTCATATCCGGCCACCCTGTACTCCAGGGCTCCCTTTCAAATCCTGCTTTGCTTGGGTCAGAACACGCACTGTCACCTGACATGTTATTTACTCATTTAATCGGTTATTGTCATCTTCTCTCAATAGTAGAGACTTCTTGTCCCAGCTATGTCCCCAGTGACTATAACCGTGCCTTGCATGTAACTGGTGCTCAATAAGTCTTTATTGAATAACGTGGAAAAAATTAAAGTGCTCAGAAAAATACAGAGGCGGCTACAAAAGCAAGGCATTACTATTCTCTCTCCACGAGGTGGCCCCACTCGCTTTGCCAAACGCTGGTGGCAGGCAGCCAAGACCGGAGGAAAGTGCAAAAATTCACCACCCACGGACCAGCCAGCCAGAGGCAGGTCAGTCGGGAGACGGAACCGGGTCACACGAGGTCCCCAGGTTGACCCGTCTCTCCACTCGTGTGTTTTGAGTCTCTTTGCAAAAGTGGGTATGGACAGAAGCCAGAACCCCTCCCTGCCAAGCCCTCCACCCCCTCAGCGAGTCTGAGGGTGACAGCAGCCAGGAGTCGCAGGGCGCCTGGCTCTCCTAGTCTCCGGCCACGGAAGACCATTCAGCCCTGTGCCACATAAGATCGCTTCCTAAAGTCAACTCTTCCCCGACTAGACCGCCCCCAGCCCCAGTCCTCGGCGGGGAAGGGGCAGCCAGGGTCTGGAGGAGCCCCGGAACCTGCTGAGGTTCTGACCTCCTTAGGAGCTTCGCTGCGGATGAACTCCTCAAAGATCTTGTGAGCCCGGGAGGCCAGCTTGGTGGCCGACCGGAGCTTCTTAAACTCCTCGCAGGCCAGCCAGAACTCCAGGTTCTCCTCGCTGAACTCTGTCTTCAGGAAGGCGTGGAAAGCGGCCACTCCATCTGGGGTTGAGGGGAGAGAGGGAGAGACAGGTCAGACAGCGGGACAGCAGGGAATAAAAGAAGAAAGACGGCAATTGTGGTTAATGGTTCTATTTTTAGGATGTAATTTTCTTGAACAAGGACCTGCCTTTGTGTTCTGAACAGAGGCTGGCACACTAGGGGATCATTATTATTATTACTACGACTATTATTTTGCCCACGCTTTTCAGCATCCCTCAGACTGGCTCCAAAGCACATGGGTACACATGTGCCATCCACAGACAGACACAACAGGGTCCTACTCACTTTTACTGCTCAGTAGCAAGTCAAATGACTCTTTCCACCCCAGCACATCTTCTGAGAAGTTTCTACTAAAAGAGAAAAAAGAAAAGCCAAGATTTTCATTTTGAAAAAAACCAGCACAGTAATGCATAGCATAAATCCCATCCGGAACTCTGATGGAAGTTGTAGGATTCACATCGTCGGGTGATTATTGGAGCTGACTGCTCGAACTCTTAATTGAGGCTATAGGTATTTTTCTAGAGCACAGTTCAGTAACGAGAAACCAAATTCGAGGACCTTCTGCCCCTCAGTAAATAACTCTAAGATGGTCTCTTCGCTGTCCAAAAATTTTTCTCTTCCTCTGACTCTGAACTTTGTTGTCTACACTTGCCTCATGAAAAGCAGGGCCTCAGGGAGAGAGATGAACTCTACCCATAACGCCAGAGACCAGAGCAGCACCTGGCGATTGAACACTGGTATTCATGTGGAAGGGCTTGTAGGGAGAGTGTACACTAATGGAGGAAGAGGCATTGACTGAAAAGCCTCAAGTGTTCGCAGACCCTGTCCTAGCCCTGGCTGCGTGGACAATGACATCTCCAGGTGGGGGAGTCTGGTACATTCCGACCCTGTCTGGTAGCTAGACAGCCCTGGTCTGTCGGTGACCTCAGAACCCAGGCGCCCCCTATCCAGTCACCCATGGCAGACCAGCGGGAATCTTCACTAAAATCTCCAGGAAGGGGTCACCAAGGCCCACCATTCATGTCCTAATTTCTCCTTGTATTTTCTTTCTTGTGGCTCTTTCCCTAAATCCGGCTCCCTCCCCTCCAGGGCCCTAGGCCGGCTAGCGGGGCTTACCCCTCTTTGCTGTGTTTGCTGCTCCACTCAAACTTGCCAACGCTCCCAGTATCAGAGCCCAGCTCTGATTTGTGAAGAAAGATCCCCAGCCGTGTCTTGAACTCTTTGGCTCTGGAAGACAAAGCAGGAACATGTAGGATCCTACACGGATTCAGCCAGGGCAAAAAGGTTTATGGGGTCCCAAAGACTTTAGACTGGTGTCCCCTCATTCCAGCCTCAAGGGTCCCTGGGACACTTCAGCTGTTTCCAGGGCTTAAACTCTGCTTGTCACTTAATATCACCAACCCAGAACAATGAAAGTAATCCTTTAGCTGTTTCTCAGTAGGACTTAAACTTTATGAGTTTAGAGCACAGCACACGTGGGCTTTTCCCCACTTAAGCCACACTGCTCTGTCTTTGTGGCTGTTGGTGAGCAGAAGGCAGTTCCCCACCCTCTAGGCTTATCATGCGTGTTTTGGGAACTGTGCGGAAATTGATTCCTGCTTTCACCTTCTTCATCTTTTCCTTCCCAGTCACCAGCTCCAGCAAGGACCAGACCTGGTTCAGTAGCTCCCTGGGAAGTGGGCACATTCCTCACCGGGTCCCCCCCACCCCCCCCCCCCCCAAAAAAAACCCCCCCCCCCCCCCCCCGGCCCCCCCCCCCCCCCCCCCCCAAAAAAAACACACCTCCCTGCCTTCTCAGGGCCCGGACAGACCACGCTCCTAGACCTGGGCTGTGAATGGGATTCTCGGCACACAAATAGAATGAAAACCGAGGGCTGAAGAAACTAGAAAAGGGAGTTCCGCCTGCCGGTGCCACTGAGCTCTTCTGCAGCCCCGTCTTCGGCAGGTCAGCTGAGGACTGCCACTCCTCAGAAGACGGGGAATGACAGAGAGCAGGGATTCCTTTGCTTCCCGCGGTTCTTCCTTCTCCCTTCCCTTGGCCCGTCGCTGCTCTAAGACCCGAAAGGAGGCATCTGAAAACCTGGAACCAAGGTGACCTCTGCCTCTCCACTCAAGTCACTAGAGTCCCATTCTCCTGCCCGCCCGGTCCCCAAGCCTGTCCCTCCACTCCCTAAGGACTGGTGGGACTTGGACTTGCTGCGGGCCGCTGGAAGACCCACGGACAAGCTCCTCTTACCTCTCCAGGCAGGTGGTGGGGAAGGCGGCCAGGGTCCGGCACATGGCTGCGGGTTCAGGGCAGCACGTCGCGGGGAGGATGGTGACGGGCTCCAGCGGTCACGGCGAACGAGGACCAGGGCCGGCGGCTGGCACTACCCAAGGCTTCTTAGCTTTATGGTGTTGCACGCGCGGACTCGCCGCTACCCCGCGGCTTTTATTCCCTCGGCGGGAGCAGGGCGGGGCTGAGCGCTGCCGACCAATCGGAGAGCGGGACGGCGAGTGGGGACGGTGGAGGCGGGGCCCGGGAGCTCGACGGGGCGGGGCGCCCGCAGCTTGCCCCCAGCTGGGCGCACGCGGCTGCCCTCTCCTCCGGGCAGCACCGGCGTGCGGAAGGAGAAGCGGCGGGCAAGTCACACGGCCCGAGAAGCGCCCACTCAGTTTAGTAGGAAAAAAACCCGTCCGCCTCTAGTAAAATCAGAAAACCAGCTCAGCGGCGGCGGGCGGATTTGCGTAGGGGGTGGCGAGCCGGTGAGGCACGCACCGTGGGGATCGCAGCCTGCGCCCGAACCTGCCCCGTCCGCACCGACGGGAGCGGAAGGCGCGAGCCGCGCAAGGCGGCCTGGGGATTACACTGATTACCACCCTTTACTGTGCTCCTTCATGCTCGTGGGGCTAAGGAAGCCCTTTACCGCAGCTCGTCGTCTCGTCTCCTCCGTTTCGGAGATGAAGAAACGCAGTCAGAAAGTTAGAGACTTACCCAAGATCAGAGGGTTGGAATTAGCAGACCAAGGGCCGGGGGTGGGGTGGGGTGGGGTGGGGGCGGGGCTGGACGCTTTCTTGAGCATCTGTGTGCCAGGCATCTTTACTAAGTCAGGTTAAATAATTTGCTCAGCGTTACGCAATTAGCGTTACACCAGAATTCAAATACGAATTTACTACGCTTTTTCCACTGCCCTCCCGGCCAAAATTAGAATCCCCACTCCTCTGTAAACTGATGAATGATCCTGGGTTTAAGCAGCAGCTAGTTCAGTGTCCTTATCTCTGAGGTCAAGGTAAGAAATTCCCTACCTCTCTCACCTTCCCATAAAGGCCTTACAGCTCCCCTCGACTCCCACCGGTCCCCCTCAGTTCTCCCTTGGGATTACTATTAATGAAGTTGTCTGTGAGGTTTAGAGTGTGGAGTCCAGAGCTGGATTTCCAGGTTTCCAGTCATGGCTCCACCACCTACTGATAGGAGACCTTGGGCAAACTTCCTAATCTTTCTTTGCCTCGGTTTCCTTATCTCTAAGATGAACATATGATACACCTATTTCATAAAGACGTGAGGATTACGTTAATTCTTAGTTCGAGTTCCCCAGGAGATGGGAAAGAGTTGCCCTGAGGCAGAGTCTTGCTTTGGAGAGTTCTCAGACCAGAGAGAGAGTGAGAGAAACAGGGTTGCTCAGAGGGAAGAGTTAAATGCCAGGTTGCCGCAACAGAGAATGCAGTTGGCCCCAGGGCCTTTGTACGCATTGGCCATTCATTGGATGTGGTTGTCCCCAGAACGTGGCTTAATCTTAAGCAAGGCAACCCCCTCTGTTAAGGCCAGAGGGACTGTGCTGACAGCCTACAGCAGACAATAGGTTGGACAGTGAGGGCTGAGGTCCGGAACAGGGGATGATGGTTGTGTACCACAACACCCCCAGGAAGATGCTTAGATCAGTGCCGAGCACATAGTTAGCACTCAATAAATGTTAGCTCTCAGACTTACTTGCTAGGGACACAAGAATTGCTAGACAATAAGGAAAAGTAGTATGTTTTTTGTATCTCTTGGAATTTAGGTTTTTATTTCATGAGGGCCATCTAGGAGTTGCGGTTCTCCAGCAAGGCCTTGAAATAAAGGGTCAGAATAGAGAAAGGGAGATAAGAGAAGAGATCCCCAGCTTAGACAGGTGGGTGAGACAGCCCAGAAAAGCTGGTCGGGGAAGGAAAGGTTGAAACCACAAAGGGGGAGGGGACAGGAAGGCCTGGAGATAGTAGTTGAGCAAAAGAGGCCCAAATCAGAGCAACGTGTGGGGTTATCTGTCAAAGCAGATTCTCTAGTTAACCCAGGGCCCGCGGAAGGTGACTCAGTTCGTCAAAAACATAATGTACCCTGAAGAGGAGCATCAAACCTTTCCCCAACCTGCCAGTGGGTTCATAGACAAGGCCCGTGCGGAGAAGCTCACACGTTGGCAGCCCCATACTGGGTGCCAGCTATCCACCCCCCCATCTCTGCTTCTTCCTTTCTCATGATGCCACAACTGGGTTGGCCTAGAGCAGGGAGAGGGCAAGGGTTGTGGTGTGCAACCAGGCAATGGAAGGACGCCTTTTGAACATCTGTGTTTCTCAGCATAATCCTCCATCCACACAAGGAAGCAGCCCACTGCCCTACCAGCAGGATGTTCTCTGGAGGCATGGGTCCACTGAGGGGAGACCTCCTGTGTCACCTGGGCTCCTCAGGGGCCGGGGCACGACTGTATTGTGCAGCTGCCAGGTGGAGACGTGGGTGGTGTCTGGGACAGCTTCTCTTCAAGCGACGAAAACAAGTTTATGGATGAAGCAAAGCGAATGCCGGTTCCTGCCCTCAGGAGTGCCATGTTGGAATCAGCCCAGACATGGCCACAGCACAACAAAAATCGTGATTATGCTCAGAATCTCCCTAAACCTTCCTGTTCCATCTGCATCCCTGTGAATAAGCCAGAGAAGCCTTTTAATTTCCATTTTGCAGACAACACAACAGCCAGTGCCTAAGGTGCCCTCACTTAAGTGTCCTGGATCGGAAAAGAGCTGAATCGGGGCCAGCTTTCCAGATTCCTGAGCTGGTGCTTTCTCCCACTGGACAAAGAAAGCAAAAGAGGCAAGAGAGACAAAGCACATCCAATCCAAGAGCACAAAGCTCTGGGCTCAAGAGGAAGAGCCCTTTCTGAGTTCAACCTGCCTCCCGGTTGCCATGGTTACTCCTTCCGTTTCCAGGCAGAAACTTTTTGAAGTTCACAATATATCCCAAATTCTCTCCCCAGCAGGTAGGCTGGTTCACATCTGCAATTTCGGTAATGACTCGACAGTTGCTGTGAATCCAGCAAATTGAGCCCACCTGTGAGCCGCACTGGCTTTGACATGAACCTGACCTCGTTTTTTTGCCCAGCACTCGCTGCACAGCTGTGCTGTGTTTCATGGAGGGTGTGGGGACACAGCTCCACAGCCTGGGTCATCTGAGATCGGGATTAACTATCCCATGACATCCCAGCCACACTGCCTTCCACCCGCCTCTGCTGCTCCGTCCACCCCATCCTCAGCCTCATGCTCTCCCCCAAGTGGAAGTCCAGGGAAGACCTTTAGTTCCTGAAAAGGGTCAGGGGAAATGGATATACTTTCTCGACTTCTGATTTGGCACGGATGGTCCCCCACAGGGGTCTGGATGTTCCCAATTCAATCATCGATCCACTGATAAATATTTATTAAGAATTTATTATGTTCCCTAGCCGGTGGGGAAATCACACAGCTTTTAGGCTCTTTGCTGAGTTTAATGACCTTCTATTTCCTCCTCGTGGAGGAAATGGACCTAGCATGGCGGGGAAGGAGAGGTAAAAGGAAGTTATTGGCAGGAGTTGCAATGGAAGTCCTGGAAGGGGCGAGATCAGGGAGGGTCTGCCATGTTGAACGACGAGTGAGTGGGATTTGAGCAGGATGGAATACATCCGGAACATGCTGGACAGGTAGGAAGGAGGATGCTCCACGTGGGAGAAATAACAACAAAAGCCAGTTGTAGTTTGGCGGCGCAGAAAGACTTAGGAATTCCCTATATACAGCAGAGGCTCTCAGGCATGTAGGTTGCACACCTGGATGCCACTGTTTGTTAGAAGCAAAAAAACAGCAGGAGCAACACATATCGTGAGGCAGCTCATGAAAGAGAGAGATCCCTCCTGAAGACGGGAAAGAGGGACCATCGTCCTGGAGGGTCACGACAAAAACTCCAGGCACTGTCCCTCCTGGGCAGGGGGAGGAGTTGCAGGAATTCAGCCTGGATACAAGAAACAATTGCTTCCCTCACCCCCCCCCCCATAATCCTTCAGCGCACTGGGTACATCTCACTGTGATGGCTGTTTTATGCTTCTCCCAATTCTCTTCCTCTTTCCTCCCTCCTGTTGGGAATGGGAGTTTGGGAGGCCTGCTTTTCTCTCCCTAGCCAGGCCACCAACCCCTAGCTTCCAAGACAGGGCAGCCTCAGCCACTTGGGGAGGAGGCTGAAAATTGTCAGTGGTACCCATGGCTTATGGGAGCATGTCTAGACTCCTCTGTATGGCATAGATGGCTCTGACCACCTGATGTCATATCCGTCATCTTTTTACACTAAATCCCCACCAAACTTGGCAGTTGGCAGGCTCCACCCTGCCTTGCATGTACAAAGCCCTGAGCCTGAGGTTCTCTTGGCCGAAATATCCCTTTCCTCTCTGTACTACTTGTTTAAAAGAAATGTCCTTCCTGCTCCTTCCAGCCAGTCCTCCCTAGCCTCCATCAGAGGCAACCGCTATTCTTGCTCTTAGAACCATGGGACCAGTGTTGACTCTTCTTAACTTTTTAACTTAATTTTGAGGGCTAATTTTGATTTCCAGCCTGTTTGCTTATAGCTCCTGGAGGGTAGGGACCATTCCCTTGGTCACCTTTTCATCTTCAGCCCATAGCGTCACACGCAGTTCGGAGTATGTTCTAAATAAATGTTGGCTAGACAGGAAGCTTGATTCGACGCAAATCGTAACAGCTAGCCCGCCTCTGACTCCTGAATTCTCCGTGACTGCCAGTGCCCAGTGTCCCCCGCACAGCACGCCTGTCCCCGGCCTGTCTGCACACTCATCCCTTGCTGCCTCTGCTCTCAGCTACAAATGCTTCTGCCATCATTTTGATGCATTCCCGAAAATACCAACTAAATTCACGACAACGAATGAGCCCTGGCTCATCCTAAGACTGAAAATAGGAGAAGTACTCAAGCACCCTGGGTGTCTAAATGTCTTCCCCTTTCTCGCCCTCTCTCCTCATCCCTTTGTTCACTTCTGTCATGAATGTCCCTTCCTGAGAGCACTGCACTTCTACTCCCTGAGACATAGAAACACGTTTATCGCGATGTGAATTTTTCTCATTTTATAATTTTTCAAGGCCCCAAGGAACCACTTAGGTTGAGAGAGCAGAGGCACAAAAAGGGAGGTCTGGGATCTGCATATCACTGAAAGGTGTTGTTTACAATTCCAGCTCCCTGCTCCTTCCCAGGCTGAGTGAGGACTTGTGGATTCCAGAACTGGAAAGTCTGGCAGGTGCTGCTTGCTGGAATGGGCCTCTTTCCAGGTGGGAAACAAGCCCCCCGGGGGGGGGGTGGGGACAGGGAGGGGGGAATTCTAACAGACGCCACCCCCTAGTTGGGGAGGAAAGGGGGATTCTGACCAACTCATTCTGCCATATTCCTCAACCAGGACAGCCACAGGACAAACACAGCCTGTGTTTGAAATGAATAAGGAGAAGGCATAGGGCTATCTGGGAAGACTCTGACAACAGTCTGATTGTTGATTCAAGGGGGAGAGGGGTACAGAGTAGGTGAAGAGGAAGCACCTTTTTTTTTGCTTTCACACCGAGTGAGTGTGAGTGTGAGTGTGTGTGTAGGGCAGGGGACTGGAAACCGCCCCCCAGAGGGAAGCCTCGGCTGTATCAATTTCAGCCCCAACCCGCCTCACTCCTACCCACCTCACTCCTTTCTCAGGAAACGTCCGCACACCAGATGTTCCCTGATTTCAAAGACACACAAAGATCGCCACCTTTGCGATCTGGGTGCCTGCGTGGGGCAGATCTAAACCGGCCTCAGGGAGGCTTGGCCCCCTGAATCTTGGTGCCCAGCCCAGTGCACGGAGACTCATTAAATGGCAAATGAGGAAGGAAGGAAGGAAACGCATCCCGCTCTAGATGTGGCGAACGTCTTCAGGGACCTTGTCAACCCAGCTTCCCAGGATCTTGGGGATCACAGACATTCTTGGCTAAACTTCAACAAGACAGCTTTCTGGAAATGGGTCACACACAGGCCGGATCATGCAGGGAAACATGACGGAGCACCTCCCAGTCATGCCTCCCACGGTGGCTTCTCAGTCCCCCAGTGCAGGCAAACTGGCACTGAGCCAGGGAAGGGTCGGGCCAGAATGAACGGCTCCAGAGCCCAGCTTAAGTTGGAAACAGGGCACCAAACAGGCATGGAATCTGTGCCACCTCGTCCTTCTTCTCTGAAGATCTTGAGCAAGGACACCCCAGCCCACCTGGTCCTCATCTCCCCCTCTCGTCAGCATTTCGGAGAGGCACGTGCTGGGAAGAAGCTGGGGGCTGGACGCAGTGGGAACAGACTTCAGCTGCTTGGCTGACACCTGGCCCTGCTCTAAACCCCACCTAGGAGGAAGGGTAACTGCCATCTGGAGGCCTCAGCTCGATCTAATGCTGAGCTCAGTGCCGTATAGACACGGCCACAGACAGAGAACCAGATGGCCCTGGCTAAGTAATCCAACCAAAGGGACACACCTAGTAAACAGAGGTGCTAGGACTGGGATCCCAGGTCCCAACGGGCTACTCTAAGCTTGTCCTCTTGCTTGTGAGTGGCTTTCCCACCACAGGCAGGTGCTACTTCAGGCCCTGTGTCCACATGCCCTACTTAGGGATTTCTGGGTGCTTACGTAAGCTGCAGATGAGATGGCAGGCCCATGGGACAGCAGACCCAACACGTGAAATCACACACACGTGCAGAGATGTTAGGTTGGAGCCCTAGGAGGGCTTTAGCCCGTCTCCTGGGAGTTAAGGACCTGCTGTCCGTGCGGCCTCTCCCCATCCTTTGAGTCACCTTCCACGCACCCCCGTGTCTGTAGAGAGGAGTGGGTGAGGGTGCAGAGGGCCATTGCAGGGAAGCAGAGGAGAAGCAGTTTCGTGGGAAACTCAGGAGGCTCGAGGAGCAGCGACACTGGCTGCGAGCGCCGGCCAAGTTGCAAGGAAACGTGCCTCTTACAGTGTGCCCGCAGCACCTGAGCAGAGGGAGAAACGTGCTGTGTTGTGTGAGCGGTTGGAGGCTGGCGCTGGCGTGGTTGGGGTGGGCGGGGAGGGGGCAAGGGCAGCCATGGGAACAGGTGGTCCTTTCACAAGCTCCCAGGCCATCAGCCCCTGACACAGCAGCTGTCCTAGAAACAGGCCCAGGTGGACAGAGGGAAGAGCACAGTGGGGGGTCCGTGATGTTTTGCAGAGAAAGAAATGAGCTCTCCCTAATGGGCCCCACACATCTGAGCATGGGGAGACACGCGGCGAGCTGTGTGACTGAGCCGGGCGGAGCCCCTCCTTCTCCACCAGCCATCTGGCTGTGCTGCTCCAAGTGTGGCCCCAGGGGAGCTTGCCAGATCCAAATCCCCGGGCTTGCTGAACCCCCGGGCTTGCCGAACCCCCGGGCTGCAGTAAAAACGGTGATCATCGCTAGCCTTCAATGAACATTTTCTGTGCTCTCCGTTTACGGTGATTCTGGTCTTCATCTCGTTTAATCCTCGCACTAACTTCCGGAGAAGGTATTCTCCTGTTGTTTTACAGGTGGGGAAACTGAGGCACTGAGAGGTTAACTGAGGAAGGAACGGAAGGCAGAGCAATGGCCTGGGATGGGGTCATCTGACTCCAGCCCCCGTGCATTAGCCACTCACTCCACACACTGCCCCCGCCTCCTCCAGAGTTGCAGAAAGCTCTTTTCTGCCCTGGGTTTCAAAACGCACATTTCTCCAGCTCCAGGAGGATTTGAGAGATGAAGATTTATCTTCTCTCATAGTTCAGTCTGGTCTTCACCTTTTGGGGAGGGAAGAGGAGGCACAGGAAAAGAACGTTCTGCTTCCAAGACTCAGTTTGTAGAGGCCAGCCTTGGGACCCCCAGCAGCTTTTGACCCTGGGGTCATGCTGTTCATCTAGAACGTCCCTCCACTCTAGAAATGGTTCTTCACTTACCAAGCAACTCACCTGGAGTTTGGAATTTCACGCATATGAGCTCATGTAACGCTCACTGTGAACCTGCCAGGTGGGGTGGCCGCGGTGGCCCATCTCCCAGCTCAGTGGCAGCTCCTCTCGCTTTCTCTCTGTCCATCCAGTTCAGGTGCTGTCCAGGGCTGTGGCCTTGACCCGCCTCTCCTCTTGTATGATAGCCTCTTCCACACTAAGTTGTTATTGCTGTAACCACGTCTTGTGTGCTGATGACCCCCCAAACCTATCTCTCTGGCCCCTGCTAGAGTTTAAGGCAAGTTAGTTGCCTTCATACTTAACTTGTCCAAGACGGATTCCGTATTATGCACATACCACCGCATTTGACTAGATTAATGACGTTAATTAATGGCAGTAAAGCATCTATTCAGTTCCCTTTGAAAGAAATCTCACTCACCATCAGTGATCCCTCTCCTCCATCCCTCCTAATTCCAGTCTCCAAATCCTGTCTACTCTGATCTGATCTCTGGAATCTTCTCCTTCCATTTTCACTACCTTTGTCCCCACCCTTTCGAGGGCTAACCAGTCTTCTCCATCCTACCTGTTCCACCTACTCTGGTGCCAGACAAAGATAAATCAGAGCATGGCATCTCTCTCTTTCAAAGCCTTCAGTGTCTCCCACCTTCCCCAGTGTCACCCTGAAACTCCTTACCAGGACATCCCAGTTCCTCCACAGTCTGGTTCCCATCAGTTGCTCCAACCTCCTCTTCTACCGGCTCCCACACCCCCTCAGCTCTGGTCACCCTCAACCTTCCCACCAGATACTACTCCGTGTGCGTGGCTCACCCACTTGCTTTTGCTTGCATCGTTATTGCTACCTGGAATGACATTCCTCATTTGTCTGAAAAACTCCTATTTATCTGACAAGACCCAACTCAAAATTCACCTCTGTGAATGTCCTCATTCTTAGAAGATGCTTGCTGAACTGCTCGGGAGTGGATGTCACGACACCTCCTACTTACTGTCAAAGGATTCAGCTATATGCCTCCGTCAACACCTAAGTATCCACGTGTCTGTGTCCAATGATCTGTGTATTAAAAGACAAAGACAATATGGCAAATCATGGTTGAATCTAGATGGCGGTGGTCATCATCTTTCAGTTCCTCCATATGCTTGAAAAAATTCATGATTATAAGTTGGAGGGGAAAAAAATGACCTCATCCCTGATAGTTTCCTCCTTGCCTCTGACAAAATGAATTGACCCTTTCTCTCTATTCCCATAACACTCTGTGTTCGCAACAGTACAGCATCTCACTACATTTTCCTATAATTTTCTCTTTGCATGGATTGTGTTTAGCAACTTTCTCTTCCGTGGATTGTGAACCTACAAAGCCACAGTTGCTGCACACAACGGACACTGTTTATTTGTGTAGTGACTGTCCTCTCCTGTAGGAGCTAGAAGCCATAGGAACAGGAAGTTACCATCCTCCAGCCGCCCTCCCATGCTTCGCTCTCCATCACGTGTTTGATCATGAGCACAGGGAAGGCACCTTGCTATGGAGAGAAGATAATAAAGGACCATTTATTGGGATTGACAGAATGTAATTTAAAACTCAGGAGAGCTAGTCCCTGTGACTGGTTCTATGACTAAGCAAGCTGTGTGACCATGGGCAATCACCGACTTCTCTGTGTCTCAGTTTTCTCACTTGTAAACAGGGGGTAGTGATGTCTGTCTGTCTTGCCCAACAAGTGGGAGGAAAGTGTGTGAATCAGGTCTGAGAAATCTAAGATACATGCAAAGAATGCAGTGCTATCCTGATTTTTTGTTATTAAACTGAGCAAGACTTTGTCCTGACCTTGACCGGTGAAGAATTCTGAGTCACTGGGTTTTAGGGCAGGGGAGATGCTTTTTGTCTGTCAAGAATGGGAATTTCCACCCAGCTGGAAGTAATGAGCAACTGTGGTTTGGGCCTCCTTTTCCCCACCCCACTCTCCCTTTCTTCTGACCAAGTGATGATTGCTGGGAAACAGACAGAACTGGGGACCTTAAAATAGAACAGCAAATGTTTGAACTCTCTGCCCCAGGCTCGGTTGCACCATCACTCAACTTACACAGCACACACAGAGAGAAATCGGCTCACGCGGCACCCAGCCCCCTGAGCCAGAAGACCGAGGCCATGGAAAAGTCACTCACTGATTCCAGAGAAAAGCGGTCATCCAGGAATGCAGCATTTTGGATGGCTGCCCAACCCAGCTCCCTCCGTCCGGATGAGATGCTTTGCCCTGATGCTCCTGTATCCTCTAAGGCCAGGGGCTCCCCCACGGACCAGCTCTTCCTGGAAGCAGTGGCAGTCCTGCTAGCAGTAGCAGGCTGGGGAAAGACAATGAGAGGCCTCTGGGGAAGAGGCTCCATGACTCACCGGTTTCAGAAAAACTTGACTTCCCAGGCTGTGAATGCTTAAATTGGGGATGCTTATGTAACAAAACATGGGCAGACTCTGGTGTGGAGAGATGCCTCCAAGACTAGACCCTCAGCTCTGTGACCCAACAGACCCAACAAACTCATCTGGTAAACTTTCAGCCTGATCCTAGGGAGAGGGTCCTTCCGGAGTGTGAAGGTTGAGGTGATGAGACAGGAGTCATAAAATCCTGAAAAGCAACTGTTATTCTAATTTAATTTCTCCTAAGTTCCATTCATTCATAAATGATCGGTGCCAGGCAACTGATCACATACATGCATTCATTTAATTGTCACAACTGTATACAGGAACCGTCCTCACCCTTGCTTTACGGATGGGGAAGCTGAGAGACACAGAGGTCCACAATCGCCCAGTGGCAGCACCATGATTCAAACCCAGTGAGTCTGGTGCCAGAGCCCATGGGTATCACCGATACACTAGGCCAAGCAGCTGCTGGGCCCCTGGCAGTTGAGGGGCCCCGGGGGAATATGGGGACAAGGTCCCTCAGGCAGCTGACTTTCAGGGAAGGAAAACAGGTCATGAACAAATATCAAATTGGTAAAAAATCATTGCCAATAGTGCTTAACACGATCAAGGAACTAGAAACAGGGGGAACTACTTTAAGTCAGGGGGTTTTGAAAGGCATACGAGTCAAGTTCCTGTTGCTAAGGACAGAAATGAACTTTCTCTGACTTAAAGAGAGAAAAAAATTTTGAAGGGTGTTTGGGGTAACCCGCAGAATTTTCAGGCAGTCTCAGAACACAGATCACAACAAAGGGAGGCTCAGCAGCCAAAAATCCCTCCCCAAAACCACTCTGATGAACGCCCAGCACGTACCAGGGTTGAGGGCTACAAGCCTCAGTTTGCTCTGCACCACAGCTGGAACTCCCCAGACCCAGCCTGGAAACCGGATGCAGCCGCCACCGCGAACCCCAAAGTGGATTCTCCACCACCCCATGTCTTTGTATCACTGGCACCTGACTCAAGGTCCCAGAGGGGTGTGTCTGATTGGCACCATGCTGCTTCTGATGCAAAGTTCCAAGCTGTGCCTGCCAGGCATGGGCAGCTTCTGGCACCGGCCCCAGTGCTGCTGGTTGTGCAGGCCTGCACTTAAGGCACGGGGAGGGGGAGATGCGAGGGGGTGCTGACTACCCATCCATTCTTTACTGAAGTTCCTCTCCCAACCCAGTGTGGCTGAGGCAGCCTTTCTGCACCACCTCCCCCTGCCGCCATGGGATTTCAGCCTCTCTTCCAAGAAAAGTAATAGCTACCAATTTTGAGGGCCTGTTCAATGCAAATCCTTCACAGACATCATCTCTAAGGCTTACCACCTCTTTGCAAGGTAGTTAATTACGCTCTCCGTTTTCAGATGCAGGATCGAAGGCTTGGGGAAGTGAGAAATCTCGTGGGCAAGTGGCTGAGCCCGTATTCGAACGCTGGTCTGTTACGTTCTCAGGAGCACACGCTACCTCCCAAGGGGATTAAAATTCGGGCAAATTTTCAGCACTGAAGCGATCCTGCATTTCTGAATCCAAGACATCCTACATGGGGGGAAGGACCAGTAAACTCCATCTGGATTTAGGACCAGAAGCTTTACAGCCCTTTACCTGCCCATCACCTATGGCCATCTCGACACTCGAGGACTGCAGCTTTCCCAGCCTCTCAGGCAGCCAGGTTCTATAAGGCCGTTTGGCTGGGATCTCTGGTGTCTTCTTTATCAAGAGAGAACCCTCCACCTCGCTGAGCCTTACCCCACAAAGCCTCCAAGCCCCTCTGGGGTTCCACACTTCTTGGTTTATACCGCTACAGGCAAGGCTCACTTTCATAAAATGCATATGGCCCTGAAACTGTACGTAAGTTGCATTTTTATGAATCAATTCTATATACTCATCGGCTTACACCATCATTTCAGAAATCGTTGTTAATCTCCAACTGCTCTCTGCTGCTCATTGACAACCAGGTACTTCAGCTTCAGATAGCATCCCCCTCTGCCTTCTCTACTTTTCTGTGAAAAGATCCAGCAGCCAATATTCAAATGTACCAGGGAAGCTTACCATTAATGGACTTCCAAGGGGAATCATCTTTTTTTATTTTTAAGATTTTATTTTTATTTATTTGACAGAGAGAGACACAATGAGGGAGGGAACACAAGCAGGGGGAGCGGGAGAGGGAGAAGCAGGCTTCCTGCTGAGCAGAGAGCCTGATCCCGGGACCCTGGGATCATGATCTGCCTTATGCTTAATGACTGAGCCACCAGCCACCAGGCGCCCCCAAGGGGAATCATCTTAAAGTGAAAAAATTACTCCTTGATAAGAAAGATCATCCCCTAAGACATTCGTATTACGAATTGGGCTTTTTTCCCCCCTTGGTTTTAATGCATCAGATTCCATGTATATACTTAGTGGTCTAGTAATAAAACATACTATTAAATGGATAATTTGCTCAAAGACAATGAAGAAAGAGAGAGAGGCAGTGAGAATAAAATATGGATTTCTGGGCCTTTTTGTTACAGGTTAATCGTGGGTCACACAGCCGGTCATTCAAGACTCAGTTTCTCTCCTTGACACACGGAACACAGAATCTTTTGTATATTTCATGAGGCTGTCATGAGATTTTAATGAGGCTCTCTGGTCAAGGTCCTTTGCAATAAGCACAGAGTATTATTAGAATGCAATCGGTATGCATCTATTAAGAGAGCAGCATCTCACCTTATGGGGATGATGAAGAGGTTCCTGCCACTGCTTGCTAAGTGTCCCCCACCCCTGACCAGGTTTCTACCTTCCCAAAGTGCTGGTGTCTGAATTGTTCCTAGCAAGGAGGGTTGGGACAGCATTGTTCGCTTTTTTCTTCAAGGCCCCAACAACAAGACAAGCAAAATGGCTGGAAGGTTGAAGACTTAGTCTCTGGCTGCCGCTGGAAAGCAGCACAGCAGTGTTTCCCCTGACAGCAGACAGCTGCCGCGTTAGGTGTGAATCAAACATGTAAACCTCTGGAGATTTGTCTTTCACTTCTCCGAGACACAACTTAGCAGAATTGCTGAAAATATGGTGACACCTTGCCTCAGCATGAGGACTCTCGGGGAGATGGAGGGGAGGAGGGAGGGTTGCTCCGCACTAGTGCTCAGGAGTGAGGCAGCCCCTATTAGCGTCCTCCCCTATGCCTCCATGCCCTGATGCCATCTCTGCTCTCTAAGAAGCTCTAAGCTGAGCAGGCCCCCAGTTACCCGAGACACTTGGTGATGACATCTCTGGAGGCACGGGGGCTCCGCCCGGAGACCCCTGGGCCGGAATCAGGCTAGAAGTGAGCTTGGTTCCCCCATCTGTCCCCTGATTACCTGAGTTAGGAATCTAATCCATGTGTGGATACATGTGTACCTGTGTGCACACACATGTGTGATTCCTAAGCTAAAGGACCAAAATTCTCTCCAGCAATGTCAGCGGCTTCAGCTGCATTCATTTGTCTTCCCTTTGGAGGGCTGGCAAATCCCCTGATGACATGCAAGCAGGAAGACATGTTCTACAGCATCCTCCAGTGGTGGATGTAGAAGCTGGGGGCAGCCAGGGAGCCAATGGAAGCCTATCCAGAACTCCTGCACCCGAGGCCTGGGAATTTATTTTATGTCAATAGTATTTGGGACACTTGGCATTAGTTTATATGCAAATGTACATGTAGCAGCTATGAATCCCAGTCCATAAACTATTTTCTTTACTTCCTATAGCTTAACCTAATCTTTTCAGTTTGAGCATCTATTCCACAGACTGCTTGAGAAGCAAAAAAAACAAAATAAGAATCAGATCTACCTAAGGTACCTCTCTGCAAAATGATATCAGTGTTATGAAACTTTCTGTAGCACCAAGACATGAAGCAGTGGGAATGAGTAGCCCTCTTTGAGCCTGTGTCCACTCAGGTTTCTGCTCAGACAGCTACAATCCCTATCTGTGATTAGGTCCAGCAGCCCCCTGCTACTGTGCTACTTTTCTTGCTGAACAAGAACCTTTTACAGTATTGTCTTATGGACTCCTTGCCCTCCCAGCCCTTCCTTTCTAGCATCTTGCTGCTCCCTGGAGGCATCCCTGGAAAACAGATCACAGGCCCCCTCTGCTTTGATAACCAAGAAGCTGTTTACTCCTTCCTGCCCAAGCCCCAGGAGAATCTCTTTTGAATGGTAAGACCAAACTCCTCCAAAAAGGAGACTTATAGATGCCGACATTTGGGGCTCCCCATGGAAAAAAAAAAGAAACAAACAAACAAAATTGTTCTAAAAGCCCTGTTCATGCACAAAGAGCCTCCAATGACACTCTTAGAGTTTTGCTCTTAAATATGAGTGAACAACTAAGGACTGACAGAATTTAGAGCTAAAATCTCAAACATGAAAGAGACCAAAACAATGGTAAAAAGGAACCTGGGAGAAACAAACAATGGAGGGAACAGAATAAAAAGTAAACAAACTAAAACAAAACAAAATCCATCATTAGTATCCTTAGAGAAGTAGGAGAAAATATTGCATTTGTGAAACAAGAACAGAGTTTTGTTTTGTAAAAAATAATCAGAGAAAAAGTACAAGCTCTTGGACGTTAAAAATATGTTAGCAAAAAAGAAAATGAATTAGAGTATAAAGACTAGGGGCCTTATTTCTAACTAGTAGGAATGCAAGGAGGAAGTGGGGGGGACAGAGAAAACAGTGGGAAAGAAATTATCAAAGAAATAATACAAGCAAATTTTCCCCAAAGTCAAGCATAAATCTCCAAACTGACAAGGCCTACCACGTGTTCATATAAAATGTAAAAAGCCCCACATCAAACCTTACATCCTTATAAATTCAGACTCTGAAACAAAAAGGGGATCCTAAAAGTTGAGAGAACATAGTGAGGGGGACTGGGGGACAGACCAAAAATGATGACTAGGGATCAGGATGACATCAGTTTTCTCAATCACAATATTGAAAATGGAAGACAATAGTAATGCCTCCAAAATTCTAAGTGTAGACCATTTCCAGCCTGGAATTCTATACCACCCAAGTCAAGAATAGGCAGAGAAATAGATTCTCAGTGAGCAAGGTCTCAAAAAAAAAAAAATGATCTCCAATGTACTCTTTCTTAGAAAGCTACTTCTGGAAAATATGCTCTGTTGAAATAAAAACAGAGGACGGGTTGGAGAATTAGGAGACAAGAGAGAGGTGAAAGGAATTCTCAGGAAGTCAGCAAAGAAAAGGGTTACAACAGATAGACAGCCAGAAGATCAACCAACTTCTAATAAGGGAGTCAGAGAACTCCAGGAGAGCCATCTGGATGTGGGATAACTGACAGTCTTAACAACGTGGAAATGTTATTGAGCAGAGTTTCACAAAGCTATGAGAATATGTAAGAGAACTTAGTCAAGTGTTGACATAAAACTACATAAAAGAAAATTAAAGGCAATTATTAACCCCAGGAAAAACAAAAAAAAATGTGCTAGAATTGATATGTAATTAAAATACATTAATTGGTTTAATAGTAAACAATATTTATACAATTATAACAAAAGCATTGTTAACCAGAAATAGGGGAGGGCTAGAAGAAGAGAAGGAGGGAATGTACATGAGTTTAAAACCCTCATTACCATTATCAGAAATCTATAACTAATGTCTAAAATTGATAAGCAAACAGCAAACTCTGTGAGTTGGAAATATAGGGGACATAACAGATGAATAACTTGGAGTTGAAAGTGACTTTCCCTTTGGAAAAGGAAGCGGGACAGAGGGAGAGGAATAAGAAATCGCTAATTTTTATTATGTTTTTTTCCTGACATCTATAACTTAAAACTAATTACCCAATAATGTTTTTATTTAAAATAAAAGTATATTAAGTAAATAATAAAAATGAACCCCACTGGTCATGTACACAAAACAGATGCATAAACAGATCAGTAGAGAAAAGAATTACAGGTCCTACCCATACACAAGGTGTATGGTGTGGACATACAAGAGAGAGAAGATCATTCCACCAAAGGGAGGAAGGCCAATTAAGTCCTGACTTCTGCTTTTCCATCTTACTCAGGGACACTGCTGCCTATGTGCATATACAGAGGTGGCTCACTCGAAAAAACCTGAGAAGCAAGGTAGAAACTCATCAAACGTTCCTGGAAAGGTGGAACGGTCTGAGGTTAATACTCCAAACCCGAGCTTCACACTGCCTGAGTTCGAATCCTGTCTCTACCACCTACTTGTTACATCGTTTTGGACAATCTACTTATGCTCCTCAGTCTCCTCAAGTGTTTCTACCCCACAGGATTATTTCGAGGGTTAAATGAGTTAATGTATAAGGGGCTCAGAACGATTATTGGTACATCTCCGTATTCTCTCAGCAGCCACCAGGTGAATCCGCTGAATGCGGGCACCGGGTAAGCAGTGCGCGTGCGCGCGCGCGTGCACATGTGTTGGGGGTGTATGTTAAGGGCATGTGGATTACAAAGAGCTCTAAGCCTATCCCTGCCCTCCAGGAGCTTAAGGAGGGGGTAGGGTTTGGGGAAGAGGGAACACCTATAAATAAGCATATTATCAGCAATAATGACCAGCAGCACCATGCAGAATGGGGGTGGGGGGCTTGTTTCCTAGAGACGGTGGCTGTCGATATGTGCTCCACTCCATGGGAGGGTCTAGGAGACACTTTTTATTTTTTCCTTTTTTTTTTTTTTTAAAGACTTTATTTATTTATATGACAGAGAGAGAGAGATCACAAGTAGTCAGAGAGGCAGGAAGAGAGAGAGGGGGAAGCAGGCTCCGTGCTGAGCAGAGAGCCCAATGTGGGGCTCAATCCCAGGACCCTGGGATCACGACCTGAGCCAAAGGCAGAGGCTTTAACCCACTGAGCCACCCAGGCGCCCCTAGGAGACACTTTTTAGATGCCTCTTCATACACTTTTCAGCAAGTACCCCTTTCTCTAGGAATTTGCCTTCCCCTCTCGCCTCCATGCAGTAGCAGCAGAAGCTGCTATGTCCTGCCTCCTTGCCTCCTTGACCCAGGAAACACACCCAAATCAAGCTGAGCCAGTGAGGCTCTTACCTGAGAATTTTGGACCCAAGACTGAGGGATAGAATGTTTTCTCTCTTGATTTCTTTGTGTTAGGACTTATATGTAAACATGAAAGCTATTGGCCATTTTTTGCCATGGGAACTGGGAACAAGGAAACAGAAAATCAGTCTGTAAGCAGAGAAAACAGTGTGGCAGATACACAGAGAGAAACCAAAGCGGGAAGAGAGACAGGGCTTCTGGATTCCTGAGGTTTTGCTCACTGTTTCTGATCCCAACCAGGTTACAGCCCTGTCTAGATTCCATGGGATGCCCCAGTACTCCGGCCAATGCCCCCCCTCTTTTTAAAAATTTTATTTATTTGGGGCACCTGGGTGGCTCACTTGTTAAGCGTCTGCCTTCAGCTCAGGTCATGATCCCAGGGTCCTGGGATCAAGCCCCACATCAGGCTCTCTGCTCAGTGGGAAGCCTGCTTCTTCCTCTCCCACTTCCCCTGCTTGTGTTCCCTCTCTCGCTCACTGTATCTCTCTCTGTCAAATAATAAATAAAATCTTTAAAAAATTTTATTTATTTATTTGATAGAGAGATCACAAGTAGTCAGAGAGGCAGGAAGAGAGAGAGGGGGAAGCAGGCTCCCCACCGAGCAGAGAGCCCGATGTGAGGCTCAATCCTAGGACCCTGAGATCATGACCCGAGCTGAAGGCAGAGGCTTAACCCACTGAGTCATCCATGGGGCCCCCCAAAGCCCCCTTTTATTAATGTTTGTTTGAATTGAATTTATATTGCAAACCAAAATTTCTTTAGTAATAGAGGAGGTCTTCCCACTCCTTGCTCCTGTACAGGCAGAAAAAAAAAAAAAAAGATATGACCATATTCCTTGGTCTGGTGAGACATTTGGTAAATCTAAACCTGGAAAAACCCAAAGGAGTCCTGAGGGTTTCACTGAGATAGAATCTGGCTCTGGGCCCAGGCCAGAGCAGCTCTGCTTCCTGGGATGGACTTGGACAATGGCATGGGCTCAAAACAAAGAGTGAACAGAGACTGTGGGCTGTGGGAGAAGCCAAGGCCATCTGGCTGAGGTTCGCTTGCACTTGAAGTCAGAGGCAGAGGTTGGAGGACTGACAGGGGAAGGCAAAGAGGACCAGTAACCACAGCAACAGAAAGGTGAGAAGGAGGGTCAGTAGCTACTAAGGCAAAGGTGAATTAGAGGAGGAGGTGACAAAGCAAGATTCAAGTGCAGACCGATAAGTGGTACCCTTGTCACCCATTAACTATTCCTCTTCTGCCCATTGTAAACTAGGCAGCAAAATTTGGGGACAAAGGAATGAAAGACCAGCTTTTCAAGACTCTACTGTGGAGATGAGTCATGGAATTATGGAGAGTTTCCTTTGTGTGTCCCTTTGTAGGCATGGCTGAGGAGTCACTGATGAGCAGTCAGAGACACCACTCAAATCTACAATTCAAATACTCCAAAGAAGCAAAGATCAGAGATCATGCCTGACTGGAAAAGCTGAGAAGCCTTCCTAAAGGAAGTGGACCTAGAAAGATCTATAGAATTTAGACATCAAAGACCAAGGTTTGCAATATCCAGTCACTAGGTAGGATTCCTCTCTGCAGCTCCACCTCCTGCAGTCCTAACACAGAAGATGCTCAAAAACTATGTACTTAATTAAGTTGGATTCTAGGCAAAAGGGATAACATAATAAAGGCAAGGGTTGGAGCTATATATATTGGAGCAATGAACAGTAGTCCTGTTTGTGGCCATATGAGGCCACAATGGATCTGTGGAAGACATATTAAAGAGGCAAGTTGAGGCCAAAGCTGTAACTCAAGAATGGCTGATCAGTCCTTGAACTCCTCAAGGACAAGGACCATGACATTTAGCTTAGCCTGTTTCATCATGGGCTCACCTATGCAGAATAGATGCACAGAAATCAGTCCATTTAATTTAGGACCTAGTGCACAGAAATTATTTTTGCACACAACTTTTAGCATGAAACCCACTGACATAGTAAATGCTTTGGAGTGTAGACCTATGTCTGAATCCCTCTTTACTGTTGGGAGTATACTTTTTTCTGATTCCTTGTGTTTTCTTGTGAAGCGACTGCCCTAAAGTTATACTTACAGATTCTCCCCCCAACTTGTTCCCCAACTTTACCCAGTCCTACCCATGGAAGTAGCAACTCACTGGTCCATGAGTTTGGAAAAAGGAACTAGGCATGCTCAAAGTGGTTTGTCTCTAGGAAGCCTGCAAACCCTACTCTGTGCTAAGTTTTGTGGGGCACCCGGGGGGAAGCTTGCAATTTCAGAGTTCAGTTCAGTTCAGGAGAGTCTATTTGCAGACCCATTTGGCAGTACCCCTCAGCCAAGCCTTCCAAACCAGCTTTTATCGGTAATAAAGTTGACATTTTCATCATTGTATGCCTGACTCCTGAGTCAGAGCTCAGAAGTCAGGAAGTGAGTGGAGAGAAGGACTGTTAGTTATTGTCTCCCTGAGACACCAACAATCACTGGCTTGAGCATTTCTTACCAATATGATGGATGTGATGGTAATGGCCATCACATAGGGCTCAATGAAAATTCTCAAAGATAATACATTAGATGTTTCTTAGTTCAGTCTGCTATTAACAAAGATATCATAGACCAGGTGACTTAAACAACATTTATTTCTCACTATTCTGGAGACTGGGATGTCCAAGATCACTCTCTGCAGAGAGCCAGCCTCTTTTCCCTCTACAAGAGGGCCACCTTGGCCTCACATGGTAGAGAGAGTGAGTACCCTGGTCTCTTCCTCTTCTCATAAGGACACGAACACCATCATAGGGGCTCTGCCCCCTTGAATCATCTTTACATATCATCTCCCAAAGCCCCCACCTTCTAATACCATCCCAGTAGGGGCTAGAGTTTCAACATATGAATTTGGGGGAGGGGACAAAAACAAGCTGTTCTTTACAGATGCTACATAAATGTTGGTTCTCTTTTTTGACATCCTCTTCTATAGGCATATCCCTACAAAGGCAGAGTCTATATTATTCTGTAGGTCTAGCATGTTTTTTGATGTTTTGTAGAAGTTCGAAAAGTGGAAATGGTAAACAGAGGGCTTCCCTGCAACTGATTCATTTCTGGCCATATTGTTTCAAACAGCTTTATTGTGGATAATCAACACACAATAAAGTGTACATATTTAAAGTATAAAATCTGATGTTCTGACTTATGTAAACACCAGAGAAATCATCACAAAAGAGTGAGCAATCAGGGTGCCTGGGTGGTTAAGTCAGTTCAGTGTCTGACTTTGGTTCAGGTCATGATCTCAGGGTCCCAGGATGGAGCCCTTCTCTATGCTCAGCAGGGAGTCTGCTTGTCCCTCTGCACTTCCAGCCCTCATGCTCTTGCTCTCTCTCTCTCAAGTAAATACAATCTTTAAAAACAAAACAATACCAAAACAAAAAATCAGTGAGCAATCTATTACCCCCCCCAAAATTCCTTCAAGTCCCTTTGTGATCTCTGCTTCCCACTTGGCCCTGCTCTCCTGTCCCCAGACAGCCACTGATCTGCCTTCCGTCTCTAAGAATTAGATTACATTTTCTAGGATTGAATATAAAGGGAATCACAGCATATTCTTCTTTTTGTCTGTCCACTCATATTTTTGAAGAGGGGTAGTAGTTATCATTGAATGGTGGAGGAACACTGATCATAGAACCGAGGGACCAGGGCTCTTGTTCTGAGTAGATAGTAACAGGCTGTGTGACCTTGGACAGGTCATGTAACACTTCTGTGCCTCAATTTCCCTTACCAATAATATAGGGAATAATAGTGTCTGTACTACCTCACAGATTCATTTATGGTAGAAAGACTACATGAGGTACAATACTAGAAGATATATTCCGTACCCCATGTATGTAGCTAGATGATATTTGACAGTATTAATTTGAGGGGTTTTTTTCACTACCTAAAATCTCCTCTTCCCCTTCCTCTTTTCAAGCAAATAACTGACTCTGTACCTTCTTTTGTCAGGGAAGTATTGTATAGAGTGGGAAAACAGAATCAGTCTACAGATCTATCTGGCTTTAGATTTCTGGACTCTCAGCCTTGAGAAGGGTACGGGTTTGCAGAAAAATAAAAGAAGAGCTTTGTGGGTTCATAATGATGGTGGCTTAGGGAAGTAGTGGGGAGGGTGTAGAGAACCAGGTTCTCAAACAGTCCTTCTGCTACAGCATCTACCCCTCCTTCTCCCTCCTGATTCCTCTGGTACCCAAGCCCTTCTGGGATTTTGCAGGCCAATGAACTTTTGTCAGTCAACAACCCCATTCCTTCACCTTTTCCCCTTTGGGGTCAGGTTTGACTCCATCCTCTCATAAGTCATTCATCATTTCTCCATCTGCTGTCTCCACATATCGTTGTGGGTTATCTAGTTTCACCAAGCTAAAGTTTATTTTGAAGCTTCTTGTTCTCCTAGTTGTTTGTGAGCTGTTCTCCAGACAGGAAGGGTCCAGAAAGTTACTTACACTGCTTTCTTGACATTGAAAACTAATGAATTCTTTGCCTAACACTTTTTTATGGAAATATCATCTACATGCACAGGTCTTACCTGTTTTAGTTCAAGGAGTTTTAACAAACATATCACCCATGTATCCCATGTCCCTAGTAAGATCTAGAATATTCTCCTCACCCCCAGATAGTTTCCTCATATCTCTTCCCAGTTTCCTGCTACCATCCTACCCCATCTGCAAGCAAGCACTTAACTTTTGTTTTTGCTCTTATTATTGTTTTAGCATAGATAAGTTTGCCTGTTGTAGGATTTCATGTAAGTGGAATTATAGAGAATGCAGTGTTTTGTACCTGGCTTCTTTTTTAAATTATGTTTATCAGTAATACGTTCCTTTTCATTGCTGAGTAGTGTTTCCTACGATATGATAGACCATGATTTGCTTATCCATCGTCCTGTTTATCTGGGTCATTTTAAGTTTTTGCCTATTGTGAATACAGCTGTTATGAACATCTGTACTTGTCTTTTTGTGGATATGTTTTGAGACCCATGAGTGGAACAGCCAGGCCAGAGAGTAGATCCATATTTAGCTTTAAAGAAACTGTCAGACTGCTTTCCGAAGTGCTTTGTACCATCTTGTGTTCCTACCAGCTCTGGATAAGAATTCCAGTAATTCCCCATCCTTGCCAAACCTTGTGATTAGAATTTTCATTTTACATATTCTAGTGGGTGTGCAATGAATCCTCACTGGTGGTTTTGGCATAATTTTTCCAAATGTTCCCTAGTCCCTAGGGGAGCCTCTTAGAGCTCTGGGCAGGGGTCTCCGAGCCCTCTTTTGGGTTGTCATTTGTCCTTCACAAGTGGGCCTGTTTATGGGCAAGAGAGAATCATTAGGATAGTATGCTAAAAGTCGCATGGGTTTCTGTGTTCACAGAGGGCAGTAACTGCAGTCCATTGAGAGATCGTTCCTTGGCAAAGAGAAATATTCATATGTCATTTGCGAACTTAGAAAAGAGGTTTCAGAGGCCACAAGTGAAAGATTATGTAACCATTGACATCTATAAAAAAAATCTAGCTGTACCTTCATGGGTTCAGTGCTGTGGATAAAAATAATTTGAGGCAGAGAAAGGATATAAGAAAAAGTTTTATAACTATGATTTGAAGAAACACTTGGGAGTCCATCCAAACTGTTAAGGACACAAAGCTATCTCAAATGCTGGCACCACTGTTTACAAATTAGCTGTGGGCAAACCATTTGATTTGCATTTCCCTAATGACTGATGGTGTCAGCCAGTTTTTTCAATTTGGTTTATTGGACATTAATATACATCCTTTTGTGAAGTGTCTGTGTGAGTCTTTGACCAATTTTAAAATTGTTCTTTGATTTGCGTTGAGTTGTAGCAGTTCTTTACATATTCTGGCCACAAGTTTATTATCTAATGTATGTATTGTAAATACATAGAATGCATATGAATATCTTCTCTCAGCCTGGCTTCCCTGTTCATTTTAACAATGTCATTTGATAAACAGAAGTTTTAAATTTTTATATAGTCTCATTTATCATTTTCCTCTTCTATGCTTAGCGCTTTTTTGTGTCCTAAGAAGCCCTTACCTATCTTCAAGTCAGAAAAGTATTCTCCTGTTTTCGTCTAGAAAGTTTATGCTTTTTGAGCTGGCCTCTGAGAAGCCCTAGGAAGGCCTGGAGGGGAAAGGGCGAAGTGTAGCCAACTTCACCCAGACATTCTTCCTCCTTTGCTTCCTCTTTCCTCTGTCTCCACCTCAATCAAAGCAGGTTTCCCTCTGCATTTTATGTACTGGGTTTTGGGGGTTTGTTTTTTTTGTTTGTTTGTTTTTTGTTTTTTTAAGATTTTATTTATTCATTTGAGAAAGAGAAAGAGAGCACAAGTGAGGGGGCAGAGTGGGAGAGAGAGATGCGGACCACCCCCCCAACTAAGCACAGAGCCCAAGCTCAATCCCAGGACCCTGAGATCACGACCTGAGCCACAGGCAGATGCTTAACCCACTGAGCCACCCAGGCGCCCCTGTACTGGGGTTTTAATTAAAATTTAATTTAACTGAAAGATTTGTTCTCTTTCTCTCTTTTCCTTCCTTCCTTCCTTTCTTTCTCTTTCTGGCCATTCCACTGGACTATAAATTCCTTCCTTCCTTTCTTTCTTTCTCTTTCTGGCCACTCCACTGGACTATAAATTCCTTGAGTACAGGAACTACACAATCTTTTGCTCTCTGTTATGTCTTCAATTATGCACAGTACTTGAGCACCTTGTGAACACTGAAAACAAATTTTTAATTGAAATAAATCTAACCAAACTTGAAATGGGAAGAGAGACTCTATTCAGTTTAGCCAAATCTTACATAATATGTACTCCTGGGCTTCAGATTTGGGCCAGGCTCCTATGAGGGGAGAAAGACTCCCAGTGGGAATGAGATCAGAGGCCTCTGCCTGCAGCAGTCTCCATAGGAAGCAGCAAGAAAAGCATTGCCTTACACTTATGTAACTTTTACTATTTATAAAACACCTTCATATACCTTACCTCCAAAAAAAGAAAGACCTTTCCCTATTTGTAAAGACAGGCAAATAGGGGTGCCTGGGTGGCTCAGTGGGTTAAAGCCTCTGCCTTCAGCTCAGGTCATGATCCCAGGGTCCTGGGATCGAGCCCGGCATCGGGCTCTGTGCTCAGCAGGGAGCCTGCCTCTCCCCCTCTCTCTGCCTCTCTGCCTACTTGTGATCTCTGTCTCTGTCAAATAAATAAATAAAATCTTTAAAAAAAAAAACCAAACTGGCAAATACCCCCAGAGTTTCAAATACATGGGAGAGTACAGGGAGAGAGGAGGCTGGCCACATTTACAAGTTGGACAGATTCTGACCCCTCAGAGTGATGAGGACACCGAAAGGGCCCTTTTTAAGCAGCCCCCCCTTCCCCAAAATTCCCAATGATGCTCAAGATCTCCCAGAGTTTTATCCCTTCAGGCGAAGGCCTTTATCCCAGTCAAATTCTAATTACCCTCCAGTTTCGATGTGTTGAGGCAGGATGGGTGGTGTGAGAAGGTCAGTAATGACTATAGGGGGACATATTTCCAGTGGGGATGCTGAAGGCCTCCCGGGTCTCCCTTCTGGGCCTTATAACTGTGTTCTGGTCGAAACCCACAGCCCCCACCCCCACCTCTAGACAGGCAGGTGTGACCTAAAATACAGGATGCCCTTACTTCCTGTCTGTGGCAGTCTCCCCCACCCCAATGCCTGGTTTCTGCCCCCACATTTTCACTATTGATCTTGGGGTAACCCCATCTGACCTAAGAAACTGTCCCAATCTGTTTCACACCTAGAAAATGAGTACTTGGAGATATTCTGATGGTTAGATACTGTGAAGATTTTTTCTTAAGTATATAAAAAGCTCAGCACCAGACCTAGCACATCATGAATGTTCAATACATCCTCTGAAAATAAGTACAGAGTTCACCCTGGGCTTCCGGTCTGTCTCACAGACCTAGACCTAATCATGCTGCTGGGTTGGGTTAAGTCACTTTTTTGAGGGAAAAGGAGGTAACTTTCTCAGGTCAAGCCCAATGACTTTTAAAAGACCCATGGGTTGTGAAATCACCCGTATCCCCAAACCATCTGTCCAACTTCCATCACCATTGGGGTTCTCCAGAATTGCTTTCCAGTGACTTCTTTTCCTTTCCAGGACCACTGTGGCTGTCTCCTTCCCTCGGTTCTATCAGACACAAGAGCTGAGAGAAGGGGAGTACGTGTGATTGCCACATCTCCAGGCATCCTGTTCTGACAGATAGGAGGCTCAGGATGCGGGGATAGAAGTCAGGGGACTGTTTCCAACTCCATGACAGATGTCACCCAGCTCTTCCACCAAACTTAACAGCACTGAAACCCAAAATGACACTTTCTTGTCAAGTCTGAATCAGGTATTTTCGACTCTAACTGGAGTCAGTCTATCCATCCCTTGGAGGAAAGCTGGAGCTCTGGAGAGCTTTCAGACTCAGCAAACAGTTTTTGGATGTCTGCTGCGTGTCAGGTAAGCACTGTAGTGTGTGTGTATGTGTGCGTGTGTGTTTAATTTCTATTCCCAGTTGCACAGTACAGATAAGGAAAGCGGGGCTCAGTGAGACTGAGGGACTTGCCTACCTACAGGCAGCAAGTGGAAAGGTCAGTTTTCTAACCAAAGTTTACAGCCCCAGGTCCAAATCCACTGTTCTTTCCATTAGACCGCTCCTGGTGCCGCTCCTGGTTGCAAGCCCAGACCACCTCCCCTAGCATTCTCCTAGAATATTACAGACCACATCAGCCTCTCACCTCTCAGAACCAGCAGCATGGCCACATGTTCATCTCACCGGCAGAAGCTGCCCAGGCTCAGAGTTTTGTCTTGTTCTTTCCATCCACTGATAGGATGCAGGGCATGTAGGAAAGCAACCGTTTCCTGGGAGCACTTAACAGTCTCAAAGCCTTCTCATACATATTGCCTGCATTCCTCTGTACCACAGGATAGACAAGCTTCCTTTGCTCTGGTGGGGGAGAGGAGAGGAGTGGGAAGGAGGAAGGAAGCTGAAGGAAATTAATGAATGATTTAGGATCCATTCTTAAAGGACCAAAGCACTAAGGATACTGATTTATAGGGAGCAAGACCAGGTCCATGGTTGGCTGGAAACATTGAGATTAACTTGATTTCTTGAGTACCTACTGGATGCCAGACAGTGCATTAGTAGGTTGTTATGAACATTACCTCATTTAATGCAATCCTGTAATCTCTGCAATCATATTTTTAAAGGATTTCAGGGCATAAAACTGAACTAATCTTTATAATACTTTATTCATTCACACTATCCTTATTGGTCCATGCTTGGATCTTAATTATTTTTATTTCAATCATTTACTTTAGTGATCTGAAGAACACTCTTGAACCTACATCTAACCCAAGAATTAGAATACTAATGGTAATTTACCTCTACTCATGTGTTCCTTGCCTACATTGTCACAAATTAAAATAATGTACCAGCCCTCTCCTATAGTTAATTTTCGTAAGAGACTAGTAAGACCGGCTTCGACTGTCTTGTCCATTATCTCTCGATAACAAAATAAATTTTTCTACATGATTAAGAAAAATCCTTCCCTATCTCCCCGTACAAGAGGCCAACCCTATCCCCTATCATTTCCTTGTTCGTTTTTAGTTTTATCGTATATACAGGGGAACCTTAAAATATATTGTTTATTTTGATTATATTTAAATTTTAATAAAAGGACTTGCTTTTTAGCTTAACATTATTTTGCTAGGATTCACCCATATTGTTGCTACAGTACAACTGCAGGCCATCCATTTTCACAGCTATATGAATTCCGTTGTGTGAATGTGCCACAATTTATCCATTCTTCTTTTGAGAGCCTTCTGTGTGGTGTCCAATCTTTTGCTATTGCTACTAAGTGCTACTGTTGCTACTTAGTGCTACTAAGAACACTCTTGGGCACTTCTTTTGATGTACACATATTAAAATATTTCTGACGGTTATATATCTAGGAATGGAAATAGCTGGGCCCATTTTCCAGATATGGAAACTGAGGCTCACAGAGGTTCAGAAAACTGTTCAAGATCACACAACTGGCTGATAACCAGATCCAGGATCTGAATCCAGGACTGCCATGAGGAACAGAAGCGAGGAAGCGCTGGGAGAGAGGGGATGTAGGGGGCAATCGGAATAACAAGGAAACTATATTTTGTCATCGTGAGACCAGAACTTATTGTTACTGAATGTCTTCAGCACTTTGCATACCCGTCCTCATGGCTTTGGCCTGTGCTGGGCTTGGGAGGCTCCAGAGGTTGGAGCGAGCCCTGGTTTTGGGTGAAGTCACTTGCCCTTTAATCCCCAGGGCTGACTGCTTGGTTACTAAAGTGGCAAACCTTTCTGGGTTTCAGAAGCCTCCTGTTCCCAGGGCACCTCCTCACTCCTACCACAGAAGGCACTCCCATACCTCTGCCCCTGCCCAGCACCGCCCTCCCCTACGGCACTCAGACTCTGCCAGAGCCTCTCCTGTCCTTCCTGATGGGAAGCCTCAATCCTCAGCAGCCCTGGGCCGCCCGCCTGCTCCCTCCACCCTGAAACACACACTACAGAGTGAGGCCACCCACAGAGCCATTTAATCATCCTGAGTGCAAGGCCACACCGAGGGCAAAGGGGCCCGGAAGGGAAAACAGGACCTGCAGCTGTGCTCTGATGTCAGTGATGGGGCAGATGGGCATTCAAATAAAAATGAGAATTACCAGGCAAATACACCCTTGGCAGAGCAGCTGTCCGCAGGCCTCAGGTTTACAGGATTCCCAGATCTGCGTGTATTTAAGTAATGGCAGGGCCTATAAAACCACTCCCCAGAGGGCCACCAGGCACAGATCCTGTTCTGGACAGAGGCCTCACTCTTTCCCAAGCCCACAGACCTGCCCTCACCCACGCCTTCAACTTCTAATGGAATTTGCAATCTGTTTTAAGGAAGATTCGAATTTGAAAAATTCCTATCAAAGCCCTATAGATAGAGGGTCAGGGACATCTATGCACAGGGAGGACAGCCCCGTGTCACCTTGGATCATCAGGGAGCATCCAGGCATTCACTGTGTGTCGTTTAAGAGGCCTGGACAGCAGAGGCTGCCTTCCAAGAAGGTTCGAACTTGACTCTTGCCCTTGCTTATACTCTGGGTTAAAAGAGGAAGAAAATGAATGACAGATGAAAAGTTAAATAAATAGCTTAGCTCTCCTGTAGAAGAAGTGATCTAGAGAGGTCTCTGCTTCAGGAAGGCAAAGCACAGCCCCGGGGAGCAGCGGAAGGCCGTGGCCAGGAGCTCGGTGCTCATTGGACGCGTTCAGTCTGCAGTCCCATCCCGCCATTCACCTGGGGTCGTGGCAATAACCCCTCAGAGCCACATGTGCCTTTCTATAAAATGGGACAATAATGCCTGCTCCCTGGGGTAGCTGTAAGGATTGAACAATAAGATGTTTTTAAGTGCCAGCTATAAAAAAAAGTAAGTCCCGGGGTTGGCCTGTGTGGCAGGGTGACTGTAATTAACAAAATGGTGTCTCTGAGAGTCAATCTTAAAAGTTCTCATTGCAAGGGTGTGCCTGGGTGGCTCAGTGGGTTAAGCCTCTGCCTTCGGCTCTGGTCATGATCTCAGGGTCCTGGGATCGAGCCCTGCATCAGGCTCTCTGCTCAGCGGTGAGCCTGCTTCCTCCTATCTCTGCCTGCCTCTCTGCCTACTTGTGATCTCTCTCTCTCTTTCTGTCAGATAGATGAATAAAATCTTTAAAAAAAAAAAAAAAAAGTTCTCATTGCAAGAAGAGAAACGTGTCGCTATGTGAGGTGATGCGTGTTAACTAGACTCCTTTCTTGCCCATTTTGCAATATATACAAAGAGCAAATCATGAGGGTGTACACCTGCAGCTAATAAAATATTAGATGCCAATAATATCTCAATTTAAAAAAAAACAAACAAAAGCCAAAACAAGGATAGCCCTGCCTCGTCATGATGAGGGGGAAAAAGAAAGTGTTCGTAGGGCACGGGCTTATAGTACTCCATGAATAGCACTGATCCCTCCATAAAGAACTGAGGGCCCACACCAAGTTCTCCGCTCCAGCTGGGCGATTATCGGACACGTTCTATTTCCTCACTGTCTGTCTCTTTCCTCTCTTCCTTGATTGGTTGTGGATGTGTACAGATAGCATTTTTCCTTACACCTTTAAAGAATATCTCTCTGCTCCCCTGTCCCTGCCAAGCACCCCCTCCTCAAGCACCGACTCCCCACTCCCCAGCCCTGCCACCCCCAAAGATGGGCCTTGGAGGGGAAGCTGGACTGGTCCCTGTTCAAGGGCAAGGGCAGGAAGCCAAAGTCCCTGAATGTCTCCACAGCAGCCTGGCAGGGCTGGCCTCTGCCTGGCCCGCTGCTGGACTGTCTGGCTCCGGGACAGATGCTTCCCCGGGGACAGGCAAGTGGAAGCAGGGGCAGGTGCTACCAAGACAAAAAGGCTGGCAGACAGGCCAGGTGCCAGAGGGTGGAGGGGGCCCTGTGGGTGGGACCTGAGGTGGGGCCGGGGTGGGGGGTGGGTGGGCACGTGACGAGCATCTGGGCCGCCGCACCCTGCTCACGGCTCGCCTCCCAAAGCTAATGGCCCAGGCAGACCATGCTGAACGCACCCTTTATTCTTGAGGCCGGACTCACTCCTCCTCAAAAGAGGGCTTAACCCAGGCTGGTGAGCAGGTGGCCAACAGCTGCTCCCTCAACAGGGCAAGACTGTCTCCGTGGCTACAAAGCAGGCCCAGATGCCACCCCTCTGCGTGAGAATGTTTCCTCCTGGCTGAGACAAGTCCCTCGGCAGAGCTGCCTGAAAAGGGCCATTTGCCAGGGGGAGGGGCTGAGTCCCACAGCTCCCCTTGGCTGCCCACAGGCACTATCTCCCCTCCTCTCCCACAAGACCCCTTTCTCTTAGCAACTGCCAGCCCTGAGTCAGGAAAGCAAACCAATATGTTCTCACGGGTAATTGCTGTCTATTCATCTCCCCAACACTCAACTCCACGCAGGGAGAGGAAGTTTGCCCTATCAGCAGGTTACCGTCTGGGGGATTCTGTGATTTGAAGGTGATTATGATGCAGAAGGTCCTAGAAGCTCCCTTCCTAGCTCCTCACCCCTTCCTTGCCATTTCCCATGAGATGCTGCCAACCTAGGTCATGAACAGTTAGGGACTTAAATCATCCTCCGTATTGGTTACAACTGACCGGAGAAAGCACCTCCTGGAAAACCCTGACCATTTCATTTTTAAAACGCAGGATTAAAGTAATTCCACTTGACATCCCAGCAGACACACACACCGCCTTTCTGTATTCGAGGCGGGCTCCATTTGATCTACTCCAGCACCACCTACTACCCCGCACCTTGACTGAGAACGTCCAACATCAGCTACATTTCACGTGTTTCTCCAAAGGCTACAAGTCAAAAGCCTAATCCTGGCTCCAGCATAAACTAGGTCAGAGCATACCAAAAGGGCCAAGCAGTTGATTTGGCTTTGCACGGCATGGGATTTTGTTTTTAGACTCTTCCAACTCAAAGTTCAGTTAATTTGTTTGCATTTTGTGTGTCTCACTGGAAAGCCTGCATGACAAGTGAGAGTGATCCGTATTCTATTTAGGTCATAGGGCATGTAAGGTGGGGTCCTAGTACCCTGGCTGGGGCAAGCCCCCAGTTGAATGAAAGGCACTTTGTTTTCTTTCTAGGGACAGAGATCCTGTTTTTCAAATACAGCTTACATTCAACCTACTGTGATAAACTTGCCAACCGCCCCAGGACAGGCTCTGGGATGACAGCAAACCGGAGTTTGGATCTCCAATAGTTGTGACTACTATTCTGGGGACACTACACAGACCAGCTCCTGCCCAGGTGCTCTGCCCATCTCATCTCCAAACCTCACATTGCCTGGAAACGTGGATACTATTATCCCCTTTTTGCTAACAGGAAAACAGACTAGGAGAGGCCAAATTCCTTCCCCAGGGTCACACACCCAGAATAAGTAACAGTTTCAGGATTCAATCTCAGGCATCCAAATCCCCATATTCTTTCCCGCCACATGCATTAAGAGGAGAGCCCCTGCCCATTTGGGTGCCTGCAAGACGGGTCTTAATGTCTGGGGGGATGGGGCTCTTTGTCCCTCGGGGGGAAAACCCGGGAGCCTGAACCCCAAGAATGAGCTCTCCCGCCCCCTCTTCCCGCAGCTGTGAGAGACAAAGACCATGCTTGTCTGGGGGTTGGGGGTGGGGCTGTGACTCAGCCTCCCCCTGGAAGAAGGTGCCCTGTGAGATGGCAGTGAACTGATCGCCCTCCTAATGGAGAGAGATTACAAAGAGCAGGGCAGAAACAAAACAAACTAGCCCAGCTGCACCTGAGTGCAGCTCGGGAACAGCTCGGGCAGATAATTGGCTAATCCAATTTCCAGCCGGCTTGGCGGTGCATGTCAGCCACCATCACTTTCCACCAGGCCTTCAGCTCCTCCAGGAGCCCAGATTTTTGAACAAGCAAAAGATAAAGAACTGACCCTCGTTTTCACGTCTCCCCGCACCTCTCCCTCGGCCTGCGCTGACATTGACATGCATCCTTCCCACACCGGGGGGAACTCAGCTCCGGCACCTGTTCCTCTCCCCTGCACCTATGCACCCCACCCCAGCCCTGCATTCCCCTCTACAAAGCAGGACCTGTCCCGGATTCGCGGGAGCTGGAATTCTAACTCTGATTCTGCCACCTGCAGGTCGCATGACCTTGCCTTTGGCACTTGAGCTCTCCTGCTTCAGTTTCTGCATCTGTATATGGGGATAATAACCCCCAAACAGTATCTACCTGTTATGGGCTGAACTGTGTCTCCCCTGATTTGTATGTTGATGCCCTAAACTCCCCCCAGTATTTCAGAATATGACTCAATTTGGAGATGGGCCTTCAGAGAGATGATTAATTAAAATGAGGCTGTTGGGGTCAGCCCAAATCCAACCTGACAGGTGTTTTTACAAGAGGAAGAGACCAAAGGGTAGGGTCTCCAGGGAAAGTCCATGTGAGGCACAGCAAGAAGGTGGCCTTCTACAAGCAAAGGAGAGAAGCCTCAGAAGAACTTAATCTTGCCTGCACCTTGATCTTGGACTGCAGAATGGGGAGGGAACACCTTTCTGTTGTTTAAGCTGCTCAGTCTGTGGTATTGTGTGATAGGAAGCCTAGCAAATCCACACCCTAACTCAAAGCACTGTTGTGGGCTTCCGACTAGATGGAGCATCTAAATTGCTCTGCAAAGTTCCTAGCTCCTAAGGGTCTTCTATTAGTATGGCCACTTCTGTTAGTACGGCCTCGCTTTCTGTAGCCCCAATTTGGTAAGCCTTATGCCTATGTTGTGAAGGAGTAAGTTAATGGGAGTGCTAAGGAAGTTCTCTGAGGGTCCCGGGGGTACATTTCTGGTCTCTGGCTCCAACCTACCCAAGGGCCTAATCTATAAGGGCAGCTCAAAAATATTTGTAGATATAATATTCTAGAAATATTGTAGATATGTAGATATGTAAATGTGGATATGTAGATATGTAAATGTAGATATGTAGATATGTAAATGTAGATATGTAGATATGTAAATATGTAGATATAATATTCTAGAAATAGCTAGGGACTGGAGTAAGGAACAAGGCAGACGATCTTCAGGACATTGATGATTTAGCAGGGAAGGAGGAGACACTGGTCGTGTACCAACACTTGCTTTGAGTAGTATCCTTTTGCTTCCACCAAAAAGCAGGTGAGCTCTGAATGAAGGTGCTGGCTTGAGTCCCTGTGAGCCCGGGGAGAGAGGAGACAGCAGCTAGCACCTGCCAAGTGCCTACTACGTACATTGCCGGCACAACAGCCCCAACTGGTTGACTCTGTTCTTAGTTTAGTTTTTCAGATGAGAAAATGGAGGCACAAGGAAATAACTTTCCTAGACTCCAACCACGTGTAAGACTTAACAGCTGGGATTCCAACTCAAGCAGTCTAGCGTCAGAGCCCAAATGAGCAGGAAGAGTGTGCTGATGGAACACCGGTCAAAGACAATTCTCGCAGGCTTGTTGTTTTCTGTTTCCATGTCTGGACACGCAGCCACTGTGATGTGGGGTGGGGACTTGGGCCCCCGCTCTGTGCTCTAGAATCAGTCATGGACAGGGGAGGCAGCACCCATGACGGGTCCCCACACTTTTCTTCTAGCCTTCGGAATGGCTTTGTCCCATAACAACTGGACAGGAGACAAGGAGAGACCTCAACAAAGAAATGCAACCACAGGAGGGAGTTACATCAATGAGTACTCTTTTGTTTTCCTCTGGCCACTTTGTTGATGTGGACAATAGGACCAGAAGGGATTGGGCTTGTTTTCCCCACATTTACTGCGCTTAATGAGATGCTCAGCATAGTGTTAAGTGTTTTCCTCTGAAAAAGGCTCTGTCAAGGCCTCGAGACAGATCTCAGATCCAAAGGGTTCCAGACCAAGCAAACACTGCAGGGAGGGAGTAGAAAACCAGTGAGGGGCCTATAAAACCTGTCCCACAGAGGAAAAGGTCAGGGGCTAGAGAGAATTTGTGAAGGTTTTTGGAAAGAGCTTTTAGCACAGGGTGAGTCCAGCTCCCCCTCCCATGGGGCTAATGGCCTGCCTCTCACCTAACCCCCAGGGAGAGTGGTACAGTGGGTCCCTCAGAGAGGGAGGCTTGGAAACCTGATCCCAGCTTGAAAAATAAAAAACATGAGCTATATGGGCTGGCTGGGGGGCCCTGGCTGCAGAGGAAAAACAGAGCAGCTGTGGCCTTGTAATTCTGGGGACAAGGAAGCCCCAGATGCTTCCAGTGGACCAGCTGTGGCTCTCTGAGAGGAGACTGGCCTGGGGTCATCTGAGGAGCTCTCCAAAACAGACAGCGGCAGAGAGAAGGTAGGGCACTTCCCAGGACAGGCGGGGCAAGCCACCAGCCAGAGTAGGAAAGAGTTCAGCCTGTTTGGGGGAGCTGGGGACAAGAGGGGGAGGACTCCTCAGAGACAGGGTATCCAGTGCACCCAGGAAGGACCCAACAGAGTTCTCTCAGGCCCGGAAAGCCTGAGGCCTATCCCAGAAGGCGCATGCATCAGGGAGGGCCCCTTGCTCCCTTCCCTCTCCTTCTTCCCTGCTCTTCTCAGTCCTGGAGGAGTCAGAAACCCAAGTGGCAATGGGGGGGGGTCACCAAAGGGGAACACTGGAAAGAGAGGAACCAGTCCCACGCCCACCCCACCGGCAGCCTCCTGTCTGCACCAACCCAGGCTGCTACCATTTGTGCATAGCCCAGTCTACCAAGCTGGAATCCGGAAGCCAACATCTGAGTTGCAAGAGGCTTTATCATTTAACCCAAAGCATTCACCTTTGAAGAAACATCACAGGGGCGCCTGGGCGGCTCAGTGGGTTAAGCCTCTGCCTTCGGCTCGGGTCATGGTCTCAGGGTCCTGGGATCGAGCCCCGCATCAGGCTCTCTGCTCGGCGGGGAGCCTGCTTCCCCCTCTCTCTCTGCCTACTTGTGATCTCTCTCTGTCAGATAAATAAATACTTTGAAAAAAAAACAAAAACAAACAAAAAAGAATCATCAGCTTTCCTTTATAGATAGACCTTCTCTGGTGCATTTTACTTATTTGGATCACTAAGATTTGATGCATGTCCACGTTACCCCACACCTGACAGATGAGTCTGACAGGCAGACACTACACCTCATTCTCCTCCAGTCCTCTCCACGGGACCCGATCACCAGAGACATGCAAAGGCTTGATGACTAAAGCACACTCCTCGGGGACACGCTGATGTAGAAAGCCAAGTGCCGTAGAAGCAAGAGCAGCCCACTCCGTTTTCAGACGGCTCCAGATGAACAAATACATAAACCATCCCTCCGCCTTTTCTCTCCCTGCATGTCAAGCAGTAGGTGGTGCTAAAAAAAAACACCACCTCGTGTTTGCACGGCACTTTATCGTTCCAGGGCCAGCCTCGTGGGCCCCAAGTCACCCTCCACCCCCACACGACCCCAAACCATTGCCACCCCAGTTCCACCCACGTGGCTGCTTTCCTCGCCGGGCAGCCCCATGCCGGCCTCCACCCCCACCCCCCCACCCCGGCGGGGAGTCCACGTGTCACGTGGATTGTCTCGTCACAAAGAACCAGCGGGCCAGAAGTGTGGGCAGAGAGCGGAGGGCCGCGTGTTCAGGCTTTCTGTTTATTATGTTCTCACAGCCTTGTGTATAGTCGAGGTGAATGACAGGATTCCACTTTGCACAGGAATGAAACAACTCAATGAGGACTCCATCAGCCAAGCGGTTCATACGGCAGACGAGCTGCCACGCATCTCCCGTGCACGCCGCGTGACCCGGCCACGCGGCCGCCTCTCCCTGCACGCAGCAGAGGGACGGCAGCAGAAGGGTCCGGAGGGAGGAACCACCACCAAGGGCACGGTGCGCTGAGTCGGCCTGGACCTCACGCCTGGGAAGGCTGGCGGCCCCGTCCTGCAGTCTCCCATCCCGGCCCACAGCATCCTGTGGGGTCCTGAGAGGCCAGGGGGACCGGAAGACATGGCTGCTCTCGGCTGCTTCCTCCACAATCTCATGCCAAGTGGCACAGGTTCTTAGAGGCAGGGGTGGCTCTCCGCCTCCCTTGCTTCTAACCCGGAGAGACACCTACTTAAAGAGGGTGATCCTCGGCCGACTACAGGACAGAGTCAGATGGAACATGGAATTCCTCTGCTTGGCTTGGGAGTAGGCACACACAGGGTCAGGAGAGCTCTGGGCACACATGTCGATGGGGGTCGTCTTGCCCCTGAACGTGCCGCTTTTCACCGTCCCTTCTGCTTCGTGGAGAAGCGGACGCCACGTCAGCCACTTGTCTTTCCCATCCTGTTCCTTCCTCTTCAGTCTTCCCCACTCCTACCCTCTTGACACAATGGGTTCATGTCTTTCCCTCACAGTCCAGGGCCCCAGGGGAATGGGGCCACCCTGGCCCTGCCAAGGAAAAGAACCCAGGCCCTCTCCCTACCCAGAGGCTGGGCCGGCTGCCTGGGCAGAACACCATTTCACAGCTTTGGTTTGCTCAGAGCAGCAAGTTCTGGGGCGAGCACCAAAGAAGAAAATCCACTGGGAACCTTCTAGCTGCCCATCCAGCCTGAGACCGAAGAGGGAATCGTGAGGGCTTAGCGCAGGAACTGAAACCCCACTGTGGCCTTGGAAAAGAAAGCCCCAAAGAGCATGACAGTCCCAGGATGGGACACACCCTTCGCCCACTGCCTGAGTTCCAACTACCCTGTCACATGGCCTTGGACACAGAGGCACAACCTAAGACTAATGACCAGAGGGCATGAACACTCACGAGGGATGGAGAGGCCCAGGAGGCGAGCTTGGAGGAAGCACTACGAATGAGAGACTCGGCTGGCTGCGTGGCAAAACCTCTCTGAATCAGACACCCTCCAGAGCTCCCTCCAGACATCCTCCAGAGGTCCCTGTCATCAGCTGACCGGCTCGCTGCCTCACGCCCCGTGCAGCTGGGGCAGAAACATTTTTATCTCAAAGGAGCACGTCGGACTGAGACAGCACATGGTGCAGCCCCCCAGAGTCTGACTCAAGGCTCGCAGGTTCCCCGTTATGGTGCCTGTTTGCCTCTGCGTGCGCTCTACCCTCTAGGCCTAGCCCCCCCCCCCGTTAATCTCGGCCGTGCTCCTCCTCACTCCCCAGGCCAGTGCTTCCTGACCTCATCCACACGGAATCACCCGAGTCGCTTTAAACAAACAACTGTTGCCTTGGGTCCCATCCCCAAGCTGTTCTGGGGTGGGACCTGGACATTTAGGTCTGAAAAGTCACCAGGGGATTCCAAGGAGCAGCCAGGGCTGCGAGCCACTGTCTTAGACCATCTTCTTCCCAAGCCTACTGCGTGGGAACTTACTAAAACTGCAGTTTTCTGGGTGCCCCCCCGAGTCTTTCAGATCAGCATCTCTGGGTGTGCGTCCTGAGAATTAGCACTTGTAACAGGCTTTCCCAGTAAGCCTTGGGCACGCTCCGAGGATGCTGGGCGTCCTTACCCCACAGGCACCCTGGGACTACGAAGGGTTGTCATAGATTAGGTTCTATTTGGTTTGCCCAAGGCAACAGGTAATCTCACACTAGCTTAAAAACAGGCTGACACTCAAGTGGGGCTGAAAAGCCACTTGCAGGGTGGAGAGCAGTCCTAAAATCCACCGCTCTGCCTGGCCTCCTGCCCTGGCTTGCCCTGGGTCTTCAAAGTGCCCAGGCCCAGAGCACGCCTTGAGCCCAGAAGGCAGTCCACAGCATGAGCCTGGCATGAGGACCAAAGGAAGACCTTACACGGAAGGGGCCCCTGCAAATGCCCACCTAGTGGGGCAGACGAGGGCCCATGGAAGAGGAACTAGGAGAGAGGGCAGGACAGGGAGACATGGAAGGTCAGGGATGAGGTATGCTTTGATATTGCTCTAGATGTTGTAAACATTTTTCTTTGTTTCATCACAGACCAAAATCTGGGTTGGCATGACCTAAGTGTCTGAACTTAGGCATCGGAGCAGAGAGCTCCGTGCCTTTTGTGGAAAGCAGGACAGAAAGGGTGTGAGGACAGCTCCACCGCATGGGAAGACCATCTCTGTGGGGTACTGGACTCACGCTCACAGTGGTCACATAAGCACGCACGCACGCAGACACTCCACGGGAGTACCATAAATAGAGCTATCACGTTCCTCTACACACAGACACACGCCCACATACCCTCCCATAGCGGCAAAAATCAGGACACCCTAGCTTGGTCCTTCTCGCCTCCCCATTGTTGGGGGGAAGTCACCGGGCGCCATGACATTGCCATCTGCAGCCTTCATTCCATTGGCAAGAACTCCAGGCCTCGGGGGAGGCCACGGCCCAACACTCTTGTGGGGACAGTGGAAGCGGTAAAAAGGCCCCTCTTAGACATTCCATTTTTCAGGAACTCTGTGCTATTCTGACTTACGTGCAGCTCATATTCAACAGTAGAGTTGGCAGAAGTTGCACATTTCATGTGTAAACAATGTTTAAAATACCCTGTTCAAGAATTCGATCATTAAATTAATTCTGGCAGCTTTAGCTAAGCATGGTTTTTTACCAGTGGGGGCAGGGGGACACTACCTGATCTAACTAGGAACACCCGTTCGAGGCTTCAGAGTTCTTGAACATGAGATTTCACAGGATGCTTCAGTGTGAGGGCCCGGTGGCGTCTGTTCTTGCTCTCCTTGGTGGTTCAGACGGACTCGCCAACCCTCGCTTACAGGTATAATGTGTCATGGCAGGGCAATGGACCCTAAAACCAGGGCGACTCAAGAGCCTCCTTGGCCTTGTCTAGCTGCAGCCAAAGAAGAAAGAGTTTCACAGAGCGTCTGGAAAGGAATGCAAATGCTGGAATCTGCTGCATCTAAAGCCCATCACCCCACACGGGGAGAATGCTTCAGCCCAGTTCTCAGTCACCGGAACTCCAGAGCTTGTGCCTAATCGTAGTTCTTTCATTTAGTCAAGCTGAAAGTTTTGGAGATCTGCAATGAATCCAAATCCATTGGCTGTGAATTATCCCAATAGTACCTCCGCCATATTCTCCATGATTTGGTCCAGCTGGAGACTGACCTCTTCTAGACTCCTCTTCCACTTTCTGGTCTCTCTGCTGAGGAGTCACATCTTGGGCGTTACAGACTTGTGCCAAAGTCCACTTTTTCTCAGTCAGCTAGAGCTTTATGCTCGTCCTCCAAGGAAGAGTTTCCTGACACAGTTCCAAAAGCAGCCTCAGGGTACCGTGAAAGCATTTTAGGAAGATTCTCCACAGCCAGATGTTCACAGTGATCTTAGCCTCACCTCCTGTTCCATGTTCAATCCCAAAAGGTCAGAGATCAAGAAGGAAGTTGCTGATTAGCCAAGGTGGCCCCCATGAGAGAGACCTTTCTAAGAAAGCATGCTCCCAGGAAGCAAGCTGGAGAGTTACAGCCTAAATTCCCATTCTCCCCCATCATAATTACATGACCTGCATGGAAGGGGGGACAGGGAGAGACAAGGAAAGTATTAGGCACCATGAGAGCTGTCCATGCTATGGGAATTCACCTCCCTTTGTCAAGCTGTCTGTCAGTCTAAGAGATCATGATGTGTGATGCCTCAGGGAGGTGAGGGCAGAGAATACAGTAAGCAACGGAAAGGATATATGGTGCCCAATTGCACAAAAGTCTACTGGTGCTATGTTCCCTGGTCATTTGACTTCTGGAATACTTCTTGGTAGAATTGAAGAAGATTTGCAAGCTGTATCCTTCTTAAAAGCAGCTCCACACCAGAACTCATGAAAGACATCTCCCAAGACCCTCCCTGGAATTGTGAGGGTAAAAAAGTCTTGTGAATTTCCTAGGCTAAGATGGGCAGTGATCACAGCTTCTCATACTGGTCCAATGGAAATGGAAGAAATAGCCATGGAGTTTGCCTCTTCTGCCAAGGCCACCTATTAATGACAGTGCTAGAGACCTGGGATTCCCCAGAGACCTCTCTCCATTGTGAGGTCCCAGCACCCAGGACTGGCCATTACATTGTGACAGCAAATCACAAACATGAGCCAGAGTCTTTAAGCTCTTCCTCACAGGGGTATGGTACACGTTAGAGTCAGGAATCCTAACTGAGGAGGGTGTGGAAGTGGTGAAAATTGCATTTGCATTATTTACACATAGCCCAGCATAGCAAATCTGCCTTCTCAGTGGCAATGACCCAAGGCATTATGGAGGGCAATTTGCTGACCCAATAAAAGGGTAACAGCAGCAAGGTGCTACCACTAACCGAAACACAAACATGGGTAAATGGAATAGAGTCCAAGCTCTGGTGACTGGATCTTACTTTGGAATGGCATTTCATCCATTTCTCATCCCCAGGCTCCCAACCTAAGTGCCATTGCTTTCTGAACACCTATGACATTTCATGTTAGAATATGGTCTTGGCAGCAAAGGGAGGGGAAAAGCCAGTGATCTCCAAGAGTCCCCATCTGAGGTCTAACTGAGCCTCCTCTGGCTTTGGGACAGCAAATCTAAGTACATTTTGGACCTCAGGAACCTGGGATAAGAGTCTTTCTCCATGAGGCTGTGTACTTTTCCCTGGGCTTGATCAAAGCAAGTCAGGGATGGCTCTTGCATGTTCTTCCTCGTGGCTTCTCGGGTCTGGAAGTCTATGTTTACCTGGAGACACAAACAGAAAGCATGGTCACAGGCCCTCAAGGGCCAAGATGCCTGGCAGCTGCTCCTAGCTACGCAATAATTATTAACGACAGTGTCTTACACATGTAAGCTTATTCATTCTTTTCAAACTGTTTTCTTAGAGGTCATCCCCTTCGATCCCAGCAAGAATCCTGAGAGGTCTGAAGACCCAATATTCCTCATCCCAATTTACAGATAAGGACACTGAAGAAAGGAGATACTGAAAAGCTGGTTAAAGTACTATAGAGAGTTGGTAACAGAGCCAAGGCAAAACCCCAAATCACTTAATTCCTAAGCCAGGAGTCTTCACCATGCCAGGCAAAGAGTAACACTGAAGGTAAGTATTAATGTGGATTCCCTAAAGTAAGCTTGCCCTCTTGTTCTTTCTTAACTACTAAGGAAACAAATGCACTGAGAGGAGAGACTATGGTTATAATGGACATCTCTGTTCCAAGCAGTATTATAAGGAGCCTACAAAGTCCTGGCCACTGGCCAAAGTCGTCCTACGTCTCAAGTCAAAGGATAATTGAAGAGTTTCAGGGATATAATGCACCAAAACTCATAGATAGCAAATATTTTTCTTCTATAAAACCTTCCCAAGTAAAATTCTGTTTTATAACTCAGCGCAGCCATACATAGAAATTCATTTTATTATTATAATAAGTTATCATAAGATAAGAGAAATGACTGTAATTACTCATTAAGGAGCAGTGACAAATGTTGACTAGGTGCTTTATCCCTAATACTCAGAGTAGTCTTGAATGATACGGGGTATTATACACTTCTACACTGGAGAAAATGTGATTCAGACAGACTAGCTAACTTGGCCAAGATCACACAGCTGGGAACAAGTGGATGCTCCTCCCACTAAGGCTTGCTGCCTTCCACTAGGAAACTAACATGGATTCAACGGCATCTATCCTTGCAGAATCCTTATAGAAACACAGGTCCTACAGGCACACGCTTGACAGCTAAAACACTCCCTTGCAGAACTATTTTTTAGAAGTCCCAGGCTTTGCACCTTTAAAGTGATCCTTTTTTTCCCCTCCATTAAGAGCCATCAGAGAGGTAAGGCTCAGTTTAGAAGACAGTACTCATCAAGACTGGCTCAAACCCACACAAGGAGCACAATGGATGGCCAGGAGCCATGGATAGAAGACTCTTGCCACCACCAACACACCTCCCTCGGAGCCTGCACATCCACAAACTCCTCAAAGATCCTGTGGGCCTTGGAGACCAGCTTTGCAGTTGACCTGGTCTTCTTGAATTCCTCACAGGCCAGCCAGAATTCCAGGTTCTCCTCGCTGAACTCTGTCTTCAAGAAGGCGCGGAACGCAGCCACCCCATCTGTGGATGTGGAGGGGGAAAGGAAGACAGATAGGAAGGGGCTTAAGCTCATGAACTGCAGAAGCAAGAGAGAAAGGCAGCCATAATGTGAGACCAGCCCTGACTGTCCAAGCCCCACTGCCCCACATCTGCTTGAAGACCCTACCTCTTAAACACACAGGTACCCTTGGAGACAAGCTCTACTTGGGGCTCAAGGATTGCAGTGATAGGAGGGAGAAATGTTGAGGAAGCCATAGTAATAATGACTATAGGAGGCCCTGGTCACTCTTCATCAACCTTTGGTGGTCACGGCCTGTCCTTTAATGCAGAGTCCTCTGTCCCCTGAGTCCACTGGTGAACCTGTGTTTCTAATTAGGCCAAAGTAATATTTGTAATGCATTTCCTACCCTAATCCACGTTAACCACCCTGAAAAAAACAACCTGTCATAAGACTAACTACAGGAGGGGGTGAATGCCTCAGGACAAATCCTTCACTACCACCAGAAGAAGGCCTGAAAGTACACACTGAAATTCAGTCACTAAAGCCATTCTGTTACCTTCACAGGGTTCCTAGCCTCTTCTAAAAAACTTTTGAGGTGCTATGTTTTAATGGTTTAGCCTCTGGATACTTTGTTTTAAAGGATCTTGCTTATCAAATTACATGTTTTAATTTAGATTAATTATAATTTTCCTCCCAAATGATTTAACAATGAACACATCTTTTTCATTTTTTTTAAAAATCCATGTCATGCATATTGCCAAGGAGAGTTTCCAATCAGAATAAGGTGAGCAGGGTTACCATGTAGATTTGGAAAACAACATCCATTGATAGCCTATACATTCAGCTAATGTTTTTATATTAAAATATAGGTTTTAAATTGTCTTAACCCTCAACACATTCTCCTCTACTCAAATAAGAGCTATTTCTTTCTACAGACTGTCCTCAGGGGATGGGAAGACACAGCCTAGAAGGAAGTTAAAAATGACTCTGTCAAGAATGTTGTTTGTTTTGTTTTGTTTTGTTTTTCTTTTCTGAAACTTGTTAAGAGGACAATATGTCAACAGTTCTAAATTCTGAGTGAGGGGATCACCTGGGCATCCAAGGCCCACAGGTGTGACCCAGGACAACGAGCTGCCCAGGATCGACCCAGGGATTCGTGGTGCCTCCTGCTATCAACATATTTAAATGTTTGTCTTTACCTTTGTGAACCAGTTTCATTTCTAATTAGAAAGTCATGGGGAGGGGGGCACCTGGGTGGCTCAGTCATTAAGTGTCTGCCTTCAGCTCAGGTCATGATCCCAGAGTCCTGGGATCGAGCCCCCCATCAAGCCCCTCATCACATCGGGCTCCCTGCTGGGCAGGAAGCCTGCTTTCCCCCCTCCCACTCTCCCCTGCTTGTGTTCCCTCTCTCGCTGTGTCTCTCTCTGTCAAATAAGTAAGTAAAATCTTAAAAAAAAAAAAAAAGTCATTGGGTATCTTTGTCTTTCAAAATAGATGTGGTAGTGCCCTACACTGGAACAATCGTCATAAAAAACCAAGACTCTTAGTTGCAAGAGCCAGGAACTTGAGAGAAAAGGGTTTTGATGGAATTCCCAAAGTTAAACTTTAAATTGAAAAGAAATCTCAGTTTGGAGGCCTGAGTTTAAAGTCTTTAACATAAGTAGGGTAGCCATGAAGTTTACCCTCCAAGCCAGTACATTGTTGAGAGTGAAGGGGGGCGTGCCTATTAATTACACAGAGACAAGGAGCATAAACCATGCTCACCACAGACAAAAACAAGGACGTATGATCACCTTGAGACAAGACATATAGTTCTCTAAGATAAGGAGTATGGAGAAAGCAGAACATGATGTGAGGTTGTTTCCCATCAGGCAGGATGGAAATAAAATTGCTCCTGTGCCAGGGAAGGAAGAGGAGAGTAGCACAGTTCGGACCATTAGGAGAGTTTGGCCCAGGACTACACGTACCCTCATTCCAACCTTGGGTTTAAAACCCTGAGGAGGGAGTAGAAACCCAAGATAAAATGGGAATCGAAGAGAGCGTAAAACACTAACATGGCAATGATTAGGCAAAGAGATGACCAGAGAATCATTCACTCAGTTTTAACGACCTCTTTTTTTTTTAACTGCTAATATACAAATACATCAGAAAACAGGTCATAAAAATCTGCCCATAAAAATGCCCTGTGGATGCTCTTTTTTGCCACACCTCTCTCCTCCAAGTTCTTACAGATGGACTCCAGAAGTTTCCACAGGCTCTGAGGAACTCAGATCTGAGAGCTCGCCTGCCCTCCAGGAGATTGCCATTGCCTGCAGAAGGGGCCCCTGTAGCAGAGGCCACAGGGCAGAGGCTGGACGGAACACCACCCAAAGCTGTGCAAGCTCCAAGGAGACTCAGTGCCCACGAGAGCCAATGCGGAGCTGGTCCAGCAAGGCAGTCTCTGAGCAGTGACCGGTTCACACATGACAAGAGCCAATGGACGCGATCAGTGAATGCAGGGAGGACATGAGGACCACAGGCCAAAAGCCTTCTCTTGTGGGAAGGGCAGGGGGAGAACCCGAAAACACTGTGCATTTATCGAAAAGAGTAAATTCAAAGTGGCTTGGAAGAGTAACTTGGCAGGACGTCCTCTCTCTCCGGAAGAGAGCAAATACTCCTAATGGCAAAGCTGAAGTTTGTTGCTTGTGTCATATTTTTGTGTTGTTTTCATCGAGCAGAAACAGGCACTTTGTGAGCAACCTGACTCCAGTTACAGATCAAGAAAACTACTTTTCTGCCTCCCCTGATGGTGCTGGTGACGGTAACACCGCTAGGGCAACTCTCCAACCCCATGTAAAACAAGAGACAGACATGATCTCCCATCATCGAAGTCTCCGCTTTGTTGGGCCTTTGTGAGGATTGAAAAAGAGAGAACACCTGCTAGCACTCTCAGGAATGTCGCTGTACTTCTCCCAGTCTTGCAGGGGAAGAAGCTGATGCTTGGAGAACACCTTGACAGAGTTCGAACAGGTAAGACTGTGTAGCATTAAAAATACAACGTATACAAACTCCCAACCCAACATAGCCATGACGCCACCTCCGTTCATTCATTTGCTCATTCACACACCCATTAGGGGGCCCAGGCATTCTGCGAGATGTGCTAGAAACAGGCACAACGAAGCCCTCAGAACTTGCAGTGAAAGGGCCATTTGAGCCAAGAAAATATAATTTGGTAGTTATGGTGTACGTGATAAGTGGGACGGCAGGGGAAGCACGGGTTGCTGTGAAAGCACCCAGCGGGGAAGCCTGAGCCAGATCTAAGGATGGGAGGGAAGACTTGCAGGAGGGAGAGAAGCTTCTCAGCTGGGAGGTGAAGTGGAGCAGCAGGAAGCTTTGTGAAAGAAGGGACGGGAGGGACAGAGAAGAGAATCACGGGAAGGGAGAGCCACACCGGGAAGGCCGGTCATTAAGAATGTCTGAGTTGTTAGAAAGAGTTCAGGAAGACTAGTGTAAACAATGATCGAGCCTACTTACAAGACACATTAAGAGGTCCGCGAAAGAGCCAGAGAGACAGAAGGATAACACAGGACTACAAAAGGCCAGGAAAGCAAAGGTTTCAGGAAGGAAGAAACAGCCGTGTGTCCAGTGCTGCCCAGAGGTCAAGCGAGCTATGGTCTGAGACACGGTTGTCAGATTTGGTATAAGGTTCAGCAACCATGGGCAGCTGAGGCTCTAGTGGTGTGATGGGGGCCCTGGGCACGGGGGTGCACGTGGGCGTGAATAAGAGGAAAGGAAGCAGAAACAGTCCATTTAGATGTTTCTGGCAATATGGGGAGGAGAGAGATCAGACAGCATAACTGGAAGGAAACAGGAAGTCAGGAAAGAAGGTTTTGGGGTTTTCTGGTTTTGTTGTTGTTGTTGTTGTGTGTGTTTGTGTTTTGTTTTGTTCTTTTGTAAGATGGTCTTGAGTGTGTTTGAAAGCTGATCTAATCAGGAAAGACTGGTCGACTAGAAGGAGTTGAAATTAAAGGAAAGAAAGAGTTTAATTGATCAAATGTTGCCCCTCAAAAAGTACAGAAATAAGCCTGAGAAGAGAATTATGACGGAGAGGAAGAGAAAGGGCTACATGTTGATACAGGGAAGTTTCTAGTTTGGGTGCAGGAAAATGAAGGAGTTCCTGCCTGGTTTTAGCTGGAGAAGGTGGTGGGACCTAGGGATGGAGGGTTTTATTTTTATGTATTTATTTAGGATTTGGGGCAGGAAATTTTATTTATTTACTATATGCCATACTTTTTGCTGGGGATTTTGCAAACACCAGCTCAATTTATCTTCACAACAATGCTGATCCATACATAGTAGCACTCTGGTTTTCCAAATGAAGACATTAAGTCTTACCTACAGAAGTCGAAGACGTGTCCCAGTTCCACAGCTGGCAAGAGGAGCCAAGTTTCACTACCAGGTCCATATGACGCCAAAGCAAGATCTTTTCAGACGTATTTGCAGGCAGAAGGAAAAGAGCAAGGGAAGAAAAAGATGAAGGAATCAAAAGAATATATCTGGGGAGGGCAAATCCTAGACAAGGAGGGGGCCAAGAAGAGGGAGGAGAACTTGTCTTCTTTAAAGTCAAAAGTAGAAAAAAAGAAAGTGGGGTGGATGAAGATAGAAAGAACTGCTCAGGGAAGGGGCATCTCTGAGATGTATAAAGCTGAACAGCCTCGATCTTCATTAATTTGGGGTGAAGTCCCTGTGAAGATGGTCTACCTCCATGCGCTAGTCTTGAGGATATGGCATGAGTAAATCAGATGACGTCACCACCTCACAGAACTCAAAAGCTAGTCTACTGTCACAGACATTGAGGAACAATTTAAAAATATTTAGTTGGCTATTTTAAGTCCAGTGTGTGCTAGAGAGGTTTGGGAAGGGTGCAGAACAGCTACTCTGGAAGAACGAGCAGGAATAGGGTGAGAAACAGGCAAAGACTTGTGAAGTCTTAGGTTCCAGCTCCTGGACAAGGCTACGATGCACCAGGAATGGAGCAAGACATTTTACTCTGGGGATGCGCCCAACGTTCAAAGAAAGGACCATCAGGTTCAGGCTGGCAAATGAAGCTTGAACCCAGAGACAGCAGGGATTTAGGATCTAAAAGTTGGAACATGGGAAAAGGGGAGAAGGATAACAGGAGGCTGAAAAAAAAAAAAAAAACGGTTGACATTAGAGAAGGAATTTTGGAAACAACCACTGCGGGCCTTGACTGCATACTTTGGGCCACGCATCACACTAAATGCTCTGTGAGCCACAGGCATCTGCTCTGGATAGCAACGTTATACAATAGGCCTTGAATTATTGCCATTTTGTAGAAGATAAAGGAAGCTTAGAGAAGTGAGATCAGTCGCTCGAGGTCACATGGTTAGTAAGTGGCGTGGATACCAAGCTACAAAGCCAACGTTCTTACAGGAGTCGGTGGTCCAGTCCCTGGCTGGGCCTGATAGCAGGGCCTAAAGGATGCTTACACCAGCAATGGCTGGAGGGGGAGGGCAGGGGGTGCCGTCTCAACCCAAGACTAGGGGGCCATGAGTAACTCCACGGATGGAGATGTTTCCAGAAATGATGACAACAGATGAGGTGGGGAGAAATCGAAAGTCACCATGGAAGGCAGAGGAGTATCTTGGGGTAGCAGAACAACCTAGAGACAAAGATGGACATGGGCAACAGAATTCAACTGAATGACCGTGGAGGCAGTGGAGACTGACTCAGGCGGGGGTGGGGCTTTGAAGTAAAATGTGTGGCAAACTCATACACAGCTCATGATCACCTGTTGGCTTCACTGAGGCAATCTATGGAACCCTGCTGGTCCACCTGGTACAGAAGCACCACTGTCCCAGTTAGGAGCATCTGTTCTGATCAGAGTCAGACCCACAATTAGCTCAATGACCTTGGACAACACATTCAACTTCCCTGGGTCTCAGCCTCAACTGCAAAGTGAGGGGGATGGATCTGATTAATTCTCCCTGAGGACATTAGTGCTCTGCTCTGTGCTCCCTTTCCAACTCATGCCTGCATCAGACACAGCTCTCAGCCAACTGCTTCCCACCCTCCCCACCAGCCACATCGTCACGCCACACATGGAGGACTTACCCCGGGCCAAGTTCTCTATTGTCCAATCTACGCGTATCAACTCCTTCCATCCTCACACCCACCTAATGTCAAGACAGAGGTCCTGGCGTCAGACAGCCTGGGTCTGAATATGCGTGACCTCAGAAAAGGGTCCTAATGTCTTGAAGCCTGCCTCATCTCATCTGGAAAATGGGAATTATACTGGGACTTACTCCCTCAGATTGTTATGAGCCCGAAATGAAGCGGTCCACGTTTAAGTGCCCTGTGGCTCACTATGAGAAGTCAACACATGTTAGCTCTCACAGAAATTTGTTTCGCTACGAGGGAAAGTGACTTGGAGAGCTCAAGTTCAATGTGTGGGGTCACTCAGCCAGTAAGAGGTGGACAGTGGATTTGCACACACATCCGGATGACTTCAGAGCCCACTGCCTGTGTCTCCCCTCGTGATCACCGGAGAGCCCCACCTTAGCTCTCCCTCCAAAGGAAGGATGGACGAAAACCCCAAATCAAGCAATCACACTAAAAACCCATCACAGTAGGGCAAATGTGACGTCTGGCTTACAGAGCTGGAGCTTCTCCTGCAAGAGGACACTTGCCATCACCTCATCTGCGGTGACAACTGAGGCCACTAGGTGCTACCAACAACCTGGATTCTGCCTCTCTCCCACGGCAGGGCCACCTCCCTGAGGCACAGGGGTGTCACACAAAGCAGACTGGCGCATTCCCCAATGGTGGCCTGGGGACACTCTAACCAAGCATCGCTGAGTGACCCTGTAAAGACCTCGAGCTCTCTCAGGCGCCTCAACCCAAGATGTGGTCACCTGCATTTCCACGGCTGGCTTCAGAAAATGTGTCAGGGATTTCAAAAGAAGGGCTTGAGGAGAGATGGGGAAGTGGGTGGGAGAAGGCCTGGGAAGGTCCGCACCTGAAAAGCCGCCGCATCTCGAGGGCAGATTGTGGCAAAGAAAAAGCTCACAAAAGCCCCACACAGACCGTGCCCGTCCACAGCCCTCTCCTCTGTTCCCCCTGCCCTCTCGTCCCCCTGGCTCCCCAGTCTGCTACATTCCCAGGCCTGCAGCGGAACAGGGTGGGGAGGGCCACCCTGCAAAGAAAAACTTCACGTGAGAACATGGAAGTGAGAAGCGGGTGGAGCCCCCGCCCCCAGGCTGCAGGAGCCCCTCCCTTCCCAGAGCGGGTGGCCGCAGCTGCCTTTGCAGACAGACCACCTGGCCCAGACCCGGCCCCCCCTTTCCTGCTTAGGGGACCCAGCAAAGGAATCGCAGGGGACCAGAACCACAGGCATTTCTTCTCGGCCAGATCCTTTCCTCCTCCTCCTAACCCCTCCCACCTCTTCCCAGGGAACTTTCTGTCTGGTTCTCTCTGTCAGCATCTCTCTCAACCCTCATCCTTATCTTCGGTCCTCCGTCCCTTTTGGCCCCTGCTTCCCTCTTCCCCCTTCCTTCTCTCCACCAGGACCCTCTCTTCCCTTCTGCTTGTGCATACACCGAGGCTGGTTGAAAATGAAGGATGCTCATTTGTTTCTGAAAGGCTGTGAGCACTGTCTCCCTCTCTCTCCCTGCGACCCGCCTCGCGCTTCTGCCCGTGTAAGGCCTACTCAGCCAGAGCGCCCCACCCGGTGGAACTGCCATTTTGTTGTAAAACTTAAATTGACTCTGCCCCCCCCCACCCCCGGGGAACGTACTTAAAAACAAGTCGGGGGAAACCAGCCCCAGGTAACAAAGCCCAGATACAAGGGTGGGTCAGGCCAGGTGGAGACATCCGATCATTGGTGGGGGATGCATACTGTCTCCTAGCTACCAAGGAGGATGGGCCACGCCCTTTGGGAGCCTTTTGGGCGCCAATTCTAACCAAGGTGTGATAGGCTGGGTCAGATGTCTACTATAGGGTAAATTGTAATTCAATTGGTCACCTAGCATGACTGTGCAGCTTTCTCTGTGTGTTACAATCTCATTGGCCACCTGTGCTGGCCAGGCCCGACCGCACGGCCTTTGCCCTTAAAAGCGAGTCTGTGAAAGAGAGAAGGGTCCTCTCTCTTTTAAGAGGCGCAGCCCCGAACATTTGGTTAGATTCTTGATGCTTGGTGTGAAATAAAGCTTTGCTTGACCTTCGCTTTGCTCCAGTCTCGCTCCTTTAATCAAGGACCCATTTTGGGGGGCATAACACCTGGGCCCCTGGGTGCCCCAGAACCTGCTCCTTCCCAGATACCTAGGGGACTGGAGGCCCCCCTTAGCACCTCCACAGATTCCAAGAAGCTGGGAAGAGTCACCTGTCTCTGATCCCTGATGCTATTCTGCCTGGGGTTCTGTCCTGAAGCTCTTCTGTCCTGGCTTGGACCCATAACTAGCTCGGTGTCACCTTGGGCACCATGCTTAACCTCTCCATGCCTCAGTTCTGTCATCTGTGAAATGCAGATCCCAGCAGCTCTGGGGGGGCTTTGGGGGTGAGATGAGTTAATACACGCAGGGCCCAACCCTCAGGGAGCGCTCCGTGCATGTTTGGGACTTCGGTGGCTTACTGGAGTCATCGTTCAGAGTAAACATGCCTAATTGCCTGAAACAACCCTGGTCACTTAAAGGTAGTAGGTGAAGGGTTCTTGGGAGATGGGAGAGACAGGAGGATCTGCCTTTTTTTTCTTTTTCTTTTTTTTTTTTTTTAGTTTCATTCTTTCAGTTCACTTTGGTTTTCTTTGTACGGCATGCTAAGAAGTCAAGGCTCTATGAACATTACATATTTTTTGAAATTAGTGTCGATCTAGTCACTGGAAGGGAAAGGCTTGTGTCCAGAATTCCTGGAACGCTCAGCAGAATCCTGGCATCCCCCTGAGCGTGCACACAATCTCCAAGAACATCCCCATGGCCGCACATGCTGCCTGCCGCCGGCATTCTCCCTCTCGGTTCTGGGATGCAGGGTGCTTACATAAGAGAAGAAACTGGGTCACTATGAATGAGCAGTGCAGCTGGTGCAGCAGGGAGGGTGGCTTAGGTAAACAGTTCAAGGTCCGGGAGCCCTGATTCAGCTGGCATGGGAGTGGGTTTGAGTCTCGCTCAATTCCCAGTCTTGGAAAAATACCAGATCACAGGAAAGATTTGGCGGGAGGGGGGTGGCAGGAAACCTCTCTGTTTACTAAAGTGCTATCCAAAAGACCAGAGTCCTCTTGCATCCCTGATCGATAGGAAAAAAATAAACTGGTTCCAAGGTCAGACAGAGGATAGGAAAGGAAAATATATTTATAAAACCCAGGTTACATATACTGATGGTGAAGCCAAAAATCTCTTTCATTCAGAACTGAGTTCACCACTTTGAAATTTGTGATGAGAACAGCATTAGGATCAAAGTCTTTTTTGTGTGTGTTATCTATAAAATAAAGGTTTTTAAACACATCACAGGGGCTTAGCAAGGTTTAGGTAAGGAGGTTATTTAGAGAATAAACTATTTGCAGTTACATTTATTGGAAGCAACTGCCATGCTAATTATACTTCAGTCTTATGATTAACATAATTTTCTTCAATGATCTTCACTTTGCTAGCGTACATACAGCAAGATGGTATGTTACAATAGTTGTAGGACCTGACAGCTGTTAGGCTCTTTGAGTCAGAAGGGACATGAAAGACCCTAGGATCAAGCCTTACACGGGACACAAGGCTCTAAGTTTGGGTGACTTCTTATTCCTAGGACATGGTAGCAGCAGACAGGGGACAGCGTGGGTCTTACAACCCCTATTCCAATGTTCGTTTCTATTTTGTCAAGCAGAAGATGTTATCATACAACAACCACAAAAAGTCAAACTAGAATCTGTATCTGCAGCTATCGTGAGAAATTAGCAAGGAGTTTTCTATTGAAGGGGAGACAAAAGAGAAGGGGTCCCTAGCAGAGTAAAAGCATTCACAAATGACTCCTTCAATACAAGAGAAGTATTATAAAACTCCAGGTGCACTAGTCCATCACCTAAAAGATTCTAAAAAGTCCAGGAATATTTGTTGAATTGGTCTAACACAGGAACATGGCAGGGAGGTTCAAAGAGGGAACACCAGATTTGCCTGCAGAGCTTTTGAAAACCGAATCCCCAGAGGGAGTCTCTCACATAGCCTGAGGGGCAATGGGAAAGGGATGAGGGAGGGAGGACAAAAGCTCCTGAGGCAAAGTGGGGTGAGGTATTATCGAATTTGAATAAGCCCCCCTGTGATTCTGACACAGTCCCCACTCCCTTGTGTTCAACATCCAGCTGCCTGGGGAAAGAAGCTGATGCCCTCCAGCAAACAGGAATCCATGTTTTCTCAGTGTATTTAATGTTGGATTATAACCAAAATCATCAAAACCGGTCTCCTTTATGGAGCCCTCCCCTCCCCCCGTTACGTTATCATGCTTCACATTTCACAACCACAATCACATTTAATCCTCAAAGCAACTGTGCAAGGCAAGTCTTATCATGCCCCTTTTACAGAGGAGGAAAGCAAGGTTTAGAGAGGCGATGTCATTGGCTGGAGGTCACACGGCTGGTAAGCGACAGAATGGGTGCTGGAGGCCCATCCAGTTGCTTTCCATTCAATTTTGCAGCAGGCATGGAAGAGTTACTGTCTTATCAATTCCAGGCACTTCTTCTAAAAGGCTAAATGCACCCACATTCCTGGGGGCAAGTAAAAATTCTAGCACTGCAGACAGGTTGGCAAGGAGGAAGAGAAGCTTCTTCCACCTGGGTAGACCTCCCATCTCTCTAACCCTTAGCCTCCATTTATCCAGAAAACACACTTGCTCTATTTGTTTCTTTACTGTGACCCCCGTCCACCATACCTGCTACATAGCCGGTATTGGCAATACCCGGACGACATGCCATCGAAGGGACGTGCCACCTCAGGACTTTGGAAGGCTGTAATCCAGAGCTCAGTGAGTTTCTTGGAAAGCACAGTCCACCTGCCTCACCAAGATATTCCAGATTCATCGCGTTACTGCCTTAGGTTTTAGAGCAGTGCTTCTCAAGCTTCGGTGGGCATTAATATTACTGGAGGGCTTGAGAAAAATTTACTGTGCCCCTAGGCCACGGAGATGCTGACCCAGCAGGTCTGAGACAGAACTCCAGAATTTTCATCTCTTACAAGCTCCCAGCAGCTGCTGCTTCTTTGGATCACACTTGCACTAACACTGTTCTAGGATTTGGGGGGCTTGGCGAAGGAGGTGGGGAGGGCTATGCAGTGAGTGGGAACTAGATAGTTGAAACTCTACATTCTAAAGCTAACGACCATTTGGATGAATAATTAAGGAATTTCATTTGCTCGTAACTTTCATGTTTTTGCTTGCTTGAGGTCTTCTGCTTGGTTGCTGTGTGACCAGATCAAGTTGTTATATTTTTCTCTATCTCAATCATTATCCCTAATTTTAAAAAACTAAAAGCTTCCTTATTGGACTCCTTTTCGCAGAGATGGATACTAATTCTGTGAGTGCAAAAGAGCTTTCAGTTGTACTAGTCCACTAATCTGGAGTCCCTGGGCCTGGTGGGGACAGGTCAGCATAGAAACTCCATGCTCTGTGCAAACAATGAAACAAAGCCAAGGACCAAATGGAGGCCCAGGGGAAAGTGCTCTGTCACCCAGGTGTGGGATCAGGCTGAAAGAAGGGAGAGGAAGGGGAAGGAACCCTGTCTACAGCTTCCTCTTCAAACTGGAATAATCTAACTTTTATGTTTAAAAAAAAAAAAAAAATCCCACAAAGGAAGGAGGGAGGAAGGACAGAAGGAGGGAGATTCAGAGTTTGAACTGGATCAGAGTTCAGGACTGAATGTCCCACTAAAAGCAGGACAAATAACAAGCATATGCCTGAGCCTCATGAGGAAATCGAAGCAGAAGACAGACAATTTTGTGCCCACTCACCCGCAACCTGTCAGAAAACACATCTCCCGTAAGCTGGGAGCCTTCCTTCTCCTGGGTATAAGCTACAGACACAGGAAGGCCTCTCGGTGAGTGCACACACACACACACACACACACACCAGGGAGCAGCCTAAGTGCACAGCTCAGACACCAAGTCTAACTGTCCCTGGGTGAGCAGGAGAAAGATGCCAACTTAACCCACATTAGAAATCCTTCGCTAGCTAATAAAGTCATCAGCAATTTCAATTTTATTTTTCATTTCTTAGTTTAAAAAGAAAATTAAAAAAAAAAGCCCTCAGCAAGTGGCTATCCCCCGGACCTCCATGCATGCCTCTTCAGCTTTATAAGCAAATGTGACTGGAAACCAAACTGCTCTGAATATTTGCTTTCCAGATTTCTTTTCGCTCTCAAGTTTAAAAAACAAGTTTGTTTTCTTCTTTTCCTGAGGCTGGAGCCTGAGAAGTGTTCCCCACACAGCAGGACCCTGTCAAGGAGAGAAAGCTTCCCAACACAGGTGCTTTCGCCCCTCATTTGGTTGCTTGAACCATCTCAGCTTTGAAGGGGTTTTACATAACCCGGCAGGCAGCAGCGCTGACTCAAACCACCTGCCTGGGTGTCTGCTAATGGCCCCGTCTCAGCATCCTAGAATAAGAGGGTAGGACTGGATCCAGTGCCTGAGACATCCTCTTCCAGATCCTTCATTGCATAGATGAAGAACCAGATTTTCCAGAAGACTGAGGGATTCCGTCAAGGCGACCCAGCTATCTGGGAACAGAGGGGTTAGCATCGTTCGTGCGCAGGTCTGACAACCAGCTAACGTTCGTAACTTAATTGTACAGAAGCATCTTCTCCAATTAAGTAGAAACCAGGCTCTACACCGAAAGCAGCCCTGCTGCCGTCAGGTCGGTGAGGACTTCTAATACCCACAGAACGGGACCAAAGAGGAGCACCGAATGTCGGGATTCTATTTGAAATCCTGAAGCTCCCTCATCTGTAGGCAACACACTGGGTTATTTTTTATGTTATTTGTATGCATGTCCGCGTCTCCGAAGGCTGCATTCTCCACCAGGGAGGTGCTCTCCTGTTCCTCTCGGTGCCCCCGCCCCCAGCCAGCTGCTTCGCACAGACCTCGAACATAATAAACACTTAATACACCTTTCTTTAAATAAATGAGGGCCCAAAACAGCCAGGCAGTGCAGGGAGGGTAAAAATGCTCTATAAATTGAGAATGGGAACAAAAATAATGATCTGAATTATCTGAAATGGAAAACTCAGAGAGGACAGTTGCCTAGGTATAAAGGATTACCAGGGGGTTGGTTTCTAGACTAATGCACGTTTTTTTTCTTTTCTTTTCTTTTTTTTTTTTTCTGGAAGCTCATTCAGTGATTCTCCTTTCTTTACTTTTTAGGACATTTTGCTATCTTAATTGAAAGCCTTGCACACCTCTGATCAACCACTGTCCCTCCTAAGGGACCAGCACACATGCAATCCCTTTGGAAAAGCTTAATCAGCCCTAATTGAGTCACAATATTAGCCCAAATTAATTAGACTTTACGAAAGTTGTCAACACCCTTCAAGGTAACCTGGCTCTGACTCCTCCCTTAGCCTTCACAGGGAGAGAGCAGTCAAGCTCTAAAACCTTGAAATTCTGCCAGTGACCCATGAATACAGGTCCCTTTCTTCTCAAACACATGCACTCCATTGGCTTTTTATTTCCTTACGAAACAGAAATCAAAACAGAACATCAGACTCCAAGACGGATCACAGAACCTCACAGTTCAAAAAACCTATTTCTGCAGCGGTCTGGGACAAAGAAGCAATCTGGTGTCAGCTTGTAAGCCCTTAGTGGAATCCCCGTCTCAGAAGAGGTCCTGGAAACTGAAGCCATCCCCCACAGAAGCAGAAGCAAGCCTCTTCAGGTCACAAGTCACTGAATCACATAACATGGAAGCCCTTAGATCTCCAGGTCTTGCCAGAGCAGCACTCCAAATATACCCCAAGATTGCATCTGTTGATTGACCCACCGTAAACTCTGTCTATAATGGCTCAGCATTAATAATTGGCGAAATTTGCAAACCTATTTTTTTTTAAAGACTTTATTTATTTGTCAGAGAGAGAGAGCGAGCACAGGCAGACAGAGTGGCAGGCAGAGGCAGAGGGAGAAGCAGGTTCTCTGCCAAGCAAGGAGCCCGATGTGGGACTCGATCCCAGGATGCTGGGATCACGACCTGAGCCGAAGCCAGCCGCTTAACCAACTGAGCCACCCAGGCGTCCCTGCAAACCTATTTTTCAGGCATGTTTATTTTGCATTTTATAAATAAAACCATCACTTAAATACGGCCATATTCTTACAAAACACCTTTAAGTAGAGAACCCCAAATCATCTGAAGGTGTCCTCTTATGAAGATTCCCTGACCCCGGTGACAGGTAGCACACAGGTATTTCTATCACCATTTCAGAATGAGGAAACAGCCTCAGGGACTTGAACTAAGTGAGTCAGTCATGAGGTTGAAATAAAAACCAAACTCCAAGATGACCTTGAAGCAAATGCAGCCAGAAAAGAAGGCTTAAGTTAATAACGACACTTGTTTAGCCTACCGGGACTCCAGAAAAGAAGTCAAAAATGGCCCCATAAAGAACAAGCCTTACTGGGAAACCCTAACTATCATTGTACATATGCCATTACCTTGGCAAAGTCACCACATAAGCTTGCTGTTTGTGACATAAGCCATATGTCACACACACTGTATTTCTGCTGCCTTGTTTTCCTTCCTAAGTGTAATCCGCAGAACACTAAAATGACTATTTGTCTCGCAAAACTACATGCTGCAAATATATGCTTATTCTTAGATCTTGTATTGCATTTTAAAATGTATTCAAGAGCATTTGGTAACCGGTATCAGGATCAGGGGCCTAGTCAGAGGGAAGTGCTGATCCAGCGGAAAGCAAAATCACTTCTGAGGACATCTGAAGATTGGGAGACTCCATCAAGGCCACTCAATTATCTAGTAGCCGAGCTGGGTCCAAATCAAGAACATAGGTCTGACTACCAGCCAATGCCCTTAACCTCATTGTACAGAATCATGTCCCCAATTAAGGAGAAATGAGACTCCAAGCTAAAAGCAACCCTTTAGCTCCCAGATCAATCAGGATTTCTAGTATTGACAGGGAGAATTTAAAAGGAGGACTGAAGGTCTGCGTGAAAACTTTACTCTGCAAAAGACCCTCTCTCTTCCTTGCCCCAGCTCTCCCTCTCCCATGTATTTCATGGCACTAGGATTTTAAAGCCCGATGAATTCAGACTTGCTTGTGATGAGAAAAAAGCAAGAACTGAAAAGTTTGGCCAGTGTCAAAGTGTCCTTCCCACAGGAAAATACGCATGATTATTTCTGCAATTTGGGGGGGGGGCGGGTATTGGGAAAACAGAAGAGGAGAGATAGCAGAAATGCATTCTAGTAAAACCCACAGCCAGCCAGAAACAGAGGAGTGAGCTACAGCCAGGGTAGTAAACGCCCAAAGTAAGAAGTAACAAACAAACACAAAACTATACCAACTCAAGTGACTAACAAAATGCACAGAATATTATTCATTTGATGGATGAGTAAACCAAGACTTTCCAGAGACATGTGGTGGTGGCGGGGGGGAGTCATTTAATTTTATAAACAAGATCTAGGATGGGCACTGGACCATCATTTCCACTGAGCCCATCACTCCAACTCCCCAAACTAAATTCTTTCCTGCTGAAACTGCTGAAAACATGAAGGCTTCTTGGGACCATCCTTTCAATCCAGAACACAGAAAAGAAGGCCCTCTTCCCACTACATTTAAATTACATCTTGTTATCTATATACTGCCCTAAGCAGGAAGCTCTGTGAGCGCAGACACTGGAGCTGTCTGGGGGACCCGGACATGAACCTGGATAGAACCTGGATCATGGCGGGTATTTGGTGCCTCTTTGGCTAAACGGATGATTGGCTGCGGCACGACAAAGCCTGAATTCTACTTACACTTATGGGACAGAAGCACATCAAAGGAATCTGCCCACCTCGTGGCTTCTTCTGTGGATAGTCTCCTAGGAAAGAAGAAACATCTCTCTTAAATATTTCTGAAATGCCCCTCCCTCTCCATCAGCAGACCCCTGGGATTTGCTCCGGAAAACAAATCTCAACAATGATGGGCGGGGGGCAGGGTGCCAATGAAAACCACCCACATTCCTGCAAGTCTGTTGCCAGAAACGTGTACACTCAAGGAAATGATGGCAGACCTCAGCACTGGAGCTCTGGGTATTTGTGTATTGGCTTTCAGTCTAAAACACCAAGCTGAAAAAGCACAGGCTATAGACACGTCAGAGTAACAACAGAAAGAAGCTGGCCTTAGGGTCAGAAAAGGTGGGCTGAGCTCCTGACTCCGTATTTTACTGTGACCTTAATCTCTTCACCTTTGCAATGGGGATCGAGGTGCCCCCATCCCCCAACCCTGTGAGGGTTAAATGAGGTGCATCTATGACCTCATCGAACCCAGTCCTCGCCCAGTATAGGCACTGAACCCAGATTCTCTGAACCTAAGCAGAGTTATAGAATGTATTTGAGTGTTTGTTTCCAAACAGAGAGCTCAGACTGACAACTAAGCAGAACCAAGAAGCGTCGTTCACCACAGCTTTGTAAGAGTGGTGGATAATACGGTTTTCTTGAAAGGAAAAAAGAGGGTTCCTGTTTTGAAAAGGAAAATTCTCATCCATGCACTTGGGGATATAAAAGGAGCCGCAGAGGGGCGGGGGGTTACTGTCACTCTGCGCATCTGGCCAACATCTCACTAGAGAAGAACAGGTCCTCAGCCCAGCGGTGGGCGCCCCATGGGGAGCGCCCTGGCAGTGCCGTGTGGCCAAACTACTCACTTTAGAGCACGGTTGGGTTTGTCGGGAAGAATAGCTGTGAAATCGCTACAGGAGTCTGACTTGTGAGACAGGCATCCCAGGCGGGTCCTCATCCCTTTGTTCCTGCAACAAGCACAGGGGCAGAAGGACGGGGAACTGTCATGATCGTGGCTGTCAGCTCTATAAAGGGCCCCAGGAGCTGCTGCTGCAGGGGCCTGCGCCGCCTCCCCTGACCCGCCCCCCATCCTTCCCCAGGGGGGGGTCCCTAAAGGTTTCATGAACAAGAGGAGAAATACCTAGAAGATCAAGGGATGTATCCTCACTCCCTAACTCGACTCCTGGAATAGTAATAGGTACCCTGCCCCTAGAGGCCTCATGCTCTTTCAAAGCTCACATTCAAGTTGATAGTAAGTCAATGAAGGTCGTTAGCTTGGAAGAATTTCTAAATTAGGATTCTCTGTAGGGAAAGGAAATACAGTGAAGACAAAATAACAATCCACATTTCGCTCTCCCATCAGGAGGGCAGAGTAGCAGCAGCAGCAGCAGCTCCTAACTGCAAAGCCCCAAAAGTGGCGCCCGCACGGAGAGTAGAGGGTTGCCTGCGTAATACAGGGGCGCGTATCACAGAACCTCTCCCAGCACAAATGAAGTTTTCAGGCGAACTGATTGTGGCTCAGGTGCTCCCTACTCATCCCCCAAACCTGGGGATAAAGATGCATGAACGGCTACAGAGCAGCAGACTAACACCTGTAGGTGAGGGCCCGAGCAGCTGATACAATCAGCAGTTAAGAACCAGGCCCCTTTCTCCGTTCTTTTATTTACTTAACGAAGCTCTCATATTCCTATTTCTATTTTGGCTTCTCTCAATCAGCATGTTTAAAACTCTAACATGTATGTTTATAAAATTCTCATATTTTCTTATTTTCCTAAAGACCAGACATTTACATGTTACCTGTTATGGAAGGTCCGATGAGGAATTACACTGTCTCTTTCTGACTTCCAACATTAGCCCCTTTTTGCCTTTAACCAGAGTTCAGCAAACTATGGCCATGCAAGATGCCCGTTTGTGTAAATAAAGTTTTACTGGAACACAACAACACCCATTTATTTACATGCTGTCTAAAGCTGCTTTCCAGCATGAGGGCCCATAGAACTCAAAATATTTACTCTCTGGCCCCTGTTAGAGTAAGTTTACTGACCCCTGACCTTTAACCATGGCAGCTCCTCCCATGGAGAGCAAAGGTAAGTGGAAAGAGTTGGGTGTAATCAAACCAGGACTGAAGCGTGACTTATAAAAGGGCACTGCCACGTGCACACTGGGAACAATGTGCCACGGAAATAGTCCCAGAGATGTTATTCTCCGTGTGGAAAGGAAGTCCTTCCAGCCTGACTTTCCCCTCCCCTGGTTTGTGAATCCTGGGCCTGGGCTGAGACGCTAGAGGCCGCACAATTAAATATCTTCCTCTCACTCCAAGTGGGTTTTCATCCCCGACCCAAGCTAGTTATTCACAGAAATCTTATCCAAGAAATGTCTACTGGGATGGTATTATATTTGGCAAGAATGGACAACATTTGTATTCCACAGCCCATCTCTGAGCGCCTTTTAAAGCTGGAACATCCAAGTTCCCAGAAATATCCCCTCTCCTGCAGAAAACCGGGCCTGCACGTCCTGTGCTCCCACCTCTTATCTCAGCCAAGCGCATGATGAAGCCATCGATTTTGTGACATTTCCAAACATTGGTGATAGCCATTCTCTCTCCTGCAATGGTGAGCCTCCTGGCCACTCACTCTTATAAATCACAAGGTGCTCGCTCCACCACCAGGCCATATGAGCAACTGATTAAGGGCCCTTGAGTCACCACATTCCGTGAATTCAAGTCAAGGTCTTGCTTGGGCTGTACCAAGGCCAAAACCCAACTTCCAGTAAGCCAGTTTACTCCTTGGTGCCCCAGGATCATCAATAACATAATAGTCAGGTCGAGGCCCCCAAGAACAATTAAGAGGACTTCAAAAAAACAGCAAATCCACACACACCATCTAACAACATTCAGCGGGGGCCAGTGTAAAGGGTATACTCGTTACCGAGACAACGGTGGTTCTCCCCAGTAGTTTGAAAAAATCTTCCACAAAATATTCTTTGGGGCCCAATGGTTTTGATTTTCCATCTTGTGTAGCTGAGATCTGAATTATAACCTTGTTAGTTAGGTTTGAAATAATGGGAGCAGAAGTGAGAGTCAAAGGTTTAGGTCACTTCAAAAGGAGGGAAGGAAGGAAGGAAGGAAGGAGGGAGGGAGGAAGGGAAAGCAAAAAGAAGTAAGCTTGCCCTCATCTTTCTTCCCTGTTCCAGGACCCTACAGCCGTCCCTAAATGGTTCAATGCAAGCTCACACACAGGGCCACCCCCTGAGTCCCGCAGTCAATGGGGGGGTTTGGCCCTGACGTAGGTTCTGCTTGCAAGGCCACAACCTTGCAAGAAGGGCACCAGGAAGGAGAGCATCAGCCACACCGATGGCCTGAGGGGACGGACCACCCAAGGGAGTGGAAGGCTGGGGCAGGCTCACACAGCAAGGGGGGGGGAAGGGGCGGGGAGGGGGAAGGGCAGGGGCGGGGAGACAGGTGAGCATCATTACCTGCGTGGCATCAGTAAAGCGGCCATACAGGCACCCGCTTACGGTTAACCCTCTGGCCGATGTGCAGGGACGTCAGGGCGGGAGATAGGACTGCGGGGCACAGGGATTTACCCTTTCGCGGCCTCTCACCTAAAATCAAAGAATCTGCTGTAAGAGGGGGGCGGCCCTCTCTGGTCTGACTGTGCTACAGATCCTCTCAGACAGCCGGCTGCTGGCAGAATGCCTCCCCCGACACAGCCCCTCCCCACACGGGCCTGCTTGTCCTAAGGGAGGGTGACTGGCTAAGGGTGAGCCGGGAGGACCTGCTGGCTGGATTCGCATTGCCGCCTGTGGGGCAGGAGCATCTAGTTCCCCAAGAACTGGCCATGGACAGTGAAATGGGGCATGTGCCCCAGGGGAGGAAGGTTGGGGCCCGGCAAGCCAAAAATTACTGTTCTCTTTGTCTCATTCCAGCGGGGCCCAATTGACCAGCCAGCCACGGATGGGGGAGGGGGGTTAGCACTTGCTCCAGAATTACGTGATTGGCTGCTCTTCTGATTCTCTCCTCCCTCTCAGGGAACCCATCCTGGAGCGTTGGGAGGGTGTGAGTAGGGGGGAAGAGTAGAGTAACTCCTAGGGAGACTTGTCAGGCCCCCTGGCCACTGCACAGGCCTGCTCCTTTGCAGGATCTCAGGCCCAGGCTGGAAAAATGAATATACAAGCTACTCTCTCCTGCCCAGATGGAGGCCACCGACCTTCCTTCCGCAGCCTGGGGACTAGCCCATTCCTGACCTGAAGCAGGAAAGGGGATACTGAGGTTGAGGGCTTGGTGACTGATCATCTGTCTCTCCTGAGGGTCCCCTTTCTCAGTGCTTCAAACCCTTTGTTCCACAGAAATGATAGGAAGAAACACATGAAGAGAGCAGCCTATCCGTAAAGGGCTCCCCCGGGGAACCCTGACACCAAACATAGAATCCATTTTAAAAGAAACCTAATTTAGATAGATAAGGCCCCTACTCGATCTACTCTGTTTAAATTATTTTGCTATTACACGGAATGTTTCACAAAAGCTTTTTTTTTAAATACCTTCTCTAATAATACCAAAATTCGTAAAATTAAAAGATTGCTTTGTTAAAACTAAAAATCGATAAACAAATACATAAAAATAGTTAGACTTTGTGTCAAAGCTCATCCTCAAGGAGACTGAGCTCAGACTGACATTCCCTTAACCTTTGTCCTAAGGGGGCATCCACCTGCCTGCCCAGGAGTCAGGAAATCGAAGCTTTTCCCAGCTTTAAGGTTCTCTTCCAGCTACAAGAAATCACTGGGTCACCTATGCCTCATTTTCTCTTGCTTGTGGTCTATCACCCGAAGGAGGGGAAGCCCGTGCCAGGGGCCTTCGTCACGCTGGTGCTGAACAGAACCACGGATGACTCCCCACAGACACAGCAGGCAAGGTCATTTGGGGCAGGCATTACCAGGCCTGCAGTCACTGCCTTGTCGCTCTTCCCGTTCCCACGGCTAGCTCATCCTGGCTTGCCGGGACTGCTTGCATGCCCGCTTCTCTCCCTCCGAATCCCGTGCTGCCCACCACCGCCCCCCAGGCCATTCCCCATCCCTTCACTTAGCTCTGCCTTGACTTCAATTCAATCAGAATCTGCAGGAGACTGTGGCCCCAGCTTCCTCATTCATCCCAGCACCTTGGGGCTCTAATTCCATCTGGCCCTTGACTTTTGGTGGGGATGGAGTTTGGGGTCCCCAGAACCCGGGAAGGCCCATGGCAATGTGCCCTGTGAGGTGGACATCAGGTGACAGGTGACTCTGGGGCAGACAGGATGGGACATAATGGAAAGCGGGTACTCAAGGAAAAAAAAAACAAAAACAAAAAACAAAGGTTAAAAGCAAAGAGCAAAGATTTTTAAAGAGGGGAAGAGAAACTAAGAGTCTCAGCGGGGAGAAAGCAATCAATATGCATGGAGAGGCAGGTTAATTAAATATGGATAATGCAATCAGCCCACATGGGCACCTTGAAGAGCAAAGAGAAAAACAAATGCAATACTCACTGTCTTTGACCAGTCCTCATGGCCTGCGGGTCTTTGCCAACTGGGTGGTCAGAGAGGCTGCGGGTTAAGGAGTTCTGGGGAAAGAGTAGATCTATCTTTTAGCAGTCAGATCCTTGCTGGGTGAAGAACACGCGTGCACGAATGCACGGGCACACTCGTGCGTGCACACACACATACACACACGCATGCATGCACAACACACCTCCCACCACTTGAGCTGGGCAGCAAGCGGCCCCGCAGAAAGCTCTTCTCTCTGCTTGTCACATCCAGTAAATACTGAGGCAGCCTACAGCCAGCGGGCGGTGGCTCAGCTCCCGGGCACAGTCTGCACGCCCGTGCTCATTGGCAGGATGCAGGAGGTGCCCCTGAGCAGAGCTCGCCTGGCACTCCTCCCGCACCTTCCTCTTCACTAACCTGCTTCCTTGCTCTCGGGCTGCAGCTCAGGGAGAAGTCCCCACAGCCCAAAGCTGCCTCTCTCTGCACCCAGAGGCTGTGCAGGGGGCTGCGAAGCCGTAGGTATTAACTCTTTCCGGCCACCGATGAGCTGAAAATCAAGTGTCCAGGGGGCCCTCTTCTAATGAGCTCTGCTGAAGGCTGAAGGCTGGTTGCTGCTCAGGGAGCAGGGAGCATAAAGATCTTGCCCCAGACAGCTGCTGACAGCAGGAGCCAAGCCGAATCAAATCTCCTAATGAGCCAGGAGGAGGGGGGCTGTCTTGCTGGGTGTGATGTGATGTGATAAATGCAGAGAGCAAGAAAGCTACGGGGCAGGTCACACATCTAAATTCCACCCCCTTTCTCCCAATTTCTATTGTGCTTCACTACCAAGCCAAACCACACAGCCCTGCAATTACCCCCTCTGCCACATCTCAGCTGTCCCCCTGACTCCACCGAGGCATTTCTCCCCTAGTCTGTCTCTACTCCCACCCCCCAGCACCAAACACACCACTCCTCACTTCTTAATGAGAAATTTCCACCTCCTCTGCCTCCTCAAAACATGTATATTTCCAACTCTGTGCTCCTGGCTTTTCCTCTAGTGGAAATTCACCTCTCTCCCTCATCCATCACCTAGCAACTTCCCCCTGCTTGCATTCCTGATGGAGTGAGACTTTTCCCTTTGTTCTGTCCAATCGGCACATTATCCCTAATTTTTCTGTCTTCCGCAATTTTTTCTTCCAAACCACCTTACCCACATGGATCTTGACACTGCCTGTTTCAGTTCCAGAAGGAGGACTGTCCCTTCCTGCTTGCCCTAGTACGGTAGTTCTCGGAGTATGGTCCCTGGACCAGCAGCGTCCGCATCACCTGGGAATGTGTTAGAAATGCAAATTCTTGGGCCCCACCCCCAGACCTAGAGAATCAGAAACTCAGGGGACATAGCCCAGCCTCCCAGGTGATTCTGATGCATCTGAAGTTTGCAAATCCCTGCCCTGGGACAAAGCTTCCCTTCTCCCCATTCCACTCCAGTCTCCTGCTCCCACTCAGAAACTAGCTCCGAATGCATCTAATCTTTACCACAAGTCATTTTGGATACCCAGAAGGTGGCATTTGCTGGAGGCATCAGAAATCTCCAGGGAAAGTGATGGCTTGATACTAAAAATATTAGATTGCATTTGTTTAACCTCCTATAACGTAGAAAGCATATTCACGTATTGTTATCAACTACTCTATTCCAGAGCCAGAGAGGTTATTATTATCCCTGAGTTACAGAGGAGAAAATTGAGGCAACTCAAGGACCAGACTTGTTTTCTCAGAACTCTTACAGCGGAGCTCTTCCCACCACGTCATGCCGGGACCCAGAATTCCTGGCAGATCTACTGGTGGCATAACCTGTATTCCCGCAGTGACATGAGTCTGCCGCAACCCCACATTGCGTTATGAGGGGATGAAATAAAAAGTCTGATGCTGCCTCCACAGTGACTCATTGTCTCTCTTGCAAAGTGTCCACAGTGTGCCTCTGTCAGGTAAAGGGAACTTAGCGTTATGAAATGAGATGCCAAAGAAATGTTTCCCATTCTTCGGAACCCCTGCTTTGCATGCTGATGTTAGCGAATCCTTTGCTTCTGGATATTTTATTCATACACTGCGCTGTACAAAACAGGTTCAGAGTTAAACGGGGAATGAAAGCCCACTGACAAGCACTTCCCTAATCCAAGATTAGGTTCTACGGTAAGGTGGAGCCTCTCCAATTCATGCACAGAGCCATTGTCCAACAAGCCCTCGTTATGTGCCAGGCACTGGGCTAAACGTTGCACTGCTGTTTACTTAACTCTCGCAACAAACTTCCAAGACTGACATCTTTATCAACCCCATTTTACAGATGGAGAAACAGCGTCAAGCCAGTTACAGTGGCAGAGCGGGTGCCTGCTACCAAGCTTCCTGTTCCCAACGCTTGCTCTGCCCTTCGCTTTAACACAAAGGTGGTACCCTCACGGGACTCCTTGTCCAGTGCTGAAATGGTGAGATAAAGGGCCCCTCCGAGGCTCATGCTGTCCCATCTGGCAACCAGGATTGAAAGGCGCTGAGGGGATAGGGCAGGGCTGCAGAGGGACCCAAGTCTCAGGTGGAGGCTGACTAATATTAAGGTATTAGAATCTTCGATTAGCTTTTGGAGAAATAATATGGTCATAGGAAGTCAATAAACCAACCCGAATGTTTAAGGAAAGATAAAATCATTAACAAAGTTTCAAGAAAGGGCAGGAATATGAAGAGCAGAGGGACAAGAGTACGTGGACGTGCATGCGGCACGAGTAGAAAGAAAAAATTAAGACTTTTTTTTTTAACCAAAATGTTCCTGAACACCAAAGCGTAACCACACGGCACCCGTGTTTGAGAAGCACAGACCTAGGACTGGCCCCCTCTCAGGGGAGGCTTCTAAGTTAAATCTTCCTTTCCACAGAGGCAGGTGCATAAGGAATTCGAGGGGCTGGGCAGGGGAGGGGTGGGGAGGCTGGGATGAAGCAGAACGGAGAGGGTAAGCATTCTGGCGTGGTCTCCTTTCCCGAAGGAGAGAGAGACGCAAAGGCAAGCAGGCTGGAATGCTAGTGAGAAACACACTCGTCTCCTTGGATTCTGTGTCCCCGGGCTTCTAGCCCTGGCCCAGGAATACAGAGCTCTAGATTCTTTTCTCGTTACTACTCCTGAGTTTCTGGCTGGAGACTGGGCACGGGACATCTCCGCTGGCGGTGACACATGGTTTTTCCCAGCCAAGCAGGCATTAAGAGCCCTGCTCTCGCTTCCCAGGCTGCCCCGCACACCTCAGCACTTCCCGTTCTTGGTTTGCTCCTCCTGGGAAACCCACCCTTCCCAGGCCTGGGCTGCTGCATCTCTCTGGCACTGATGCTCATTCCTGCCTCTCATGAGCTCCGGACTGGCTTTTCCAGAGGACAGCTAGACAATTCCATCCTTCTCAGACTCTGCAGATGCAACTGTGTCAGAAACACCCACTTTTCCCTCCAAGTCCTCCCTTCCTGCCGGGCTCCCTCTGCTTGATCATGAAATGACTGTCCTAGTCCCTCCGGGTAATAAGTATAGGTATTTCTGATTTCTTTTTCTCTATTGCCCTGTTGAATTGATTTTTAAAACTTTTCATTATATTTCTGAAACACTTCTCAATTTTATCCGCCCCCCCCCCCATCCATTGACACGGCCCCTCAGAGGTTACCGGGCACCTCCCATGGTGTAGGTCTCATCCACCCCCTCCTAAGTAGCTGGTTTTCCTGCCCCCATGTCATCGCCTCCCCAGCCCCATTAACTCCTGGCACACTACACTACTACCAGAGTTACCCACTGATCAGGTACCATAAATGGTCCATAGAGTAATTTTTGATGGACTTCGTGGTAACGATTTGTCCTGCCTGACATTCTAACAATTTGGTCCCATTTAGCTATCCAGTCTTGTATCCCATTGTGCATACACCCATGCACACACACACCTGATTCTCCATTGCCCCCCTGCCCAAAATGTTCCCCCTGCCCCCCCGATCTGCCTCTTAACTCCCAATTCCTTCTCTAAACCTAATACCTTCGAGATAAAAATTCTCCTTTCCAAAGCTTTTCAGAACGGTCTCAATCAGAAGGAATCCCTCCATCCTAATACCACCACGTTGCTGCGTGACTCTCTGACAGCCCGTGACATAGTGTGTAGGATATCCTTGTGATTTATGTTTTCTGATCCTCCCAAAATGACTACGTGTTCCACAAAGACTCTATGACTTACTCTCTTGCTATCAATTCTCATTGCCTTGTATGAAGCAGGTGTTTAATAAATGTCAGCTGCATTTGATTTTGAGTTCATGAAAAAAATCTGAAAAATCACTGAGGATTTCTTATGGTGGAAACATGTTAGACTTCCTCGGTCTCTGGGTCAAGTCTGAAATCGGTCTAATGCTAATGACTCTCAGGAGCAGCAGCATGGGTACCTAAGGCATTTGGAAACTATTGTTCCCCACAGCCCGGTCAGGGCAGGCTAGAATTAATCAAGAGCAAAAGGAGCACCTGGCATTGTCACACAGGCCACAAAAATGTAATTAAATTGAAGATAAAGGGAATTAAAGTCTGCAATATAATATTTTTAAAAGCCATGTTAGTAGAGGTGGAGGTTTATTGCCAAACGCCCCCTGTGTGTTTATTTAATCAACATACCACCTAGGACAGTACCATATTAAAAGCTTTTAATAAAACAGTCATTCAGATATTAGATTTGAATTCTGGTCAGCATGCTAAAGCTCTTCCACAAATCTTTTAAAAGCAATTTCCACTTTGTAGCTTCCTAGTAACAGCAGAAACATGAATCAACATATGCTGCATTGATTTGGGGTTTCCATGGAGACTGGAAGGACACAGGGAAAGGAAGGACAGAAAGAGGCCACTCGGCCCAAAATTCTACTAAAAAAAAAAAAAAGTCTCGATTTCATTCCTCTGAGTATTAACAGCCTCATTTCCTGCTCATCAGTTCGAGCATCCGGATATTTAATTTGTAATAAGTCTGCTCAACTTCTCACAAGGAACATCAGAGAGGTAGTGGAAAGAAGTCAGCAGTCAAAGGTGTCCGCCCATGAGGTTTGCAAAGAGAACTGAACAAGCACAGGAACTGGAATGGGAAGAAAGGGCCTCCGGTCCTAACTCCGCCATTAACTAGCTCTGTGACACTACCTTAACTAGATAGCTATGCAATCACTAACATAATGAAGAGCTTTGAATTTCAATTTCCTCTTCTGTAAAACCTACAATTACCTGCCTATTTTTCAGAATGGTTATAAGAAAGTAATGAAAGTGTCTCTGGGAAGGAAAATGCCTTGCAAATTCTAGTCCACTGTATACCCTACCACGGTCGGTCCCCCACTCATGACCGTTCCACCTATCAGGGTTCCCTTATGATTGTCTGACTTTACCATGGTGAGAAAGTGATACACATTAAGTGGAAACTACACTTTGAATTTCGCCTTTTGCTCTATTTCCCAGGCTGGTGATATGTGGCGATCTCAGGATGCTCTCTTGTGATACTGCTCCGTGGCAGCGAGCCCCAGCTCCAATCAGCCACCTGATCACCAGAGTCAACAATTGATACCCTTACAACCACCCTGTACACTTACAACCCTGCTGTTTTCCACTTTCAGTGCAATACTCAATAAATTACAGGAGCTATGCAACACTTTATTTTAAAATGGCCTTTTCTGTTAGCTGATTTTACCCATCGATAGCTAATGTAAGTTTTCTGAACATGTTTCAGGTAGGCTAGGCTGAGCTATGATGTTTGGTAGGTTAGGTGCATTAAACACATTTTCAACTTATGATATTTCAACTTCGGATATTCAACTTATGATGAGTTCTTTGGGACATAACCCCATTCTAAATGGAGGAATATCTCTGTTATGTTTTGTGATGCTCTGAGCTTCTCTTTAAAGGGAATTTTGCCAACAAACAAGTATATGCAAAAAAATTTTAAAAAGAGAAAGAGAGAGATTGCTGAGTTAGTGGTAAGTAGACTGACCTGGAAAAAAGAAGAGTGAATGACTAGGCTGAGTTTCAATCCCCACTCTGTAATCTTCCAGATCTGTGACTATGGTTACTCTCCTTGAGTCATTTGCATCACAGGTAAGAGGAAGATTATGGTGCCACTGCCGTAGGCTTGTTAAAGGATTGTTATACAGCTTAACTGAGGGATTCAAGCAATGGTTGGCAAATGGCAAATGAGTGTTTCGTGTGAGCCAGTCATATTAGCTATCTCATCAACTTCGTCATCTGTAAAATGGGAATTAGAATTCCTGCTCCTTCCCTACTTCCCATAGAAGATTATTTGGATGACACCTGCTCAACTAGTTGATAAACTGCTTTGGAAAATGTACTAAATAAAAACAATGTTATTATTTAAAGATTCATGTTTACTATCTGCTAGCGGAGGTGAAACAAAAGTGAAACACGTTTGGGAGGATTTTCAAATGTCTAGGCGTCTAGGCGTAGAGGGGGTGACATGTGTCTCTGATACCTTCTTCCTTGTCTTTTGTTCCTCTCAATCCATCATTTGTCTCCTTGCTACTCATTGCAGCCTTTTATTTTTTTTCTCTCTCTTTTCTCTCTTTACTATCTTTATGCTTCTCCTTTTAAGTATGTCTAGAAGGAATTTTAAAATTAAACTTCAGAGACTTTGGATTCTAAACTGAAATTGTTCCTTAGGCCTCCTAAATTAAATGGCACACGAAGATGGGGCAAAACAACACAAAATCAGGAGACATTATAGGAATATAGGAATTACAGGACTGTCTCTCCAACAGTGGTCAGCAGTGTTAGATATATATCTATGTATTTAAAGAAACACATCAACCAAATGTAGTATGTGGAATATATTTTGGATCCTGATTCAAATTTAAAACCATAAGAAATATCATGAGATAATTTGGGGAAATTTGAGCACTGATTAGATATTGCTATTAGTATGATATCAACATTGAGGTTATTTTTTTTCTTAAGCAACTTTTTACTTAGAGATACATTCTGAAATATTTAGAGTTGAAATGCTATGCTGTCTGCAAATTGCTTCAAAATCATCTAGGCTGGGAGGCAGGAGGTAGTACACAGATGCTCATTGTTCTATTTTCTTAACTTGTGTATTTTGAAATTATGCATAAAAATGTTATAAATAGTGTGACCATTGACAATATGTGCTTCAGTAAAATGAGCTTACAAAGTGTAAACTTTTAGTGTAAGGAAACTGAAATATAGAAAGAGGCAATTTGAATGGGTATTTATTTCCTGTATTGTAAGTTTTCTTCCCCATGAATAAATCCATTTTCAGAAAAGCCTTTTATTTGACTTCCAGGAAGCAGGTGCCAAAATCCGTAGAGGTTTAGAATGGGTATGACTCTTAGATATCACCTACAGAAATTAAATTTTAAAGAATTTGTCCAAGATCACATTTCTTAAGGCATGGCCAGGACTCCAGCCCGGAGCTCCAGGGATTGAATCCCACTACATCCTTTCTTCCCACTCCTGAGTTGCCCACCCGCACATCTGGAATCTAGGGCAGTAAGTCAACCCCAGACGAGGCTGCAAATGATGATCTGTTTGTTTACCTCCCCAAACTTTTCCCATTCCTGTTGTAATCGAGCCTTAAACAGCAAACTTGGTTTTTATGAACTAGCTTTCCAGAGGCCAGCAGCTGAAGGGCAGGAAGCCACGGTACAGGGAAAGAGAGGGCAACAAGCACAATCCTTCACACACCCCAAGCCTGACCTGTTTCACCAAGATAATCAAGCCCTCAAGTATGAAATATCTCAACCTCTCTCCCTGTCTCCTCTCCTGCGAGTCTATCCAAATTTACACACAAGCTTACTTTCTACCCACCACTCACAGATGTGTCTACTCCAGGTAGATCCTTTCTCCTCTGGACTTGAGCCCCTCTTCCCACCTGCCTGGCTTCACCAACCCTTTATCTTTACTCTGTCCTTCCCCCGTGCTATTCTACACTTACAAATAAAAATACTTTCATTTAAAAAAAATTCTCCCTGGGTGTAGGGGAGGGGTCCTCATATTGTCAGCAAAACTACCGAAGAACATTTCCTGTTTCCCTACTTCCTACCCTTTCATCAGACCTTTACACTTTGACTTCCATCCCTACCATTTTGCTGAAAGAGTGACCTCTATATTGTGAGGCTCAGTGGTCCAAGAGTCCTTACCCTTATGGACCTCTTAGCTTCATTTGTCATGGTGACTGTTCAGTCCAGGTACCTCCATCCCCTTGATCTCCTTAGCCTTACACTCTCCTAACTGGTCTTCCCGTTGGTCTCTTTTGCTGGCCCCCCCTCTGCTCCCCCATAATGCTGACATTCTCCTGCCCTCCAGCCTTGGTTTCCTGCACTTTTCTCCTTAAATGCTCCTGAGCAATCTCATCCTTGCTCAGAGACCCACTGTATCAGGTATACTGATCATTTCTGAATATTTTCCACTAATTCCAGACCGTCTTCTAATTATATAAATTGTTATGGCCCGTGGATTGCTGAACATACCCCCTCAGGTATCCTACAGACACAACAAATACACATTCATCTAAAAATCGAGAACACGGGATGCCTGGGTGGCTCAGTTGGTTGGACGACTGCCTTCAGCTCAGGTCATGATCCTGGAGTCCCGGGATCGAGTCCCACATCGGGCTCCCAGCTCCATGGGGAGTCTGCTTCTCCCTCTGACCTTCTCCTCGCTCATGCTCTCTCTCACTGTCTTGCTCTCAAATAAATAAATAAAATCTTTTAAAAAAATAAATAAATAAAATAAAAATAAAAATCGAGAACACAATCGTCCCTTCTTTTCCTGACCCATTCTATCCCCCAGCCCCATGTCACCTCACACACACATACAAATCTTCTTCCTCTGGAATTCCTGGTCTCAGTTTCTGACACCACCATCCACTGAGTAACTCAAGCCAGAAATAGGGAAGTAATTAGACAGGACTCCTTTTCTCTCATCTCCTAGAGTCAGCCAATTAACCAAATCACACTGATTAAATCTCCCTGGCAGTTCTCACATCTGTCCCCTCCTCTCCATCCTTACTAGTACTGCTCTGCTCCATGTTCTGCTCCAAGGTCCCTGGTTCCTACTTTCATTGTCTTTGGTCTCTGTGATCCAGACATGCTTCTCTACATCAGAACATGCCGTGATTAGGTGCCCACAACTCTCTTCTCCTAACTGGACTCTAAACCCACCAAGGGCAAGAAAGTGGATTCATTCATTCATTCACTCATGCATTCATTCATTCAAACATTTATTCAGCTAACATTTAGGTATCTCCTAAGTGCCAAGCAGCATACCAGGCATAGTATATTATCTATGCACACTGCATACGTGAAAGCTGTATTTTTTATCTCTGCATCTCCAACATCTAGCACAGTGCCTGGCACCAAGAAGATGCTCCATAAATGTTTGTTGAACATAACTGAGCCGGCCAGTGGACAGGTGAGTGAGACCAGGTTTACAGCAGGATGCTGGCAGGGAGAGACAACTTAAAGTCATAGACACGGCATAGGCTCCAGTGTCTGGTGACAAGCGTTCAAGTTCCAACTCTGCCCATAAATGTCTGGGTCATCTTGGCTGAAGACCTTGCTTTCTTATCTATGAAATCAGAATTCCTAAGGCCGTGCCAACCTCCTGTTGCGTAAGCAAACATGGATTGTGCATTATTCAGCGTCACGAAAACATGAAGTCATATTGACAGCATCGAAGTCATAGAAAGCAGGGGCCCAACACCAAATGGGGGCAGAGCTGGAGGCTGCAGACGAAGGGGCAGCAGGCCCAAGAATCAGAAGCAGCAGGACCTAGTTCTCAAAGCCCTGGGGCTGCGATGTCAGTACGAGGGGCCGCCATAATTGCAATGTGGCTCTCTCCTATCTCACAGTGCCAGGGCACTGGCTATCAATCTCTTCCCCTCCCCAGGCAGGGACAAAAGCTTTACCACTTGCCATCAGGGTCTATAGCTGTGGGCAGAAAGCAGCTCCAGCCCTCTCCCCTCCTCTGAATATAAAACAAGCTCTTGCTAATCCTCCATTTTCAACGACTTTAGCCTTCCTCCCAGCTCCATTCTGGCCAGCCACTTAGAGTCACACAAAAAGGAAACTCCGTAGCCATCAGATGGGCTCCGGCCCTGGAGCAGCAGGATAGTGGTGGGAAATAGTGGAGTGGAGTCTGGGCCACCTCCAAGGACAGATCTCGCTCTGGGATCTGCTCCTCCCTGCACAGAGCCCTCAGGGAGAGGAGGTGACTCGCTTTTGTGCCTGTGCGGGGTGCACATTAATGTCTGCACTGGGGGCAGGGGGAGGCGCCGGGGCTGTGTGGGTGCGCTCTGATGCACACAGATGCTGAGCAAATTCTGACATGTTTCCTTGGGAGACAAGGCTTGGTAGAAAGGTAGGAATCTACCTTAAGCCATTCAGCTTTTCTGAGGCCTTCTTCCTTCTAGGACCTTTTGTTGAAAACCTCAAAAGCCTTTTGGAAATTCCATACACAGCACACTAATAAAGGCCCTGATGGGAAGGCTGATGCTGGCCAGACAGTGAAAAATTTCCTGATCCCTGAGGCAGAGACAGAAGCAAGGAGCATTTCTAGCATTTCTGGAGTTGGAGGTGTTTGGACAAAGAGGAAATTAAAAAGCACAAAACAGAGAGCCTGGGATCAGAAGGGCAGCACAAAGACGCTAAGCCATAAAGTTATTACGCACAACAAAACTCAGGTTCACACGGCGCAGTTACAACCTACAAATAGCTTTCACTTATCGGGCTGAATTTGACCAAGTTTCTTTGCCTCCACGAGCCTCAGTTTGCTCTGGGGAAGTTGAGAAGATGAAACAGCATAGTGCAGGGAAAATACCTAGCTCTGGTAATGGAGCTACCACTATTCCTTTTAGTTTATCTCACAAACATCTTTGGAGGTAAGCTGAGTGCTTATTCCTGTGCCCATTTTACAAACCACAAAAGCAAATCCAATAGCCTTGAGTGAAGGTAATAGCCCTAGGGAGACTTGAAACCAGGACCCCCAGGGTTTTCCCTATTTTACACACATTTCAGCAGACTCAGTTGCTGCTGCATACCCATCACTGAAATCCGCATTTGGAGGATTTTTTTTTTTTTTTAATGGAAATATGATGGGTTTCGGTCAGCCATCAATCCACATTCTTACTCAATCCCCTGGGAGTACCTCGCGTTTGGGAAATGGTTATCATTAACCAAGCAACCATGATCTATAGGTCAGAGACCCCTTAACCGACCCATGAAAGAAAGATGTTGACCTCAGTAACAGATTTAATTCAGTTAGACAACGATTATGAGAAAGTTTTCAGGGGCATCTGGGTGGCTCAGTCGGTTAAGTGTCTGCCTTCAGCTCAGGTCATGATCCCAGGGTCCTGGGACTGAACAGTGCATCGGGCTCCCTGCTCACCTCAGGCGGGGGTGGGGGGGGCCTTCTCCCTCTCCCTCTGCCTGCCCCTCCCCCTGTTTGTACTCTCACTCTTTGTCAAATAAACAAAATTTTAAAAAGGGAGGGGGTGGGAGGGAGAAAAGAAAGTTTTCAGATTCTTCGTGTGTTTGGCACTGGGTGAAATTAAAGAAAAAAAGTGCCTGTCGGACCAGGTTCCTTGGGGCAGCTTACCAATGCCTGGCCACGGTGGGCTACAGGGCTCTCTACAGACTCCAATCCCTGCTCACCCCAGACCTATCAACCTTCTCCAGGAAACCTACTCTGAAGATTGAGCAGAGAGCAAATGGTTAATAAAAGCTAGTTTACTGGATTGATTGGGTGCTCACGGGGCTATCATTCCCAAAATAATAAGAGCCATCAATAGCATCATAAATATCACATTGTGCGTTCACAGTGTTGAGATTTCCCCAAACATGTATAGGCTGTCAGGATAACAGCTGTCTCGCTGCCCCACTTTCTAGCACCCCCCCATCTTCCAAGAAAACCCTCAAGGTTTCCAAATCTGTAGGAACAAATAATCCAAAAACAGCCCCGGTTGCAGGCTGGGGTAGGCCTTCCTTACTTCACTAGGTTGAAAGCACCCCAAGATCAAGACTTACAAGAACCTGAAAGCCCATGTGTATGAAACAATGCATTGAGAGTGAGTGGCTCTAACACAGAAAGAGAAAAGCCGCTGTCCTCCTCCACACCTCCCAAAAGTCACTACCAACACAGCCCTCAGAAGGACCCATTTAGCTGATGCCAGGGACTCGTCACCTCCTGTAAGTGGCAAATGTGCCCTCAACTCACTGCTTAGCAATTGGTGACCTACCCCCCCCCCAAATAAATAAATGGTAGCTACGTATGGGGATGGATGTTAACCACATTTGTTGCAGTGATCACTTCGCAATACATACGTATCATTATGTCATACACCTGAAACTAATATAATGTTACATATCAATTATATTTATATTAAAAAAAAAAGCTTACCCCAGCAAGTCTAGTGTTAAGAATATGTCTAAGAAAACAATCCAGAAGGTAAGCTAAATTTTAACTATGATGTTATTTCAGCATTGTATATAATAATAGAAAAAATATTTTTAGTTAAAATAAATCGGTGACCTGCCGATGGTTGTTAGTTAACTTCATGGTGGGGAGCCTTTCACAATGTCTCTGTGTATCAGATCGTCACATGGTACTCTTGAAACATCTCCCAATTTTGTCAATTATACTTCCATAAAGCTGGGAGCTGGGGGGGCACAGAAGAAACTGGTGACCTCGGATGTACTTTAAATCTCCCTCCACTCATTGGGATGGTGAGTCCTTCTGCACCGGCATTTGTCACCAGGGTTAGTCACCAGCAACGCTGGAGACCTGCACGCTGAAAAAACAAAAAACAGATGCCGTGGGCAGCCAGACTGCTGTGCAGGCGATCCCCTGAAAACAGCAGCAGAAAAGACATGAATGGAACAAAAAGAGACAGTGTCACAGTCCAGATAGCAAACTACAATATCCTCAGAGCCTGCAGGGATGTGAGGGAAGAAACCACATCTCTCCAGGGCCAGCAAACAGGTTTCAGGGGACCTGGGGAGTTAGGACTGAGGAGAAGGGAGAACAAAAAAAAAGAACCTTTGCAGCTTGGCACCCACTGAGTGGGAAGAATGGCAAAGTCCTGCACTCATGCTCCTGGCAGGGGTGACAGGCTTGCCCCCCTCTGCAGAGCTCTGTTAGAGGAACGATGAACGAGGAGGACCGATGGGAGGACAGTGCGTTTTCTGCCCCGAGGTGCCCTGCCCTTCTCACAAGACTGTGGCTGGGGATGGCCAGTCCGGGGAGCCCTCCAGGCCCTGCTGGAAGGAGCAGCTCTCTCTTACCTGTCTGGCAGTGGGCAGTGCAGCAGGGAAGGTGTGGCTGGCCCCGGCCCCAGCTGGGCATGGCTCGGTGAGGCCCTGAGTGATGGAGTCAGCCACCTCCCTGTACAGGGGAGAAGGTGGCGGAGGGCGGCCCCCCTCACCTCAGCGCCCCTAGGAGAGCTGCCGCACCATGCCGCTCGCTCGCTAGGCTCCCGGCTCCCGCTGGCTCTGCTCGCCTGGGGCTTTGCATCTCATGAACAGGGAAAGAATGAGCAGAGCGGCGAGGGAAGGGGGTGGGGAAGCGGGGGAAGGGAGAGGGGCACTCTGACAGATGATGCGCAGAGTCGGGGGAGGACCGAAGCCTCGAGCAGGATGGCACTGCCTTGTGTGGCTCTCCCGCTGACAGCTCGTCACTGAGGGGCCGGCTGCTCTGGAAAATTCAGGGAGAGGCAGAGAGCAGAGGGGGCGGCAGAGCCGGCAGGTGGGGAAGGAGGAGATCCCCAGATTGTGCAGGGGGGAAGGAGGTGACGTGGGGTAACTGGCACAGGAGAGAGAGGATGACCTGCTTTGGCTCAAAAACAGACCAGGTTGGAAACATCACTTCATGAGGCAGTGTGGGGGAGATACCGGAGCACCATATTCCTGGCCTGCCTTCAAGGTGGTCTCTATCCCCTTCCAGAGCCAACCAGCAAGGCCACTCTGCCTTGGGAATTTGGAATGGCTAGACACTTTAGATCAAGCACAGCTCCAACTTTCTCAAAGAGAAGAAAAAAGAATTGGCATGAAAGAGTGTAATGCATGAAATATTTGGTGTCATATGTCACTCTACCCTGCAGGCAAGTCTAAGGTCCCCTTCTGTCATCTGTCCAACTTCTGACCAGGAGGTTGCGGTGTTAAGAACAGGAGAAAGAGGCAGGACCCCCCACCCCAGGAGGGTATGGAGTGTGTCATGGGATGTTTCTGTCTGTGAAGTTCTATTTGGATGGTCAGGAGCAAAATCTGCTGGGCAGCTTGGGCCAGTGCCTGGGGAAGCTTCTGAGCCTGAGGGATACCCCATAGCATCTGATGCTAGTCTACTTGACCTGCCACTGACACGTAGCGGGGTTCACTGCTCAGGCCCCAGAGCTGACTGTCATCTGCTCTATTTACAACCACAGCAGAGGAAGAGGCTGACAGGGAAGAAAATAAACAAACAGTGGAAGCCGGAGAAGACCAAAGGAAGCTGCAGCTGGGATAACACACAAGCTTGGCTAATGAGGGGAAGAGAGATCTCAGAGAAGGGCTTCTCTGGAGGGAGCGGACAGGAGGCAAAGGGGGTAGAGAACCGGTGTGCTGTGACTTTCTAGGGAGCTGTCCACCCCTGGTGCTCTTCTTCTGGCCTGTCTCCAGAGTCCTGACAAGTGCTGCCCCAGATGACCCCTCGGGGGGTGCTGGACCTTGCCTCTGCAGACAGTCACAGTCACCAGCTCACTGATGCATTAAGCATCACAGCAGTTCAACAAAATCAGGTCAATGCAGCAGGCCATCGTCAGAGCCTACTGAGTGTTGGGGGGGGAAGCAAAGGTAATAAAGACAACTGACTTAGGTCTCCCATGATCCAGAGAGAGAGACTTACCTAAGTGACTCTAACGCATGGATAAGTAAACGGAAGACTCAGTGCCACCACCACACCAGGGGGAAGTAGAGACGGCCACCTGAGCCATCACATTCGTCCTCCCAGAGGTCTCATCTGACCTGCACCTTGAAGGTGACCTGTGGATTTTGACAAGCCTGAGTTTAATAGGGGGAACTCAAGACAGAGGAACAGCCTGGGCAAAGGGATGGAGTCTAGAGGTGCCTGGTATGGTGTGAAGAATAGTGAATGTTCTTTCTAGAGAGGCTGGAGCAGGACGTGAAGTGGGATAGGAGGAGGCCACGGTGGAAGATGTGATTGAAGGGGCACGTTGTGACCAGGTAGGAAAAAACTTCAAATAAAAAAATGATGGTCAAGTCATTTTCATGATCAGACCTGTGCTTTGACAAGACACTGAGTGGAGAAGGACTTGCGGGGGGTGGGAATCCAGTCAAGGTTATGTTGTAAATCCCCAAGTGAGTAGACAAGCACCAACATGAAACAGTATACCCAAGGGGAAAAAACAAGGTACAGAGATTTGGGGCAGCTAGATCAGCTAGACTGGATCTGATGTGAGGGATGGGGGAGAGTCCAGAACAGGGAAGGGTAGGAAGGAATTGAGGATGGCCCTACAATCTCTCATTTGAAAAACGGCTTCAAAGGCAAGGGGACCTCAGTCCTGCCCTGCAAGGAACCTGATGAGTCTAAAGAACCCAAGTAAGCAAGGAAACATGCCCTTCTCTAGAGCCTCCAGAAGGAACACAGCCCTGTGAACACCTTGCTTTTATCCCAGTGAGACTCGTGTCAGACTTCCAGCCTACAGAACGGTTGGCATGGGATCGTTTGTTACAGCAGCTGTAGAAAATAATATAGAGGAACTGTCCTTGGTCAGAGTTAGGACATGTCTTTTTCAGTGTAGACATACAGAAACCACGGAAGAACCAACATCAGAAATTAGATAACCTCCTCATTTTAGTGAGGTGCAAAGTCTAAATATCTCCCTTAGAGTATGTCATTCTCGCACACATGCGCAAATGTAAGCACACGTGTGCGTGCACACACATACATGTGCACACACACACACACACACACACACACCCCACAAGTGAGTGCCTGAGCTCAATCTTAAGCGATTCATTAGGCTCCCTCCCCTTCCCAGGCATATTCTACTTCTGGCAAAAGTGGCTACCTCTCTCTAATTAGCCATTGTTGAGGAAGGCTTTCTTTGGTCTCCCATATGGTATCACCTGTCAAAGGAAACACAGTTAATGCTTAAGGCTTAAGAGAAGAAAAGTAGAGAGGGGGGCACCTCCTTTAGCAGAAGAGAGCCTCTGACAATGAGAAAGCAGAGACTGCCAACTTGAAAAAAGAAAGTAAACAAACAGAAACAAAATCAAAATAACTCTGTCCCAGGGTAGGAGAAGTAGATTCTGAATAGGAAGGAAACAGAATAGAAGAATGGATAGATACGGTTAGTCAAAGGGGCCAAGAGAGCTGCTGAGCCTCACCCTGTGGGCCAATCTATATATAGGTCTGTTAGAGTTCAACCCTCCTTATACTTGGATGCATAAGGGCACAGGCCTGCACATGTTCACGTGCAAACACGCACATGAGCATCACTCGCAGACTTTGAAACATGCACGTATCTGGAGGTTATTTATAGAGAATAGGATTTATATCTATCCAGGAATTCTGTTCTCGACCAGATCATTCTGTAGGAGGTCTGAATGATCCTTCAACCATACACACTTGTCCCCTATCCCCATTTCCACAGGCAGCAGATAGAAATGATAAAGAACGTGGATTCTGTTACATCAGGAACAGGTACTCTGTATACAAATTCCACTTCTGCCACTTAACAGTTTTGTGACTTCGGGCACATCACTTAACCTTTCTGTGCTACAATTTCTTTTCCTTTAAATTGGGATAGTCATAGCACCTGCCTTATAGGGATGTTATGAAAATTGATGGGTTTATATGTAAGCAGTTTATTTTTTTTAAAGATTTTATTTATTTATTTGACAGACAGAGATCACAAGTAGGCAGAGAGGCAGGCAGAGAGAGAGGAGGAAGCAGGTTCCCTGCCGAAGAGAGAGCCTGAAGCGGGGCTCAATCCCAGGACCCTGGGATCATGACCTGAACCGAAGGCAGAGGCTTTAACCCACTGAGCCACCCGGGCGTCCCCCTATATGTAAGCAGTTTAGACTATGGATAATGGATATCCCATCTGCTCCCTCAGGATTCACGATCCCCCTTGATTGCTCATCACATTCTATACTTAACCAAATGTGTACGTGTGTGTGTACAATTTTAATTATCTGGTTTCTTGTCCGCGTATTCCCACTAGACTATAAGCCCCACAAAAGCAGAAACTATACCTTGTTTCACTTTGCTTTTTTCACCTCATCTCATGTGTTCAAAAAATCAAAGATGAAATAGAGTTTTCTTTCTTACCCAAGATTTAATTCCCAGAGTATAGGCATAGATGGTCTAAAACTTTTATCTGTACTAGCTCTCTGTGGGCAAGCCATCCAACTTCTTTGAGTCTCTATTTCCTCTTCTATTATATGACAGCTCTAAGCTAGGTTATCTATACATTTCTTCGATTTCCATAATTCTACAATCCTGTACTATATTTCTCTTGGTCATCTGGAATAAATCCTTGGAAGACTTTGGACAAAGGATGCTTAGTAATTTGATAAGACCACTACTCAGTTATTACCTATCACCAGGAGTGTAGACTGTGGAAGTGATGGCCCTTGGTTTGTCCACAGCTCTCTGCACCCATGCCCTTGGATACTCTCTCCTGCGCTGATTCTAGATGTGGCCATGTACCTTGCTTTAACCAATCAGACAAGAGCAAATATGATACAAGTAGAGGTTTGAGAAGCACTTGTGAACTGGAGTTTTCTGTCTCTTGCTACCTTGGAATCCTGTAGCCGCCATGTAAAGAAATCCACACTAGATTACTGGATGAATAGAAACATGTGATCTAGTCACCACTGTCCTACCAACCAATAGCCAGGCAACTGCCAGACATGTGAAGTCATACTAGATAATCCAGTCACCAGCCAATATACCAGCTGACTGTGGACACATGAACAAGATCAGCTAAGCCAGCCCAACCAAGATTGCCCAAATGACCTACATCACTATGACCTCAATAAATGATTGTTGTTTTAAGCCAAGAAGTTTTTAGGATGTTTTGTTACACAGCAAAAGCTCACTGATACATCATAGAGTAGCCCATATTTCGAAGCCCATTCTGGGTACTTCTAGCTCCATTCCCTGAACATCAGTCTTTTTTATTGTACCCCCCCCCAATTTCATTAAAAAGCAAAAAGTGATATAGGCAACTAAATGAAATCCAGGCTTTATGAGATTCAATTTGTGTTTGTTTCTTCTGAAACCTTCGACAATCTTTCTTTGCCTGAGGGTGGTTATATAATATATAAATAGATATACAAATTTACTCACCTATCAGGGCAGAAGCCACTTATCAAACACAGCTTTAGAAGTAAACTTTGTGCAGGTGATTTTGCCAAAGTGTCTAATTTTTCCACCAGAATTGCTTACTCTTAGAGAGCAAACAGCCATCCTTCTTTGCCCATCACAGTCCCTAGGGTAGCTTTTTGGTGATTTCCAGACCTGTAAATCATGGCCCAGTTACATTTATAAAATTCCCAAATGGCAACTGCGAGGCCATTATTTTTCCAAATAAGAACATTAAAAATTTATCTACCATTGCCATCATTTTATAAAACAAAGATAATTTTGATGCCAACACATACAGGACATAATCTCTGAATGAAAGATAATTCTTCCCATGAAAGTACAATTGGCAACCCAGCACCCATATTTAGGTACATAAATATTAATATAAGGAAATATTTAAACACAGACACATGCATATGCCCATGTACACACATGCACACAAAGACACACGCAGTACACTGTGCTATTTTTTTTTCTTTCATTTTTCTCTGACCACTGATTTGCCTCTGGCACCTATGGATGGACTTGACTTGTGAACCACTAGCCTACTACACTGTATATACAAAACAATTGCGTGGTAGAACACCTAGGGGATATTTTAACATTCATAACCTCTACTAAAGGGGTTAGTTTGTTTCCGGACTGACCTGGAAGCCTACACTAGAGCAGACTCTGACCCTTCCCCCCACTGCAGCTGATGCAAGTGAGATAAATTTGCAGCACCATAAAAGTGGACACGTTATAACAGACAGCTGTTCTGTTCCCAGAACACAGTTGAGGGAAAATGATCTTCCTTTATTCCAGCACACTCAGAATGGTACAGCTAATGGAGATCAGGAATCTTATCGAGGGGACTCTGTGGATCAAGTCTGAATTTTGAGAAACTGCAACACGGCTTACAATCACTCTTAAATAGGCATTTAGGAAAGCATTCCCTCTGAGACTAATATCAAACATGAATGGCCCAGTACACCGAAGTGGTCACTAAACAATGCAGAAGCAAATGAAAGAATAAGAGAGTTACTACCTGAACAGAAGAGAGATTTCCCAGCCTGCATCCTGCCCTTAGATATGAGACCTTGGACACAAAGAGCAGAACATACTCCAGTTCAGGGTACGTGTTGTGCACATGCTTAAGATACATGTTTAGGGGGCACCTGGGTGGCTCAGTGGGTTAAGCCTCTGCCTTCGGCTCAGGTCATGATCCCGGGGATCATGATCCCGGGGATCGAGCCCCGCGTCGGGCTCTCTGCTCAGCCTGATGAGGCTCTCTCTCTGCCTGCCTCTCTGCCTGCTTGTGATCTCTCTCTGTCAAATAAATAAATAAAAATCTTAAAAAAAAAAGATACATGTTTAGTAAACCACTTATACACATCCTGTGTTTGGTAGATGTGGAATTTCAAAACTTCCATAGGATCGGGCACCTTTATCTACCCACTTATGAGCATCTATACCATATATACTCAATATAAAATGTGTTGAATGGATGAATGAATGAACAAATGAACCTCTACATGAGATATGGGTTATTTATTAATTCAATCAACATAGGTTTATTTAGCACACTGTGCTATGGGTCAGGCACTGTGCCTAGGATGCCATTGCTAGGAATACCCCCATGAACAAAATAATCTTGATTTCTTCTTTAGTTTTTATTTTCCCCTACTCTGCCTTCATCCCTTCATCCCTTTGTCAAAACCCACCTAATTTCAGAATCCACCAGCTAGTCCTGAAGATAATTCATAGATATCCCAAGGTCTTTCTCAAAGATGACCTAATAAGCCCATCTTTTGTTTTTCAATGGTTGTTTCTCTAAACCTAGTCTCTTATTCTAAACCCTTAGGTCTGAATTTATTTCTAGAGTTTGAAGTTCTCTACTTGCCCAGGTGATCTCAAACCTGCCTCACCTCTCTTGACTTTTCCAAACCTTCTGCCTTAGGTAGGTATCTCCACTCAATTTCAATTTCCAGCCCATTAAGGGGCAACCCTGGAAGCTAGCCCCTTCCTAACAAAAAGGAAGCTCTGACCCTTTCATGAGTCAGTTCCCTTATTCTTAAATAATCTTTCTCTTGTCTTGAAAAAGAGCAACCCTTCAGCTATTGTTAAAAATAGATATCCTAACCAGGCTGAACTCCAGCTGACTACTGTAATCAAAATTTTGATATGCAGAGAGGGCATACCATGTAAGAGGAACCCTTACAAAATACTACCTTAATGAGGCTTATTCCTTATTTGAAAGATGGAAATAAAATACATTTTCTCAATTATAAAACACATTTTTCCTCACATTTTAACATTTCTGTAGCAAGATGTTTTATAATCAGCATATACTTATAATGTGGTAAGGTTGGTGACCTCCATCTGTGTCAGTGCCCCTCAAATAATAAAGCTGTATTAAAAACATAACTCATCTTTCAATTGATGGAATCTTATAACTGAGAAAATGTCGTGGGCCATGACTCTTCATTGCCAAAGGCCAAGTGAGTGCTTATTAAAATGATTCAAATTGAAGTAGGAGAAAAGAAAAGCCACAAGAAAGGGTAGGGCTTCCAAAATCTTTAATGCATTAATAATGTCTCTAATTCAGGGAACCAGAGGTAACACTGGGAAGGATGGCATAAATAATCATTTTCCCCACTTGACAGTTTCTATAAGGGCTGATGATCATTGGAAGTGAATGGATTTGAGTTCTCCTGTCTCTTCCTTCCCCTGCTACCCTCTGGCACAGGAGCTACTGGATAACAGAATGAAGAACAACATAAAATCAGGGAGAATGAAGAAGCCAAAGGCATACAGATTCTAGAAACTAGCTGATAGACTTTGAATAAGGAGCTGACACCATCTGGGTCATTGTAGGGTCTGTTTCTTTGTTTATATTTTTGTTTTATTATATCCATCGTAGGACTAAAGAGGGACGGTCCTGGAACCACACCGTCTTCATCTGAATCCCCTCTCTACTGCTTAAAAGCTGTGTGACTTTAGGCACATGACTCAACCCAGCTGTGCCTCAGTTTTCCTATCTGTAAAATGGGGATCATATATGAGTTGATACCTTTACACTTACAGAAATGTCTGCCACATAGAAGCACTCAATAGGTCATTTGCTATTACTTCCTACTTGAAATTTCCTTAAAGAAAAACAATCCCTTCTCTCTGGAAAGCTGAAAAAGAATGCCATTAAGTCCTAGAAAAAACTTACATCCTTCCGTGATAGAGAATTATTTCGCCTCCAAGATTAAAGTCACATATACCTTTCCCCAGGACTTTTCCTTTTTGTGGGTGAGAAAAAAACAGCAATATTATTCAGGTGAAGGTGAATTTGCTACGGGGCTAAGTCCTTTTTCAGTGTTCAAAATTTCACCAGTCCTGAATGAGAAAAGGGCAAGTGGTCCCAGCCAGAGTCAGATGCTCATCATTATTTCATTTAACCCTGAAGTAAGTCTTATTTCCTACGCACAGAATTTACTGAGGAAATTGGAACAGGAGGAATTAGCAACTGTGTGCACACATCTTCATAACGAATGTGTAGTTCCTTATAGTCAGCATGTCTATGTAAGTGCTTAGAGACATACTGTATGTCTGCAAAAACATAAGAAAACAAAACAAAACACTCAGAGAAACATTAACTATTTATTTGGACAAAATTAGACTTTTTTTTTTTTTTTTACAATCCTGCAGAAGATAGTTTATTGAATAGACATAGAGCCAGGACTCGTGCATTCTGATTCATTCTTTCATATTAAAATCAGCCTCTCCATTTTTGCAAATGACATATCTGAGAAAGAGTATCCAAAATATATAAAGAACTTATACAACTCAACACCTCAGAAACAAATAACCCAATTAAAAATGGGCACAAGACATGAACAGACATTTCTCCAAAGAAGACAAACAGATGGCCAAAAGACACATGAAAAGACGCTCAACATCACTTATCATTAGAGAAATGCAACTCAAAACCACAATGAGCTATCACCTCACACCTGTCAGAATGACTAAAATCAAAAACACAAGAAAACAGCAAGTACTGTCAAGGATGTTTGGAGAAAAAGAACCCTTGTGCACCATGAGTAGGAATGCAAACTGGTGCAGCCACTGTGGAAAACAACATGGAGGGTCCTCCGAAAATTAAAAATAGAGCTACCCTATGATCCAGTAATTTCCCTACTGGGTATTTACATGAAGAATACAAAAACACCCTATGTTATTGCAGCATTATTTATAATAGCCAAATTATGGAAGCAGCCCAAGTGTCTGTCAACAGATGAATGGATAAAGAAGATCTGAGATCGAGCGATCAAGCAATCTATCTTGCTATCTTTACAATGGAATATTATTTGGTCATAAAAAATGAAATCTTACCATTTACAACAACATGGATGGAGTTAGAGGGTAGTATGCTAAGTAAAAGAAGTCAGAGAAGGACAAATACCATATGATTTCACTCATACGTGGAATTTAAGAAACAGAATAAATGTACAAAGGGAAGTAAAAAGAAACAAACCAAGAAACAGACTCTTAATTACAGAGAACCCCAAACGGGTGGTTACCACAGGGGAGGTGGGGGGGCGCAATGGGAGAAATAGGTGACATAGGTGACGGGGATTAGGAGTGCACTTGTCATGATGAGCACTGGGTGTTGTGTGGAAGTGTCGAATCACTACACTGTACCCCTGAAACTAATATAACACTATGTTAACTACACTGGAATTAAGGGGCGCCAGGGTGGCTCAGCCGGCTAAGTGTCTGCCTTCGGCTCAGGTCATGATCTTCGGGTCCTGGGATTGAGCCCTGCATCAGGTTCCCTGTTCAGTGAGGAATCTGCTTCTCACACACTAGTGCACTCCCTCTCTCAATCTCAAATAAATAAATAAAATCTTTTAAACACACACACACACACACACACACACACACAGCAGTTTCCCCTCCTGCTCTATGTTTATTGCCCCGAGCTCCTCCATCCCTGGGCCAGAGGGTTTTCCACATCATGATAGAAACAGGCCCTCATTCATTTCATCTATTCCATCCGACATTAAAGATATTGAAAAGGGAGCTATGGCCAAGTGGGAGTTTTTGTCAGCAAGGCCCAGTGTTTGGAAATCAGAGAAGTTCACTCCAGTGTGTGTGCAGGAAGTGCAGAGGAGAGGGAGGAGGCAGGCTTCTGCAGACCCCAGCTGCTCCTGACACCTCCCAGGGAGCAAAGACTAGGGTAGAGACCCAACCCTCCATGGCAGGAGGACAAGGGAAGCAGGCCTGAGAGCTCTCCCCATTCCAGCCTCTGGGGATTGGTGCTTGCCACAGGGAGCATGGAAAGGACTTTACAGGAGGGGCTAGCCACGCGCCATATGGCTGTGTCCTCAGAAAACCCCCATGTATGTCCCTGTTGGAGGCTCTTCTCCCTGTGCGGTGGCTCCCCGAAGTCAGCTTGATTGCTGCGGGGAGGGTAGGAATCCGAGGGGATTCGTAGCACCATGGGGACTACAGGGAGGATGCAGGGAAAGAGGATCTCCTGAGTGGCCTGCAACATGCTGCAGAGAGGGGGCCTTCCCGGCAGGACGGATATCTCTATTCCAGAAGCTGAAGGTCTGAAATCTGGAGAAAGGGATCCCTCAGGGCCTGTAATGAATGCTGTGCTCCAGCCGCCAGCATGGTTCAGCTGTTTGATTAATGCCACATGAAAAGGCAAATTTAATAGGAGAGCAAACCCTTCCAGGGTGCGTGCCCTGGATAAGATCCGACCCCTCACACCCCCGTGAAGAGGACCGCAGAGGGCTTGGTGAGACTCCTTCCGGAGCTCTGGGCCGAGGGCAGAAGTGTGGGAAGAGTGTGCCTCGGTCTCAGCTTCTGAGTCCTGAATGCATAACAATGTGCCCTGAGAGCCAGCCAAGGGGAGAAGGGCCTCCATCCGCTCCTTCCCCATTCTCTGCTCCAGCGAAGGGGAGGGGGCGCCCTTCAGCTGTCAGGCTGGTCCTGTCTGGCTATTGGCTGACACATTTTGAAAGCCATTCTCAAAGGCTTTGATGAACCGGCTTGTTGCTGGGCTGCAGCTGAAGCCATTTGCCCTGGAAAATGGAAGGAAGCAGGTGTAACCACTCACCCCAACCTGACCCCCCAAAATGTCCCCCTCCGCCCCACGTATACTCTACAACTGACTGAGTTACTTTGTCCCTGTACATTTTAATAAGCGTGCCAATTTCTGACCCCTTCGCATCCCTTCCCTAAAATGAAACCGAGGGCAACCCTGTTCTTGACCTCTCGTACAAGAGAAAGGAAATGCCAGCCCAGGGTGGTATTCTGGATGAGGCTCCAGATTCTCCTCAGGCGGACTCTGTCTGCAGAAGATGTGGGATTGCTCTCCAGATGTCAAATTTCCATAGCCTTCATGGAATAGCAGAGAGGCTGGAAGTCATAAATGTCTCAGGAAGACTGAATACTTTTTATTAGATTTTCATTTTATTAAGTCAAAAAAAAAACAAACAAACAAACCTGAAACAACACTTTACTTAAGAATTAATGCAATCTCCAATTTTTATTAACTGATGGGATTTTATATCTGAAACTGCTTTGAATTTAAAATTTAACATTTGAAAGGACTCTTTGGCAATCAACTAATTTGATCCACCACCACAGTCCAGTAGGCTAAGTGCTTTTGAGGAAATTGAGACACCAGAAGAAAACGAAATTATCGAAGGATTTATTATAGTAATATAGCAGAGCTGGGATTCATATTCGAGTTGTCCCAATCCCAGCTGAATATCCTCTTCAAGTTTCCAATTTTAATAAATAAATTACATAGTTCATGAATCATTATTTTAAAAACTGTCATACAAATTTACCTACCACGTGTGTCATGTTTTCTTGCAAACCTGTTAAATGGTGCCCACATGGCGCTTAGGCCCCCTCTTCCTCTATCTGTAGCTCTATCTCAAATGAAGCAAAAAACTGAAAGTGGTGGCAGAGAGTAGAAGAGTGGGAGTTTGAGCTGATGGACAACAGACAGCCTGTGGATGTCCTTGAGCAGAACTGTGACCTTGTAACAGCATTATTTTAGGAAACTCTATCTGGGAGCAAGGCACTAGATGCTGAAGAAAAGACAGATCACAGTTATCACTTCTCTTGGGCCGTATTCACGCCCAATCTTGCTATGGGACAAATGCAACTTTTTGCTCCTCAAAGCATACCACGAATGAGGTTCCTGCAGCTGCTCCTAGGATGAGCTACGATTTCAGGGTTGACCTCAAGATTAGTCTTTAGAAGCATCTGTCACATCCAGCAGCCTGAAAAACTGAATGCTATTCACAAAGGATCTTGATTTCCAGCTGGTGATGGGGCACAGCCTGGCTGAAACTGGGAAGCAGGTTCTTCTATCTAAGTAAACAGAGTCAAAAGTCCAGTCAATCCTTGAGCTGAAATCCTTGAGTTGTCACCTGTCCTCTGATCTTTCCTCCATCACCAATGGCTTCTCTGCTTTTAAAGCACTTGCCCTGTATGTCATGTACTTGTTAACAAAGGAATCAACCAGCTAACCTGGGAGAGGGGTAAGGGTCCAATCCTAAGTAAAATATTTCCATTATCTGTGATGTCCTAAGAAAGCACATATTCCATTTTTCCGTGACTTCCTAAAGAAATTCAATTCTTTAACTTTGTTATCTAACCCCTAAGTGATAACAGTGATAGGAGTTTTAGACCAGGTCAAAGGCATGGGGATGACCCAATATTTTCAAAGAGATAAAAGCTTCTGTCTCGTGATATCTAGCTTACTTATATCACAGTGGTCTGCTCAAGCACATGGCCCAGTAAGTCACCTCCTCTAAATGGGAGTGCAGTAGGTCACTGGCTAAGTAGGCAAATGACAAAAGGGCAGGAGCACTTTGGTTGTTTCCAGCAAGTTCATTCATGAGCTCATCCACTCATTCATCAGAGAACCTGCTATGTGCCCTGCACTCTGCAATGCTGGACAAGATAGAGGGGTCCAGAATGCTCCAGACTCAGCATACAATTCCGAGTCAGAGCCCTGACATAACTTTTTCAAACATCCCTACCTCTAGAGAGGCCTGAATGTCTCAGTCAGTTAAGCGTCTGCCTTCGGCTCAAGTCACAGTTCCAGGGTCTTGGAATTGAGCCCCATGTCAGGCTCTCTCTGCTCAGCAGGAAGTCTGCTTCTCCCTCTCCCTCTACCTGCTACCCCCCTGCTTGTGCTCTCTCTTTCTCTCTCTCTCTGTCAAATAAATAAATAAAATCTTAAAAAACAAAACAAAACAAAAAAACAGATCCTTACCCCTAGGCTTCAAATTCTACAAACTCCCAGCTCCTTCCCTCTGAAGGGGAAGGACACTTTTTCCTGCCACCCAAATTTCTGGGGAAAATGCTTGCTTAGTAGCAGAAGCTATAAACCAGAACTGTCCTCTGAGGGCTGGGAAAGTTATGGCATCTAGTCTGAGTAACAAACTGCTCTGGTCTCTCGGATCCTACCTATCCCCCGCACTCCACCCCCCACTTTGAACAACCTGGAGAGAAAGCAAAATGAAATCATCCAGGGGTGGCCTAACAGTAAATCTGTACAGACTTCAGCTAAGAAAAATACTACCCTTTTATCTGGGATCTTCAACTCACCACAACTCCCGGGTTTCTGTAACTTTATTTTCTCCTAATCCATGCTTACAGCATCCTCCCATTTTTTTCCCTCTGTTCTAAAGTAGAAATGCAGAAACAATATCAAATATAACCTGATTATCTGTAAAAATTGGGTCAGCACAGGTCATGGATAATAACCACAGACAATTCTGAAGAATAATTTCAATTTGGCTTTGGCCCACATTTGTTTATATGTGTCCATTTCAAAGTAGATTTACCTTCCTAATTAGGTTTTGTTGGCCTTCCCTCAACATGCATTGACTGAGAAGTCAGAAAGGGGGCTGTGGAGTGGGCTGAGTGTTCAGAAAAGCTGGTTTGAGATAAAAATTTATAGGCATGAAACCTCCAGTTGCATCATTCACTTAACAAATATCTATTGAACAGTAACAAATGGGATAGTATGGCACTTGGCTTTGCAGGAGATGCACAGTGGGAATGAGATAGTCTCTGCCCTAAAGAAGTTTCCACCTTCTTAACAAGAGTGCGTAAAGACTGCATTTATACAATTGAGATTTCACTATAGTTTTAAATACGAGCCTAAATGGTTTTGGTTTTTGGGGTTTTTTTTTAAGAATTTATTTTTTTTATTTGAGAGAGAATGGGCAGGGGAAAGGAGAGGGAGAAGCAGGGAGATACGGGGGTGGGGCTCGATCCCAGGACCCTGAGATCATGATCTGAGCCAAAGGCAGATGCTTAGCTTACTAAGCCACCCTGGCGCCCATAGAGAGCACTGTTTTTAACCCAAATATCCACAGGGTCCAGGTGATCTAGTGGGACACAGATAAATAGTAATTCCTCCAGCAACTACACAGATTTCCAGGCTTCTCTGCTTGTATAAAATGCAAGTATTTCAGCTTATATGAAATAGCACAGGAATCACTTCCCAAAGTACATGAGCGTTCACGATAATGGGTTGGAGAGCTTTCCCCTTGAGACTTGACGTCTGAATTCACTGACAAGTTAATCACTGAGGAAGCAAATACTTGATGTCTTACGTTGTCCTCAGTTTAACGATTTCCAGGCAAGCCCCACCACAGATTTCCTTCTGGTTTATATCCCTGTACCTGGAATCAGTTACACTCCCCTCTCAAAGGGCAGAGGTCTTCCGCCTTCCCCAATTTAGTCATTCACAGATGTAAAACATGCCAATTTGGGAAAAGCAAGTAAGGGAGCAGGGCTGTCTTGGACCCACAGGGAAAGTGGCACAAACGTGTAGCACCATGAATTAAACCTTCACCCTGGTTCTCCCCACTAAAACTGGTTCCTTTCCACTCCCTCTCTGCCATTTCCACTACACCAAAGGGAAATGGCTATGTGAGTTATGTGCATGTCTCTTGTTAGCTGTGAATCCCAGACCCACTCTTCCTGCCCCCATTTCTAGGAGCCCATCGCAGACTCAAGACATCCTTGGTAGATTGCAAGGAAAAGTGTCCTCATGCAAGGAATGAGTGAAGAATTCACGAAAGGCACCTCCAGCCAGGATTACCAAGGGCCAACATTTTTAGCATCGTTGTCAGAGGCCCTCACCATACCCATGACCATTGACGTTCATGTGAGCCGGATACAAACGTAAGTCCTGACCTCCTGACAACAAGGGACCTCTGAACTCCATTTCACACCTTCACTGTCTGTGAAAAATGTTGTTTGACCTCTGAAGTGAACTCCACTTCAGAGGTCAAACAACATTTTTCTCACACAGTGAAGGTAACTATTGTTATGTGAAATGACAAATATTATGGGTATTCTTACTCTGTATCATGTTTTTTTTTTAAAGCAACTCTATCTATGGTATGCACCATTAGTATAGGTGAGCGTTGAAGCAGAAAGCCTTAGAAATGATCCCATAATATTCACTGAATCAATGCTACAGTAAGAGTAAATATTTGAACATGTAAAAGCAAATGACAACATAAATAAAAGGACAAGCGATGTGGAGGGTGAGGTTTCTTTTAAAACAAGTCTGTATAGGAGAACTGTTGGCCCTTTCCAATTCTTGGAAAACATTCAAGTTCCAGAAATGCTGCTCGTTCCCCTGACTCAGCAAGGAAAAAGTAGCCCTTGGCTTTATCAGGTTCCCCTATAACTGAAGAGTTTTAGGAACAAGTCAGGGAATGAAGGGGTGAGATCCAGTGCCTTAGAATCCCCAAGAAACTTTTTAGAAATAGATCCTATAAATCAGGGTAATAATTTGGGTCTCCTGTTCAACCAGTGCTAATCATGCCACCCATGAAAGCTGAGCCACACATCAGAGATTTGAGGACCAAGATAAAGCAGGTAATTAACCACCTAAGTAGGAGGACCTGATGTCCCCAGAATGCCTTCCCGTCTCTTAAAATTAATAGGAGAGAAATTCTCCTGAAGAAGTAACACTCTAAACTGTCAGTCGTTTACATCTCAATGTGAATTTGTTTCAGGTCATCTTCTAAAATAAAGTTCTGATAGGAACTAGAAAGGATCATGAAGACCCCACATGCCTTGGAGGATACCACTATAGTAAATGGGGCCTTGACAAAGATGGTAGGAGAGGCAAAGTCAGCCTTTCTACTTTGCTTTGCTTGGAGCTGGTCCAGCTGAGGAAGATGGCCTCCTGCCCACTAAAAACACTGGAGCAACTATGAACATTGGCCATTTGAGCTTGGCTTTGAACCTAGAAGTCCAGCTTTCTAAGAATATTGGACATTTGAGCTTGGTTTTGACCTAGAAGTCCAAATCCAAGAATGAAGCAGGGTAAGATGTGGCCAGAAATGTGAAGAATTTGATTTCAGTATTTGTCAAACCATCTTTATTCCTTTTCCTACTCCTACTTCTACCTACCATCAGGATAATCATTCCAATAACCCTCTAATGTGGAACCAAATGATCTTCATGCTGTGGCCAGAAAAAGTTCAAGGGGCAGAGGCACCTAAGACAACTCTCTGGTCATCATCATCAATAAGTAGCAGGTATTAGACACTTGCTATTTGTCAGCATGGTGCTACATTTCTTATGTGGATCATTTCTTATGATCATCACAACAACATGTGAGGTAAGTTTATCATTGTCCAGTGATAACAATGAAGCTGAGAGAGGCTAAGCGAAGGTCGCACGGCTTATAAGTAGTGCGGCTGGAACTGAACCAAGGCAGTCCAACTCCAAATTTATAACCAGTAGGTGAGGCAGCAGCAACTCTTGGGAAGCAGTGCTAGTTAGTTGAAGGTCAACCAGGAAGTCTGCTTCCTGCTGTGTGTCTTCTACCCAGTGACCTCATCTCTTCACAATGTGACCTGCCAAAAGAATTTTTGCTCATAGTATGTCCCAGGCTGTAGTAGAGAGGAAAGCCTGGCCTGGGCCCTATGGTGTCCTTCAAGGAGATGCATGAAGGAGAGACAAGACCTGGCTCACAGCCACGGCTAGCCTTGTGCTGAAAAGCAGTCCCCTCTACAGAGGCGTGCCTGAGCTCCCCCACCCCTGAGATGAAATCATGGCTCAGACAAGGGGTTTGAAGCCATCAATGGACTGACGGCATAATACCCATGACTTTCACAGCATGTGTCTTTCAGCTGCAGAAATAAGGGCGGATAATTTTAGCTTTGCGTGTCTTAACACGGCTCCATCTCTCCTGCCACCAGGCTGGCTCCAGACAGAGGCCAATTATGTCCTTCTGCTCTGAGGCTCTTGGACCCTGCTGAGAACCACTGACTGCAAAGTCTGGGGAGTAAGTTTGGGCCTCAGTGCAGAAGAGGGCTCAGGGCTCCCACGAGCTCTCACCCTAAGGGATAGAGCCGTGTATGGGCAGGAAACCGCTTCCTGTCTGACCACAGGCCTGAGGCGGTGACCTCTCAAAGAATACCCGGGGAGACGCTGCTGCCCGAACATCTGCTCACTGACTCACAGCTCCCCTCAGCAGCTCTCCATAGGAAGAGGACGGGGAAGGGAATAATCACCTGTGCGGAATGCCGGGACAGCCGACGTCCTTTGACCTAGAAAGAGTGACCTAACTGAAATGCCTTTTCTCGTTTTCCAATACCTCCTTCTCCTAATTTCTTTTTTGGTTTTAGTGGCTCATCCTTTTCTTGCTTTTCCTCCTCCTTTTGCATATGTGCTTTTATGTACGTGTAGGGCTGTGTTGTTGGTTTTTTTTTTATATATATATACTTTATAGGAATCAGACACCTCTCTTACAAAATCCCCATTTTATGGGTCTATGTCTTAGTGGGGAAAACTAAGGTCTCATCATTTACAATGTTGCTCTCCTCAGCCCATCTCTCCTTGCTCACAAAAGCCCAGGCATGGTGCTTAACTAAGGGAAAAGACACAAGAATCCCTGGGCCATGCACACATGTGCTCTTCCCACTCAGCCACAATAGGTTTGGTTCAAACTCACCAGAGCCCTTTGAAAGGATGACATTTCTCTTTTATGGTCTGATGATGGTCTCCACATCAGTATGGTGCCTCTCATCTAATTGCCTTTAGAACCCAGGCACTCAGCTTCCTCAGCTCTTAGTGAACTATAGGGCCAAAGGCTGGCTGGGTACCTACAATGGTGGGGTGAGAAGGTACCAGGCATTGCCACTGAACGATACCATATCTCACTGGCACTTCCTTACCCTAGTTAGAATTTTGGTTCTGACAAGCTCTCCCTATTCTCCGTCTTTAAGAAGAAGATACCAAGTTGCAAACTACTGTCAAGTTAATTCTTTTTTTCAAGCCTCACTACTACCCTTTCCTTGCTTTGTGAACTCCGGAAGTCCTAACAATGTCTTTGCTTCAGTTTCTTCATCTGTAAAACAGGGATAACAAAAACCACTATCCTTTAGGACTACTGTGACAAATAAATGTGAAACATTACAGTTCTTGGTTGCAAGCTATAGAATCCAACTCTGGACAACTTAACCAAAGAGACAGCTCCCAAACTCAAGAGGAAAAACTGGAATGCTCAGGCCCCAGAAAAAGCACAGTCTAGGAAAACACCAAGATTCTTGGTTCCAGAAATGAACAATTTCCCCAGGGCAGCCCTATCTGGACTAATCAACCCTACTCATCTTTACCATCTTGTTTCATTGAACTCAAGTTTCGTATTTCCATGGGAGAGACCCTGATTGGTCCAGAATAGGTCACACATCCATCCTCATTACCAGGGGAAGGCATAGAACTTGGATTCACAGGTGTGGTATAAAATTAAGATCCAGTATTACCTGTGCCTTGACATCTGGGGAAAACATGGAGGACCTCAAGTGGCCTAACCACAAATTCATTCTCCACCCCCTCCATGCCTGCAAATAAGGTCCCTAGTCAAATGAACCTTTGTATCAAACAGACACTATGTAGTGCAATTCCTGTTTATCCCTGAGTAGCTGGCTTCAGTTCCCTGACAACTCATGGAATTACTCAAACAACCCAATCCATCTTCATGTGAGAACCAAGGGTCACCCTGTCCTCTTGATACTATGAAGTTTGCCTCCCACAGCCCTGCTGGTTTACTCTACTCCCAAGCATAACCCCCTTGTGGCTCTGTGTGACATGCGGTCTTCTCCTCCCCCCTGAGTATATATGACTAAGAAACTGCTGTCAATCCCATACATATATACATACAATCCCATGACACATACCAGGTGTCCTGTGTCCAGCCATTCCTATAACCATCACCAGTGGGGTGAAGAAGAGGTGAATAAAACAGGTGCCCAAAGATCACATACACTGGGGGATGGGTGAGTTCCAAGAGAAAAATCCAGGTGGTTTTACCAGAAGATGAGGAGGAATGCAGGAAAAGCACAAACAACAGGTGTTCAGTAGTACATCATGAAAAGTGTTCAACACAGAGCCTGAAAACCAGAAAGTGATCCCAAAAAATGTAGGTAGTAGTAATATTATTTCCACATTGTCCTAGAAATCAACAGTCCCTGGGAAGACTCTCCCACTGTAGTATTTTCATGTTTATAGAGTCCTTTTTGCCCACTTCCCTGGCACCTCTCCCCAGCACCTTCCCAGCAGAGCAGAGCAACAGGCGTCAGGAAGTCAGAGGGAACACCCCCTTACATGACACCCCCTTGCGTGGGATTCCTGACTTGAGCAGATGGATGAGGCACCCAGAGTACATCACATAAGCACCTTGCTCTGCGATTAAAGTCACTGTCAGCCCAAAATGCATCAGGCTGGAAGGGAACAGGTGATGAACCCATACCTCCCTGCACTGAAGCCTTCCCCTGATTATTTCCCTCCTCCTGGTGAGAGTTAAAAACACTACTTCTGGCAACTAGTGGCCTTCTGAGCTGAAAGTTTGGCTACGGCATCATGACATGTTCTAATCACAAGTGCTAGACAGAGCCCCTGGGTGTCAAACGTCAACCTGTTGCCTATATTGTTCTGCCATGAATTTGTAATTCTTCTGGTTTCTGAGAGTTCTTTTCCAAATAACACAGGTCCCACCTTATCAGCAAATACCTTTGCAGAGGTTTGCTCTCTTTAAGCTGAGAATCAAAATAGGACACAGACCGGGTACCTGACTGGAAGCAGAACACCTGACTAGGACAAGACCCAGGAGGAAGGAAAGGAGGACTGAGAAGTGTCTGGGGACACACACCAATGACAAATATCAAGACGGCTGCTCAGAGGACTGGGGGCAACCAGCACTGGGCCCACATTCAGCGGTGGGACCCCCCGACTTAGGGATGTGGCTGCAGGCAGGCATCATCCTAACGCCCCTGCCTGCCAAGCACTTGGCATCTGCATTGACAGCCAGGAACATGCTGGCTCCAGAGATTGTCTAAGTTTCCTGAGTTTTCAGATACTGCACATAGCCTGAGATCTCAGCTCCTTGAGCACCAAGAAACCCTAATTCTGGCTTGCCACCATGTCAGCCCCCATTTTCCTCCTTGGCTTTCCACTACTCCGGCACTTCATATCTATGTTATGTTTAGAAATAAAAATTCTAGTAGTATCAGGGCACCTGGGTGGCTCAGTCAGTTAAGCATCTGACTCACTCTCTCTCTCTCGCTCTCTCTCTTTTTAAAAGATTTATTTATTGGGGCACCTGGGTGGCTCAGTCAGTTAAGCATCTGACTCACTCTCTCTCTCTCGCTCTCTCTCTTTTTAAAAGATTTATTTATTGGGGCACCTGGGTGGCTCAGTGGTTTAGGGCCTCTGCCTTCAGCTCGGGTCATGATCCCAGGGTCCTGGGATCAAGCCCCACATTGGGCTCTGTACTCAGCGGGGAGCCCGCTCCCCCCGCCACTTTCTCTCTGCCTGCCTCTCTGCCTACTTGTGATCTCTGTCAAATAAATAAAATCTTAAAAAAAAAAAAAAAGATTTATTTATTTATTTATTTATTTGACAGACAGAGATCACAAGTAGGCAGAGAGGCAGGCAGAGAGAGAGAAGGAAGCAGGCTCCCCGCTGAGCAAAGGGCCGGATGTAGGGCTCAATCCCAGTACCCTGGGATCATGACCCGAGCCAAAGGCAGAGGCTTTAACCTACTGAGCCACCCATGCACCCCGCTTTCTCTCTTTTTAAAGATTTTATTTATTTATTTGACAAGGAGGGGAGCAAGAGAGAGAGACAGAGAGCCAGCACAAGGAGGGGTAATGGCAGGCAGGGGAGAAGCAGACTCCCCACTGAGCAAGGAGCCTGATGCAGGGCCAGATCCCAGGACCCCGAGATCACGACCAAAGCTGAAGGCAACCACTTAACCAACTGAGCCACACAGGTGCCCCTACATCTGATTCTTGATCTCAGCTCAGATCTTGAACTCGGGGTTGTGAGTTCAAGCCCCACAGGGGGGCTTGGAGCCCAATGTGGAGCCTACTTACAAAAAAAATTTCTTGAGTAGCTGCACGCATAGCTCTCTGTGGCTTAAAAGTGCACATAATGATAGCAGTAAAAGCAACAATTAAAGATTTTCTTAAATGCCTGAGACTTTATAAATATCATTTATTTCCCTACAATAATCCTGAAGGTGGGCTTTGTTACTCCTGTTTAACAAGTCAGGAAATTTAAGCCTAGATGTAAAGGGACATGTCCAAGTTCACACAGATAATAAGCAGCTTAGCTAGGACCCAGATCTAACTGCAAAGCCTCTCACACACTCATTGCCTCTTGAAAAAAACGTGCTGACTTATCATCATGTCCTAAACATGCTGGGAAGACTAGCTATACACCCATGAAGGACACATGAAAACATGACAGTTCCTCCTGGAGTTCTTGTTCAGGTGTTCAGAATGTAAACTCATACCACTACTTGGACATCAATCCACAGCCACACTTGACCTTATTACACAAGTCTCAAAGAGCCCCAGACTCTGCCCTAGAAGCTCAGTAAATAAACATATCTTGCTGCATCTGAATTCTACCTCGAATCCTCAAGTCTGTTTCTAGAGTCTTTATTGATATATCCTCCCAATGTGTTCACATATCACCCACGACTAGCACATAAAAATGGGTCCCTGGCTTGGAACACCATATGAACAGCATTTACACCTTTTAAAATGTGGGCATCCTCTAAAATATCCACATTTTACAATAAACAATGTCATTTAGGATGTTCCGAGACAGAAGTATTCTTTTCCTTCTGTTCTTCTATTGTAGTCATGGAGACCTCAGATTTGGTTGAAATGAACAGACAAAATTAAAACCTGCACAGAAAGTTGGCATCAGAGAAAATAATGATGACTGTTTATATTTCCATGGTATTTGTGTATGAGGAAGTCAATCATTCTACAGACATGACCTCATTCTGATCTCTCACTAAGGTAGGAAAAGGACAGGTGTTCTTGATTCTTCTAAGACCCACACAGGACAAATTGCACCCACCCAGTTTTTGGCATCAGACTGGTCTTTTTTTTTGGGGGGGGGGTAAATGATTTATTTATTTATTTGAGAAAGAGAGCAGTAGAGGGGCAGAGGGAGAAGGAGAGAAGCAGACTCCCCACTGGGCAGCGAGCTAGATGCGGGGCTCGATCTCCCAACCAACCCTGAGATCATGACCTGAGCTGGAATCAAAAGTTGGATGTTTAATCTGAGCCACCCAGATGCCCCATCAAAGTGGTCCTAAATGAACCATCTGAAGCTAATGTTTTAATTACTCAACTCGTCCGCATTGGTCCATACAAACAAGAATCTCCAAATTTGCCAAAAAGCCATGAAGAGCAGCTGAGGTCCCTCTGTTGAATGTGCCACTTAAAAAACAACAACAACATCCCCCTGACCTGCCCTTTGTTACTCAGCCTGCTGACTACCATTGTACCATGTAATCTCTCCACCGTCACCAGGGGTGTGTCTCTAAAATACAGATCTGATCACCTTATTCCACGTTGACCTGAAACTCTTCCTGACCACAAAGGTCCTTCCTGACCTGGCCTTTTGCCTACTTTCCTGTTCCATCTCTCACCCCCATCCCCACTGCCACGCTGTAGTCATTAAAAAGACATTCAAGTAATGAGCAGTTATTTAAACATTGCAAGCTGTTGCCTGGCGAAACAACCCACCCTCCCCCACCCCTGCCTGGCCAGAGACACGTACACCTAAACCATGACCCCATTGTTGCCTATTTGAAAACACCCTTTTTCCCTCCTCTTCTCTTTGGGATTACTTTTTTAAAGTAAGTTTATTATTATCATTATTATTAGAAAATATACCAAAAATACAGTAAATAAAAACAGAAAGAAGAAAATTATAAGTAGCACTATCCCATTACCCAGAGATGGAACGCTGTTAGCATTTTAGTACATGCCTTACAGTCTTCTCTATGTTCACAGACAGAGGCATTTTGTACCACACCAGTGTGACTTTAGAGACTCCACTCCAGTGCCACTTCCTGTAAGAAGATGCTTCTAACCTTTCCTCCCCCGCCTCCCCCAGACTTAATCATGTTCACTCCCACTCACCCTTCAGGTCTTCACTTAAATGTCACATCCTCAGACAGTCCTTTCCTGAACACCCAAAGCAAAATGCATCACCCCAATTACTCTCTCTGATAGCACAGTACTTTCCTTTCATCCCATTATCTGAATTTATAACGGTGTATTTGTGTGTTTATACATTAGACGGTAAGCTTCATGAGAGTAGAGACCAGAGATTATAAGGCTTATCATTGTACCCCCAAAGCCTAAAACAGCATCTTTGTCATTAAACAACAATAAGTATGTGTTGAATAATGATATGAATGGTGGCTCCCCTCTCCACACCCCAACAAACACCTTACCAATCTCTACCATGTCAATTTATTTCATTATACCAGCGGTTCACCGCTAAACTATGTGCTCCTGGAAGACAAAGACTGTCTATGAAGTAATATTTACATATGAAGTCATAACTACCCCCCCCCATAACACAGTATCCTGAACATGGCAGATTTCAGTTCTTTTGAATGACTGAAAACATGAAGGAAGTAATTGCTGGACGGGCAGCGTGCCTTGCCACTGATGCTCTAGGGTGATCCTGTTTCTTGCATAAATCCCTTATTCCTGGCTCTTTTTAATAATGGTCTCAAGACAATACCAAGATCTAGCTGAAAAGTGAAAACATTGCTTCATGCTCCTGATGTTTTCATTTTCAGAAGGCAAACATCCGGATTGTTAGACACATGGGAAGAACTAAGTGTCTCTTCATCGAGCTGTCTGACATCTTCGTGGCTCATCCAGAGTCCAATGAAAAAGCAAAATGAATGTTTTGCCCCTCCACCACCAATAAAACTAAATAAATACAAATAATTTTTAAGAAAACTAAAATAAATAATAACTGTGATTAAAGCCCACATTCTCCACACACCATAATCTTTGCACGTTTCAGAGAATGCTGGTTTACAAAGAGACAACTGTTATGTGGGAATATCAGACAGTTTGTTTTCAACTGCAGATAAGAAAACCAACTAAAATTAGCTTACATATCAATAATGTTATCATAGCACATAAGGGGAAGTCCAGAGTTTGGCTAATTCAGCAGCTCACGACTGTTAACAAATATCCAATTCTTTCTACCTTTCTCCTCTGCCTTTTTCTTTTCTTTTTTTTTTTTTTTAAAGATTTTATTTATTTTGTTGACAGAGATCACAAGTAGGCAGAGAGGCAGGCAGAGAGAGAGGAGGAAACAGGCTCCTCACTGTGCAGAGAGCCTGATGCGGGGCTCGATCCCAGGACCCTGAGATCATGTCCTGAGCCAAAGGCAGAGGCTTTAACCCACTGAGCCACCCAGGCGCCCCTCCTCTGCCTTTCTTAAGAAACATCTTCCTCATAGTCTCAAAGGAGCAGGAATAATTCCAGGTGTTCCATACACTGCAAATAGCATCCTGCAAAGGAGAATGCACCTCTTTAAATGTGCAAAGAAAACTTGAGCACACTCCCTCCCCAGTTGACTCCTCAGGTCCTATAGACCAAGACTGGGTCATATGACCATGCTTACCCCAACTACTAGAAAGGGGAATAAGATTATCACGAATGCTTTAGATCAGTGGTTTTTAAACTTTAACAGAGTCACTTAGAGGGTTTGCGAAAGCACAGATTGCTAGGCTCTACTCTGAGAGTTTTTTTGATTCAGTAGATCTTGGGTGGAGCCTGAACGTGTCAATTTTTATAAAGATTTTATTTACTTATTTGAGAGAAAGAAAGCACAGCAGAGGGATCAGCAGAGGAAGAGGGAAGAGCAGGCTCTCCCCCAAGCCAGAGTCTCAATCCAAGGACCCTAGGATCATGACCTGAGCCAAAGACAGACGCTTAACCAATTGAGCCACCCAGGCGCCCTGAAACGTGGGCATTTTTAACAAGTCCCCAGGTGATACTGGTACTGCTCATCCTCAGACCACATTTTGAGAAATTCTGACTTAGACCCATCATGATCTACCTACCAGGGATGGGGAGAGGGTCAAGCCTATCGGGTGTTGTGGTTGCTTGAGAGCTGCAGAGAATTGTGGTTTCCTTTGCAAGGAAGTGAGTGGTTGGCTGTGGACTGGCAATAGTAGGTCCTGCCACAGTGAAATAGAATGATAATGGCTAGGAAGTACTGAGAAACTCATAGGCACCAAAAATTGCTCTAAAAACAGAATATGCATTATTTAATTCTCCCAAATAATCCTTTGAGATAAGTGTTTCTTATGCCCATTTATAAATCAGAAAACTGAGAATCAGAAAGGCTACATAAATTGCCATAGTCACACTGCTAGCAAGTTCTGCAGCCTAGATTTCAATTGAGATCTATGTGACCCCCACCACGACCTATGGTCTTAGATACGATGCAATCTAAGGACTTGAGTTTGAATTCTCGACCTGCTATTCTTCCTTGACTCAAATCACGGTGGTTCTGGGGTCATCTACAAATGCCTAATTTCACCTTCAGAAAGATCATGGTTTGGTGGAAAGTGAATGGTGTCTGGGAATCAGGCACAAAATTATACTCAGTACTTGTGTGACTCTGACAGTCTTTTCATCTCTCCAACCTCAACTTCCTTCAACATACAATGAGCATACTAAGGTTTGTCTCCTAGAAAAAATTGGAGCGAGTATGTGGTAAAAATACTTTCACTGTCCCTGGCACATGGCAGGTCGTCACTCTGAGTAGCTGTCATTACTATTACTAGCTCTGTGACCTAGGACACTCACCTGTACAAAATAGTTGGAAGGACTGTATAAGCGTTGAGAAAATGCCTTGTCCATTTGTTTATTTGAACAACCTGCTGCATTATAGTTATATACAGTTAAATGAGGGCCACACTCTGTCCTGGTGTAAGAAGGTGAAAATTGAGATTGGGAGGTTGGGGGTGAAGGTGGGGCAGAAGAGGCTACTGGAAACACCAATAACTTCAGGCCCATTTTTCTTCCTGAAACCAATAGTGTCAGTGTCCCCTTCCTTTTATATTCTGACAACTCTGAGCTGAAATTACTGAAAGAAGCTGATAACTGTGACCTCAGCACACAGGTATAATCACCTCCTCAGCTCATTTCACGATGACACCTAGAGGGACTACCTGCAAGTAAAAGGACTAAGAGTTTGATGTTTCAGGGACTCTGAGAGGCCTGCCCTGAGGGATCACCCCATCTCAAAGAGTGTCCCCCCACACCTGTGCCCACTGTCACTCTTGATTCCCTTTCTGGTTGTAGTTCCTCAGAGAACTTTGTGCTGTCTGAAATCACTATGTTGGTTTACTTGTTGTCTGCCCATGGGAAGGTGAACTCTAACAAGGGAAAAATTTTGTCTGTCTTTGTCACTGGTATGTCCTCAATCCCAGGACAGTCCCTGGGGTACAGTAGTTACTAATTAAATTTGTGTTGAATGAACCAACAAATAAATACATGAATGGATATTTAAATAACAGAGACAAGGACATCTCCCTTTCAATACTGGAATTTTTATTGGGTATGAGACAGAAACCAATCATCTTAATGATATACACACTAATATTTCTCCAAGAAGCAAATACAAATGGAAGGACTATGAATCCACATAGCTGATGTGAGGGCCTGAACTTCATGCTTAGACTAAAATGAGTCTAAATATGATCAGGAGTGTGAGGAGCCTCATGTGATGGGCAAAAGCACCTCTAAAGACAGAACATGGCCTCAGGTAAAAGAGCACTGAGACCTATAAGAAAGATTCCAGAACAAGCCAGGGAGTATATCTGAGGCTAGCCTGGTTCTGCTTCCCAGCACGTCCTCTCACCATGGTCTCATATCTGCGTTGTAGAGAGAGGGGATAAAAATAAAAACCACAGAAAAACAGAATGGATTCCACAGCTGGAGTAGTGGACAACCAGCGGACAACATCTGGAATTGGAAACGCCAGAGATGGGATGATATCAAATATAGGCAGTACCCTGGTGCCTTTAAAGGCATCCCCTTCATAAGGTAGTGTTGGCAAAACCTTTGGTTGACTTTGGCAGCATTGTCAAGTCAGCTCACCTTGGTGGTTATCAGCAGTGGCGACTTGAGTGGACATCTCTGACATGATGGTGGCCATGATATCAAAGACATCACCTAAGCTGACCAGAAAAGAAAAAATTGGTGGAACCAGATGGTAGCTGAGACGATTAGTGCATGAATACACGTCAAGTAGCACAGAATCTGGAACCTTAAAACGATGTAAGAAATTTGAGAAGGACTAAAGAAGAAAAATGCTGTTTTATAGCTGTTGTCATGACCCTCTTTTACAGAAAGTCTTCTTTTTATAGCTTTAATCACCATAGAATGGTATATTTTTTTTTTTTAAAAAGTAACCCACATAAAACTGGGCCATCTTCTCCTCTCACCTTGAATCCAATCTCAACATACTGGTAAATTAGAAAAACCCTTGCATGTTCACAAATCTGATTGTAAGGGCAAAAAATAGAAATGGGATGCTTTTATGGGAATTTTGAAGGGATTCAGTGATAGGTGTGACACTTTTTATCCCCAATTAACACTTGCTTAAAATTGCTTATAAAAATATTTTCCCCATCCCCAATTCCCTCCAGCAGTCACTGAAATCCTCCCATACTCTTCTAGGTTCTTTCTTGTCTCAACAGCTCCTCAGACCCCATTAATCCCATATGTTTCATTATTATACCCAGCTCTCTGTCCTTGCCATGTCTATCACTTACTATGCTCATCACCACATGACCAGAAGCTGAGCAGCACTAAGTAACCTTACCTTAGGAAGGGAGTGACGACACTTAGGATTATTGTTTCCTCTATCACAGAAACCAAAACCAGAAAGTATAATAAGTTAGAAGAGAGTAAAAAATTAAACTCATCCTAATAAGGTACTTACAAATAATAAGATTGATGGGGGTCTGAGGAGCTGTTGAGACAAGAAAGAACCTAGAGGAGTATGGGAGGATTTCAGTGACTGCTGGAGGGAATTGGGGGTGGGGAAGAGAGATCACGAAAAGAAGAAAATTGGTGTAAATGCAAGAGAAATAACAGGTTACCTTGAAACCAGAAATATAAAATATCTGAAATCTACATCAAAAGGAAAATGCTTTTTTTATTTATATAGATGGGGGAAAGAAGAAACAACATGTTGCAGAGTAATCAAAATAAATGCACCACATTTACATAATTTCAGTCCTTTTGTTAGCTAAGGGTATAAAATATGTTACATACTCTAACTGGATTGCTCACAAAATTGTTTTTTTCCTCCATGTTCTTTGTGGAATTTGACCACACCCTACTTTTTCCAGTCCAGTTTATATCACTTACCCTAGGTTCCAATCAGAGTATGCTTAATTGGTCTTCGTTTCTGGGCTATTCATGCAATTTCTGCTTCTTCAGACATTTCACTTTTAAATCATCCGATGGTTTTATCATTGCTGAAAACTTATCTTAAATAGTTTATTCATCGTTTTGAATTTTTCCAAAAGATAAAATGAACACGAAGAGAAAAAAGCATTTTCTTCATTTTTCTTTTTTTTTTTTTTTCCTTTATCTCCTTTCAGGTCTTTGTGCTTCTACTTCAGGGTACTAAAAGCTGCAACTAGGTTTTTGTGAGATGACTGAACTTAACCCCAGATTATCACAGGAAAATAGTCATAAGATAGCAGTGGCCTACATGGTATAATTTGAGACTATCGAAAGTTCTTTGAGGGATGCCTGGGTGGCTCAGGCATTAAGCATCTACCTTTGGCTCAGGTCATGATTCCAGAGTCCTTGGATCGAGCCCCACATTGGGATCCCTGCTCCACGGGAAGCCTGCATCTCCTTCTCCCACTCTGCCTGCTTGTGCACCCACTCCCCCTGCTTGGGCTCTCTCTCTCGCTGTGTCTGGCTCTGTCAAATAAATAAATAAAATCTTTTTTTTTTAAAGGCTAGAAAGAAAGAAAGTTCTCTCACAAAAATCTTCACTAACCTGCTTTTTTGGCTTTAAATTCCTATTATGTAAAAGTAAACCCTTTTAGGCAGAAGCTTTGGGTTTTCTGTAAAAATGAAAGTATCCATGGAAGAGATAATATCTCACTTCTCCACTCAAAAATCACCCAATGACTCCCCATCGGCTACCAAACAAATCCCAAATTCTTTAGCTAGTCATCCAAATCTCTCAGTGGTGAGCTACCTACCTTCTCAACATCATCCCTACACCCTCCAGAAACTCACTCCCCAACAGGATCACTGCACGCACGTACTCTAAGCATGCCCAGTATGTTCCTTTCTCTAGGCCTTAGCTTTTTAAATTTTTTTTTCTTTTTTTTTTTTAGGCCTTAGCTTTTAATGTGTTTAACTACGTATACTTACCAATAGCTTACCTTTAGCACATGGTTATAGCACTTAAATTCTACCTTGATTATAATCAAATTTTTAAAATCCTCCTAATTTAGTAAGGCCTTCTGTGGATTAAAGAACTCCAGTTTAGGGGCACCTGGGTGGCTCAGGCAGTTAAGCATCCGCCTTCAGCTCAGGTCATGATCCCAAAGTCCTGGGATCAAGCTCCATATCAGGCTCCCTGCTCAGTGGGGAGCCTGCTTCTCCCTCTCCCACTCCCTGCCACTCCCCCTGCTTATGCTCTCTCTGTGTCAAATAAATAAATAAAATCTTTTTTAAAAAATTCAATTTATTCACTCATTCAATAAATATTTATTTAGTGCCTATCATGTGCCAAATTCTAAAAGCTGAAGATGGAATAGTGAAAAAAGGAAAAGACAAACTGTTCAAGCTCGGTTAAGCAGAAACAGGGGAGTCTAGAATGTCTTGGCTCATGTATTTAAAACACTATATTTGGTTTTAACCACAACTGGATCTAGGGATGTCATCAGAAATAAATCTCTCTTTCTCTCTGTCTCTATCTCCCCACCTCTCCCAACCCCTACCCTTATCTTAATTCTGCTTTGCTTAGATATGCTTCACTCTCTGGCAGGATTTCTTCACAGAGAGATAGAAATGGCCACTGGCAGTATTATGCTTGTATCACCCTACAGGCAATAATGCCAAAGAAAAGAGAGTGCTTCTTTCCCAGGGAAAGGGTATTTTGGGGATCTCCTAAAAGGAAGTTGAGCCAGAGATACATTTAGCTTGAGCTTTTCTGTATCTATCAGTCACTTTCATGTATATTTCAAGTCATTTCTGGCCACCCTGGGATAGGAATGGTTTTCCAGGAGGACTCCTATTACCCACTGTGCTAACTCATTCCACTTTACAACACAAAGATGCCCCGGCCAGAGGTCATATCATGACATGAAAGTGAGTAATACTGGAGGTACGTAGGTAGTAGAAAAGCCATGTCCGAAGCTTTTGGATTCATAGTTAGTCTATGGAAAATACTTCCAATCGTATATATGTAAAATTGTAAGCAGAAAATTTGGTTTTGTGGATGTCTAGTCAAAATATGCACTTCCTAACACAGTGCATGTAATTATAAAATATCTTCCCCTGGAGACAGGCAAAACCAAATGTATCAGAATTGCTATGTGTCAGAGCCCAAACCTATAGCCACACCATAGGTTCTGTGTTTGAAGTTACACAGCTTATGTGTCCCAGGGGGTCATATCTTAACACATCCGACCCCTCTTGCCGTGATGAAGAAGGTGGTTCCAGGTAAAATTTTGCAAAATTGCCAAAAACACAGAAAAATGGCCCAAAGAAACAAGTGTCTTTTTTTTTTTTTAAGATTTTATTTATTTATTTGACAGTGAGAGATCACAAGTAGAGAGGCAGGCAGAGAGAGAGGGGGAAGCAGGCTCCCTGCTGAGCAGAGAGAACCCGATGCGGGGCTCGATCCCAGGACCCTGAGACCATTACCTGAGCCGAAGGCAGAGGCTTTAACCCACTGAGCCACTCAGGTGCCCCAAGAAACAAGTGTCTTATCCATATACTTATTCATTGAAAAGTCAATGAATACAGTTTAACAGTAACTTGGTTACATAATTGTCTCTGCTTTCCATTGCTGCCTCACAGATTAGCCTGTATTAGTTTGCTAGGGCTGCCATAACAAATTACCACAGACTAGGGGGGTTAGAACAATAAAGAATGTATTCTCTTACAGCCCTGGAGGGCCTTAGGCCTCGGTTCCTCAACACAGGGGCTTGGTTCCATAGGCTGCCTGAGTTTCTTCATGACATAGAAGCTGGCTTCCCCCACAGTAGTGATTTAGAGAGAGAGAGAGAGAGAGAGAGAGAATATGAGCAAGGGAGTAAGAGGGGACCCAAGGCAGAAACTGCAATCTTTCATAATCTAATGTCAAAAGTGATACACCATTACTTATGTTGCTATGGGTCCCACAGACCAACTCTGGCACAGTGTGGGAGAATACTACACAAGCATGTGAAAACCAGGGGGTTGGTGTCCTTGGGGGCCATCTTGGAGGCTGCCTATCACAGTAACAATGCAACTCAGTATACCATGAGAGCCATTTTTAACTGTTTCTAACAATTGTTTCATTGTATGCCTTAATTTCAGATTAATTTTGCATTTGATCCAGAATTATTAACGATTCTGAATTGTAAAAGTATTATAGAAGTGTGTCATAAAGTTAATTGCTAAAACAGACCTAAAAAATGTAGGAGACGCTCACCATACTCCCCAGCAGAACTGCTGCTAAGTTCTTTGGACCCAGACTGGATGTCTCTCAACACTTCTTTGCATAGTTCTTAGACCAAGAAGAGCATCTGAACCTTTCCAGTCAAAACCAGGGAGACCAACTGGTCATGCAGCAGAAAGACAAGAGGGAACACATGCAAGGGGGACATGGCGATGGCAATTCGGGGCAGTGGTTAGACAGGATCCAAGACCACCTCACAAGAGGAGGAGCGGTAAGAAGTGGTGGGGTAGCTATGGGATCCCTGGAACCGTAAGAGTGGGGGAGAAGGACCTAAAGATGAAATTTGGTAATGTGCCACCATTTCATAGGGTTGACTTTGTGAAGCTGGTATTCTTGGTATTCTAGAGGTAGCAGGTTTTCTACTAGATTCTCTGTCTTGACATCTGGTAGACTCAGCTACACAGAGGGGCCTGAGGTTAATGTGACATAATTTAGCCAGACTTTCCCTAGTCACAGGCAAAAGAAAGACCCATTCATTGAGGTTTAAAATAAAGTATAACCCCACCAAAGTCACGAAGCATGAATGTTAACAATTCACGAGTACCATTTGCACACATTTTAAAGAAGACAGTTAATACATTATGAACACTCAGGCACAAGTGAAACAGCTTTCTCAGCTTCCCCAACTGCTCTTAGCCCTGCTTCAATTTCCTCTGGATCTTTAACATCTGGGCCCCAAACTCCTACTCACTGGCTTCTCAGTGGCTTGCAGTTTGCAGTTCTTAGTTAATTACAGTAAACTGGCAGTGATTGCCCTTAGGAAAGAATTTCATTTGTGCCTACGTAGGGCTAATCCCAGAAAAATCCGTAGTTTCTAAACCTTCTCTGTTCTAAAGAAAACAGCTTTGGGTTTTACTAAGCTTTCTCTGTAGAACTGCTTACAACTATCTTCTAAGCAACCCTAGGTAACCTTACTTCTTTTCAACTCGGGGAAGAGCTAGTTCTACGAAGCCCCCCAAACCCAGCGCTGTGATGACATACCACTCCACTGAAATGTCCAACCTGCCACAATCCTCCTCAGCAGATCTAGACAGTAACACACCCAAAGTTAAAGAAACTGTAATGTTGCAGCCATTTCCATGGTTACTCTTACAAAGTGAGAAGGAAGCTGGTGGCGGAGCCCAGCCATTGGAGCTTGTGGGCACCAGCTGGTGCCTGGCCTCCTGGAGCCCCACAGCCAGACTTGAGGCTTTCAATGGAAGCTTTTGTTATCTTATACCCTCCTGGTTAAAGATGACTTCTTGGATCCCTGGGGCCATGCGTGCCCCCTCACCTCTCACCCCCCAGCCCGTCCCCCAAAAGCTGGGAGATTAAAAAGTAAACAACCTATCAGCTCCTCCCCCTCTCTCATTCCAGCATTCCCCACCATGCAAGCAACTAATGATAAGAGCTAACTTTTTCTGAATGCTTGTTTTGTGCCAGGAACCCCATCTAAGTATTTTTCAGGTATCTCTTACTTAACAGATGACACCCTGGGAAAGAGCACAGATTTGAATCAGGTTGCCTGAGTTCAAGTCCTGCTGTGTGACCTTGGATAAATTGCTTAATCCCTCCATCTTAGTTTCTTCATCTCTAGAATGAGTTAATAATACCCACACCTCAAGGGCCCACTGGGAACGTTAGGTGAGATTGTATCTAGTAGAATAGTAAAATTTAAGTATTGGCTACTAATTCTATGACTGGATTGAAGACAGTTATGATGAATTTTGATTTTCATGATTTGGAGTTTTTCTCTTCATGACATTTC